>NC_090270.1:292443074-293124740 GCF_040414725.1 Anabrus simplex | reverse complement strand
CCACGTTGATGCGCATACTGAGCAATGTATCATGAGACCCTGACACGAAAGGCTTGAATACGACCCACACCCAATTTTCAGAAGCTATATTTTTGCAAAAAAAATAAAGTGTGGTATTCGGGATTATACGGTATATTATTCGGTTGCTTCACATATACTAGGATTGTACTGTATAATGGTCTCGATGGTTACACATGTTGGTAACATTTTTCTAAATCACATTGCGGGGCTGCAGATTCTTGTTGGCAATGGGGTATCAAAGAGCAGAGCAGAAGGAAACTGTATTTACTTACTAAACCTACAGTTCTTATTGGTTATGGAGTAATAAAAGTCAGGGAATAGTGTGAAAGATGAAAGTGCTCCTACGCGAGAAATGTCTGAGAAAAAAATTTGGAATTCAAGAACTTTGTACTGAGATCAGTTACTAGCATCCATACACGTGTGACTCAGTAGTACAATAAGTAAAGTAGTTTTTCAAGAACACGTAACATTTGAAATGTTACTTGTGTTTGTATCCTCTGTTTTACTTACTATACTCCACTTCCATAGGAGTTCTGGGAAATTTCTTTTGACCATTGTGGTCCCTACACTGGGAAAGTATTGTGAAGGGTAGTTTGATGAGTACCAGTACTTGCATGTGTTGACAGGTTGAATAGTCCGTGACATCAGTATTCTCATTGTGTAATGAATGTAAAGTCGTTGACTTAAGGATTTTTTAACATGGTCTGGCAGTTTGGATAGAACTGATTCTTTGCTGTTATCTATTGATATTTGGTTCTGTTGTCCTGTTGATCAGAATTTATATTTAATTAATACCTTCAAATGGAAAGAATCTATTGTTGAGTTGTGCATAGGTTAAATTTTGAATGGGATTTTGTTTGGCTGGAGAATTCAGGCAACGAATATGAGATTCTATAGAATATAGAAGATATCATGTAAGGAACAAAGGAACTCAAATTGAGTTCTGAAATATCCTCGAAATGGGGGGAAGATCGTGCATGACTTGTGGAAAGTACAATGGAATCGAGTTGATCCTGGATAGACTGTAGAGGGAAGATGATGCATGATTATGTGGAAAGTACAGTAGAGTAGGACTTGACATATGTGTAGATGCCTAATATTTTCAAATTGAAACTACTAAATTCCAGTCTGAGGAAAAACAAAATTTTTGGAATGTGTTTCCACTCTAAGAATAGCAACGTATAAAAAATAATTTGGTATTTTAAAATCTCTCCGGTAAAATTCAGTCCTAGGGTGTTTTTGTTGTTTTTCCTGTCTCTAGTATATCTGAATGTGTAGATTATAAGGTTTAGAATCAATTGTAAACATTGGTTTTACTGAGCGGGTTGGCTGTGCGGTTATGGGCACCCAGCTATGAGTTTACATCTGGGAGATAGTGGATTCGAATCCCACTGTCGGCAGCCCTGAAGATGGTTTCCCATTTTCCATACCAGGTAAATGCTGAGGCTGTACCTTAATTAAGGCCATAGCTGTTTCCTTCGCACTCCTGAGCATTTCCTATGCCATGGTCACCATGAGACCTAGCTGTGTCGGTTCGACATAAAGCCGGTTGTATATTAAGGTACACTGGGACTGAGTTTTAGGCATATTTTATCAAATACTTCGATTTTCACATAATGCTCTACCCCTGACCATTGCGGGTAAATTAGCGGTATAATTTTCTACGTTCCTGCACACGCATTTATGCGTTTTTCATTACATAATTTTGAAATGTGGTGTATGACACCAACACAGTACAGGAGGAGGAGTGTGTAAACCACATTGCTAAGAGAATGGGAAAAGGTTTGAGACAGATGCTACAAACTTGGAAAATGAAGGGTGTGCAGTTAGGTGGCTGTTTAGGTGGTCTTACTAATGCTACAATTACCAAGCTTACCAGCTATTATAGGAGTTATATTGTACAAATCACACTTAATGTTGCAAACATGAATAATGCTATCTCTGCCACACTCTACTATTACATATCCAACAACAGTAAGCCCCAACATAAGAAATGCCCCCAAGGCTTAGATGATTGGTGCTTCTATAACAAAAGCATAGCAGAAGGTATGGTACCTCAGAGTCATGATAAAATATCGGTCGAACTTCCTGAGCCATTGGTGTGTAAGATTATGCCTGTGTATCGGAGGCTGGCCTCTGATGAAGTACTATCCCGATGTGTCCGTGGTGCCATGCATAATCAGAACGAAAGTCTACATTCTAGCATCTGGAGAAAGTATCCAAAGGAAATTTTATACCAAGAAAGAGACTTGAAATTGGTGTATGCAGTGCTGTGGCAGAGTTCAATAAGGGGTGCAGTGCAACAATAGACTTGAAGTCGGATATCAAAAGAACTTCATTGTCTCATGTGTCAGAAAAATCAGTCCTTAGGCTGATGCTCACAGAAAGTATGAAATACAGCGATAGTCCTCTGAGAAGAAAAAATCAGCTCGACGAGAGGCAAGGTCACAAAAATGAAGAACGCTGAAAAACGGAAGACAGAGAGTATGACTTATGCTGCAGGACAGTTCTAATGAGTAAGTCAACTGACAATATTAAAAAATATGCATGACTTTAGAAAAATGCTATTTTCTCAGTTTCACATTTTCAGATGTATAAAATATCATACACATTACAGATATGATGCCATTACCTTGAAAATTTACATGGATGTTCCTTAGTACATTAAACGTGTGCATTACGTTTATGATTGAAAATCTGGTTTGCCTGTAAAAAAATTTCAAAACTTAAATTTTCAATGTGTCTTGTCAGGTCAACTGCCCAGAGGCTGTTTGGATCCTCAAATAGCACCACCAAAGGTTATGCGGTTATAAGGAAACCCCAAAAACCAATGGCAGCACCAGAGATGCCAACTATTACGATTCAATCGTAATAATTACGAATTATCCATCATAATTACGCCTTTACGAATCACACACCACAAATTACGATTTTTTGTTGATTTTTAAGTCTATGTGTATGAAGTGTTCAAAAGGATACACAAGGAATGCCAGCTTGAATTCTCAGAATGTTATTTTCGGATTTCTCACTAATTATTTACACCCCTTTCCTGTTCCTCGTTAAGGAATATTTCGAGTTTTCACGCGCCGAACGCAGTGTGTGCTTCCAGTACCGGAAAAGTAGGCACCTGTGAAGTGGTATATCTTGCGGAGTTGTTGTCTTTGTTCGTCACATGATCAGATTTCCATGCAAATATGCGAGTTCTTTTGTTTTTGTATTTCTCTTACATGATCCTTGGTCTTTGTTTTGGCGGCAAAGTGGTGACTAACTCCGTTTCATTGTGAATACTGTGTGCGTGACTGTTGAAGAAGTATTTATTGCTATTTCGGTTGCCAAATTTACATATTTTGCTCTTACAGGATATATGCTAATCGTTGTGTTACGAAATGCGAAAAGTTTGAAAGAATGAAGCGATTTCTTGTGCAGGAAAATACGTGTGATGACGTTACCGTGACTAGTGACGCTAATAATAAACAAAAAATGGTTCACTACTCGAAAGAATGGCCCTGTTTACTGCGTTCCTCAAAGTCTCATTTCACACGTGTTTTGTAGTGTGTGTAGCCGCGATTTTTCAGATGCGCATAATGAGGAAGAACAAGATGGTTGAATTGTATGTTGTTCATCGATTGTTCAATGATATGTAAGTTAATAATAATAATAATAATAATAATTTTTTTTATCTTGGCAAAGTTAGGGATGTACTTCCTTTCTTACACTTAACCAGTCTTAACCTAGAGCACTTAATAATAACTATTGATGACAATTATATGCTAATATTAACAATAATAACAGTAATGGTATTAACAAAAATAATCACACTTTAAAAAAGTCATATCTATATAATACACATCGTACGTAGAGTACATTAAAAATACATGACTAATGAGTACTATAGCTACTACTTAAGAGAAAGTTTAGAAAATATATACATTTCTGCAGATCTTGGGGGGGAAAATTCTTCGGCCGCCGCCGTACCCCCCGCCCCCCTCAATCCCCGTGTCCTAACGGCTGCATTACGAATTGCCTTTCTGGAAATTTGGCATCTCTGCAGCACCAAAATGAGGCGTGTTGGGTAAGATGAGTGAGGTAGTTTTCCATTGCTTTCCTCACTGGGTCAGAAAGTACTATTGCAGCACAACTGACCCTGTGAGCAGCACTTTTCATAACACTCAGATGCACTAGTTGTGCTCTGAATGTCATTACTCAGCACTACCCATACCCCAGCAGCTTCCATATTGTCACAGCCATGGATGTTGACTGGGACTTCGGTGGAAGCCACACTTTACTCTGGCCTTTGCCAAGAGATGGATGCAAAAGTACTGTATCCATCAAGAAATGACAGCAGGCAGAAAATTTTCAATAATTTTACAAAAAGTAAACTTCAACAGGGGAAGAAGTCCTATCTCCATATTAAGTAATGCAATCTAAAAAATGATGCACAGTTTCATTTATACAAGAATAAGGTGCTAGATCATTACTTAAAAAAGTGCTATCTGGATAGCTTTGATACACTTAACATTTATAATATTTGAATAATTTGCAGATAAATATTGGAAAATAATTAATATCTATGAAACTAGTAAAGCTACACTGATTAAATTTAGTACAGATATTCATAATAGTACATACCTTGAGACATGCGAATATTAAGGTGATATCTTAATTTTTACAGGAATTAGAAATTTCAGTCCCAGTGTCCCTTAAAAGAACCATCGGTTGCACCTGAACATTGACTTGAATCGATATGAGTGTTCGATATATATCATGGTCACTCGTAACCATTACATCAACAAGTTAAACCTTCGCTATTCTCTAGTCTTGGCTTCAGATTTTCTGCGTTGTGCTCTTTGTGTATTGCACTACTATGTAGTAAGCACTGCTCAGGGTTTTAACACATTTGAACCCATTAAAAGAAGTGCCGGAGTAGTGAATGTGATTTAAGAGTAATCAAGATGAAGTGAGATATCGAACGGGTTAATATTATAGAGGTAAGCAAACTATTTTTTATGTCTGGCACCTAAGAAATCTTACTGGCTCCTAGAACTGTTTCTGATTTGTCCAGCCCATCAGTAGAGGATCTTGTCATTACTCATAGTGGGGGTGAAAACTTCATTGCTTTTCTCCTGTAGTTCATTTAGTATCAGTTACTTCTCTGCTCTTATTTCCATTTTGGCTATGATGAAATTCTGGGTGGGTGCTTTCTATGATTCTTGAAGGAACAGTATTGGGGATGCAATTTGTAGGTTACCTACATATAAACTTACCTCACGAGTTGCATTATCTTGAGTGTCTGTATGAGTAATCGTCATCTTTTGCCTCACAGCATATGTTTACAATCTTCCTCTACTGGTTTGGCTTTCAGCCTCTAAGTTACGTTATTAATTAGCTTTAAAGTACTCTGGAATTTTTTTGTTACCACATATTTCACAATAGAACAGAATTGCTCTCACCTGAAAGATTTGTTTCTTACAAACTTGGGGATGATGTCTGTTAATATCTTTGTTTTGCCCTGAAAACAAAGATCAGCACCATCAAGTTATGAATAAAAGGTCTGAGTTTCTGAAGGACCCTGTTAAGATGAACTAGTGACAGGAAATGACTATATGGTAAAAAGCATTGGTATTTCGATAGGATAACTGGTTCCTGAAAAAGAGACTGAATTTTGACCAATAGATCATTTGTGTAGGAGTTGCACAATTTGTTCATGAAGATCAGTTGAGTATACAATATGATACATATCGATATGCACATAGATTGTTGATCTGTGTAATGTTACAATATGAAATATTGCCATCTGTTAGTAACCATCCTTAATATTTAATCGGACATATTAATCCATGGACTGGATGCTTTTTCCTCTGTGGCTTCTGGAAATTTTCGTCCACTTTTCTTTTAAAGGAAGTACGAAGGTCGGTCAAATATAAACGGGGTTATTGTTTCTGAACATCAACAGTTGGTAGGACTGGCCGTGCACTTTTGTTATGCTTAGGCGAGATTGTTAGGAGTGGTGAGAGCGTGTTTTTAGATATTTCCCGCCGTTTTGTCAGTAATGCTCACGATGTCAGAGCAACAGGTGCACCCCTCCACTGCGCAGTGCATGATTATAAAATGTCTTGCTCGTGGAGGAGTTAACCGCAGCGAAAAATTGCCAGAGATTGACTGCACAGTTCGGTGATGAAACATTGTCAAGGACACGTGTGTTTGCGTGGCATAAAAAGTTCAGGGAAGGACAAGAAAATGTGGAAAATCTACCAAGACTCGACTGTCAGCTGGCAGGGTTCTTGTGACGGTTTTTTTGTGGGGCCGATGACCTTCGATTTTAGGCCCCTTTAAACAAGCGTCATCATTTTTTTCTGTGAGGCATTTTGCTGATTGATTTTTTGCATGAGCGACGCACAATCAGTGCTGCTTACTACTGCAAGCTGTTGGACAAGGTGAAGGTCGCATATTGCTGCAAAAGATGAGACCAACCAATTTGACAGGTCATCCTCCTCCACGACAATTCGTGGCCCCATACTGCAGCTCTTGTCTCGAAGCTACAGGAAATGCACTGGAGTACGCTTGATCATCCTCCTTACGGCCCGGATATATCGCCTTGCAATTTCCATTTGTTCGAACTGCTTAAAGAAGCTCTAGAAGGGCAACAGTTTGAAGATGACGAGAGTGTGGAAGTCTTCGTGCACAACTGGCTGGTGACACGACCCTGTTCTTTTTCCGATGAGGGCATCAAAAAGCTGCCCATACGCTGGACAGATGCTTTTCCAAAGCAGAAAACTATGTGGAAAAATAAATTCTAATTGTCTTGTGTTTTTCAATAAATGAATTTAAATACAAAATAAAAATCTCATTTATATTTGATCCCCCTCTTAGTTTATATTTTCATATACACTGGGAAATATGAGTTCACTTGTGAGTAGAGTTCATGTAATTAGTTGGCAAGTCTTGAGTGAAGAGGATGGGCTTTAGATGCAACTTATTATTGGTTTCATCTGTCATTCTGTGGTAATTGTCATGATTTTTAATGAAACGGACTAGGAATTTAGAGTTAGTCTATGTAAGGATGCCAAAGACACGCAGAATGAATTAAGGTCACAGGAGAGAGAGAGAGAGAGAGAGATTTTGAAGGTTAGATGTTCGTGAGTCAAGAGAGGAAGAAGTATCCTGTGCTACTTCCAAATATTTCCAATCCTCGTTCTATTCCGCTCTTTCTCCTTTGCGTTACTGCTATCTGATGTCCTTATCCAATTAGAGATGGCTTTTGACATCAGTTCGCAATGTTATTGTATTAATAGAGATGTATTGAAATACTACCGGTATGTCTCAGTAGACAATATGCTCTTCTTGTTCATCATTTGTTTTGTTGCTTTCTTAATGGGACTTTCTCTGTTGATGGATAGAATTGTACATTGTTTATTTTTTAGTACAAAATGGCTATAATTTAAGGTGCAATGAAGAATGCCATTCGTTATGTTGGAATCAGGTGTAAACCAAAGGAGTTATTACTGCTGAGTCTTTTGATGGGGGTTTTCAGGTGAAAATAACTCGTTAAGAGCTGAACAGAAATCGCATTCAGGCCGACTTGTAGCGCGCTGCCACTTGATACTGCAGCCGTACTAATTTAGTCTTTTAAGCACGCATCTACCTGAAGAAACAATAAACTTAGATATGTCATTCAAAAGCCTATTTTGTGTTTACAGAATACAGCGTTAAACAAAATAACTAAAAGCAAGTGTTGCTATATTTTATAATTCACAGTATACCAAAACTCTTTTCCTTCTTCACACATATTAATCCTTGTCTCTTTCATGGTATTAGCAGAAGATAACTCTCATTTACTATCAATAAATAAAAAAGTTTTGGTTTGAAGACCTTAAGTTTTGAAATGCTCAATATAAGTAACATATGAGACAAATGCGAAACGATAAGTGCATACTATCTACAGTGTACTCTCAATAATTTGTGGCAATTAAAGCATAAACTTTTTGAAAATTGTATGCATCTTTTATTTTAAGCCTAGTAAAAACTGAGTCATCAGTTATAGTATTGAAATGTATGAATAAATGAAGAAGTAACATAGACATTTTACATTTTAACAAGACACAATAGAGGAAAATGAATATATAACAAATAGTACATGAGCTTTACAAAATGAATGTGGATTATATCAACAATGACTATTATTTTCAGTATTTCACTTGCAATTAATTTTTAATATTTTATTTTACGACCACTCATATTGGAAACATTCGCAAATTACAGTTGAAAACTCTCGCAATTAACTTATTCGGAAATTTAGAGTTCCACAAGTTCATACCTACGTTCACACTACTTAACTACTGTATGAGTAGGCTGTACTGTTTGCTCATCCACCCTTCACAACTAAGTTTAGAACAGGTCAGAGGCGTAAGGTAGGTAGGTTAGGCTCCAAGTGAAAGTGCATTCCGCTTGTATTATCTTGGCTTTGAAGACAAGGAAATTTGTGCTATAACACTCGTGACAACGTGCTTTAATGTTTACAATTTTACAGCAGTCTTGTTGCAGTATGCAAGTGGGCCTACTGTAACACTGAAGAAAAGTTTGTCTTCGTGCATTGTATTGCAATAAATTTCCTGCAACTACATGTGATGATGAATTCCTATAAGAAAACACTCTTCAAGACCCACAAAGCGAATTACTGGAAGTCCACTGTATTACAATTATGCTGCCCAGCGGAGAAGTTTAGCATGACCATCACTTCTGTATAGTATGCCAATACAGGACTGGTGACAGGACTAGTTTGTTTGTAATTACAAAATGTTTATACCATACAAATTTCAAATCTAGGAAGAATTAAATTTTCTCTGTTAGGCCTTATAATTTGCTTGCTTGATTAGGAAAAAATCCTAAATTATCAGAAATGTTAACAACTATATTGTACACAACTGCCTTATAGCTACTTTAGTCCCCTCCATTATCGAAGGCCAAAGTGACAATTGTTTACAGGCTGTTGATCCTTCTGGTGTGTAGGTGCTTTGGACTGGTAAGTCATTCCTTTCCAGAATTCCTTGAAGATAAATATCAGATGGATTATGAAAAACACCTTGGCTTTTAATTCTGATGCTCCCCAGTGTCTGGTTGATTTCTGACTGTGTTAGTTTGACTTAACACTCTCCTCTTCATTTCCTTACAACTCATCACACTACCAACCACTCCAGAAACAGGCTACAATGTATACATCCCTCCACCTAGGTTGGCATCAGGAAGGGCATCTGGCTATAAAATTGTGCAGAGGTTGCACGTGTTACTTGAAATGTATTCTAACCTGGTAAGTTTAGTTTCCATGTAAATTCCACAAAGAAAAACTCCTTGATGAGTTGGAGCATCAAGAAGTACCTCAGTGTGTGAAAATCAGAAAAGTAGTTAAAACTAGTAACATTAATATAAGACGAGATTATAAAAAAAATTGTAGTAGTAATTAACTCACGGCGAAGGAAACAGCTTGAAGGAAGTAACAGCAGAGGAAGAAAAGTTAGACATGGAAAATTCTCATTATATTGGTTGACATAAGGAAGACCCAAATATAGATGGCAACACACTTGAGGTGGGCAGGTAAGTTAAGTTTGCTCCAGTTTCATCTGTACCCACCGTTGTAGCAGTGCGTGAAAGTTTATATGCTACTAAAGCACTGCACTCTTCTGAGATTCAAGTTTTGGTTTGTGACACCTGCGTTTACTATTCAAAATAATTCACATCAAATTAATATACTGTACATGTACACTATGGTAGCCCTTAGCAATCAACAACAAAAAATGAGCTGTGCAGAGCTTCAGCTCAGGTGGACAGCTGATATGCAACTCTCAAACACCATGCATTTGGAACATATATGTAGTGGTGTAATTCCATTCAAAGAGGCACACACTTCCCTGTCTTGACCATTTTCGTTTCTGAGAAATGTATGTTGACACATCCAGGCAACCACAGCAATTGTTCAAAAAAGTTCTGAATCAAAAGTTTTTCATTTAAGAAATATTAGGGATTTTTTAATGATGCACGCAGCTTCTATAAGAGCTCATTTTATTTATAGCAATAATTTTTATGTACAAAACACAATGTGAACAAACTAACATTGAACATTGTTTTTTTTCTTGAGGTTTTATTAACAGGTGGGTAGCTTTAATGATCTCTGGCAATGATTTGTTCTTAAGTTTTTCAATTCCACTTTAGTAACCATGATCATCTCTCTATGTTGAAGGGTCTTTGTAAAATCGGTGCTGATAGAAAGTTTTGTGAAAGAAGTCTTTGTACCAGGAGTTACAAAAGAAGAAAACTCATTTTGGTGCGAAATGTATCTCTTGAATTGAATTTGTTCTTCAGCTTTGCTCCCAGCATAAATTAGCCATATTTGTCTAAACCGCTGTTGGAATCGTTGTCAAATAAGGACAGAGCCACAGTTTCAGGAACCAAGTACCAGAGAAGATTTGAAACATTTTTCACAGCAGCCTTACTGATTTCTGGATCTGTATTTCCAATTTATCAGTATCAATAGCAAATCATGATTAGGGTGCTTTAGTTGCTTCTGATGACAGAAACCAGGCTCAAACATACATTCAAGCTAGAAAAATGCATATTTTTGAAGAGTTCTATGTGTGAAATAACTGAGATAGATCTTGTGATTGCTTAAATTGCCTTTGCCATCCACCTAGCATGACTTACAGCTCGAGATGTACAAAACGATAACCCTATTTTTTTTGGAATGCAGCCAAGAAAGTACATCATTAACTCCAACAATTCTAGGTAATCATTTGTCTGTTGTTTCTGCATAGAAGGGTGGTGTTCAAGAAATCTAAGAATGGTAGTGCAGACATCATTAGTTACTTCATTGCTATCTGTTATAGAAATGTTCTCGTCAAGTTTCGTCCAGGTTCCTCTAGATCTTTTGAAAAGCGCCAGAAAAAACCAGAAGTTGCACTCTCAGTGAGTCGAAACAGCTTCTCAAAACTAACTCAAAAGTTTGATGGCAGCATGGGAGGTACGACAGGTCTCGTTTGAACTATTTTTCTAGATTTGTTCAAGCACCCATTATTTGACCTGTGTTGCTTGCTATTGTATCACAGCAAAGTGCCTAAATTTTGTTGCTTATACCCCATTTCTTTTCTGCTTGTTAAACAGCCATGACTTGCTCTTGTGCAGATGTTGGAATTTCAGGGATTGCTCCTTGCCTTGGAAAGTTGCTATTATTGCCTGTATATCAACCCTTTTCAACACCTGTGAGTGATGGGAGCAGCTTTCCATCCCAGAATAACACTAATTCTTGGCAGAATTTCTGAAGAGTCTCACTTTTTTTTTTTCTTCTTTTTTTTTTTCTTCGCGTTCCTCAGTTTTTCAATATCATGCGCGAAAGCTTCTACACCAGCCATTAATGTGCAAACCCCATTTCTGTCAGAGATTTTGCACTTTTCTAAACTTCAGAGAGACTGAGTAAAAAACTGCAAAGTACTTCAAGTTGCTGGAACTTGCTGCTGCTGTTGATATTTGCTGAATGATGACAGAAATTCACTTTTGTCCCCACCGTCACTGTTTTGGCTGCTTGATGTTGAATCATCACTCTGTCTAATAATGTTAAATACAGGGCGAGTTGGCCGTGCGCGTAGAGGCGCGCGGCTGTGAGCTTGCATCCGGGAGATAGTAGGTTCGAATCTCACTATCGGCGGCCCTGAAAATGGTTTTCCGTGGTTTCCCATTTTCACACCAGGCAAATGCTGGGGCTGTACCTTAAGGCCACGGCTGCTTCCTTCCAACTCCTAGGCCTTTCCTATCCCATTGTCGCCATAAGACCTATCTGTGTTGGTGCGACGTAAAGCCCCTAGCAAAAAAAAAATTAATAATATTGGTATAAGTTGAATAATATCGATGAAAAATAACCTAACATTATTCCTAGAGCAAACATTAGGTGATTTTTCATATTAACTTAGCAATAGCAAATTACATGGTTAATATAGGTCACGTCGCAGTTGTCCGGTCAAGCTAAGATTTTGCACAGATTGGTTTTTGTTGATTGACATTGGATGTGGGGGTGGAGCTAAACTTTCAGCAAGCTGAAAAATAAGGGCCACCTTAATGTACACTTTCCTGTCTTCAGTTATATGTATTAGTCCCCAAAACGTATACCTAACTCTGAACATGTTTTTTCTGTATGGGCTATCATTAGTTGATAATTTTCCCTTGTCCTGTTTGGCAGTCAGCACTTAACAAATAAAAGAAGTGTGAGGAATGTTGGGTGTAAACTTGTACTGATTTGCTTTTGATTTTTGTAAAATTCTGTTTCATAATGAAATAAATCTTGTTGGTATTTTATAAGTGTGGTGGGGTGGTTTTTTATTTGTTTAGTTGTTCCTGTGGGAGAATAAAACTTGCATAGAAGC
Organism: Anabrus simplex; assembly: GCF_040414725.1. Lineage (NCBI taxonomy): Eukaryota > Metazoa > Arthropoda > Insecta > Orthoptera > Tettigoniidae > Anabrus > Anabrus simplex. Next base: position 293,112,318 of record NC_090270.1, on the reverse strand, counting down.
AAATTGTTTCCTAAAGATTAAGAGGTATTTTTTGCAAGTAACTCATATGAACTAGAGAAATCATTATAGTTTGCAAATTATTGTTTGTTGAGCAGAAATTTACAGTTGTACAGTGATGGAGGAAGTGTGCTGAATATCTTGAAAAGTGCCATAATCTCGTTTGACACCCACTCAACATACGTACAGTAAATCTGCATTAGTGCAAACTCGTTTCAGACTAACTCTCTTTTAACACAAAAGATTTAGTACTGGCGTTGATAACATTTCTTATCGGTTAACTCTAAATTATGCTTATAATATTGTTAGTTACATGTAACTAAATTTACGTTAATCCAAATTACGATTTTTTAATTTTGGGTCCCTTGAGCTATCTGATATTAGGACGAATTCTGCTTGTTATCTTAAGGAAAAATTCACATCTCTCAGAAAGCAAGCATGCCAAGGAAGAGCAGGCAGCAGTGAAACACCTCAATGTCTCCGCTGCCTGTGAAGAAACCTCCACGTATGTTCAGTAGCTCGACAGGCCTCGGTAACAACCATGTCTCGCCAGTTCTGTTGTAATTTGCATACAAATTTGTATTTTTTATTTTTCTATTCCTCCTTTTCAAGACAATTGATTTTGTGTTAGAAATTCATATTGCTATAACACTACATTAAAAGGGACATGTTTCGCTTGGTTTCAAGCATCCTCAGCCTTTGTAACATGGGATTAGTTACATGTAAAGTTCTGTTGTAATCAATGAGCCAGTGCAATTAGATCGACAATCACAAGTGACACTGTCTAAATGCAGTTTTAATCCACATGTCGTTCTGTAGTGAGCGTTTACTATATTGTGTACTAACAGTATGAGTTAAACCACTGTTTCTGTAAAAGTTATTAGAGTTTGTAGTTATTTGAATGTTATACAAGACTAGAATATTAGCCTCTTTTAACAAGAACTTGTGGTCTTTCAGTTAAAACTAAGTTCTGAACAAATGTAATTCCAGTGTAGCTCAATAACAATATGTCAATTGCATATCCAGATGGTGAGTCCATCTGGAGAAAAGTGGAAAGAAGCATTTTTAAAAAAGCTGTTGTGTTGTAAGATTTTGTATGAGAATGTGTTCAGGCACTGTCAAGAACAATGAACTGGAGGTGATGCAGATACTGAATCAGGTGAGTTGCTGGTATGTTAGTATAGTAGGCCTGCTGAATCTGTGTACGCATGTGGAGTACACAGTACAGATACCGCTCCTCAGTGAATGTGGTTGGAGGAAGGCTTGTTCTGGTTGTAATGACCCATTCTCAACAATTTTGTCAGGCTGAAGAAGACACGCCAAATGAAGAAATTGAATCAGACGTGGGTTTACACAGCAGTAGTTGATTGATGTCGTCTGACCTCCGGAGAGACATGGTCAGGTCTCTATTTGACTTCAATGTGTGACCTGCACATGGGGTGGTAGCAATGATGGTAATGAGGTATGGAGAGGATGAAACCTGGTGACTACGGAGCGTGTTACGCAGAAAATTGATGCAAACTTCAAAGCCTCAAATAACTTGTCAACTATACTGGGATATTTTAAAGGAGACGGACTAGATTACTATCTCCTATGACTAAGGATGCAAGATTTTTATTACAAAATTATATTGCAGAGATTTGATAAAATATTTCCGAACTATGTAGTTGAACACTCCTTAATGTAAACAGGGGGCCAGAATGTAAAAGCTTGATATCCAAATTTGTCAACCAACATCAGCTCCTTCGTTGATTGCATGTACTGTAACTCGTCTGTGTTTCCCCAAAAAATTTTATGTATGCCTACAATCACAGCAAGGGCTTTCAACTTCCCCATTTATATAGCCAGACCTGGCACCTGCCTTTATTGTTTCTTATTTTATTTAATGACGACCATATCTTCCTTAGCAAGTTGAAACCTGGGAGTTGTCCGCTGGGATCCAACATTAACCCAATTGGCCATGGTTAGTAGTACATTCATGCTAGAGAATTGATCCAGTTCCCTATTAAGTGTTCTGGGCTTGAATCATTCATAGTTACATAAGGTGCAGGTTTGTACTTTACTAAAACTATTCCCTCTCCAGAGATGTTAAATATTAATAGCAAATCTTCCTTGCTTTTGTTCTCTTCAGACCCATGATAGTATTAGGTTTGTGAGGCCTAGGAATCTTTCGTTCCTATATCCATATGGTGCATCCCTTTCTTTCACCAATACCTTCATTCTGTGAAGTGTTGTACCTTTTCCCCTTTTTCTTTTGACTAGTTGCTTTAGTTTGTTTTAACGGAAGCCATTTCTCTTCGGTTTCAACTTAGTTAGTTTATAAGTGTGAGGTTGTTCAGTCTGTCTAAACTAATTCAGCATGACATAAATTTAGAAGATACCTAAAAAAGAAAACATTTCACGTATACCTGAAAAAGATTTTCATGTATGTTTTCTTTTTGTGGTAAATTTTAGATTTATGTTACGATTAATTAGTCTCAACAGACTGAAGAACCTCTCAGTTATAAATTAGTTGATTTAGTTAAGACAAAGAGCTACCACACCTGCTTCTAGAGTTAGTGAATTATCAAGCCATACAGGACTTGTGCTCAGCAAATGAATATATTAAAGCGAGGGCAGTTCTTCGTAGAATTGCATTCACTCATCACCTGGGAGAATTTGTGTGTAATTGAGTTTAGCTGAATTAAATTTCCTCCGCTTGTGATTGTGGAGCTTGTTAAGGTATTTTGTCTTCATTTGTATTTGTCTCCCTTAGCTCTGTTTTCTGATATAGGGTCAGGAATGAGGTCGGATGAATTTATATGGCATGTTTTTGTGGCCGGATACCCTTCCTGATGCCAACCTTAGTTGCGGAGCTAGTGAAGATAAGGATGGTGAATGAAACTGTGTAAGGAGGTGGAAGGCATCTGCTGTGGCCTATCATAGGATCTGTCTTGACATTTGCGTGGAAGTGAAAATAAGAAACCACAGAAAACCATTCTCAGGATAACTGATGGTGAGGCTCGAACCCATTTGGCGCCCAAAAGCAGATCTTTGCTCCGTAGTGCGGCCACTCCACTCACTGTTGTCTTTATTCGTATATGTCTAAAGCATTTGTATATTTTATCTCAACTTCATTCTTATTTTATTCCATAGGTCTAGGCTTCTCAGAAATATAATTTTTGTTTACTTGTCAAATTAAAGGCTTTTATATTTTTTTACTTATTTAGTGTGTTTAATTTAGTTAAGTTGGTTCAGGATTTAATGTGGGGTATAGAAGAGGTGGATTTGCTTTAATTTTTTAAGTGGAGCATGCTAGAATTTTATTTAAAAGAATATAATTTTGTATGATTTGAGGCGAAAAACACGATGAAACCACAACAGAAGATAATCCTCGAACAGGGTTCACTGTATTAATTAACTTCCTAAATGAAGTTCACAATACTTTTATATTTGTATATGATATATAATACTCCTTTTCCCTTTCTTGCTTTTCTCCACCCATGATTCTCATTTTAAATCTTCCATTTATTGCACCAAGCTGCTAATGGACTTCTCTGTCATCCTTTCCTCCACATCACAGAATCAGCAAGTAACACATTCCTTCATGTATCTTCATGCTGCTTTTACTGCCCACCCAGTTTCATTCATCTCAATTATAGGTAGTGGTGAGGTTATGTAGTTGTACTTCTTAAAACAGTAGTCACCGTTGACAGTTATAAACATGATTTTTAATGGTATTACCGTCAATAGAGTAGTAGTATACATAACTGACTCTCTCTCTCTCTCTTTCTCTCTCTCTCTTGGATTCTTAAAACAATAATTGCCACTACCAGTTATAAACATAGATGACTGACCAATTCCCTCTTAGTTTGGTTTTAATTCCATGCCGTTCTGTTTTGCTCCCTTGCGTCCTGACAGCTGTAGCATTTAAAGTACACTGACTTAGCAAATGTCATGGGATAGTCGCCTAATAGCGTGTAGGGCCTCGTCTGGCCATGCGAACTGCAGTGAGACGCTGTGGAAGTGAGTCGACAAGTCCCTGGTAGTCCTCTGGACATAGACGACACCAAATCGTTTGCAGAGCGGCTGCCAATGCTGGCCTGTTCGTGGGTGAAGGATCCATGGCACGGAGCCTGCGTTCCAGGACACCCAGATATGCTTGATAGGGTTCATATCGGGGCTCCTGGGTGGCCATGGCAGTTGTTGGACCTCCGCTGCATGTTCCTGGGCGATGTGGCAGCACGTTATCATCTTGAAACACCGCAGAACCGTCTGGGTGCTGGAAGGCCAAAAATGGGCGGAGATGGTCTCCAAGCAGCTTAACATACCACGTACCATTCAAAGTCTCCTCCAGAACAACTAGGGGCCCATTCCATACCACTGAAATGCACCCCAGACCATAACAGAGACACCAGCGCCCTGGACCACACCTTCGAGGCAGGCGGGTTCCAACACTTCATGTGGTTTGCGCCATACACGGTGCCTCTCATCGGCACGGTGCAGTTGAAATCGTGATTCGTCCGACCATATCACATTACGCCATTGTTCCAGTGTCCATCCCTGATGACTGGCGACAAATGCGCGTCATTGTGCCCGATGACGTTGGGTTAACAGTGGCACCCATGCGTGGCATCGGCTCCCATACCCCATAGAACCCATGTTCCTACGGATTGTCCACTGGGAGATGTGTCTAGTACGGCCTGTGTTGAATTGAGCCGTGATTTGTTGCACGGTTGCCCGTCTGTCACTGTTGACAATACGTCTCAGATGTCACTGTCATAGAGGGTGGCTGGACGGCCGGTCGTTCGTCTGTTGTGGACGGTGACACCAGCATTCAACCATTCACGATACACCCTGGACACTGTCGATCGTGTAAAGCCGAATTCCCGCACCACTTCTGAAATTGCACTTCCCATCCTTCGGGCACCGACCACCATACTCCGAACGGTGTCAGCTCACGACGACGTTCCATGTTACACTTGTCACATGCACAGTCACTGCTCACAAGGTCTCCTATACAACTGCCGGTGGCACAGGGGACGTGTGGTGCACAGACAACACACCTGCGCATCAGTGCTCCGCTATCCCATGACATGTGCTCAGTCAGTGTACATTGCTTCTTACCATTTTGACCAAATTTTTGCTCTTGGTTTCTCTAATTACCCACTGTAATTTGCTCAAGAAAGTTGAATCACAGTCTTCTTGGTTTGTCCTTCGTGCACTTCTGAAGTAATATGGTATTTTAAAATGTGGCATGGTATACCAAATCCTTACTTTCCTGTGTGCACACAGGAGAATATAGAATGTGTTTAAAATATCCATATTTGCTATAGCACCTTTGTATGTGCAACTTTATCAGGTTATCAACACACTCCAAGCGAATTGACAATGCAATTCGGGCTGCGTAACTGTGAGCTTGTATTTGGGAGATGGTGGGTTTTATTCCTACCATTGGCAGCCCTGGAGATAGTTTCACACCTGATAAATGCTGGGACTGTACAGTAACATCCACTATCTTGCATCTTTGTAAACCACCTTAGTGCTAGTACGACATTAAACAACTAGCAAAAACATCATTAACATAAGTTTATTATCGCTCTTTGCTGTATTGGTAATGATGATATTAAGGCTGATCTTGAAGCCAGTTTGAGTAATCTAATTTCCATTTGTTCTGTTCCCACTTACAAGAGTAAACTTGCTGTAGTTTGATTCTCTTTTTATGTAACAAAGGTTATTTCTTACACAGTTCAATTTATGTTTGAAATATCCATACCTCTAATGACTAGGACTAAATTTTAGTGTTGAGGGCTGGATTCTCCATAATAACTTTAAAGTTAAACAATTGTTGGTTGGATAATGCTTTGTTGTTATGTAAACAGTGGTGACAAATATTATGAAGTTATTGGAATAACACCAAAAATATTGGTTTTTAATTCATATTTTTTATCTGGTCATTTTGGGAAAGAATTAACGACTTCATTCGTATTGCAACTTTAAACAGTTGGTTTCTATGTTAGATATTTAGTGTTTTTCAAGTTCTTTGTTGGCCGATCAAAAAACATACTAAGAAACTGAAGTAAAGACATTCTAGTTATTTGTTCAATGTCCATTCTTTCTGCTACTGGTCTTCATAGACCCCAGTCCACTGGATGAATGTAAATACATGAGAATAATCATCCCTTGAAGCCAGGATCATAGTACATTGTATTGTAGCTGTATACACTAATGAATATTGTACCAGCATTAAACTTGTCACTAAAGCCCACCAAACTATCATTTGCTTGGTTCAGAGGTTTGTTGCCTTAAATATGGCTTAAAATGATGCAGAAATATATTTCAGGGTACATCTGTAACCCAACACAATAATTTCATAGTTTTTAAAGGCATCAGTCTGGAATATTTCTATAATTATGTTAAGCCTGGTGGTAGTTCATAAAAGGCATACTCTTGACTCATGGAAGCAATTAGCTATTCAAATTATGTGCATGAAATTTACTGTATTTGATATTTTAGAAATATACTTTTGGTATGGCCACAGAAAATTATAATTTAGACTTAAATTTCAAATTAAGGAGACTATTTTAACAAGGATATTGTGCTGTCTCTTATATAAACTCAGCACAACATATACTGTATATGGAAGTTATGAACATTTTTTACAGTACTATCCCGTTGTGATGTGGTAGCTTAATAGGTAAGGTTTTGGCTTTTCAATTGAAAAGGCCAAGGTTTGATTCCAGTAGACTGCAGATTCCCATGGGGCATAAAGGATACTTGTGTGTTGATCAAACTGTCCACAGACTCCTGCACTGTAATTTGGGAAGCCGTACCTTCAGTAGGTTTACTTTACCGTGTGTTCCTTATATAGTTAGTGTTTATATCAATTCAAATATTTGTCAGGGGTTTTTCTTTATTGTGAAGATAAGCACTCCACCACTTTCTATTTTAATACTCTTGTTTAACCACTGAATGGCTAGCCTGAATTGAAGATAGAATATTTTATGGTTAAATAATTAACTGGTATTTAGAGCTTTTTTAAAGATGAATAATCAACATAGGTAGTGAGGTAATACTTCTCTTTCTCTATTCACAGTCCTTGGTTTCCATTGCCTCTCGTACCTCTCTTTCGGTTTCTTAACTTCTTATTTCTGAACTGTTCAGGCAACCTCTTACTTCTCTGAATTATTTTGTATTTTGAGGTGCTTTACATGTACAAGTGTAAAGCTGAATATGTACTGCTAAAGACGTTGGCTATGCTGAAAATACTTTTGAAACTGTCGTGGCTAGAGGCACATTTTGTAGAAGACATATAGTCATCAGATTTTTCAGCCTTTATTTTTAAATTGAAGCATCTGCTGATTATTGATATTCTGTTATGCTAGTACTTAAAGACGCTATAATTACACCAGCAAGTCCAAATATAGTATATTCCTGGCTGATTTATTTTCACTGCTGTAGATTAATGCAAGAGTTTGCAGAATTAAGATGTGTTATTTATTACTATGCAAGGGGATTCTGAAGAGGCTTGTTCTCTTTTTCGATTGTGATGCTGATGATATGCACCCATAGAAATTGTAAAATTAGTGATGTGTGCAAAATTAGCTTTTTGTTGCTTTGTAAATATGGTTTCAGATTCTTCACCAAGTGGGAAGCTGTGTAACTTTGTCTTTCGGAATCTCCTTGTGCATTGTTACTGGTGATGGGATGTAGTGTTTACTTCATGCATTCTTCTGACTGATGTTTTAATAGATTTTTATAAAGTAATTTGTTTCCCATTTCAGACCCGTTGGGCGTGTGATGCGTCATATTTTAAATACAAATGAAAAGCCGAATATGTACAGCTGAGAGTGAGAGGTAGAAAGAGGGACAGAACTTTTTGCCCTTATCAATTAACAGAAAAGAGAAGTTCTCTTCTTCTTTTTTTATTTTAAAATTTCTTGGTTTGTAGTGCTGCGATTCATCAGATCCTCAACTCGGGGGATATAAAGCTGTGGTGGTAAGTGCAACACAATACCAAAATCCTCAGCATTTGTTTTTGGAAGACTTCCAGCTTTGAGGAAATATTTCCTTTCAGTGACTGCTGGTAGATAAAAGAATAATGCTCTGATCTGTTTACCTGAGTTCTCACTGGAAATGCTGTTGTAAGGAATTGCATTTATACTATTGAATAATACTGTGAAGTCACTACTGAACTTTTTAAGAAAAGGAAGCCTTATTCTCTTGTCTGCTTAATAAGGTTTCCATAAATCACTGTATCATGTACTGTATTTGATTATGTGGCACAGTGTCTTATTCGTCTGAATCCTTTCGTGCTGCTTTATAATTTCTTATGTTACTGGCTTCATATTGTACCTAGAAGTGTTCCTCAGCTATAAACAAAATTTTTCTGAAGAATGATCATTCTCCTTCAGTAATCACTCCAGAAATAAAATTTTGGTCCCTATAGTTTCCTAGTGTTCCCTGCTACCTATACTGATTGTTAATAAGCTTCTTAGTCATTCTCCCTCGCTAATCACCCCAGAAATGTAAGGTTGGTCCCTATAGTTTCTTAATGTTCCTTGCTACCTATACTGATTGTTAATAAGCTTCTTAGTCTGTTATTAGGTAATGATAATGCCAGAAATCACTTGCGTTAGGAAGCAGAAACAAATATCAAAATTATTTTCAAGGCAGACTCAAAAGCTTTTGAAAATATTTTTAAAGTTAATCTAGACCAGAGTCTTATATTTCTTAAATATTTAGTCATTATTAAATGACTGGTGTTATGGGATAGCTCTGCCCTAAGAACTTTTTATTTTCACAGAATCTACAGATAAAGAATCCTACTTGGGCCAATGAGCGTTACAAAAACATGAAAGCTTTTAAATAAAAATTATTCCTAGATAACATGTTTGATGACTGATATCTCGTGTTAAAGAAAAGGGAACAATGTATCTAGCCAGAGGAGTGTGACATCAAGTGATGCAATAGTGTGCTGCCATCTTATGTACTAAAATCGCTGTGACGTGCAGCCAGCAGTCACTCTGGATTCCGACGTGGTAGCATGTCATTTGATTTGTCTTGGTGAATTCTACAAGTATACAGAAAAGGAAATTGAATGGGGAACATTTGAAAAAATATGGTGGGAAGGAGAGTGAAAATTCTCTTTTGTAAAATGGTACAACTTATAGCTAATAAATGGCCTCAAACTTCTTGAAAACTCATTCTAGGGAATAGAAGAGCTTGGCTGCAGAATTCTAAAAGGTCCAAAATCACTAATGTCGTGCTTCAAGTCTGTTAAGAGAGTCTCGGAGTTTAGGCAGTCGAGCATTACGAGATGTGTTCCACACTGCTAAAGTCCTAGCCGAGCCCATCTGCTCCAGTGGTGAAAAGTTATTTGAAACACATAGTGTTTAAGATATGTAAATTTTGTTTAGAATTAAGAAGTAAATACTGTATCAACAATAACATTTCAAAATCATACCGACTAGGTACTATATTTTGACAGTACTTATCACACCGTTTGTATTTTACAACAAAATTTTTGTCCAAAACTTATTCGTCTGATAGGTTTTTTTCTTTATCCCATTACTTTAGTTTTGTTTTTCAAGATCATAAGTATTAAATTCCACATTTCTCATTACATTGGTTTAAACATCACACTTCAGATCCAGCTGTTAATTTGTAAAGTAATATTCAACATTTTTAATCTTGTGCTAATGTCCATTTGACTTGAAATAGAATAGTTTTCTGTATCCTTATAGCATGTGCTGCAACAGCATTTCCAGTATCAGTAAAATACCTAGGAGAGAGGTGTATATTTTATGTAATACACATACAAGGAATTCATTGTTAAAAATTATAAATCCACAAATTTCACATGATGCAGATTCAAGTAGTAGAATGTCGTCATTTAGTTCTGCTTGTTTTTATATGGACAATCCTATTTTAGTTTATTTAATATCTTTAATTCTTACATGTGCAATGTTTACTTACCTAATATCTCAAAGATGTCAGGCATTTGACTAGTAAGAAGTTCAGAAATATGACGAGTGAATTCAGTGTAATTGGTAGACAAGAACATAATCTTGTTTTTAATAAAGCAGCAAATGAATTGGAAGTGTTGATGGACAATCTATATACATTACAAATGACATTGATATTGCATAGAACTGTATAGGGGTTATATGAATTGATAATTTCATTTTGAAATGGGGGTGATAAATTTTATATAATCCTTTTTCAATAGCTTATTGTAATGAAATGTAAACTTTAAGGAATCTTGTAGAAATTATGTTTTAGTAAAAGGGGATGCAAAATATTCTTTAAAAAAGCAAGATTTGTGTGTTATTTTATGTGTACCAGACGTATGGTTATTTTCAATTTGGCTGATATTACCCTTATGTAGCAGACAAAATGTTTGAAGCACAGGGGCTGAAGTGAGTAAGGTGGGTTTTGGAAAGCGAACACAATTGTTTATATTGGAGTTCTTGAACATGTATTATCAGTATGGTATTTTAAATTCGTATGATTCTTCATCTATTTATTCACTGAGGAAATATTCTCCATCAAAAATCACCATTTTTCACTGCATTTTTATCTATAAAGTTGCAGAGAATTGTCGTGCCGGTCAGTTTCATAGCTTTGAGTTTCCAAGATCTGTATTTCTGTACATGCACAAAGATTGTTTGTTGTGAATTTAGCCTCTCCCATCTTCTATGCCTCCTATGATTTAAGCCTGCTTTTTTAAAAATATCCTTATCTTTGTGGCCTGCCTTTTTAAAAACTTCTGTCAAGTGCTACAATAAAAGCAAGTGAAAGAAGGAACTGTTATGTACACAAGTTATTTAATTTGGTAATCATGTGAATTTGAGGCAGTGTTTTGCATGTAGACATAAGACTTTATTTTGTTAGATTGTTTTAATAGTTTAAAAATTCTATTTTTATGATTCATATTTAATGTAGCCTTTTTTTTTCCTTGTGCATTATGTGAATTTTAGCAAATTTGACTGACTGCTTGGGTGTAGAGCAACCAACTCTTTGTTAGTGTTTAGTGTAATGTGACCGAATGACAAAAACTAGAACGTACCTTGTGGCACTTTCCGTAGCCCATACAGTTTCACGGTTAGCCTGAGTGCTGAGATTTTTTAAAAGCAGTTATGTATAAAAACGAAATATCCTTGATGTAGATTTTTCTTTTGTGGAGTGGCAGTTTTTAAAACAAGGAAAAGTTATACAAATTTACCTATACATAATTCTATATCTGATGTAGTTATGGCATATTTATATTTTATAAGTAATTAAATGTGTTATAGATTAATATTTAAAGAAAATGTAACAAATTAGTTAAGTACAAGGATAAAGAAAATTGATCCATTTTTGTCTGTAGTAACACTATGAATATAAGTATTGTCCGTCTAATATATCCTGTATGTTGATGCTCTTGTCAAATTGTGTTCTTTTTTGCTACTTGTAGTATATAAATAAGGAGTATATGCCTTGTGATTGTTCCAGTCCCTTGGCTCAGTTGATATGGTCAAACATTTGGTATGCATAGTTTGCAAAAAGATTTACATTGTAGTTTTGCAGAACTTCCAGAAGACTGTGATAAGATTGATTTTTCTTTTGTTGATAGTAAATTGCTTGTTGCCTGGCTCACTTCTACAGGTAAAGTTTCTCATTCATCCATGTTGTCTGAAGAAGTCCTGACCCTGAAGTGTTTTTCTCTTTTGCTCTCTCTCTCTCTCTTTTTTTTTTTTTTTTTCCTTCAGAAATCAGTTTCATTATGAAGGATGCTTTACTAAGCACCTTTTGGTTCATTGAGGAAAGCTGCCAGAAAAAGAAAAGACAACCTCAGTCTTTATTGCCCTAGTGCATTTTTCAGCAGCACCTATACTTTCTTGTGTTTTTAACTGTTGGGGATCCAAACAACCTTCTACCTGAAAACGCAAAACATATACAGTACTAGCTATCGGTCCTGTCTTAGACAGGTCGTCCATGTGGGTGGTTCAGACTGAACTGTATTAGCCAATGACATTGGAATAGTAATATTTTCATCAGAATGCTGTAATGTTCCATTTCCAATTTTCAGTAGCACCTCGCTGAATTACTCTTCTCCCTGACCTCCTTGCACGTGCATGTTTGTGAGAATAAGCCTCTGAATCACTGTCCACGAGTAGGATGTCTTCAGTGAAACTTGCACTTTGGTCACTCCTGTCCCACCTGCTAAAACTGTGGTAGTAGTGACTTGACGGAAGTCTCGTGCGAATAGTATCCAGCTGTAAAGACTGCTCTGCTGTGTTCCGTTCAGTGTGTAAACTCCCATTGCTATCGCGCCTCCATAGCATTTACCGAATAGCTTGAAGACTGTAATGGACCCGTTGTTAGTACCACTTGACCCTGGGGAAAGTATGAGGCATAGGAAATAATAATTATTATTATTATTCCTGAACTTGTCCAAGTTACTTGGAGTCAACTCTGTTTGTGTGAATTTAAGAATTAAGCCCAATTTTATGACTGGATACATTTCCTGATGCCAACTCTATGACGAGGAATGTATTCACTACTACGTATTCCTGCGATGGTTAGTAGTGTGTTGTATGTACAGTAAATGGAGATGGGTATTAAGATAAATGCAAATACCCAGTCCCTGAGCTAGAAGAATTAACGTCATGGTTAAAAATCCCCAACCAAGCTGCGATTCTAATCTCCGGCCTCTGCACCATGGTCACTGTCCTGACCATTCAGACAAAGAGCCAAACATCAGAACTGTTACCACTCTGTTAGTTACGAAGGATTCTCTGTAACATTAACAATAAGATGCCGGAAATAAATAAAAATATAAAATGGTAAATATTTTTGTTGTTATTCATCGTAGGATTCGATTATACTATGCAAAAGATAGGAAATTTTATTTTCTACAACCTGTGTTGTGTAACTTCTATCGATAGAACCGGTGTTAACAAAAATATTTGAGAATTTATTTTTACACCTTCCCCTAAACTAATATTTCAGCCAACATGAATAAATTATTTATAGCCTAGATTGTAGTGGCTTCTCCCCTGACCTTAAACAGAGAGATTTTCAATAAATTATCTCAGCTGTTTTCTTGCGGTGCATCTACAAGCAGACATAATGGAAATTTGAAAATGGCATTTCCTAATTATTCTGGATGTGATCGATGCATAAATACCAATTTTTAAAGATCCTGACCAAATTATAGACAAAACTCCTATGTACTACTGCATAAAATTATTTGCTAAATCATATCACCATGTATAATTTATTAGATATTTTTCCACTACCTTGACCTGCCTTGCTTTCATGCTCTAGTACAGTGCAGTTTATTGCCATTACTTGGAGTTTGTTATCTGGTGGAGGTTTTTCAGTAAAATTTAACATGTCATTTATCTTCCTAAATACACTACAGGAAATACAATTAGGCTATATTTTAATCACATTAGTACATGTTTTGTCCCAATTTTTGGGTCATCTTCGGCTATTAGAAGAATATTATAATACCCATTTTCCATAGTCTTGGAAACCATGGACTAGGAAGAGGGTATTGTTTATTGTAATCTTGTGATTTAATACATGTAGTTTTGCAAAAGTTTAATATCATATAGCATAATTTAAAAACATGCAGTAGAAGGACAAATAAAGAACAGTGTCAGCAAATCATCATTAACTGGAATTGTAAACCTGTGAGTGATTAGTAATTGAACAGAGAAGGAATGGCCTGAGAGAAGTGAGTGTTAGAGGCATTAATTGTAAAGAAATGGAACTTCTCGGACATGCTATTGAGGTCCATCGGATACCCCGGAAACGCGATCCCTCAAAGTGAAGGTCACCACAGTAGTCATCCTTCAGTCCCTCCATACCATGTCTGACACGTCAAATGAATATTAGTATTAAATTATCAAAACATTAGAATTTGACAATAAATGAATTATATGCTGAAACTATAATCTACGTACCTAATTGCTGTAGGCTTCAACAAAGTTACATTGCCTAGGTTGCCTTGGGTACAGTTCTGTCACTAACTAGCAAGAATCAGTTCTTTTCCTCCGTCAATTTAATATTAGCTGAAGATGTCCCAAAAATCGGGACAAAACCTGTACTGAGAATATAATTGTATTTCCTACGTTGATGTGCATTGAAAAGGTGGACTCCCCTCAACTTTTAGTTACCTCCAGAATTCTTAGTCAATATGGCTTTAAGTATTCAATTTTGTTACACTTCAGAGGTTCACAGTTGTCTCCGATCATCTTTCTGTTGTGTGCAATGTTGGTGTTGGGTTGTTGTGGGTTTTTTATTTTTTTTATTAATGATATTGGCTTTGCCTTTTAATGTTCTGCAGTAGTTTACTATCCATTACTCTTATTTTCAAAAATGACCTAGCTTTATGCTTACTTCTCTACAGAATTTCCTTTCTTTTATCAGCTTTTCTTCACTCTGCAGTTACTGAGACCCACATTCATGAGTCTTCATTTTAAGCTCTTCATTAATAATCAAAGCTGATGTCTAAAATGATTCATTTACTGCCCTTCCCCTTCCCTGATAAAAGACCTTCAGGTGAACTTGGAGTAAATTCCTCAATCTGTTGTGATATGGTCTGGTACAGGGTAGTTCAACCTCCTGATGCCAATTTGAACCTGCGTTACGGTGTAAGTACAGAAACGAACTGACCAACATATGGTTTTTAAACTCTGACTTGTTACAGCTTCCCTCACTTATACACACACACATTTATACAGGTTAATAGACTGGGGGTTATTTTCAAACATATTGCTAGCCTCTACAATCCCATCAGCTAATCTCTCCTGTTCAAGTCATCATTATGAATTGATAAATGTGGGGGGGAGAAAAACCCTTTCGTATTCATCCCAATTCTCTACCAAGACATCCAGATTAGTGTGTAAGTAGTTGCACCAATCATACATTCACAGTTGTATATGCTTGTATACACCATATATGTTTTATTAAAGGCTGATTTGCCAATCAGCTAGTTCACGTGTGCCGTAAATTCTTGAGAGATAGTAATTTCAGTTCCAGCAAATTGCTGAAATCATTGTGATGTTCTACTTTGTATGTAAAGGGAGAAAGGAAAAACTGTTATCCAGTGTTGGAACTTATCTAGTTCAGTGTTTCCGTTGCAAAGTGATACCTGTGTCAATTCATCTTGATGCGACTGCATACCATAATATGAAACAGCTGGAGCTTCATAAGTTATTAGTCAGAGCTGGAGCTTGTCGGCGCTAGACTTCTGCACATAATTTAAATACAAATTAGTGCACCTATTACTG
Organism: Anabrus simplex; assembly: GCF_040414725.1. NCBI lineage: Eukaryota > Metazoa > Arthropoda > Insecta > Orthoptera > Tettigoniidae > Anabrus > Anabrus simplex. Next base: position 293,097,055 of record NC_090270.1, on the reverse strand, counting down.
GGTGTTCTATATAACACACTGAAGTACTATACTGTTTGCAAAAAGAAATGGTTATGATACGCAGCAGAGTTCTCACAACTGAAAATACTCACCTCCAGTTAAAAGAAACTTCTTGCTGCTTTAGAAGATGACCTGGACTTCACCTCTCTTGATATTTTCCTCACCTGAAAAATAATTCTGGAATTAAAGTAATGAAATACCATTTTGGGTAAATAGAATATCAGATGATTCTCTGAACAGCACAAATTTAGAAACACTTGAAGTTCATACATCATCTCCACACAATGCACCTCCTTTTAGCTTTTCTTCCATTGTAACGTCTACATGTTTCAGCACGTCATAGACAGCTTACGAAAGATATTTGATGCATTGAGAGTCATTACCGCCAAAGTCCCGTAAATTGGAAAGACCTCTTACATCACTAAGGACTTGAATCAGATTCAGATGATTTCACATGCTCATCGAATGGTACAATGTTCTTTGCTGCTGTGTGTGTCAAGCAGCTACATAAGTAATACACTAGATTATCACCTCCCATAGCTGAACTGTTATCTTTAACTGGCAGATTTATGGGACTGAGGCCTGGTTCAGTATATGCCAGTAATAATGTACTTACTCTGGTCATGAATTTTTTTCCTTTATCTCCCTACTTCTACATCTTTCGTCACATGCCATGGTGTTATCCATTGCATGAAGGAAGACTGATTGTGATCAGTAGCAGTAGCAGACTGAAGCCTAAGGAGGTGGTCTGTAGAGGTGAGATCGTTGTCACTGTTTAAACCCCATATAAGACCAAAACTCCTTTCAGCAAGGTTTTGGTTTAATTTTGTTGTTAAAACATACTTGTATGCTGAAGAGCAGAGGAAGTCAGCCAAATCTAGTGTGCTCTTCGTGGTGACTCGAAGCGATTCTAGAGTTAACTAGGTGCAAAAGTGTTATTACTACGTTGGATATCTTTGTCGAACTCTGTCAGTGTGTTTAGATGCCTGTCATTACTTTGGCATTCCCACTATTTGCAATTTTTTAAATCCATAGCATCAAAAAGGTTGTTAATATCACATGTAAATTATTTCAGTTGCTTTGCTGTTTTTGAAGCCATGCACACTAAGTTCTCTATAAAACACCAGACCTATTGCAACTGACCTGCTATATTGCCAACTTGATCTTCTGAAAAAGCTGAGGATTTATGTACCCACCGCCGCCACCTTTACTATACTCAGATTTACAATCTGGTCTGGCATGTTGATGATGACGATTGCATGTAATTATGATACTCAATTGCCAAGCAAACTGTATTATACAGTGTCTCATGCCTACATAACATTGCATTTAACTGCTACCTGTTCAGACCAAACAGCGTGTGTGGTGCATGGTATTGAAATACAGAACTAACTTTTCTAAACAACGGAGTCTTATGGAAGTTCCAACACATCATAATCTACTTTCCTTTCTAACCCAACAACTGCTGTTACTTTGAACAATATGGTTGACCTTATTGTGATATTACAACCTTATTCTTGAGCCGTTCCAGAATAGCACTTCCCAGAAGTTTACAGATTTATCCTTCCAAGGTACGTTTGATGTACTACATATACACTATTTTGAAAGATTTTTTTTTTTCCCCCTTTGTTTTTGTCCATTACTGAGAATTGCTCTTTATATTAATTTATTGTCTATAAGGAACTGCCTCATCATAGTTAAGGTTAACCCCATATTGTAATGTTATTGTTTTTATGTCCCACTAACTACTTTTGATGGTTTTTGGAGGACCCCATATTCTCTTAGCCTTCATTTAGCCAGGTTAATCTTGTAACCCAGGCTTGATATTTAAGTTCACTTTTTATGTACATTGGCTCTGTGTTTTAGGAGTTGCTCGTTTTATGAATGTTTGCTCTTCTCAGTTTTACTTCTACAATCGAGTTACTGAAGTTGAGAAATTGTTATGTACATAGGGAGGCCACACCAGCTTCTTGGGAAGTCTCGCTGTTAAAGTATCTTCTTTTACCACTTCTGTCACGATTTTGAATTCTTGTTGTCGGCCATTATGTGAACATTGTTTTCAGAATTATGCTCATTATTAAGCTGTTACTATTGGAAGCAATTTGTATTACCTGAGGCTTTAAGAATTCGTGGAAAGTCATACATAGAAAAAAAATCTTATTTATTCCTATTTTATTTTCATGGCATCCGAAAACGTTGAACATTCTCTGCAATTGATTGACCTAAAAGATAAGTTAGGTAAATCCATGAGTTACTTTGATGTCAACAATATTTGAAATAATGCTTTTCAAACAACACCAGATTGCAAAACACATTTGTTTTGTTTTATAGTGCTGTTTCATTCCATATGCTTGAGAACATCTTAGACCAGCAACTTCTTTGTATAAGTTAGGGACTGATTGATAACTGTTGTATGTATAGTAGTGTGAGCTGTTCTTGTTTTATGAAGTAAGTCTGAATTATACCGCAAAACATACTCAGTAAAATGGCCCCACTTGAAAACTCAGTAAAATGGCCCCACTTGAAATTAAAATAAGCATCCCTGGCTTCCTAATCCATTAATATACAAGAGAGAGAGAGAAAGAGATGGCTGCTGTGTTTCTCTTGACATGCTGATTACAAGGGTGGGCACAAATTTGCCAGATGTGTAGTTCATAGTTCCATAGGAGCAGAAATCGGGTACAGATCCATGGAGAGAATACATATTTCTTTATATTCACCACCTGCTTGCACAAGAAGTTACACCCATTAGACTAGCTGGGCTTTTCAGCCTCTGCATATATCTCCAACTTCAGAAATATTTGATGCTGTTTTATTCAGTTTTATTTAGGCCTGTATCCTTTCTTCATTAGAACTTTACCCATGATTCTGTTGTCGTACTACGAGTCAAATCCTGTAGATTACAATAGGACCGCTAGAAATGTATATCTTCTAGTAATTGTTATTGTAACTTATGTTTCTTTTCAAATTTACCTAAGTGTTACAGACACAGTGAAACTTGCTCAGGAAAGTTGGCCTTTTTAATGTTGATATATATCCTGTGCGGTACTTGACATTGTGTGTCAATCTCTGCACTGCCGATGTAGGCTCTGTAATCAATTGGTGGTCAACAGTTTGAACCATTTGAAATATAATGCACTGACACTGTTTAGTATGTTGTGTGGAAAATTGACCATTTTTCAAGCAGGAATCCTTGTCTGGAAATGCATGGTTTGGGTGTTGGTGAATCGTCATTTTTTTTGCAACACCTTAGATATGCGGAAGGACGTGCTTGTGTATGGGCTCTGTAGTTATACAGGAGGTTGACTGTTCAAACTCATTTTGTAATTTATTGTGTAACAATCTTGTTAGGTTGATAGAGGTTTGTTGACAGTGTGGAACAAACACTTCTCTTGGGAGCTGACAAACTTTTGATACCGCACCATGTCTTTCCAGAGCTGGGTTTCCTCTTGAAAAAATGTATCTCTTTGCCGTCCCTCACAACATTTTATCGGGGTTGTTTTCAATCACCCTGTATAGTTGTACATGTAATTCACTATTTCGTAAATGTGTGCTTACTCTCTAGGATTTTTTGCCGATGTGTATTGGTACTTGAACAGATTACCCCAGTACTAATCCCTCAAATCATTTTTGTATTCTGAATAAAAGATGGTGTCTAGCTGGAATGTTATCCTGACTATAGCTAGACACCATTGTCAAAACATGTCTTAGGCATATCTAATGTGAAATAGGAGATGATTACATTATTCTATAGGGCAACAGCTGATTGTTATTCTTGAAAAGTGTTTATTTAGTCAGCTTAATCCTGTACCTTCTGCTACTTCTGTTATATTCACTTTTGATGTATATTGCCGCTGCCTTTTAGAAGTTCATATTATAATGTGGTTGTCTGCTCTGGTTCTATTTCTACCATCCAACATTGTAATACCACTGAATCGGTTTTTATACACAGGAGTCATTAACGCATTTCATAACCACTTTTCCGGAAAGTCTCCCTTAGTATGTTGTGTGGGAAATTGACCATTTTTCAAGCAGGAATCCTTGTTTGGAAATGCATGGTTTGGGTGTTGTGGATTGTCATTGTTTTGCAACACCTTAGATACGCGGAAGGATGTAAGTTACATCCGGTGATGATCTTGTGAGGCTGTCCTACCACTTTCCTCAAGAGTTTGACTTACTCTGTTGTCAGGCTTGAAAAGAGCCTGTGGTAACCTTCCAAGGAATTCCATGCATGTACTAGGACTGGAGGAGGTCAGAATCACTATGAGACAAGAAATACAACAAAAGAAGTTAAAGTTGGACAAGGTCAGTCATGTGAGGACATAGTCTCAGTATGCCGCCTATCTGAGAGCGAAGGTCCATTTCCGGCATTCTAATCCAAGATTACATGCCAAAGAAGTCAGTTGGTGAAATCTCTGAAGCAAATGATTTTTTTTTTTTTAAAGACGGAAGCCTTACTTTCCATTATTGTCTCTTCAGTTAAATTTTACTTAAAAGCTTTTCAGTCTGTCGAACACACAAGTTAAATATAGATATTACACTATAACATACCTGTAAAAAATATATATATATAAAACCAGCAATTATTCTTTGTTTATTTTTAATTGTATTTTTATTCCTTGTTTGATAATGTGTTGCTTTTTACAGGTATTTTATAGTGTAACAATATTTATATTTAACTTGTGTGTTTGGCAGACTGAACAGCTTTTTTAAGTTACATCCAGGGATGATAATCATTCCTGGAAGTTTTGTCAGGTATCTGCTTATGGTGTATTTTGTGCTGTTTAAACCTTAATGTATAACAAATATTTTTTATACATTTGTATTTTTCCGTACATGTTCGGTGGCAATTTTATATAGGTACTGGAATACTTGGAGTACTAGGTGTATAAGAACCTTGAAGATAACCATTTCTGAAACAAGAAATGGACATATTATCATACTCTTAAGATGGAAGAAATTGTTAAGAAATCGTTGATTTATTGGAAAAGTAATTTTGTGGAAATGGAAAATTTCTTTCTGATGCCTAATATTTTGTGTAAAACATTAAAACAACGACTGGTGTACCAAATACAGAGTTTCAAACCGAGTGTTCTTGCTTAATTGTGTGCATAATTTCTGTTTTGCTTAGAAAAGAACTTCCATTAAAATGTGTGCTGAAGTTGTTTGACTGTATTAACGGAGCGTAAGGTTAACAGGAATGCAATCCAAGTTGAAAACTTGGTCATTGTTATTCTTGCATTCCTTGCCTGTGGTGTGATGGAAATATGTTATAAATCTTACAGCAGAGCTGAATTTAGATTTGTGGTCACCTGTCATACTTTTCTCACATTTCAAGTTGTTGACAAAATTACATATGTACTTCATAACAAGAAAACCATAGCTGTTGAGAGAAAAGGTATATGGTCTTTATATCAAAATTGGTTTTTAGGCAGTATGCAGATAACCACAATAAGTAAAGCTTTTCTGTATGTAAGAAGTTATTGTGTGCAGAAAAGTGATTTGCACTTTAATATAATTGGGCATTCAACAAACTCATTTTAATAGTGTGTTATAATGTGAGTCATTTAAGGAAGTAAGTAGCACAGTATATGAAATTTTATAAATGAAAAATGACAAAGGGAAAAACTAAAGCTGAAAGAGGCTTGCGATTAAGTTGGAAAAAGCTGAATGCATTCTAATGGACTGGGATGTTTGGTTCTGGTATAAATGCTTTGTTTTAAAAAACATTGCATATGATTTATTATTTGGAAATTTTCAGTTTTATTAGACTCCTTCATGCAATTCTTAAGGCGTGTGTTTAAAGGCATTTGAATGATAATACTTTTAGTAAATATCTGCAGATTAAGAGTAATGCAAAGCTTTGGTATACATCATAACCAGATAAAATTGTTACTTGCTGGTACTATACTGAAATTTTGGCTGCTACTGTATTACCAATATAAATGGTCCGTTATTGGACATTATAAATTTTCCAGCTAACTCATTCCTGGTTGCCAGCGTTTTGCCCCATGTGCTAGGCTGGGCTCGTCGGTTGGTACCTAGCACACCTACCAAGACACTGGCTAGTACATACCGTGGAGGCCACTGCGAAGGCTACTTGAAGCCACCGGCAGTGCCACTGCACTATGAGAGACTTCGTCTCACTACCAAAAATTGATGCCTGCTTGGCCATCAGATGATATAGATGTTGATTCCCTATGAGAATCAACATCTGTATCATGCTGCTGTATTGTCAGGGTGAGAATAAATTCTTCATAAGATATGAGTATGTGACATTTCATGATAATTGGCCATATCTGTGATTCTTTGGTTAATATGAATCAAAAGTTTGTGATGCACTTTTAATATTCCTCATGATGTGATCAGTTATTATTATATAATTCTTTATTCTTGTGGTGTTTATCTTCCTTTATGATGAAATAAATTTTTGTACATCCGAAGGCCAATATAATTCATACCTCAAGATATGTTTCATTTCCGTGAACTTGAAACATTTGCATTATGTATAGTGTCGGTATTGTAAGTTATCCTGTAAATAACTTCCCTGTTTTAACTAAATTCATGGTTTAATTTGTAATTATAATAGAAGTTACTGAAAATTATGAAGCACAGTTACATTCAGCAGTATTACTGGTATTATTTTGTTAGTTTTTGTGTACTGTAAGTTGTGTAAAAAGAAAAGTGGTTTTGGAAATTATTATATCTGGTTATGTTTTCAGTATCATTTTTAATGTTTAATACAAAACATGCACACTGCATATGAAATAAATTGAAAGAATTGTAATATTTCTAGGGCTAGCTCTAATTCAATATGGATCAACTTTTCTAAACGCTGAATGTCTTATTTGCATCAGTAGTCCACTGCATATGTCTGTCCTGTCCTGTCTGTTTTTGATCTCTTGGAATTGTGCCCCTATTTTTACTCTCTCTCTCTCTCTCTCTCTCTCAGAGCCTTGAATGGGTTGTTAGCCCTAAGAGTTGCAAACCACCTTAATAACAGCTACAGTGTTCCAATGTTGCATATGTTAAATGTGGACTTGTAACTGTTGTTTTTGTTTTTTTAAATGAAAAAAAACTCTGACAATTAGTGTGATGAGGGCAAAACTCAATTATATTCTCTCTTACTTTCTAGTTTCTCTTCCGATGAAAGCCAAGTTCATTATGAGGAAATTGTTTCCATCTTCTAGAAAGTAGTGCCTTCTTTTAAACTTTAATTGCTTGTCATATCCATAATTTCCGTGGCTAGGTTAACCAGTTTCTTTCGTTACTTGAAGCTTAAAATCAGAATCAATATGTAAAAAGAAATCAATGTTTTTGTAGTTATATTGTGTTTAGTGAATGATCCTGTAGCACTGTGGAGAGAATGAGATACTGTAATTATTTGAAATGGCACGAAAGTAAATATATGATGTGTCTACTGAAATATAAGTATTGTTGTGTAGAATATTTCATTCCATTCACAGCAGTGGCCTATTCTAATTTCTGCCTACCTTTTTCAGTGAGATGTGCTAGATTTTTTATGTTAATTATGTAATTCTTTGTCAGTAGCCTGGATTTTAGTGCCTTGCAAATGCTCAATAGCAGATGTACCGGTATAGGCTGTATGGTTGTGTTAGTGTTATCCACAAGTTTTAATTTCCTCTAGCAATAAACAAACTTCTAAGTACCGTACTACATATTGGAAGGCATGTATCTACTTTTTTGTGATGCTGTTGAAAATGTATTTCAATGTAGTATAAACCTATGGTTGATTGAAATGACTGGATGATGAGCTTAAATGTCATATTAAAATGAAATAGGACACCTGGGAAGCCGAAAAATATGGTTGGTAGAGTTAAAGGAAGTAGAGCCATGAACAGCATACCCCTCCAAAACTTAGTAATAGCAAGTGGGAAGGAAACAAAGCTGTGAAAACGGAGATTGGATGAAAGATTAATACGATTGGTGAGTTGATCAGATAATTTAAACCCAAGCAACCACAAGTCACAGTTTATCCAGCTTATCTGCATTATATTAGAAATGCTTCTAAAGCACCTCTTAAAATTTAAAAGTGGAAAATGCAATTAAGTACATGCATTACTAAAATATTTGAGATTGTAGGCCTGTATTGTATCCGGTCAAAATACGTAAACTGCAATGAACATAACTAACTTATTTCTTACAACGCAAATTGAAAAAGACGTGCATTTCTGCCCTTTTTCATATTTTCCGCCTCTATTTCAAACTCGTGTATCGCTGCAGTGATAGTGGTTGGGAGAACTTTGCCCAACCTCCACGGCCTGTGACGTAACCACATCATCATTGCATACGCTCATCGCCTGTTTACAGTGCTTGGCACCCGCGGGACGAAATGCCCGGCGTGAGCACCTCACTCTGCTCTACAACAGTACAGCTTTGCTTTCTCAGTTTGAGTTACTGAATATAGAACACACCAGTACCTTTTGATACTGACTAACGCCTACCCTTGCATGATGTATGCCTGAATTTGCTGTGGCATAATACCCATTAGTTCATCAAGGTAATGTTGATCGTTATTGTCCCACTCAATAACGATTCGGCGTAGATTTCGCAGAGTGGTTGGTGGTCTCCTTAATTTATCCCTACCGGGCAAGTTGGCCGTGTCCAAAGACTTTAATATTACTTATCTAGACTCGCAGAGCGCGCTGATGCTATGCGGAATATTGAATACTTTCGTGCATCGCCATGTTGCGGGCGCTTCAGCTTCGAATGCATGGCTAGCACGTGGTAATGTTTACAGTCCCTTGCATGTTTTCGATTTGAATCATGCCTGTTAGTGGATCTGTCTTAGTATTATATGTGACGGAGTGATAATATATTGTCAAATATTTTCAAGGAATGTGGGAGCGATACATTACAGTAGTTTCGGAAATATTAAGCCTTACCTGTGGAATTGAAAGATATTCGTGTGCAGCCTTCATTTGTTCGTTCGTAATCTGTTTTCCCTCGGACTCAGCGAGGGATCCCACCTCTACCGCCTCAAGGGCAGTGTCCGGGAGCTTCAGGCTCTTGAGTATGGGGATACAACTGGGCAGGATGACCAGTACCTCGCCCAGGTGACCTCACCTGCTATGCTGAACAGGGGCCTTGTGGGGGGATGGGAAGTTTGGAAAGGATAGACAAGGAAGAGGGAAGGAAGTGGCCTTGGCCTTAAGTTAGGTACCATCCTGGCATTTGCCTGGAGGAGAAGTGGGAAACCACGGAAAACCACTTCCAGGATGGCTGAGGAGGGAATCAAACCCTCCCTCTACTCAGTTGACCTCCCGAGGCTGAGTGGACCCCGTTCCAGCCCTCGTACCACTTCAAATTTCGTGGCAGAGCCGGGAATCGAACCCGGGCCTCTGGGGGTGGCAGCTAATCACACTAACCACTACACCACAGGCGGACGCCTTCATTTGTACAGGTTGCTATCGGAAGGGATCTGGTATTTCTTTTCACATGTGAGTAGAAATTGAACTGTTATAAAATAACTTTCATTTACCATAATCGAGAACTAAACAGGTTATAGGGTGGTTTATTCATGGTCATGAAAATTAGAATATTTAGGCTTCTTTTTTTTTTGCCTTTTTTCCAATTCATCGGAGATAATTGTTTGCAACTAAACAGCTGTTCTGAAAAAGGCTACATATTTTTCACACAAACTGTGTTGCGGTGTTACAAATGTGATAAACCTGGGCCTAGAATCCGTAAGATATGTTTGATACAACTTGATAAAACCTTTTAATATTAGGGTAAGGTATTGCTTCAAATTATCAATTATCTGAAAAATGATTTATGAGTATCGTCTTCATTTCTCCAATTTTTCCCATTTGTATTATAATAAAAGTATACAATTGTTAACATGCTATTCCAGAAAAATGCAATCTTGTCAATCCTAGTCGGTAGTAGAAAACGCCAATCAAAATAACTGTTCACTATGATATTAATCTTTTAGTTTGCAAAGTGCTTTACTTTGTCTCATCTATTTTCTTTCTGGTGTAAATCATGGTGCTCATATTAGAGAAAAATTAGAACGCATTTTCAATTTTTATGTGCTCAGATAATGTTAATTCAGAATGAGTTTGTAAAAGCAGTAATATTTAAGAAGATAATATTATGAGGAGGGCTTTACATCTTAAATGATAACATTCTTACTTAAGCCTAACCGGGCGAGTTGGCCGTGCGGTTAAGACCGTACAGCTGTGAGCTTGCATCCGGGATATAGTGGGTTCGAACCCCACTGTCGGCAGCCCTGAAGATGGTTTTCCGTGGTTTCCCATTTTCACACCAGGCAAATGCTGGGGATGACTTTAATTAAAAGCCACGGGCTCTTCCTTCCCATTCCTAGGCCTTTCCTATCCCATCGTTGCGATAAGACCTATCTGTGTCAGCGCGACGTAAAGCAAATTCGTAAAAATAAAACTTAAGCCTAAACCACGCAGAGAAACCCAAACTAACCGTAGACATTCATTTCGTTTTAAGAAATGCACAATAGAAGACTAGCACCAGTGTAACAAATGTCAGGCAGCATTTGCCTAAATCCAAATCAAACCAAACCCCATGGCACACGAGGCCCGAAGGGCCATGGCCTACCAAGCGACTGCTGCTCAGCCTGAAGGCCTGCAGATTACGAGGTGCCCTATGGTCAGCACGGCGAATCCTCTCGGCCGTTATCTCACCGTCAGATAGCTTCGCAATTGTAATCACGTAGGCTGAGCGGACCTCGAACCAGCACTCAGATCCAGGTACAAATCTCTGACCTGGCCGGGAATCGAACCCGGGGCCTCCGGGTAAGAAGTAGACACGCTACCCCTACACCGCAGAGCCGGCATTTCATATTCAGAAAATGATAAAACATGTATCTGATTGTTTTAGAAAGATCTCTGCAGTCATGTACTTTTTAAACAATGTGTTCAGAGAAGTGAGTAAAATTTGCTGTAGGCCTAATGACTTATCTGTACCTTTCGTAGAAAGATTTTATTTCACAGGTTTCCTTTTTTGTTGATGTTGAAGATTATTGTTATCGGTACAGGAGTTTGTAAATATTTAATTTGTGTGTTCTCCAGTCTGCTGAGAGACAGCCAATTTTTATCTCACGATATGTAATCAGACTTAAGTTGTAGACTGATTTTCGAACATGTCTTCTTATTTTCAATAAAGCTAAATTGTAGAGTCTAGGTTTCTCAAGAGACAGATTGACACGTGATCCTCGTCCTCTGAATCTGGCCTTCTTGCCATACGTACAATGTTCAAATACATCAGTTACAAACATGACCCTTATATTAAAATGAGCGACATGATCATTTTCGAGGTACCGCTAATTTTGTAGTAGTGTGTTTTTCAGTCTTCTTATTCAGTCTGCTAAATATATATATATATATATATATATTTTTTTTTTTTTTTAGGTGCGCCACCTATGTACTATCCAAAGGATTTTTGTAGGTTCAGTTTTTATACAGAAATATATTTTAATATTACCACAGTCTTCATATTATGTATATTTATTGCGTGTGTATTCGGTGTAGGCTGTCAATAATTTTGTAGGGTGGATGTTTTCATGTGTGAGAAATTTAAGTTAAAGCACGAATTCGATACGATCTCTGCGTCAAGCTGAGGAGCGCCCGCAACATGGCGGTACGCGCATGGTCATGTCTTCCCCAGTCACATGCTTCTGTGCAGCCAGCGGTATGGGACCTTGGCCGTGTCTTTATGTACGCGCAGCTATGAACTTACATCAGGGAGATAGTTGATTCGAGCCCCACTGCCGGTAGCCCTGAAGATGTTTTTCCGTGGTTTCCTTAAGGCCTCGGCTGATTCATCCCCACTCCTAGGCCTTTTCTATACCATCGTCGCTGTAAGACCTGTCTGTCGGTGCGATGTACAGCAATTTGTAAAAAAAAAAAAAAAAAAAAAAAAAAAAAAAAAAAAAAAAAAAGATAATCCCAAGCACATTCGATAGTGTTCGTGTGCGGGAAATACGGTGGCCACTTAAGTTTAGCGATATCGTGATCACGAAGGAAATGCGCGTTAAGATAACTTTTCCAAATGAAATGGCGTATGGCTTTCTTTAGTGCCGGGAGTGTCCGAGGACATGTTCAGTTCGTCAGGTGCAGGGCTTTTGATTTGACCCCCATAGGTGACCTGCGCGTCATGTGAGGAATAAATGATGATGATGAAGACGACACATACACCCAGCCCCCGTGCCAGTGGAATTAACCATTGATGGTTAATATTCTCAACTCTGCCGGGAATCGAACCTGGGACCCTTGTGACCAGCGCGTTAGCCATGGAGCCGGACAATTCTTCAAAATGCTGGCGAAACGGTGTCATTATGCGTCGAAGGATGTCCCTGTATTTTACAGCCGTGACGTTAGGGTACGAACATGCCGAGTGGATTACTCTTCACTCAGTGCTCATAGCAGTGCTCTTCACTCATCATTCAAAGGCGCACATGCCGGGTAGGAGACCCTCGCTCTTTCTTCGTTAATGAGGAAAAGTTTTCCATCCAGTTATGATTGTGCAGCATTCACGAGAAGATAGGGTTGTGTTCTTTAAATGTAATTTTGTTTCCTGAAAATGTTCATACTCCTCTGTATACATAATAGTACTGGGCGAGTTGACCGTGCGGTTAGGAGCGCGCAGCTGTGAGCTTGCATCCGGGAGATAGTGGGTTCGAATCCTACTGTCGGCAGCCCTGAAGATGGTTTTCCACGGTTTCCCATTTTCACACCATTCAAATGCTGAGGCTGTACCTTAATTAAGGCCACGGCCGCTTCCTTCCAACTCCTAGGCCTTTCCTATCCCATCGTCGCCATAAGACCTATCTGTGTCGGTGCGACGTAAAGCAAAATAGCGTACATAATAGTTAAGTATAGTAGCAGAAGTGATGATGAACATATGATAGCAAGCAATCTGTACTTGATTTCAAGTTCTGACAGAAGATACAGCGCACATCCAATTAATAAGAGAAGGCAGAGATTGGGTGAATTCCATCATTTATACCATGAAGTGAAGAAAGACCCACAGAAATGTCACGACTATTGAAGAATGTTAATGCAGACTTTTCAATATACGACTCCTTGGTTGAATGGCCAACGTTGATCCCTTCGGTTCAGCGAATCCCGGGTTCTATTCCCGGCCAGGTCGGAGATTTTATTGGCGACGTTAATTCTTCTGGCTCGGGGACTGGTTATTTGCGTTTGTTCCAACACTCTCCTCTTCATACTCAGACAACACACCAAACTACAAACTACCACCGAAACACGCAATAGTAATTACATCCCTCCACATAAGGTTGACGTCAGGAAAGGCATCCATCCGTAAAACAACGTCAGTCAACATGTGTGATACGGTTCGCATCCGCGGCCCCACAAGGTGTGGCAAAAGGCGGTAGAAAAATAAGAAGAATGCAGACATTTCAATATTTGCTGAAAGGAATTGAAGGCAATATGAAACCACGGAAGTACAGCAGCTATCATGTAAGTCATATTTGCATTGAAGAACTGGTCATTACAAGAACGTAAGCAGTATTAATATAATATTATTCTCCACTTCAATAAAGCAATCTGTACTTCATCGAAAGATTAAATTTACCGAGTATAAAGATAATATTCAACATGGATATTTTACCTTCAGTGAACGCAGGCCGATAATATTATGAGTAGGCGGCCGTGGTCTTGAGCCAACCAATCACAGAACAGCGCTCAAGAAGCACATCGCTCCAAAATCAAACCGATTTGATTCTTGAGGGAGGTGTGGAGAGAAGAGGGATGAGTGGAGTGCCGGCATGAACGCTACTATTGAAATGTATGGGTTTGTTTTGCATCTCTCAGCTTCCTGTGTGAAGACACAGGAGTGATGAGCACTGAGCGAGGAGTAATCCACTCGGCATGTTCGTACCCTTACGCTGCATGATTAAGGAGTAATGTACGATAGTCCCATATAATGCCACCCTAAAACACCAGGGAACCACCACCTTCGTGCACGTGCTGGAAAGTCTGCGACGTGAAGGACACGTTACCAACGATGGCTAGGAACAAGGCTTGTGCGACACTCATCGGTGGAAAGGACTTAATGCCAATTCTGAAGAGACAGTTCAACATTATATTGGGCCCATCTGTACTGCGTCCAATGATGTGTGTCTGAGACCTGGGCCTCGCCATGAGCGTTGGATGTGAAGTGCTTCGTTCAACCTGTTTTTTACAGTTCGAGTTGAAATGCGGTGACCTGCCCAAAGATTCACCATTGCGTTCAGGGTTCCTCTGAGCTGATATTCTAAGGTGACCGTCATCGACTGCAGTCTTAACCCTTTGACGACCCGTGTGAGGCAAGTTCCTGCCTTCCTATTCCGCTTCCATGTTCGAACCACATCACTTTGATTAGGGCCCATACGTTTGAGCAACTGCCTTTGTTGACCATCCTTGACATAATGTGATCATACGTACACTTTCACATGGCATTGCACTCGTGCCATCCTAGACGCTTACTACATGCTTAGAACACACCTGTATAGCTTTCACCTTATGAAGTCCATTCCACGTTAAGAAAACAGTATTGGTCTTTTGACAACAGGGTTGCCATATCGAACGTCTCTGCGCAACACAATCACGGGGAAACGGTGGCACATAAATCTGTGAAATTCAATACAGTCGACTCTCGATAATTTGAAACTCAAGGGACCAGAGAAAAAGTTCAATTTACCGAGAGTTCAAAATAATAGGAGTTCAAGTAACCAAGAGGGCGGGAGGGAAGAATTCAAATAAACGAGAGTTTCACTTATACTAATTTCTTTCACAACATTTATACAATGATGAAATGTTCGTTTTGAAAAACGTCCGTAATTTTCTTTTAAGTGAACGACTTCCATCTATCATTGTCCAATGAATTTTTTTATAGTGGTGAGAGCTGAGAAGAAATAGTTACTTGCGTTCATTCTGAGGGCATAGGAGCGTAGGGTAGTAACAGATGCCCTTGCCTCGCTCAATGTGAATTGGCGGTTGTTCTTCGTTTTCTTCCTCGGCCTCATCCAGAGAGGCTAAATCCAACAGTTCAGCATCGGTTAGGGCACCGTGGACACCGATGTTATTGTCAACTTGAACGTAATCCTGAAACATTAACTCTCCACAGTTAAGTAGAAGTCCCCATCCTGATTCAAAATTCGTAAATTTTGGCGACTCTGATGATTGTTCCATGTTTTCGGTTTGCTTAAACCCGCACTTTTTGAAGCAGTTATAAATGGTGATAGGGTTGACATTTTTCCGGACCTTATCAATCATGATTATAGCGGTCAAAACCGTTATGTTCGCCTTCTCACCTTTTTCGATGCTATCCAGCACAAGAGAAAAAAATTCTCTGCGGTAGAGAGTTTTTAAATTTTTAAAAATGCCTTGGTCTAATGGTTGCAATCTTTATGTCGTGATGGGTGGAAAAAAAAAAAAAAATTGCGTGGTCTAATGGTGGTGGATTATTATGCACGGTGCAGTGGTCCAAAAACAGTAAGATTTTGTGTTTTTCTTTTTTATGTCACTGTTAACCGAGGTCAGCCATTCATTAAACAACTCTGTCGTCATCCATACTTTTTTGTTTCACCGATAAGCTGTGGGCAACGATTTTATTCCTTTGAAGCAGCATGGTTTCGCAGATTTCCCTATAATGAGTGGTTTCAACTTTTGAGATCCATCCATGTTACATGCTAGAAGACAGTTATTCTTTCCTTTGCTGTTTCCCTCCATGACACTTCTCGTCTTTGAACATCAGGGTGCAATCAGGAAGACATTTATAAAAAAGCCCTGTTTTGTCTGTGTTGAATATGTTCCTTGGGTCATAGCCATTCAAAATTTCATTTAGTTCGTCAATCCATTCGGAACAAATGGAATTATCCACGCTAGCGCTCTCTCCGCAGATCTTTTTAAATGTGATTGGCGTGTCGGTTTTTGAAAATTGAAAGCCACCCCTCACTTGCTGCAAATCCTTTAATCCTGAGAGACTGTGCAAAAGACTTGGCTCTTTCCTTCAACATGAAACCGCCCAGGAGAACGTTTTGTCCTCTACACTGACGAATCCACTTAAGCCAGTGGCTTGTACGTCGCACCGACACAGATAGGTCTTACGGCGACGATGGGATAGGAAATGCCCAGGAGTTGGAAGGAAGCGGCCGTGGCCTTAATTAAGGTACAGCTCCAGCATTTGCCTGGAGTGAAAACGGGAAACCACGGAAATCCATCTTCAGGGCTGCCGACAGTGGGATTCGAACCCACTATCTCCAGGATGCAAGATGGGGAAATTCACCCTGACGTGACCTTTTTCTACTCGCATTTAAGGCACTTTCGGTGACGCAATCTTTATTTTTCAAAATCATCGACAATCTCAATGGTAAAATACCAAACTGTTTGGCGACATGTTTTTTTAATTGTCCATCCTTCACAGCTTGAATCACACACTTTTTTTTCACTTATGGCAAGACACTTGTTCTTTCTTGATTTCATTTTGATACTTAAAAATTACACAAATCAAATGTTAACATACTGTAACACACTTTAACATTTGAAAGAAGACTGAAGACTGTGAACTCACTCATTTCATTATTGATGTAAACAAATGACAGGTCTGTGCACGATAACAATACGTACTGTAATCACCGACTTCAAATTATAGAGAGTAGGGAAGCCTGACTTCAAATTATAAAATGTCGGCGAGCAAGATGCCATTCCTACAACTTCAAATTACTGAGGGGACCAAATAACATTGATTTTTTTCAATTTATCGAGTATTTTTCAATGGACAAGGAAAAAACTTCAAATTATTGCGAGATTCAATTTAACAAGTGTCAAATTATCGAGAGTCGACTGTATTTCACTTCAAGATAACAAGCGGAATAAAGTAAGCTGCAAATAATTTGTATGCACTAAAGCGGACGGGGAGTTTACAGGGGCTATTTTTGGTTTGTATAGAATCGGAGGTAAACTACGTCACATAAAAAACCTCAGCATTGAAGTGTATGGTAAATCGGCGGAGTAAATAGACAAATATTTTTTTGGGCTCGAAGGGTGAAGGATGCATTTAATAAATTTCCCAGGCGGGCTGAGTGGCTCAGACTGTTCAGGCGCTGGCCTTCTGACCCCAACTTGGCAGGTTCGATCCTGGCTCAGTCCGGTGCTATATGAAGGTGCTCAAATACTTCAGCTTCGTGTCGGTAGATTTACTGGTACGTAAAAGAACTGCAGGAGAAAATTCCGGCACCTCGGCGTCTCCGAAATCCGTAAAAGTAGTTAATGGGGCGTAAAGCAATTGTGATTATTATTAAATTTCACCAGGCAACGCGGGGTACTACTGTGCTGTCGTATCGCTTAACAAAAGACAATAGTCTCGAAGAAAACAGCGGTAATTTAAATGCGCTTAAGAAAGAACAGCTAAATAACAAAACCAATAACAACACACGACAAACTTTTGTATCTGTATGACTTATCGCTGCACATCACAGTATCAAAATCTTCAGTAACAACTTCTGTACAGTACGAAAATAATAAAACACGCACAACTACTATGCAATATACAACCAAAGTAAAATATCTGCCATTAGACAACGTTATGGTACTCACCGAATGTTACTTCCTTGCCGTTGCAAGTCTGATTCGGACGAAGATTCACTGCCGACAGCAATGATGAAGGGCTCCATTGTTGTCTTAGATCAAATCAGATTTCCAGATGTCCGCTTCAATATTTTTCACGTAGTTCGCCCAGTTTTCAGTAGACACCCGTAGGAAACCATCGATGAGTCTTTCCATCTCCCTTGTTTTGAACGTGGTGGTGTTCATAGTAACATAGTGCTTCACTTGGGCCCAAACAAGTTCAATAGAGTTCAGCAGCCACTACAGGACCTTTGGCTTCTCCGATTAAAGCAAGAGAACGTAAAGCACCACGGAAAGACAGCAGGTCAGTCAAATTCAATGATTTTGTTCGCAGTGGTGTAAGACGGAAGGTGCACGAGTTTTTCCTTAAAACCACCCTCCAACCTTGCAGCAAGTCCTACAGTCTGTGGAGAATGATAAAGACCTTCCCGAGTTCAAAAGAACAACTCTGTATCGTTTGTTGAGAGACATGGGTTTCCAGTACGAAAGGAAAGGGAATTCGGCTCGTTTGACGGAAAGAGAGGATATTATATCTTGGCGTCACAAGTATCTGTCAACAGTTAAGACATATCGAGACAAGGGAAGGAACATCTTTTACACTGATGAGTCATGGGTTAACACAGGGCACACTGCTGGGAAAGAGTGGAAAGATAACATTTCAACTCCACGGGATGTTTTTGTTAGGACTCTTGCAGTCTTAAGTCACCTACAGGTCGTGCTCCACGGTTCCCGTTAGTTCATGCCGGTAAGAATACAGCAGATGCTCACGACGAAAGGAAGAGAATAGAAGCTTTTGAAATGTGATGTTACAGGAGACTGCCGACGCGAGCATACCATAGAGTTAGTAAATAATACACTAGAGGTAGCATTGGCGCTGCAGTCGCGTGCGAAGTTGAAAGAGCGCGCTGTTTGGCAAAAGCTGATTTGTTTGGAACTGTCAGTACTGGAGCTTCCCGCTAAATTTAAGTATATACTTCTCTGAAGGAAAATGCCAGTCTCCTGTGCAGCTTATGGCTGCATAGAGAGGTTCATAAAGGGCAGTGGCGTATCATTTCACAGGTACGTTTCCTTGAAATTCATTTCCGTGCGTATAAAATAATACGTTGCATGACACTTATTGTCATGTGAATTGGCCTACGTAGGCTGACTTAATGACTGATTCCCCTGTCGGCGTGAATTAATTTCTTTGGATCTTTCCTTGAAGACTGAAATTAATGTTTTAGGAAATACAAGGGATGACATTTTCCTTTCACTGAAAGCGAATATGCAGAAAAATACCGAGCAAGTGGCTGTAGGCTTTAGGTCACATAGCTGTCAGCTTGCATTCAGGAGATAGTGGGTTTGAACCCCACTGTCGGGAGCCCTGAAGATGGTTTCCAATTTTTACACGAGGCAAATGCTGGGGCTGTACCCTAATTAAGGCCACAGTCGTTTCCTTCCCACTCCTACCCCTTTCCGATCCCATAGTCGCCGTAAGACCTGTGTGTGTCGGTGCGACATAAAGCAAATTGGTACAAAAAAGAAAATAAGAAAAGATGTACATGATAGCCTGGAATTGTGCTTCGTTTTTCACTTTCTGTGTATATTTATAGCATTAAAAGCTACTGAATATATTTTCTGTATATACAGTTTGTTGCTTTCCCTTCGTACAATACGTGTAGCAGTCCTCATTCATACCTTACCAGATTTTAAAATATAGAGACTATTATAGATGTCCTGCACCGTGTGAACATCTGAATCCTTTACTTTCGTCAATATTATTCCCTGAAAAGTCATATAGAGATATAAGCATAATAAATTATTGACCAAGCGAGTTTACCGCGCGGTTAGGGCCACGCAGCTGTAAGCTTGCTTTCGGGAAATAGTGGGTTCAAACCCCACAGTCGGCAGGCCCGAAGATGGTTTTCCGTGGTTTCCCATTTTCACACCAGGTAAATGCCGAGGATGTACCTTAATTAAGCACACGGGCGCTTCCTTCCCACTCCTAGTCTTTTCCTATCCCATCGTCGCCATAAGGACTATCTGTGTCGGTGCGATGTTAAACAAATTGTAAAAATTATTATAAGTATTTTTTCGGTTCTCTTCAATCATTTAAGTTACCACTCTCCCTTTCCATTAACGGAAATCATTTTATAAGTTAAAATCTTAAAGCGATTCATGCATTTCAGGAAAAACTAAATAAAAACTCCATAATAGTATGAAACCACAACCGAGTGTCGTATTTCCACTTGTAATCGCGTTTAGAAAACATCGACAATAATAATAATAATAATAATAATAATAATAATCAGAAAATGAAATCATACTGGGCCAAGAAAAAGCAGAAGACCTTAACTAAGAGTTAAGACGAGCTCCGTGGTCCCTAATAGGCCAAAACGAATAATAATAATAATAATAATAATAATAATAATAATAATAATAATAATAATAATGGCTTTACGTCCCACTACCTACTTACACGGTTTTCGGAGACGCCGAGGTGTCAGATTTTTTCCCACGGGAGTTCTTTCATGTGCCAGTAAATTTATCTGCAAGAGGCTGACATATTTGAGCATCTTCAAGTATCATCGGGCTGAGCCAGGCTCAAACCTGCCAACTTGGGTTTAGAAAGCCAGCGTCTAAACCAGTGATAACAATATTTTGCCTACTTTACCCCAAAATCTCGCCAACGCTTTTAGGCCTTAAAAACTCGCTCATCCGCTTCGTACAAGAGAGGACATTTTCGACCGTTGAGCAGAACTATACCAAAGTCCTGGTCATTTACACAAAAGATAGCGAAATATACGTGCCCTCCTTCTAAATCTATGTTGTTAGAAGACTTAATATGAACAGTATATTGATTTTGTGTTTCTTAACTGCACCTGAACACCGTGCTCTTTTATCACGCATTTCTCTTGTATTTATGCTTTTAGGGCTTTCTTTCTTACTGGAGAGAAGCATCGCAAGTATACTGTAATATCTGAGAATGTTTACATGTAAGAATTTTAAACCATATCTGTATCCACACAGTTTTAAAAGTCCTTTATTTACATTGATGAGTATAGCGGAGTGAGCTTTTTGCCAAACAGCTGAGATTTCAACATGCTCCGCTGGCTACAGCGATTCTCTCGTAGACGGTGGCGCCAATGCTACCTCTAGTGTATAATAGAGGCGGAAAACTATCGATAGTGCTATCGATAGTTATCGATAGCGACCACTATCGTCTGACATCGATAGTCAGTTGCCTACTATCGATAGTCAACGATAGTTTTTTTTTCCGTTATTGACTTATTTTTCTCACTAACAGAAATTGTACAGATGTTTCACTGTTTGGTAGTAACTTTAATATACCGGTTTAAAATTGTGAACTTCATATATAGATGCCCAAAAGGAAGATACCTGACGTTTGGAAGTGATTCAGGCGTAGTGAGGATGAAAAGTTAGCTAAGTGCAATGAGTATGGAATACTGTAATAGAACCCCTACACCAGAATATCCGTAAATGGAATGATATTAGATCGTTCAGTATTTACAATATTACATTGTTTCCACACGAATGCATGTGCTACATCACCATTGTTTCCGACAAAATATCTTCCTCACATTCATTAGAAATACCAGGTCATCATGCGAAAAATCATTACTAATTTTTCTTTTTTTGTGCAAGTTGCTTTACGTCGCACCGACACAGAAGATAGGTCTTAAGGCGACGATGGGACAGGAGAGGGCTAGGAGTGGGAAAGAAGCGGCCGTGGCCTTAATTAAGGTACAGCCCCAGCATTTGCCTGGTGTGAAAATGGGAAACCACGGAAAACCATCTTCAGGGCTGCCGACAGTGGGGTTCGAACCTACTAGGTACCTCCCGAATACTGGATACTGGCCGCACTTAAGCGACTGCAGCTATCGAGCTCGGTGTTATTACTACTATCAGAATTACGAATATCATTTAGAGATTCATCTTTGATGTAGGCGAGTCACTTATTTTGTCATCAGACAAACATTTCTTCCTTTTCGCGCTCGCCATTTCTGTTTACCTTGTCAGCCGGTGAGTCAAGAGATTGTATAAGAAGATAAGGCAAATTTTAGGCCATAGGCTTCACGAAAGCAACTGAAAACTCTCCTGCCATCCGTTCAGAATGCTGTAAAACATTTTTCCAAAGATATTACTATACGCGAGAAAATTTCGGGCGATCGCAAATGAACACTGCAGCTGAACGAGAATTACTCGGGCGGTAAAGTTATGGGCAAGCGCGTGCAGCTCGAGAATGTCTCGGAAGTGCCACTAAAGAGATTTATGAGTGATTCCTATTTGAATTTCTGAAATTACATAGCATGAAATAGTTGTAACTTCTACTGAATTTTTTTTTTTGTGGATTGTGTTCAGTGAATGTCCTATTTTCATGCATAATGATATGCTTCGTTCCACTTTTTGAAAACTATCGATTACTATCGATAGTAGAGCTCATACTATCGGAAAATATCGATGGCGATTACTATCGATAGTTTGCCGCCTCTAGTGTATAATTTACTAACTCTATGGAGCATACAGCACAAAGAGGATAGAATAGAAGGATACAGCATATTAAAGGACGAAGACGTAAGCACGCACCATCTATTGTAAAACTTACGTAGTAGCTCACGTCCAGCACGGAATACTATCTCTCTTGCGCCGCTGGTGCTGTTGCTAAGATAGCTTTACCTAGTTCATTTGAACGACTTCGTTCCATGAACTACCTCGTTCATTTGAACGACAAAATAAGCACGCACGAAAATGGCCAATGGCGTGCCGTGTTAATGATCACATGACAGCACATTTCTCAACTGGTGATGGAGCAGGGAGAAGAAAAAAATTAGAATAGAAAGTTTACCTGTTTCTCTGTCTCTCGTAGATGACTTTTCTCCACCTAGGCAGGCTGGCGGCGCCGCTGGGCACTGGGCAGCTGTTTTCTGCTCGTGCTAGGCGCACCGCAAGACGATGAAGTAGCAAGTTCAGAGAATGTCGTACTAGTCGCCTAGCTTTGTAACTGAGCGCATGTTGGTTCGAGTCCGGTCCTATGCAAGATACGGTCCACGAAACACACGATGGGGTGATAATGTCGCTGGTTTACCTCTTATAACAACGATATCCCACATAATATTAACGAACAATACCGTATTCGAGGTTCCTCAGAATTCCATTTTGGAAAAAAAAAAACCGTGTTCACTGTCTGGCAATTACGTAAGCGTTCTATCATACACGACAGTTGTGGGGAATAATACACGGGCACCGGTAAATAAATACTCTTGTCTACACACAAAATAAACAATGTCAACAACGAAATCACACGCACTTGGAGCGGAGTAGCAAAACCATGGTAACAGAGACAAGACATCAGTACACATAAGTTATCTTAAGATGCGATTGACACAGAATACGCGAAAGTTTTCATCATTTCCACCATCATAAACCACATAAAAAAATACGCCTTAAGAATATTTTCTCTAAACAAATACATCTTAAGCAAATAATACCGTAAACTACGCTAAGGTGAATCAGGAGTGAAAATTTGGCTATTTCCCTTCAAATAGGCCTATCAATATTTCAGTTTCGGGCTTTAAAAACTGTTCAGTTTTCCTGTATAAAAATGCAATTACTATCACCCTACCACCGTTTTTACAGCTCCAAGCCCAAGGTTTAAAAGGAAGTGGTCATGTGTGTAACAAGTGCACTCATTCAATTGCTGTATTATAATAATAATACCGAGCTCGAAAGTTGCAGTCGCGTTTGCGGGAGATAGTAGGTTCGAACCCCACTGTCGGCAGCCCTGAAGATGGTTTTCCGTGGTTTCCCATTTTCACACCAGGCAAATGCTGGGGCTGTAGCTTAATTAAGGCAACTACCGCTTCCTTCCTACTCCTAGTCCTTTCCTGTCCCACCGTCGCCATAAGACCTATCTGTGTCGGTGCGACGTAAAGCAACTAGCAAAAATATAATAATAATAATAATAATAATGTCCACCTCTGTGGTGTGGTGCTTAACGTGATTAGCTGCCATCCCCGGAGGCCCGGATTCGATTCCCTGCTCTGCCACGAAATTTGAAGAGTGGTACGAGGGCTGGAACGGGGTCCACTCAGCCTCGGGAGGTCAGCTGAGTAGAGGTGAGTTCGATTCCCACCTCAGGTATCCTCGAAGTGGTTTTCCGTGGTTTCCCCACTTCTCCAGGCAAATGCCGGGATGGTATCTAACTTAAGGCCACGGCCGCTTCCTTCCCTCCTCCTTGTCTATCCCTTTTGATCTCCCCCCCCCCCTACTAGGCCCCTGTTCAGCATAGCAGGTGAAGCCGCCTAGGCGAGGTCTAGTCCTCCTCCCCAGTTGTATCCCCAGACCAAAAGTCTCAAGCTCCGGAACTCTGCCCTGAGGCGGTAGAGGTGGGATCCCTCGCTGAGTCCGAGGGGAAAACCAACCCTGGAGGGTAAACAGATAAATAAATAAATTTATTATTATTATTAATATTATTATTTTAAATACGCTTCAGCTACCATGTACAGGCATTTTGATTTGACGTTCTGCTTTATTTCACCAGGAGGGTGATCTGACTGACTTAAGGTAAACACCATATGTGTTACCAGAGATCTTTTACATGCCGATATCGCACGATATAGTTTCGAACGGATTTCTTTCCGCCCTTCAAACATCCGAGTACTTCTGCCGGGTTTGAACCCCCAATCTTGCGGATCGGAAGCAGACTACTGATCTACAGAGGGAGTTTTGCATTCCCATTAACCTATGTACGTATTTATTGTCACTTTGTCGCATACAAAATGCTTTTCTATCATATTCCTTCGAAATTACCATACATTCTTATGATCAAGTGAATAGAGCAAAGAACTACGCTTTTACAATGGTGTGATGAAGACAAATTGAAATTGTGTATCTCCTACATTTCTTCCCTGATAACGAAACTATTAATTACGTCTGGGTTAAGAATCAGCTGACCGCATTTCAAGTTCATAATGTCAGTCACAACTCACTGTAATATGTTGTAATATTAATGGGGAATGTTTATCGATGAGGGAATTAGATTTTTCATACCAATAGAGCATATCAAAAGTTAATGGGCTTCTGATAAATTCGCGTGCATACACCCTATCATCGTCAGTGGATAGGGCCTGACACATTCCACTCTGATGAGTAATGTCAGGCCTAAGACGAAACTCTAGTTTTATACAGCAAACGCCTTAAAGGACTTACATCTGAAATTTTATTACTTAGCTATTCAGGAACATCCCTTATTAACAGGACGTTCCATACGGTTCGTCCTCCCAGCTCTTTAACAGATAAAAAGGGCAATTATCACCTTAGTGCAATGTTTTCCCGTGTATAAAGGCAGTAAATACAGTGGCTTCTTCTCTCTCAAACAGCTGATTCATACTACCCTTAAAACCACCGAGCTTTAAACAACGTAGGTGGTGGGGTGGGGTCAAGGCTGTGTGGTTTGCCATTCAATTAAAGGAAGACGAAGACGTACGCAGGTACCATCTGTTGTAAAATTTACGTACTAGCTCGCGTGCGGTACGGTAAACTACCTCTCCTCACGCCGCTAGTGCTGTTGCCAAGAGAGCTCATAATAAACTACCTCGTTCATTTGAACGACGTGTCACGAGAGCGTTTCCATGAAGACAGCACAAATGAACTACCTCGTTCATTTGAACGTCTTCGTTCGTTTGAACGACTTCGTTTATTTGAACGAAATGCCGCGAGAGCACAAATGAACTACCTCGTTCATTTGAACGACAAAATAAGCTCGTTCAAATATGGCCAATGGCGTGCCATGTTAATGGTCACGTGACAGCACATTTCTCACCAGCTTATGAACTACCTCGTTCATTTGAACGACTCGAGGCGATGAACGGTATTAAATGAACTAGTTCAAGCAAATGAACTGGCTGGACCCATCCCTATTCGGAGGTCTCACGGGATTAGGTGTTTCAATACGGCTACGGCCGTTGGCAGTTATTCAGAGGGAATGTCATCAATTCAAGATGCTTGTTCCTATTTAGATCTCTCAGAACTTTGTCGAATTCTGACCTCAAAATTGGGTCTCCCATTTCGTCAGCATCAACAGACTTCTTGTTCCAAAACCAGAACATCTACGTCTTGCCATCTTTCTGCCTTGTCTTCTTTCCCTAGAAGTGGTTTTCCATCTGAGCTATTAATATTCATACACCTAGTTTTTCTTTCTCCAAAAGTTTCCTTGATTTTCCTGTATGCAGCATCTACCTTTCCAAGGACCATACAACCTTCAACATCCTTGCACTTCTCCTTCAGCCATTCTTCCTTAGCTGTCCTGCACTTCCTACCCATTTCATTCTTTAACCCCCTGTATTCTTTCGGCCCTTTTCATTTAATACATTCTTGTATATTCGTCGTTCATCGATCAGGTCTAGTATTTCCTGAGTTATCCATTCATTCTTAGTTGATTTCCCTTCTTGCTGACATTTCTTCAACAGTCCTACTGACCTCATTCTTCACGACTGTCCATTCTTCCTCTACTACGTTTTCTTCAGCCTTTTCATTTAGTCATTGTGCTACATGTTCCTGGAAGCCATCCCTCTCACTCTTTTCTTTCAGCTTGGCTAGATCCCATCCCATTGCATTTTTTCCTTTCTTCAACTTCAGACGACATTTCATGACCAACAAGATGTGATCAGAGTCCACGTCTGCTCCCGGGAAAGCTTTGCAATCCAGCACTTGGATTCTAAATCTCCGTCTAATCATAATGAAGTCTATTTGGTACTTCCAGTGTCTCATCTACGTACACAGCCGTCGTTTGTGAAGTTTGAACCAAGTATTAGCAAGGACTAAATTATGATTGGTGCAGAATTCAACCAGCCGAATTCCTCTTTCATTCGTTTGTCCCAATCCAAATTCTCATAGGCCTACTGTATTGCCTTCTCTTCCTTGGTCTACCATTGCATTCCAGTCTCCCATCACAATTAGATTCTCGTCGCCTTTTATATATTATATTAAATATTCTATCTCGTCATACATTCTCTCGATTTCCTCAACATTCACTGAACTAGTAGGCATATAGACCTGCACTATTCTTGTCGCAGTAGCTTAACCGCTGTCCTGTTTTCTTATTCATTATTAAACCAACTCCTGTATTTCTCCCGCTTGATTTTGTGTTGATAATTCTGTAGTCGCCTGACCTGCTCTTCCTGTCAACGTATTTCACTTACACCAACTACATCCAACTTTAGTCAATCAATCTCTAATATTATCTAACCTACCACAACGGTTCAAACTTCTAACATTCCACGCTCCGCCTCGCAGAATGTCAGTATCCATCTTACTGACGACTGCCCCCTTTCGTGTAGTCCCCACCCGGAGATCCGAATGGCGGACTATTTTACCTCCGTCCGGAATATGTTACTCAGGAGGAAGCCATCATCCGTACATCATTCATACAGAGAGAGCTGCATGTCCTTGGGAGTTGTGGCGGTAGTTTCCCGTTGTTTTCAGCTAAACCATGTTGAGTATTATTACAAGGCCATATCAGTCAATCATCTGGACTGCTGCCCATGCAACTTCCGAAAGGCTGTTACCACCCTTTCGATGAACCATTCGTTAGTCTGGTCTGTCGACAGATGCCCGTCCGATATGGTTGTACCTGCGGTTCGGCTGTCTGATTCATTGGGACGCGCAAGCCTTCGCAGCGCGACAAGGTCACATGGTTCGCAGGGGAGGGCTATCATATCACATAATTAATTTAATCTCATTAACTCCTCCTATGAGGTTGACGTCAGAATAAACATCCGGTCTTAAAAACTCTACAACCTGGCGGGGGGGGGGGGGTGTTTGGCCGTGTAGTTAAGGGCAAAGGTGTGTACTGGGTTTGAACCCTATTGTCAGCAGCCCTGAAGACGGTTTTCCTTGGTATCACATTTTCACACCAGCCAAATACTGCGGCTGTACCTTAAGTAAAGTCAAGGCCGCTTCCTCCCCATTTCTCTTTCCTATCCCATCGTCGCTATAAGATCTATCTGTGTAGATGCGACGTAAAGCAAGTTGTTACAAAAACTCGCTGCGAAGGTTCATCTCACTTCATACCCTGGCACGTGAAGAAACGGTATTAGGGTTGGACAAAGAATACACTTTATAACATTCCATCTTGCAGATGTTCTGTCTTTCAGTTAAATTGTGAAACACCTGCCTGATCTTTTTTTCATTGATGGGTGTTGTGATAGTACATATATCACAACTTCGCACCGTATTTAGAAGTCATTATTAGATTTATTATTCCACTTGTATATTTATTCCTAATATTTCGAGCTGGAAGGTCCCCTCATGTGATATGAGTAAATTGTTTTGTACAAACGGATGTGAAAACAGAGCTATTCATAACTCTGAAACTTTGTATGACATGCGAACATCCCAGAGTCCGATGAGGTGGATTTGTAGTCGTCAGAAACTTCTGATAACTCATGTGAAACACCCCAGAGTATATTGATCTAGTGATTGTCTTGTGACACGGGGGAGATTCAGAGCGTGGTCTTGACAAGAGGATCTACTCATGATTGGGTGGCCAAGATCAATCTAGGCGTATCATGTGAGAGGAAGGGGAAGGCTGAGATCTATATAGGCATGTGTTTAAACTTCCGCGGGACACACGGCACTGGAGTAACTTCACACTAGACTGGACTGGACTTCAAACTTTGGTGGAACGTGGTCTTATTATGTTTGTGGAACGTGACTGACCCAAAAACTGCGGAGTGCTTAGGCACTGGGTATTGTATCACTTGTGGCGGCTTGGTATTCTATGTTGGTTGGAGTGCTGTATCTCAGAATTTACAGGATTTATGTTTTAGAACGACAAGCGTGTGTTGCTCAGTGAATGTATCTTTTAACCAAATGTTAGAGTTGGTGAACACAGTGTTATAAAAGTGCAGTATCTGTGTGATATAATAAGCGCCAGTTATGAGAATATGTAAGTCGTGTTGATACAGAAACAGTGACGGGTACTTATGTCATCTATGGCATTGTTCAGCGGACTAACTGCAAATGGTAGCTCTGCCCTCGCTTTTGTTTTCCCACTCTTTTCGTCGTTGTTGTTTTTGTTGTAAATGCGGAGTTTTCCAGCGGTATTTGTGAGTGTTTTTTATGTATATTTAAGTGTATTGATGAGTTGCTAATGCAGATATTTTATTCAGAATATAGTTAGTTATTTTAGAATCAGTGGAGTTATTGATGTACCAGTACGCAGCTATTATGTACACGCCCTGGGAGAGAAAGATTATCATGCTTTATCAAAATTCGAGGGATCCATTCTGGTGAACTCTGGCGCCCATACTACGGACATTATTTTTATTATTTTATTTTAATTATGTTATTTATTCATATATTTTGAATTAGATTTCAATTTACGCCCAAGCATGAGGCTATTGAATATTTTATTCATATTTGATTATTTTAATCGTATTGCTACGATTAATAAATATTATTTTAATTGTTAATCACATTATACTGTATTACAAACGGCTTCCCAACGTGGAGCTGAATGATTGATACATCTGTTAGGCTCATAAGCGTAAGTGCACTTGTCAGGTTTGGATGGAATTCTACAAACTGTGCCAGTGAAGTGTTTTATATGTACGTGATATGTATTTTGGAATATGAAGAAATTTTTTAACGAGTCGAATGCTATAAAATTGTAAATAGAGAGGTTGTTAAAGTTGTTGGTACTATGAATCAGGATAATATTGGTGAAAAGAATTCCACCGCATCCAGTCTATCCAATTTAAGTAAAAGTAGCGAAATGGCTAACAGCAGTGAAGATCAATCGGCAAAGATATGTGAGGTATCGAGCACTCCGCCTCGGACTCAGCATGTAGGGGATCAAAGGGAGACTTTAACTCTTTGCTTAAATCGCTATTTAATCAGTTCGGTAAAGACTTGGCGGGTGAATCATAATTTGTTAATAGTAAGATTGATAAAGAGTTGAAGGGTGAATTTAACAGTAAGAGTGATGTATTGTCCAGTAAGATAATATGGTCAGAGTAAAGAGTTGAAGAGCGAATGGAGTGTTCTTAAGTAATGAAATATACAGCATTAATAGTGAATTATAAGACCTATTTGTGTCGGTGCGACGTAAAGCCACTAGCAAAAATAAAAAACTGAATTAAATTCAGTACGCAACTGTCCAGTAAGATTGATAGTCACGGTGGTGAAGATGGATTAATTGTTGGGACATTAAGTAGTAATGAAAGCGATTTCGAAGTGAATTCTGGTAATTATTTCAGTAATGGTGTGAACGTAAGTGAGAATGGAAATGTGGGTGAGATGAAGGAAAGTCTATTCAAGCGAGTGTGTAGAGTTCTATTTAATGCTGAGAGTTGTGTGAATGGTTTGAATGACGTGTTGAATGATGTTGATGTGAAAAATGGAATGTGGCCTGTTTGCCTGTATTAATTATGGGTCTGTGGAAGAGAAAACGTATTGAGATTCCTGCGCATTTAAGAAATAGGGCTTTTTGAATGTGAACTTCTTTATGGATGTTCAGAATGAAAGCTTGTATGATTCTTGTGTGAGATAGATTGGATTCTAGATGTATTCGTATTTTATATGATCTGTATTCCACGTCTTTCGATGCTGATATTAAGTTTATTTTATACCCTAGAAGGGCGTAAGTGAATGTGTACATCGAGTGAATATAGGGGTTCGATAACTTACTTTGTTATTCCTGTCCAGAATGCACCGTCTAACAGCCATAGATGGTCCGGTGGCCTCCAATAAAATAACTAAAAGGATCTTGAAGATCTAAATGGACAGGAATGTGCGTTGTACTGTATATGCATAAACGAGGAATAACTTAATAATATCAATCAGTTTGAGGAATGAAAGCACAGTAAAAAATATTAAAATCTCACTATAACATAATGCAATGCACTAAAATCAAGTGCGATAAATGCCATGAAGTGGCAATGACATAAACAAATCATTGAGTCTTCGAGATCAAACAAAACATTGAGTTTTTGTGATGTCACTTCATCATTTGAAGTTTAAGCTAAACGTGAACAAGCCCTTGATGTACAACACTAAATGAATTGTAGTGTTAGGACTAGTAACGCTTCGCAGATCAACAGTTAGCCCTAGAAAGTTCCCTTACATACGGTATGTATTACACCCGCCCCTACCCTAATAAGGCACCGGCATGAGATCTACAGGGTCGCACATGGGTCTAAGAAATTATAAATAAACAGGCGCTGAACTAAAGTCATCCTTATAGGCATACAGGGCAGGAAATACGGGTCTTACCTTACTACAATGAGAACACATTTGGATTAAATTTCAGCTAACAAGACCGGTTTATTTAACGTTGATGGTGATGAGAATGACACATTAAGATACACTGATGAACTACATTAATTTTTATAAGTGTTGTGAATTATTCTGTGGACGTTTGTCCATTGTGCGTGATTGAAACGAGTTGATTTATCGCGAAGCGATGTATCGTGACATGAAGCGAATGAAAAATGTTACCATAACACTGAGGCTATATTATATCACTAACACATAAAACTAACATGCACGCGACAACATGTCTGAGCAATCCCTACTCTAATGAAGACCTAGATTTCCCAATGAAATGACGTAAAAGAAAAATACACACATATGAAACAACACCTGGGTTCGAACCGACCCTCGCTAGTATAGACGTTGCCGCGCCGATGGACATAACCATCGCCGACCTTATTTACAATCAAAGCATGACACATAGAACACATAAAAATCACACATGATATGCAGCAATTACATGAGGCGCTCCAATCTTCTGCTTGGCATCGTAGGCTTCCAATGCCTACGCTGAGCATTGAACTGATAACCCCTTGCGATGAAGACATGGTCCTGTAATCCCTATATATATTATATTCAAACAATTAACAATGATTCACTGGCAAACATTAGCATTATCGGCCGTGTCACTTGTTAATAGATACATAGGGGCCGTATTTTTTGGTAATAGCGATACGCGCGAAATTTTTTCATATCTTTCTTATCTATATATGACCTTCTAGATACTTGAAATGCCGTATTTTAGTAAAATGAGTTCGCGAAATATCACGAAATCTTATTAATTGAGCGAATAATCACGAAATATACCCCATTTGGTACGAAAAATGCGAAATATTATCGAAAAAGATCACCAGAAACGTTTAAATCTTTCAGTTCAGTTGCTTGATAGCGCTGTATATTATCTACACGCAAATCAATGCGCACTGTGTATCGGAAGTACAGTACATGTATTCAGTTCCGCGATCTGTAAGACAATCGATAAAAATCGATATCTGTTATCGATTACAGCAACAGCGATCATGTAGCAAGACCTGTCTTTGATAAAACAGTGCGCGTCATATTCTTTGGCAGTGTGAGTTCGCTACTGATGAAACTTAACCGGCAAATGCCCAGCATTTAATTATTAAAATGCCTAAAACTAAAGTTACAACAGTTTTTTCGAGGGCCGAGGAATACAAGAGTGAGGGGTTCTATGTATTTGATGCTGCAAAAAGAATACTAATGTGTAAATACTGTAATGTTCGTATTAAGTGGGAACGAAAGGACACGTGCGATAAACACTGCAGGGAATCAGAAACTCATAAAAAGAAGAATGAAGCAAGTGAACATAATTCTAAGCGGCAAATAACAATCGGCGATACTCTACACATCGCAAAAAAGTTGAAAAGTGACAGAGAACAATTTGTGATAGACACAACAAAAGCATTCATGCAAGCTAACATTTCCCTTGAGAAGTTGGATAACCCTGGCATGAGGGAGTGGATGAAGAAGTATATAAAAGGTAAGATAAATAATTCTGTCTTTATTGTAAAATATGACCGTATTTGTAGGTCTATTGTAAATAAATCATCGGCTTGAGTAGTAATAATGCTTTTACTTCCCTCTGACTACTTTTACGGTTTTCGGAGACGCGGATATGTCGGAATGTTGTCCTGCAGGAGTTCTTTTACGTATCAGTAAATCTACTGACACGGGGCTGACATATATGAGCATTTTCAAATAACACCGGACTGAGCCAGGATCGAACCTGCCAACTTGGGTTCAGAAAGCCAGTGCCTTAACCGTCTGAGCTACTCAAAGCCGGCCGGGGTATTTGAAGGTGCTCAACTACGATGGACCTACGTCGATATATTTACCGGCATGTAAGAGAACTTCCGCGGGACAAAATTTTGGCAACTCGGTAACTCTCAAAATCGTAAAAGTTTTCAGTGGACGTAAAACCAAAACATTAGCAAGTTACTGGTATTATAGTATTAATAGTATTCCTGTATTAATTTCTATGTTTTTTTCTACAGGTGCTGGTGATCTTCCACAGGCAAATACTTGCCGCCAAAATTACATTCCACTTGTTAAAGCAGAATATGAAGAGGAAGTGAAAGAAGCTGTAATAAATAGAAAACTGATAATTCACTGCGATGAAACTACCAATCGGAAAGGGGAAGCAGTTTTCATAATTCTGTTCCGTATATTTCCTGTAGATGCCCTACCTTCAAAGTTATACGTTGCTGCAGTGAAAATTTTGCAGAATGTTGATTCGCAAGAGTGTTGTCAATCTATAAACAATGCAATTGTGAAGTACTCTGTAGACTACAATGATGTTGTCGGCATATCCTCTGACAGTGCCCCATATATGACAAAGTGTGTGCGTACTCTCAAAGGTTTAATTTCATATGACTTAGTTCACGTGCAGTGTTGGGCCCACAAACTAGATATCATAACCAAGCTTGTGCCCAGCTACTTCACCAGTCTGAATAAGTGCGTAAGTATGACTAAGAAAGCATTCAAAAATACCCGGAAGCGCAAGCATAGGTATTTAAAATTCCTTCGGGAGAAATAGAGTCGCGGTGAGAAGACGGTCAAACTTTTCCCAATGCCCGTATTAACCCGCTGGGTATCCTGGCTCGATTCAGCTGTCTATTTACAAGAATATCTCTGTGATCTGGTTGAGTACTTTAAAGAGTCAGATGATGTCAGTGACGCTGTAAAATATTTCAAGGATCTAACCAGCAATGAACAGAAGGCTATATTGTGTGAAGCTACCTGTGCTAAGGAACATTGGACCTCTGTATCTCAGCTTGTAACAGTGCTAGAAGGATCACACTATCCAACTGCCCACAAACTCACCCCTAAACTAGATATTATAATTGGAGGATTTGATTTAGTCAGAAAGTTAGTTTTAGATAAAGAGACTACTGTTACCCTGAACCAGCTTTCAGGAGAAAGAAAAGATAGAGAAGAGAGAAAAATCAAGAATCTGGCGAAAAAGTGCACAGAAAAGCTGAAAAAAATGATCGAACAGGATCCAGCTAGAAGAATATTTCAAGCCACTGCGGCACTATTTTATCTTCCGAATGTGCTCAGCAATGAAGTGAACACTACTCTCATGGACAGTGTGAAGAGCATTCCTATTCTTGCTAGCATATCCACGAACAGTTTCTTCCAGGGCTATATGGCTTTGCAAAATGCTGCGAAAGCACATCTGGGGGAGGAGAAGTAAGAAGACCTCGTTAGTGGAGTTTTAGGAGGCTTGATAGAAGACCACAGTGAATTTGCATCCAAGTGTTTACAAGCATTATGGCTTCCGACATCTAAGGTTGACAGCGAGAGGGGCTTCTCTGCTTACACAAAGATACTTTCTGACTGTCGTACAACTCTGCATGCTGATAATGTTGAAACAATGCTTAGTTTGTACTTTGGAGATAAGTAATTGAACAGTAAAAAAAATGTATCTATGTATAAATTGTTATTACAGGGCAGATCACCTAACCTTATTTCGAGGTATCAGTGATTTATATATTTGTTTCTATAACATTTTGTATATTTGGTTGTTCTAAGATTTAATAACAAGCTTATATTATATTATACGATAAGGAGGATTTCACAAGAAACATCGATCGGTATGACAAATTATTTCACGAAATACCTACCGAAATAGCGTTAGTTTTAACACCGAAATCAACAGTTTTATTTCACCAAAAAATAAGGCCCTTAAGATACACCACTCTGGCGTGTTGAATAAATCACATATTTAGCCGTTCAAAGAGGCCAACTTCCCTTTAACAGAAATGCCCCTCCTTCCTCAGCTACGGGACACCCACAAAAAAAAAAGAAACACAGCTGGGGCAAGGTCGGACGGCCACGTCCGCCACCCCAAGGTCAATAGCCCACATAACAAGCGTAACATTCCCTTTCAAAAGGAAACAAGAACACTTCACACTGAAGTACATCCACAAATAATCGATGGGCTCATTCCTCAAAAACCACGCAAATCACCTTGAATTCAACATATATTCTCAACAGTATCACGTCACTTTCCAACGCGACACAGGTATTACAATGCTAATATTCGCATGACCATTATTATTATTAGTATTATTTCCGTCTTTGACTGTCATTCCACATGACTCACCTGGTGCTTTGATCATACCTGGTCATCGTGCAGAATCTACTTTGCACTCACAATTTAATTGCCCCCTCAAGGGCAATTCATCCCTAATTAATAACTTCTAAGTATTGATAGTTATACCCGGTCACATTATCATCACACGGCAATGTATTAATTAATTAATTAATTTGATATTCACACGGATTAATATTTGACACACGCATTATAATCACATCCTGATAAATTTGATCAAATAATCCAACTTAAAGATAAGAATCTCTATCTAAATATATCAGGGGAGGCTTTGGGTTATCAGTTCCGCCGGCGATTCTTTTAGCTCCATGCCTTCACACAATATAGTACTTACCCCTTTTTACCTGTCATGCACTTATCAAATTAGAATAATTACACTCTAACTGCAATTCCCTAACTCATTACTACCGGTCTTCTGACGCAAGTAATCAAACAAAAATCTCCCAAGATAAAATAACTGAATAAATCTCTACCACATGCAAAACTAAAGTATTATATTCCCTAAATTATTTACAATCAATCACTCAGACGTGTCACCGACTCCCTAAACTAAGAATTAACAACTACGTGCCCATTTCGGCACTTATACTCAACTACATCTTTAACCGTTTATAGCGTCAGCTTATGATAAACATTTCCCATCCCCACTAAACATGCCAGATATTAAAATTAATACTCATCTCTATCACGATGACGACATCTTTGTCAGGTCAGGAGATCCATCCTGTATTTACTGCTGCTCCATGGATACCACGGTAATCAGTTGCAGCTCCATCACCACTTCAGGATTGAAGTTCATTGGTCCTTATGAAACCACTGGAAGTACTCCTGTGCACAGACACATCACTATTTAAATTTACACTTCAACTAGTCAGCGTTCAACATGAACGTTCAGGCACTACTTTGAATACTATCCCGTCACTCGCGGTTCAGTAGCGAACTCCGTCTATCACAGCTACTGTAGCCTTTGTTGCTCGTTGGCACTGCCTTGCTACAATAATAATAATAATAATAATAATAATAATAATAATAATAATAATGTTATTACGTTCCGCGTTGTAAGTTCGCGATACGACACTGTTCATTAAATATTCACGTAGGTGTCTCGAAAAACAACTCTGTTCATTTTATTTAAGACGAATTATTTGACTTCACTTGAATATTTAAGTTTAAGTCATTAGAACAAAGCACTAGTGCGAGCGTCGCGAATATAGCTCCGCCCTCACCAAGCTGAAAATCCCGAATGACGCTCTTCGCTTACTGCAGTGGTTTTTACAAAGAAGCGATTTCCCCTTCTACAAATCTGCGTATTGCCTATCAACGGCACCCTAGAGGTGTGATAGTGCAACGATCAAGTGATCAAAAACCATCTGATGTGACCGAGACATATCCGCCCAATTATCCTTCATTAGATTACCTTTAATTAATTAAAAACCGTCCAGCTTCCCCCTCTCTGCTATGGTGAACTCCCCTCTGAAGGGTGAAAGGTGACGATGTCCAGATGGCCCTTGGTAACTTTCCACTCATAACTGAGGCCGTATTCTTTCTTGTATGAAAAGTTAGCATGTAATATGACATTCGAGACTCTAAATAGACGGCTCAATCATAGTTGTCTCTTTTAAAGTGAAGAACGACTCCAGAATTCAGATTTAAAATAAATTTTATCTCGTAGAGAATTAAGTTGGCTAGTCCGAAATAAAGATGGCTCTGGTATTCCGCTTCGAAAAATCTGTTTCCCCTCATTCTCTCAGTCGTGAGGAAGGGAGGTTTCTTCTCGAGTGGCGCCATGGGAAACCGCTGATTGTCGCCCCTCTTGACTTTGGCTAGGCTTGGCTCCTGCCGCGTTCCCCCGTTACACAAAGGAAGTATCGCACACTGAGTTGCAAATAAATAAATAAATCCTGTAATATACATTCTAAAGACTCAATTTATATATCGTAATGATGCGGATATTAATTAATTTCGATGTCCCTTTTCTCAGATAGCATTGCGTCTGTAATTTGTAAGGTCAGTATTAGCCAAAGGTCCTTAGAGCATGCCCCTGTCGGGTTCAGTATCTACAAATGTACATAAACACAGGACTAATTGCACCCACCAAAAACACAGAGTGTACTGTGGACGCGCTTCCACAAACAGAGGAGTAATGAACTCTCAACCCCTAGTAACTTGCGTGTTACATCACTTTCTAAACAACAAGCATAGAAGACACACATGAACAACACAAACATACACAATGACACCAACAACTGGACATCAAATCAATCACTGGAATAAAAACATGTCTGAAAAAGAAAGGAAATACATCACGTGCAGACTTACAAGATGGAAGATCTTCCTTGGCTGGGTAGTGGTTGTGTCGTCGACCTGTAGAGTGGAGTGAGGAGCTCTCCCCTTCCAGCAGAAAAATTGTAAACAAACACGCCTCCTTCACCTAGTTTCCACCTAGCTGATGCGGGCTCGACAAGACAAGGACTCTTATTATTCCGCTCCTACAAAGCAGGCATATGGGCTCGCACAGCTGTTCCCTGACATACACAAGGCATCATTCTCATTCATAAACACAAAAAGCCTCTGTCGCCTGACCACATTTTGTGTCTACTTCATTAAATAAGAATACTATCATGTACTAATTCATCACAAACGCTATGGCGCATCTTTCATACGGCGCAACATCTCATCCTTGCGTCCCAGGTTCAAGTCGTGTGCATAGTGGAGGAAAACTCTGTCGGAAATTTATATAATCTACTGTTCCGACGTTACAACAGCTTACATACAGCCTAAACCAAATCACTAAAATTCATGCAAATAACTTGTGCAGATCCTGGCATGAATTTATAGTCCGTTTTGGTTGAAAGCGTCCTGCGCGAGAAATGGTTGCGCATGCAGTGGTGGGAGCTATCGTCCCCCCACTCCTACAGCAGGTCCAGTCGCCAGGCTAGCGCTGAAGTGAAAACGTCTCTCAAGCGGCGCGTGTTGTTACGTGCGGGCTAAGTTGAAATTACTGAAGTGACGAGCATGGCTTCTAGGTCCTCTTCTAAATCTGGGAGACCACTGCGAGGCTAGGCACGTGAAAGTGTTTATACCATGAGTGAACATATGAAACATATCCAGATCTCAATCACACTGAGTCGGTTTGGGGAGATATCAAAGGAGAGGTCCGTGATAAGAATATATCTCACCGGGCGAGTTGGCCGTGCGCGTAGAGGCGCGTGGCTGTGAGCTTGCATCCGGGAGATAGTAGGTTCGAATCCCACTATCGGCAGCCCTGAAGATGGTTTTCCGTGGTTTCCCATTTTCACACCAGGCAAATGCTGGGGCTGTACCTTAATTAAGGCTACGGCCGCTTCCTTCCAACTCCTAGGCCTTTGCCTATCCCATCGTCGCCATAAGACCTATCTGTGTCGGTGCGACGTAAAGCCCCTAGCAAAAAAAAAAAAAAAAAAAAAGAATATATCTCAATTAAAAGTAATACAGCATAATTAGTTTTTAGCATAAAAATGTGTGCCATAGCATCTCTAATGCCTTCACTGTTCATAAATGAGGCGCTCCTACTCCCAATATAAATAAAAATGCTTATTCTGTACGAAATATTTCTCTGTCTTATAGATCACTCGTGACTTGACAGCAGACACACTCGACAAAAAGGAAGCTCTTTGCGGATATTGCTTGCACAGTATTCTCAAGACAAACGGAAAAAATGTTGCGACCACGTAAAAGACACTGAGCTGGAATACTGGGAGCGTGACAACACCATGCATAAGGAATTAGAATTAGACCAGTCCGACATCAACCTCGGTGAAACTTCAGATGACACTGATTCAGACGAGAGTGAAGATTATTCTGAATTATTTGTAAATACGATCCCTGAACTCCGAATATTAAACAAACGTGATCATAGAACACGTAAGAAGTCCGA
The DNA here is from genome assembly GCF_040414725.1 of Anabrus simplex. NCBI lineage: Eukaryota > Metazoa > Arthropoda > Insecta > Orthoptera > Tettigoniidae > Anabrus > Anabrus simplex. The sequence continues at coordinate 293,058,060 of NC_090270.1, read as the reverse complement.
TAATATTTTTGCTCTGATTTTATGAGACAGATTTATATTGTCTATTGTTCCGGAGCATTTTGTTGCTGTTTTCGTTGTTGTTTTTGTTGCTGCTGTTGCTGTAGGAGACCTGTTCTCTCAGTCATAACAATAGCAGGTTATTCAAGAGTATTATATATTATTATATTTCTTCTGATAGACAAGAAAAGTAGACATTGTTAATGTTATTATGAAAGTAGCTGAAGTATTTCTACTAATGCTTCTTCTCTGCATTTTCCCGACAAATTTGCATTAATTAATCTCTTTTATACGTATTTCACTAGAAATCACGTTAAGTAGATTATATCTCCAGGCTGTCAGTGGAAACAACTTCCTCCTATTCGTTAGGCGATTGATGAACTGATAGCACGTACCGATGCGCCTTTCCTTGGTATACAGTACAGTACAGTACAGTTTCAAACGAACTTCCTTTATTCGCAGTATTACCAGTTGCAAGTTACTGTCTTATGTTCAATTGATTTTCTACCAAATGGTTCAAACCTTTCAATTTTATATAACAGATTTCATATTCGTAAGAATGTATAAGAATAAATTAAAGGCTACAGAGTGCCAAAATATTGACCTCCACTTTTACTATACACTGAGATTTATTTCACGTTGTGTCGAAAGCATCATCCGATATGAATTCTTTTAGGCATGACCCTCTGATTTCTTGACGTCACCAACATTTACGACGAAAGTTACGAAGTATTTCCGTACTGGAATAGAACTGAAATTTTAGAATGTTATGCTCAAAGGCCTGTGTAGTTAACTGACAAGGTTTTAAGGCAGACAATCGAAATATGACTCGATTTGTACAATGAACGGTACTATTTTATTTTCACTAGTTTATCATATTAAATAATTCCTACACCTTTGAGTTAGTGTGATGTATGTACACCGATGAGCCATTGCATAATGACAACCCCGACCCGGGAACGTATCGCGCCTAAGCTTTCCACACTATTTCAGTCAGTTCCCAGGGCTACGTCCGCTGCCTGAACTCGACTGTGTCAGCTGGAGGAAAGGTTCAAGTTTTTCCCCCACCACCAGCGCGAACGCTCCCATAGTTCCTCGCACACGAGGCTAGGCCACACCTCCGGTCGTCCAGAAGGACGCTTACTACGAAGATGGACTATAACTAACATCCTACTATCTTCCCTTACATCGTTTTAGAGAATCAGAACTTTCCTTGTTGAAGACGCGTACATTACAAACAGATTATGTTAACATGCATAAAGGATAAACTGAAATATTTCACTAGAGGCAATCCTATGTTAAACCTAGCTCCCGCATTTTCCGTAAATAATAACTAACTGTACAATTCCCCCATGCAATTATCCTGAGGAAGTTACCTACTCGCCATAAGGGCTTATTCAATCTCATGATTGTATCATTAAATTGCCTGTTGGGTTATTTAACATCATAACTGCTTTACACAACTGCCTGAAGGGCTTAACTAGCATCCTAACTATATTACACTATTGCCAGAAGGGCTTAACTATGTCTTGTCTTCATAATCAAAAAATAGCTATCTGCGAAATCACTACTACACCTTATACATGCCAAAATACTTGTTCACTTAGCTTATTGGTGATGACATCTCCGTTTCCGCCTTCGAGACATGGCTACTCCTTCTTAGCCCATCATGAGGAAGCTGTCGTCCTGAGTCGATCCTCTTGGTCCAGTCTCCGTGGATGGCTCCATCGTGAGGTCGTCTTCTTGAGGTTACGCTCGGAAAGTCTCGTGCTTATCAGCTCTTGAAACTCGGTACAGGTGTTCACTGGAATTAAATGCCTAATTATTTAACAGCACGGCACTACCGGCACTTGTATAAATGGCAAATGGGGATAAACCACCTTTTAGAAATGAGCATTACACCTAGAATTTCATGTATCTCATCTTTAACTTTTTCGTAGCTTACAAGTTCTTCTTTCACCAGAATGAATACTCCCCCCCACCATTCCTATACTATCTCTACGGTACACTCTCCAGTTCCGTGAGAAAATTTCTGCATCCATTATATCATTTTAGCCATGATTCAACTCCTATTACAATATCTGGTAAATATATACTAAATGAATTCTATTGCTTTCTTAACAATTCTTCTACAATTCAACACTAAGATTTTTATGTCATCTCTACTTGACTTCCAGCTCTTTGTACCCTTATCACCGCTCGCTAGACAACACCGTCTCCCTGAAAGACCTCCCTATTACTCTTCCAAAGAAATTTCCTAACTTATACGTACCACTGCGGTTTAAGTGAAGGCCATCTGAGCGCAGAACCCTATCACCTACCCACCCATTAGGATCTAGAAATGTCACTCCCAGATTCCCGCATACCCACTCCATTGTCGCATTTAAATCCCCAATCACCCTCTAGTCAGTATCCCTCCTACAGAGTATTCCACTGATAACAATCTCCGCTTCCTTAAACTTCACCCGTGCTGCATTTACCAGATCCCACACATTCCCAACTATGTTGGTACTCATATCAGCTTGCCTTACGTTGTTGGTACCAACGTGAAACACTACCACCTTCTCATTCCCCTCCTCCCTCTCTTCTACTTCCCTCAACATCTGCCTCAACCTAATTCCTGTATAACACTCTACCCTGGTTTCCTTTCCTCCACACACTTTCCCCACATGCCTAACGATGTCCCATGACCAGAGCCTCAACCCTACCCACTTCATTATTGATCCTCTCCCCTCCCGGTCAGCCCTATCTTTCCAGATAGCTGCAGAAGCTACTTCCTCCTCCCTTTTCTCCTTCCCATGACCCTGTCCCTCCTGTCTTTTCCTATCCTCTACCCTACATTTCACTTTTCCTACTTTCCCTCCTTCCTACTTCCACACATCTCAACAATAATTACCTGTTCCTCATCTTCCCTCTGTTGTTCTACCTGGAGTGATTCGTACCGATTTCGTACAGACGCCTGTCCTGAATTCTGATCCTGAATAGGGCCCTTAGCCGGCAATCTTCTTCCCCTTAGAACATTACACCACCTGTCTTCTACAACTCCCCCTTTCCTTCCTCTCCCTCTTGTACACCTACTGTAACCTGTACATTTTATGAGGGAGGCCTATCTTCCTTCCTGTCTTCTGTGAGAATCCTAATTATCTCCCTCAAACTCTCCAACTCCTCCCTCATGTCCCTCAATGCCTCTCCACACCCACAGTTCCTACACTCCACTCCTTAGCCATTCTTTACGAAAAAAAATTAAATGAAAAGGAAAAATAAAATAATTTATGTGCAGAAGAAAAAAATGAACGGAGGGATGTATTGTCTGGGTTAGCACTCAAAGATCACACGACAATAAGGTAATTAATATACGACTACACTACAATACTACTTCGTCGAAATCTACTTTCATCCCACAACACCCTAACAGGATAAAAACTGCTGTTAATTACTGAATACCGAAAGGAATACACAAGAATTACACAATTCTAAAATGCAATTAAGCCTATCCTAATTACAACAACAGAATTTTAGTAAGAAAGTTTCTACTGATACCTCGACTATACCGGTATTACACAAATATTTTTCAACAATAAAACAATCACGCCTAAGCTATTATTCGTACCTGTATACTACTGTACAGTACACTACAATAATTTTAAACTACGTTCAGACGTATCCTAATTACAATACCGGTACCGTATGTCACTACTAAGCACAAACAGAAATGAAAATTGCAAGTTTGAAATTTGCAAGAACTGTTGTACTCAAAGATTACCAACAAAGCTAAATGCTTAGACAGATTATTAGTACTATGCTCTAATAGATACACACGAATATAGCAGGCAAGATATGGTACTATCTAAATATACTGTATCTACACTACAATTCTCAGCTGAAATGTGGTTATATGAATTTTCACCGCTGGTGGATTACTATTATTTTCCCTACTACGCGGGACATTTCATTACTAATTTTACCAGCATTGTGTGAGTTTTTGCTATGCCATATGTCAACATATGTTTTAAGAGTTTCCAGAAAGGAAAGCTTAGCATCACCGTTAATTGGGTTTGCGTCATCATTTCGAATGTACTTTCCTTTCATTGGGTGCTAAGTATTAGAAATTGCCCACCTCTTCGAAACTAAGACAACGGCTTATGTTTCGTAGTTCTCATGAGGGTGGATATATTACGGGATTTCGCACCTTAATTTATTTTTATATATTCAAAATGTTATATGTTTAACAGTTTTATCATGTATTTCCATCCATTCAGTGAGAGAAAACGTTATTTGACTAAGTGAAACGTCTAAACAATTAGCTTCTTGTTTTACAGTGGGGATGTCCATCTGTTCTGGTAGAATACATGTGATTCTAATTTATTATATGTAATGGGTAGTTGTCGGCGAAGCGTTTTCATACGTACAACGCACAACATTGATTTTTCTTATGATGTTACGTTTATGTTGAATCGCCGTCATTGGTATATTTATTTAGCGTATGGCAATAAGTTACACATATATCTAAAATTATGTACATAAACAAGAAACGTGAATCTTGGGGCATAGTATCAAAGATGAATGTCCAGATCCTTGTTCCACTGTTGAACTTCAGATGTTGCTTCCAGAAAGTTACTCCAACTACCTGGATAACACCGCAACTTGCTCTCATTCACAATATGGAGAACTTTTTTCCGTAGGGCGCACATTCTGGCGGTGACGTAAAAATCCACCTGTAAAGGAAGTCCTTGCATCTTCCATGTTTTGTCCTCTCTCGATTCAGTGTGGTCCACATCTTACGCGCTAAATAATGTCCCCTGGGAAGGTGCTCGCCAGAGAACATTTGCTGAGAAACGTCCGTGGTGGCTGCCCAACGATCTCTCCATTCCTCCATTTTGCGTTTAATATCTGTCACCATCCAATCCACTCCCATATATTGGCTTCCTGTTCTGTCAGGTATAATGCCTCCTTATTTTAGAATAACAAATGCCCTAATTAGAGAGTGCAAGAAGATCTATACGAACTCTTAACTTCCAGTTTTAGAAGACCTTTCCTTACTCGAACTGAAGCTCAAGTCACGTGACCCACCCTTACGTAGTCAAGACCGACTCTTGGAGTCAGTCTTGACGTAGTGATGGGCAAGACCGACTCCAATCCTCGGACAGTAATATAAGAAAAACATGGCGTCCGAAGTAGCCGGATTGCTGGTATTGGCTAACACGAAAATATCCCCCCATGGCACTACAGCCCTTGAAGGGCCTTGGCCTGCCAAGCGACCGCTGCTCAGCCCGAAGGCCTGCAGATTACGAGGTGTCGTGTGGTCAGCACGACGTATCCTCTCGGCCGTTATTCTTGGCTTTCTAGACCGAGGCCGCTATCTCACCGTCAGATAGCTCCTCAATTCTAATCACGTAGGCTGAGTGGACCTTGAACAAGCTCTCAGGTCCAGGTAGAAATCCCTGACCTGGCCGGGAATCGAATCCGAGGCCTCCGGGTAAGAGGCAGGCACGCTACCCCTATACCACGGGACACGAAAATATCACGTACATATTATATAAACGGCGGTAATTTAACATGACAAATGTAACATCATAGGGAAAATCACTTTTCCACGTATGAAAACGCTTCGCCAATAAGTACGCAACACATATAATCAACTAGAATCACATATATTCTACAAGAAAAGAGACGAACAAGCCGATTATTTAGAAATTTCAATTCGTCAAAAAACTTTTCCTCTTAGATTTCACTTCGCTGGATAGATGAAAATACATGATAAAATTGCTAAAATGATATTTCTAACATCATTTTGGAATGTTTCAAAATAAATTAAGGTGCGAAATTCCTCGATTTATTCGTTCTCATTCGAACTATGAAACATAATTTGTCGCCTTAGTTTTGAAGTGGTGGACAGTTTCTTAAAGTCACCACCCAATGAATGGGAAGTACACCCGAAATAATAATGCTATTGGCTTTACGTCCCACTAACTACACTTTTTAGGTTTTCGGAGACGTCGAAGTGCCGGAATTTAGTCCTGCAGTAGTTCTTTTACGTGTCAGTAAATCTACCGACACGAGGCTGACGTATTTGAGCACCTTCCAATACCACCGGACTGGGCCAGGATAGAATCTGCCAACTTGGGGTCAGAAGGCCAGCGCCTTAACCGTCTGAACCACTCAGCCCAAGTACACCCGAAATGATTATGTTAACGCAATGAACGGCCCTGGTAATATTAACACAATGTTGACATATGACGTAGCAGCACTTCACACAATGATAGTAACCTTAGTAATGAAACGTTCAGACACTAAAGATATAATAGATTTTAACCCATTAAATAACATGAGTGCAAAAGCTCTATTGACTAAACATTGACATTTAACCACATGGACAAGCTTCAGTTCGACGCAGTCTGCTTGATAACAGACAACCACCGCATGAATCGGAAGGTGTTGGCTGTGTAAAACCCTACGTTACAAACCCAACTAATCCCTCTAAGTCACTATTTCTTCTGTGTAACAGTATACAGATTGCTCCATCTGTCACACTTATAAGGTTCGTTACACTCCAAGATCCAGCCAAGCATTTCCGCAGGCAAAGCACAGGTTATTGTAAAATACACTTATTCCTAATCCATTTCTCTCTTAATGTTCTATTCCGTAGGAAACTTAAGAATAGTTGTATGAGAGGCATTGCCACAGTTAGACTAAAACCTGGTCCACCTAGTGCACTCATGATCTTTTAATGGGTAAAAACACGATCAAAACAAGCACATTCTCGCACTACTGCGTATAATTACAGATCCTCATATAAATACACTCGCACACTTATATTCTACAAAGAAACTAACATTTATCTTCAACTTTTATAAAATTACACCGACTACATACGATAACAACAAACCAAAACAAACCCACATTTCCAACAATTCCGGCTACTCGATTCGCTATCTTTGAACGATCGAGAGTAGGATTAAGGTCTGAGTATTGGAGTCGGTCTTGTGATGGGCAATGCTCTCGATAGAGACTCTCGAGGCTGACGTCGCATATCTCGAGACGGATTCTCCCCTTTTGCGATCTATGTGACGTTCCAATAACTAGGAGCGTACGCTTGATAGTATATCATCAGCAGTTATTGCGTGAAATAAATGAAAACGCACGTGCCGATAAATTTTGTCAAAAGTCTGGAAAAGTACTGCATGTTCAACTATGAGCCTCTTAATACCATTAACGAAAGTGTAAACAGAATGCCAGTATCTTAAACTGTTCACGAACTATTTGATATGGATATCTTAGCTTTCTGACCGGGTATACTTTGTTAATAATGCTAGATAGTATGTACACCTACCTGTAGGCCTATACCTGGCAATTGTCGACAGGGCTCCGATTACCTGTAGGTCTACGACTCGCTGCTCGCCGCACACACAGCGGGAATAACGCTCTCGTTATCTCTCTAAATTTCTCGCGAGAAGCGGTGCACCCGTTAGTCTCGAGAAATCTCGAGACCCCGTCTCAGAATGCCCATCACTACCCTTTCGTGATGGGAAATAAGGGTTGCTGCCATATTTGGCCATTGGTATAATATCGATGGTATACAGGCCAAACAGGGTAAGCTACAAAAAGTAAATTTGTCAGGAGAGAGGAAAACAATTGCACCTCATTATTTTTCATTTGAATTCTGTAATGTGTCTAAGATTTTAGTCTACCGGAATATATGTCGTGGGATCGTACAGTTTCTTGAAATTAATTCTTTTACGTGAAGTTAGAGGGTTACACCATCTGACTGGGACTGATACTACTTCATTATTGGTTACACCAATGCGTATTTTGGGTTGCACTAATTGGAATACGGAATAATGAAAGTGGTAAGCTGTTTATTAGGGGGACAATGATAATTAACAGTAAGAAATTTATTATACAACTCATTTTCTGTAGTGATTTATTTAAATAAAGCAGTCTTACGGAAGTAACACCCAAATTCAAAAGCTATTAGGCATTTGGATATCGGAACATTGAGTTATGGAGAATAAAGCTTAATAATAATCTTGTTGTAATGTTGTGATTGTCTCATAAAAATAAAATGTCATGCATTATATACTGTAGTAGTTATAAGAAAACAACATTAAGGTTATGTGTTGGCAACTCAGGTAAATTGAGTCGAGTGGTTTATCTTCGTTTGCTTTGTTCTTTGAACGTTTGAACTGTTTGGTGTGTGTGATGGTCGGTTGTCGATAACAGCTCATAATAAAAGGATGTGTGTGATGAAACTGGTGTTTCTATGGTATAATTTGATTACCTAAACCGGTGTAATGAGTAGAAATGAAGATATATCAACAGGTTATGGGCCCAGAGCTCCAGAGCGCCAAAACGCCGCTGTACATTCCGGACAATGTAAGTTGAAATAGAGTAACGAGAATTAATGGACGAAACAAGTTGTGACATTATTTGACGGGAAAAAATGGCGACCTCGTGGACGGGTGAAGAAACGCTGAATAGGAATGTAGCCAAGCGTACAGTGTAAAACTATTTTTTGGGGCATTGAAGGTGAAACAGGAGCTGTGTTGAAAGATGTGTGGGAGTCAGTAATAGGGTATGAGGATACGCCAGGTTGCCAACTGCCTCAGACAGAAACAAGACGACGAGCGCAAAATAATGTGTTCGCGTAAGCGGTTATTTTCAAATATGTCGGTGAAAATGTAGAAAGAGACATTGCAGATATTGAATCAGCGAAAAAGGCATGGGGAAACTGGACGAGTTGTGTAATGATGGAGGGCTAGTGAATGGTGCTATGACCCTGAAACAGTTAACTCATTTTGTGAAGCCCAAGGACATGAGGGTTCAAGAATACTTCGCAAAAATAAATCAACTGTGGAGGAGAACGAGTAAAGCCGGATACGAGTTTACAGATCGACAAGTTGCAGGAATGATCATTGGAAATCTTACAGAGGAATATGCGGGTAGTAAACCTTCCTTGGAAGCTGTTTTGACGAAACTGACCATCTCGGTGGTGAAGGCGAGATTACTTACTGAGGAAAGCAGAAGGAATCTTCAGAAAAATGGAGGAAAGGCTTACTAATCTGGAAAACGTGAGGACCATGAAGCTCAAGCCATGGTTGTTCAACAGAAGTGGGATATCAAGAAAGAAGACGTGGGACGAGGAAAACAGTATAGTTGCTACAATTGCGGTAAACAGGGACATGTATCTAAATATTGTCGTAGTACCCAAAAGTGCTTCAATTGTGGTAAGTCAGGACATTATTCTAAAGTATGTCCAACAATGAAAAGTGACTAATTGTCACAGGAGAGTAAATCAGTGAATGAGAGTGGAAAAGTGGTAAGCTCAGAAATTACACATGTAAAGCAAAGCGTAAAGCAATCAGCATGGTAGTTCCTGTAGGAACTGAGAAAATTAGAGATTGGTTGTTCGATTCAGGTGCGTCCCCTCATATGTGTCCAACAGAGGAGATGTTTATAGGCATGTCAACAAATGTAACTGGGATTGTAGAAATAGGAGATAACAGTAAGCTGGATGTTAGAGGTATACGTAAGGTGAAAGTAAAAATGTCAACAGGATGGACAATTCCATTTACATATGTGTTGTATGTACCAAACTTAGGTGCAAATTTAATATCAGTTGGTAAGTTAACCAGCAAAGGTTTCAAAGTAGGATTTGCAGGTGAGAAAGCAGCGGTTATAGATAAAAATAGAGATGAAACATTGTTTATTGCAAACAGGACGAATGATGTATATGTAGTACAGATACAGGGAAGAAATGATATTGTAGCTGTGAGTGATTGTGACCAAATGATAGATCAAGAATGTAATAACAATGTAACATTTAAATGTGTTGGGGAGGTTAGGTTGTGGCATGAGAGATATGGACACGTATATTCTGAAGCTTAGTTTAAATTGCCTATGTTAGAATTGAAAAGTAGTGATATTAATACTTGTTCTGTCTGCATTCAGGGGAAACTAAGTAACAAGGGAGTACCTAAGGCTTGTGAGCGTAAGGGAGAAAAACCACTTGATATCGTGCACACTAAGGTAGTTGGAAAAATTAGTCCACCATCACTTGGGAAAGCTCAATATGTTGTAACTATGATTGGTGAATACTCCGGATTGAATGTGGCTGTATGTGTGAAAAACAAGGATGAAATGTTGGAGGAGTTTAATAAGTATCAGGCCCAACACATTTAAATGTTACATTGTTATTACATTCTTGATCTATCATTTGGTCACAATCACTCACAGCTACAATATCATTTCTTCCCTGTATCTGTACTACATATACATCATTCGTCCTGTTTGCAATAAACAATGTTTCATCTCTATTTTTATCTATAACCGCTGCTTTCTCACCTGAAAATCCTACAATCTGACAATGGTACAGAGTATGCATGTAGCGGATTTCAAGCACAAATGTAAAAATGTGGTATTACTCATAGGATTTCTATACCGTACACTCCACAACAAAATGGATCCAGTCAGGGTTACCAAAGGAATTTGGGGGAGAAGTGGTAATGACTGCAATGTATTTAAGAAATAGGTGCCCATCCTCAGCAATAAATTATCAGATACCGTATGAACTGTGGTTCAATGGGAAGTTGGATAAGAAAGAAATAGGTAGATTGAAGTGTAGTTTTTTTTAATTTTTTGATAAAAGGGGTGAGTGTTGGAATGTGATTTTCTCATAAAAATAATATGTCATGTAATGTATCTTGTAGATGATATAGATGTTGATTCCCATAGGGAATCAGAAATATTTGTTCCGAATGAGTAAATTTATAATGCCAATATAAATGGTCCGTTATTGGACATTATAAATTTTCCAGCTAACTCATTCCTGGTTGCCAGCGTTTCGCCCCCGTATGCTAGGCTGGGAATCAACATCTGTATCATCTGGTGGCCAAGCAGGCATCAATTTTTGGTAGTGAGACAAAGTCTTTCACAGTGCATTGGCACTGCCGGTAGCTACAATTAGCCTACGCAGCGGCCTCCACGGTATGCACTAGCCATGCGTCTTTGTGGGTGTGCTAGGTACCAACTGATGAGCCCAGCCTAGCACACGGGGGCGAAACGCTGGCAACCAGGAATGAGTTAGCTGGAAAATCTATAATGTCCAATAACGGACCATTCATATTGGTATTATGTATCTTGTAGTAGTTATAAGAAAACAATATTAAGGTTATGTATTGGCAACTCAGGTAAATTGAGTCGAGTGGTTTATCTTCGTTTGCTTTGTTCTTTGAACGTTTGAACTGTTTGGTGTGTGTGATGGTCAGTTGTCGACAACAGCTCGTAATAAAAGGATGTGTGTGATGAAGCTGGTGTTTCTGTGGTATAATTTGACTACCTAAACCGGTGTAATGAATAGAAATGAAGATATATCAACAAATCTGCATAATAGTGAATGATACTTAGACAATGACGATAAATTCTCACAATAGTAATCTAATGTAACTTTAAGATATTATACACATTATAGGAAGAATAGTCATAACTGAATTTTCCATTTCGTAGCTTAAATAGTGTAATTCAAAATAGGTAAGAATGGTACTAGAATATTCGCAGAAATCATAATAATGGAAAGGAAACAAGTTTGGTTATTAAGAATTATAAATGTGAACTAAAATTAGAGCCATGTTAAATTTAACTATACATAGAAAAACTGAGTATCTTCTTCATCCGTCTCTGGAAGTTCATATGGTAGAGAATGATTAGGAGACATTATGATACTGGGCAAAATCTCGACCAGGTCATTTTACTTTTAAATCTATATCGATAGTTTTGAATTATAAACCCTTTAAGTGAAACAGGTAAGCTTCATTTAGTACGCATATTCTTTACAGTTGCATGAGTCACAGTTTTCTCTCCAGCCTCAGGATTATTGGAGGTCTCGACCAGGTCATTTTACTTTTAAATCTATATCGATAGTTTTGAATTATAAACCCTTTAAGTGAAACAGGTAAGCTTCATTTAGTACGCATATTCTTTACAGTTGCATGAGTCACAGTTTTCTCTCCAGCCTCAGGATTATTGGAGGTCTTCAGCTTTATGACCGGTGAATCTTTTGAAAAAGACACGTTTTTTTAATTGATTTAAATCAGTGACGGTTTCTGGTACAGCACAATGAAGCAATGAACCTCCAGTTTTTATCAAATTGTACTCAGCTACTTAATTTTCACAACTCCGTTGTTAATCTCGAAGCTCGTGTTAAGCCCATCTATCCGTAATATACTAGTACTGGCTTTCAATTCATGTGAGCTGCGCAAGGTCTGTGGCTGGACACTCATCTGAAATGAACCCCCATACAAGGTCACATGTCTGTCCGTACCTTGGCGAAGGGAGCAGTGAAGTGCGGGGGGAATTCTGCCAGCATGAACGCAAGGGCTGGATATCGCAGAAAAGGATATCGATGCTTTACGCATGCGCAACATGCCACTTTCTCAAGTCTGTCTCATTCGTGTTGTTGGGGTTAGAAAACTGTAACAGTATGGGCCTGCCATCTGTTGCTCTTACACGAATGTAACCAGGCAGCAGAGAATAGTGCATATAATTAGCGCTAGTGTTGAAGAGCATCATTACTACCACAATTCACATTAAACTGCCAAATTCCAATTGATATCTTGTCCCAGATATATCAATACTTACTAAACATCTATTCATTTGTCTTCTTTGGAATAATAACTTTTTTGGAGAGAAAATTAGCTTAAAATCATTGAGGCAAAGAGTAGCGGGAAGGTAATAACAATGAAAACGCTAACTGACTAGCCCACACTACGTCTTAAAATTAAGTTACCAACATTATGAACACTGCGAACATTCATTTCTATAATTTCCTCGTGTTTTTCAAGTGTGATACTAGTGTCTGTAAACGTTTGTACGTTGTAATTATCATAATTCGTAATATTATTGTACTTGAGTCCTTTCCTGCACTGTTGTGCCCTTCAGAAACTTAATTTTTAGGATATACAGAAGTTGCAATCTTTTGTCCGTGTGTGTATTTTTGTGCGTTGTAGGTGCGTCCACAATCTTTGTGCCCCGGAAAGGTTAGGAGCTACATAATGAGTTTGAACAGTGTCCAGATACTTAAGAAGACAAACTTCTCTTCCCTCTCTCTTGAGCGAAAACTTGAGATTAAGAATACCGGGCGCCCATTGCCTGATCTTGATATAACGAGGCAGACTAAAAGTAAAAGTAAAGAAATCGTGCGTAAATTCAGAATGGATATATACAAAAGAACCGAGTGAATCTGTGGGTGCGAAGTTCCTAACAGGTTGTTTTGTTTTCCTTATTTATGCTTCGTGAGTGATGAAAGCGAAGGGACTTGGACCAAATTCGGAGTGGTAGATTTAGGACATTTGTCCCAAAAAATAAAGAAACACGAAAGTTCTAAATCTCATATGCTTGCCCAGTTAGAATTCGATCTTCTGGGAAGATACGAAATCCGGCAGCAACTTAAATGTGCTTACAGACAGTCTGTGGATAGACATAACGATCAAGTACGGAAAAATCGTTATGTGCTGTCAATAATTATCGATTGTGTAAAGTTCTGTGGCGCGTTTGAGTTGGCATTGCGCGGGCATGACGAAACAAGTGAATCGTCGAATCCGGGCATATTTTGAGGCCTCCTTAATTTTAGTTTCGAAATTGACGTTGCGTTAAGGGACCATCTGTCCAAAGCTACTGTTTTCAAAGGCAACTCGAAAGACATTCAGAATGAATTGCTCTCGTGCATGTTTGAAATCTGTCGCGAGAAAATAAAGAAGGAAATCACAACTACGCACTTCATTGCGGTAATCGCAGACGAGACCACTGATATATCAACTACAGCACAATTAGTTATTGTACTGCGCTACGTTCTTCCCAACGGTAAGCCAGTTGAAAGATTTCGGAGTTTCCTCTCACCCGCTAGTCATGATGCTAAGACAATAGCAGAGTGTTTAAAATCTTCTTTGAGCGATGTTGTGGATAGCCCAATAATTTAATTTCACAAAGCTATGATGGGGTAAATGTAATGAGTGGTCGCCATTCAGGAGTGCAAGCTCTCATCAGGGAAGATTTTAAGCATGCACATTATGGTCACTGTTATGCCCATTCTTTGAACTTAGTCATAGCACAAGCGACAAGCCAGAATATGGATGTCCGCATATTTTTTTACAGATTAAAGTGAAATCTTCAGCTACTTTCATAACTCCCCACAGCGATCAGGTGTATTGACCGAAGTAGTTGGTAGAAGAGTACCTCATGCTTCAAACACGACGTGGAATTTTAAATCAAGGACCGTTGAAGTAATTTACGAGAACAGAGATGCAATCATCGAATGCCTGGATCAACTGGAAACTACCTCTCGACAGCCTAACACCATATCGCAAGCTAGAGGATTGCGTTTAAAATTGGAGCATCCATTATTTCAGATCTGGTTGGCTGTTTTCCATCAGATAATGCCTCATGTGGACATTTTATACAGTCAGCTACAAAAGCGAAATTTAGATCCGTTGGAAGTCAAAGGTTTCGAGGCTGCTATAAAAACGTTTCGGGCAAATAAAATTGATCACATCGCTGACTAACATGACACACTGCCCGCGCCGGTGAAGGTGTCACCAGGGCTGCTGCGTACCTTCAAACGAGTTGCGGCAAAAGAAATTTGTGACACAGTCATTCTTCAAGCAGAGGAACGGTTTCAATTCACAAACCATCTTCTTGCAGCAAACTTGTTTCAAGCCGAGAATTTCGGCAGCTTCGAAAAGCAGTTTCACCACTCACTTCTGTACAAAGCGTATGAAGCCTGCCAATTTCTCGACAAACCGAAACTGAGAACCGAACTTGAAATACACTGACTGACAGAGCAAATGCAACACCAAGAAGGAGTGGTCAGAACTTTATGCCAATTGCAGGGTAGACTGACGTCACTGAGGTATGCTCATGATGTGAAATGCGCCGCTGTGCTGCGCACGTAGCGAACGATAAATGGGACACGGCGTTGGCGAATGGCCCACTTCTTACCGTGATTTCTCAGCCGACAGTCATTGTAGAACGTGTTGTGTGCCACAGGACACGTGTATAGCTAAGAATGCCAGGCCGCCGTCAACGGAGGCATTTCCAGCAGACAGACGACTTTACGAGGGGTATGGTGATCGGGCTGAGAAGGGCAGGTTGGTCGCTTCGTCAAATCGCAGCCGATACCCATAGGGATGTGTCCACGGCGGAGCGCCTGTGGCGAAGATGGTTGGCGCAGGGACATGTGGCACGTGCGAGGGGTCCAGGCGCAGCCCGAGTGACGTCAGCACGCGAGGCGAGGATCGGCGCATCCGCCGCCAAGCGGTGGCAGCCCCGCACGCCACGTCAACCGCCATTCTTCAGCATGTGCAAGACACCCTGGCTGTTCCAATATCGACCAGAACAATTTCCCGTCGATTAGTTGAAGGAGGCCTGCACTCCCGGCGTCTGCTCAGAAGACTACCATTGACTCCACAGCATAGACGTGCACACCTGGCATGGTGCCGGGCTAGAGCGACTTGGATGAGGGAATGGCGGAACGTCGTGTTCTCCGATGAGTCACGCTTCTGTTCTGTCAGTGATAGTCACCGCAGACGAGTGTGGCGTCGGCGTGGAGAAAGGTCAAATCCGGCAGTAACTGTGGAGCGCCCTACCGCTAGACAACGCGGCATCATGGTTTGGGGCGCTATTGCGTATGATTCCACGTCACCTCTAGTGCGTATTCAAGGCACGTTAAATGCCCACCGCTACGTGCAGCATGTGCTGCGGCCGGTGGCACTTCCGTACCTTCAGGGGCTGCCCAATGCTCACACACTGCTCGCATCTCCCAACAGGCTCTACGAGGTGTACAGATGCTTCCGTGGCCAGCGTACTCTCCGGATCTCTCACCAATCGAACACGTGTGGGATCTCATTGGACGCCGTTTGCAAACTCTGCCCCCAGCCTCGTACGGACGACCAACTGTGGCAAATGGTTGACAGAGAATGGAGAACCATCCCTCAGGACACCATCCGCACTCTTATTGACTCTGTACCTCGACGTGTTTCTGCGTGCATCGCCGCTCGCGGTGGTCCTACATCCTACTGAGTCGATGCCTTGCGCATTGTGCAACCTGCATATCGGTTTGAAATAAACATCAATTATTCGTCCGTGCCGTCTCTGTTTTTTCCCCAACTTTCATCCCTTTCGAACCACTCCTTCTTGGTGTTGCATTTGCTCTGTCAGTCAGTGTATTATACATGAGGAATGATTTTCGAACTGTTTCTGGGGCTACGAATTTGTCGCGGTTTCTATTAGAAAAAAAGTTGCCGAGTATCTTTGGTGAAAGCATAAAACTTTTAAATATAGTTATTACTATTCCTATGACGACATCGGAAGCAGAAAGGTGCTTGTCAACCCTGAAGAGAATAAAGACTTTCTTGCTCAACACAATGACCGAGAATAGACTTAATGGTCTTGCTATGCTTTCAACTGAAAAGGACTTGGTTCGAGACTCTGTGGACTTCAACGAAGCAGTTGTAGATAAGTTTTCATCCCTCAAGGAGCGCAGGATGGATTTTTGTATAAGCTGTCTACATAGGGTTAGTTGATTGTGAAATATATCTTATTTTGCTTGTGGTAAATATCGTTATGCATTGTCTGCTTCCCACGTATTCGATCACATTTTCAAAACTTCTATCATCTTAGTTTAGGAGGTTACGGCCCGCGACGGGAGAGGTGGAGGGTGTGCAATTTTTTCCTTCTGTTGAACCCCCGTTGACGAAAGTCACGCGCCGCCACTGATTTAAATGTTATCTTTTCTCCATTATTACACTTAACTTTAGTAGAATGTTCTGTTGAAGGATCTTTAAAATATTTGAAGTCCTTGTGAGAGATTTTAATGACTGCATATGGCTTGGGTTTGACTCTTCGATTTACGATTACAGTAGGCCGCTCTGAAAGAGGCCACACACCTATATTTTTGAGGTTATTTCTTACTGAGGCATGGGCAGAATCTACTGGCATGTTTTTATGATCGAGCTGCAATTAAGTTATTGAAATCTGTCGAATGCTCTTTGATGTCTGTATAAACCACAGGATAACAGACATAACCCGATATTTTCTGTTTTGCCCTGGACATGAGTCACAATGTAGAGCAACAGTTCGGACATCGCCTCGTTCGTCCATGATTGACAGATAAAAATGTAGTACAGAACAAAATTCATTTTCTCCTCGATGTCCGTCGTCTTCTCCCAACAGAAAGCAGTACACACTTGCATACACTGTCTCACTGTATACACAGTATTTCCTGGAAAAATACAGCGCTTGCCAGAGTCCTGCAGAGTGGCCCAGCCCATGAGCTGCTTCGGCAATAGACTGCAGTGGGCTTATAAGGCTCGAACATACGAAGCCCGTGACATAATCGTACGGGCAGGTCTGGGCAGCGCTATGTCATTCGTACGCGGTGAGCCAAGGACAGCGCTGTGGTAGTTCTATGGGCTGTCCGTTTCAATGTGTACAGTGTACTGCGTGTCAGCGGAGTGCGTTGCATTACGATCGAGTGGAGACGATCAAGTTGGCTGTGGTTTTCAGTTTGACTTCCCCGTCTATCCTGTTATCGGAAACGAATGTGGACTGTAGTTCCAGAAGGAAAGAAAGCGTGGCAAAAACGTGAAGTCAAAAAAAGAAGAAACAAACGAACTAGATACCGGACAATACAAGATTTCTGAAACGGATCCTAAACTTAAAAGTCGTATTTAGTTGGTATTCAGGACTGTAGTTGACAGTGATGGGAAAGACGTTAATTATGTGTGCTGTACGATTTGCGGTGAACATTATGTACACATTAGCTGTTACTCACGGCTTCTCTCGCGTGGATTTCGTAATTTGATAAAAGTAATCGTTCCTCGGTACTGTACTGAGACATTATCTGAAAATCCCTCAAGTATAAAACCTCACTTAAAAATTGAGTTTCATTTACAGCAGAAACTCTTTGCAAACTACGTTTGTGGTATTGCCTTTTGGGGCTAAGATGACCATGCGACATAGAACTGTACACGTGAGAACGTCTTCTCTCAAGTAAAAACGGTTTATTTTTTAAAGGAGATACCAAATACCTATTTCGCCATCTGTAACATTTTCAGATTTTGAGATATAAGTATCCCCATAAAAATAATTCAACCCCTTTATCAGCCCTTCATCCACACCCACCTATGTGGATTTTCCGAAAAGAATAAAGACATGTTTCTTTTTTAAAGGACTTTCCAACTTCCAAGTTTCATGTCTGTAACATGTAAAGTTTTTGACATAACTGTAGATTCCGGTACTCATTTTAAAAATTCACCTGGTTTTTCAATTTTTTTCAGTCCCTTTAAGTGGTTTTCCGAAAACAAAAATACGTGTTTATTTATAAAAGAGCTTCCAAATACCAATTATCACGACTGTAACATCTTCAGTTTTTGAGATATTTGTATCGTCATGAAAATAATTCAACACCTATTTCACCCCCCCTTCCCCCAAGTTGATTTAACCCCCCAAAATGCGTGTTTATTATTTTAAAAAGTGATTTCAAATATCCATTTTCACGTCTGCAACATCCTTGGTTTTTAGATATAAGTATCCTCATGCAAATAATTCAACTAATGTTTCAATCCTGTCATTCCCCCTTAAGTGGATTTCCGAAACCAAAGGAATACGTATTTTTCTTTTGAATGGAGGCTGTAAATACCAATTTTTACGTCTGTAACATCTTCAGTTTTTGAGATGCCAGTACCCTAATAAAAATAGTTCACCCCGCTTTTCAGTCCCTTTAACCCCCACGTTAAGTGTTTTCCAAAAACAAAATAATACCGGTTTTTTATTTTTAAAATATTAAAAATTCCAATTTTCACATCTGTAACATGTTAAGTTTTTGAGATATACTGTAGATATGCTCATCTTAAAAATTCACGCGAACCCTCTTTTCAGTCCTTTTTACCCCCTCCCCCTTAAGTGTTTTTTTCGAAAACAAACTAATACATGTTTATTTATTTTTAAAAGAGATTATGAATACCACTTCACGTCTGTAACATGTTAAGTTTTGAGATATGTTGTAGATATGCTCAGGTTCCATTGTTCATGGTCGATTGTTGGGTGCGCTTGTGAACGGTTGGCTGTTGAGAGACCTCTTGCATTATTGTAGTGATAAAGTAGTTAAAACCTATTGAAACAGCTTAATTTTGTGTGTTTGTGATTCATTTAGTGCGGTTTAGCGTTTATTGGTAGAAATTGGGAGTAGTGAGATTTATTTAAATTTTATAACAAGTAGTTCAGTTGGTCTTCAGTAAATTACGTTTTCTAGGTTAACCCAAGGTGTATCTTGTTTCGAATTTAGGTTTAGGAAATACTTTAGGTAATAATTTTAAGTTTAAAAATATTTGTAAGTATCTGTACATTCGTTGGTATAATACTTACAAAGGCAGATTATCATAAGGAACAGTACCGGAACTTCCGTCGCAACATTTTCGGTATTTCGTATAGATATCCGTTCAAACTATCGTGAAGGAATAATTTACTAAATTAAAATGCACGATACGCCTGTAACTTCGATTTAAAAATAAGTTAAAGAGATTACACGGCAAATTCACTGGATAATTACGGTACTTAACAGCTTTTGGATTGTTGACGATTGTTGATACCGTACAAATACAAATTCAGCCGATTACTTTATTCCGATAATTTTGTAGCCTAGGGCCCCGGCATACGTTGTACTGTACTTTGCAGTTTCGTTCATACATCGATTAAAAGTTAAAAATTAAATTCCTATATGGCTTATCTTAATAATATTGCAGTCCAAGGCCCCGGCGTAGATTTGACAGAAATTATTGTAGACAACCTCTTATTTTTCGGCATTTAAGGACACTTATATTCTCCGTCCAGCATAGTAGGAAAAATAATAGAAATCCATCAGTGGTAAAATTCATATAACCACATTTCAGTTTAGAATTGTAGTGCAAATACGGTACATTTAGATACTACAGTATCTTACCTGCTATATTCGTGTGTATCTTAGTGTGTGTTTCTATTAGAGCATAGTACTAATAATAATCTGCTTAAGCCTTTAGCTTTGTTGGTAATCATTGAGTACAGTAGTTCGTGAAAATTTCAAAGTTGCAATTTCAATTTCTGTTTGTGCATAGTAGTGACATAGGTACCGGTATTGTAATTAGGATACATCTGAACGTAGTTTAAAATTATTGTAGTGTACTGTACAGTAGTATACGAGTAATATATTATTAACAATGGACATGCTTAGTTTAATATTGTAAAATTTTTGTGTAGTATAGTAGAGGTATCTGTAGAAACTCTCTTACTAAAATTCTGTTGTAATTAGGACAGGCTTAACTGCAGTATAGAATTGTGTAATTTTTGTGTATTCCTTTCGGTATTCAGTAATTAACAGTAGTTTTTTTGTTAGGGTGTTATAGGACAAAGATAGATTTTGACTAAGTAATATTATAATGTAGTAGTATATTATTTACCTAATTTTCGCGTGATCTTTGAGTACTAACATAGACAATATTTCTTTTCGTTCATTTTTTGTACAAAACAAGTTATTTTATTTTCCTTTTTCTTTTCATTTTTCCGTAAAGAATGACTAAAGAGTACAAGTGTAGGAACTGTGGGTGTGGCGAGGCATTGAGGGGCATGAGGGAGATAGGAGAGTTTGAGGGAGATAATTAGGATTCTCACAGAAGACAGGAAGGAAAATAGGACTCCCTCAAACAATGTACAGGTTACAGTTCGTGTACAAGTGGGAGGGGAAGGAAAGGGGGGAGCTGTAGAAGACAGGTGGTCTAAATGTTCTAAGGGGAAGGAGATTGCAGTCTAAGGGCTATATTCAGGATCAGAACTCAGGACAGGTGTCTGTGAGAAATCGGTACGAGCAACAGAGGGAAGATGAGGAACAGGGAACTGTTGCTGAGATGTGTGGAAGTAGGAGGAAGGGAAAAGATAGGAAAGGAAAATGCAGAGTAGTGGATAGAAAAAGACAGGTGGAACAGGGTCATGGGAGGGAGATAAGGGAGGAGGAAGTAGCTTCTGCAGCCATCAGGAAAGATAGGGCTGACAAGGACGGGAGGGTATCAAAGAAGGCGGATAGTGTTGAGGCTCTGGTCATGGGATATTCCATCGTTAGACACGTGGGGAAGTGTGTGAAGGAAAGGGAACCAGGGTAGAGTGTTATCCAGAAATTAGGTTGAGGCAGATGCTGAGAAAAGTAGAATGAGGAGGGGAAGGAGAAGGTGGTAGTTTTTCATGTTGGTACAAACAACGTAAGGCAAACTAATATAAGTACCAACATAGTTGGGGATGTGTGGGATCTGGTAAATGCAGCACGGGTGAAGTTTAAGAAAGGGGAGATTGTTATCATTGGAATACTTTGTAGGAGGGATACTGACTGGAGTGTGATTGTGGATTTAAATGAGACAATGGAGTGGGTATGTGGGGAAACTGGGAGTTAAATTTCTAGATCCTAATGGGTGGGTAGGAGATAGGGATCTGCGCTCAGATGGGCTTCACTTAAATCGCAGTGGTACGTATAAGTTAGGAAATTTGTTAGGGTAAAAGGGAGGTACATTCAGGGAAACGGCGTTGTCTAAGAAGCGGTGATAAGTGTACAGAGATCTGGAAGTCAAGTAGGGATGACATAAAAATGTTAGTACTGTACTGTAGAAGTATTGTAAAGAAAGGAACAGAATTAAGTAACTTAATAGATACATATTTACCAGATATTGTAATAGGAGTTGAATCGGCTGAGAAATGATATAATGGATGCAGAAATTTTCTCGCGGGACTGGAGTGTGTATCGGAGGATAGGAATGGTGGGAGAGGTAGTATTCATCCTGGTGAAAGAAGAATTTGTAAGCTACGAAAAGTTAAAGATGAGAAACATGAAATTCTAAGTATGAGGCTCATTTCTAAAGATAATAGGCAACTTGATGTCTTTGGATTGTACAGACCGAGAAAGGGTAGTGCTGACACGGATTCAGAATTATTTGATAAGATGTAATAATAATAATAATAATAATAATAATAATAATAATAATAATAATAATAATAATAATAATAATAATAATAATGTTACTTGTTTTACGTCCCACTAACTACACGTTTACGGTTTTCGGAGACGCCGAGGTGCCGGAATTTAGTCCCGCAGGAGTTCTTTTACGTGCCAGTAAATCTACCGACACGAGGCTGACGTATTTGAGCACCTTCAAATACCACCGGACTGAGCCAGGATCGAACCTGCCAAGTTGGGGTCAGAAGGCCAGCGTCTTAACCGTCTGAGCCACTCAGCCCGGCAATAAGATGTAATCAGCTATGTGGGAAACGACATGGAAAGGAATGTGATTGTAGCGGGAGATCTGAATTTACCAAATGGCAATTGGGAAGGAAATGCGAACGACAGGAAGCATGACAAACGAATGGCAAATAAGCTAATACGGGAAGGACAGCTGATTCAGAAAGTGACGGAACCAACTAGAGGGAAAAACATTCTGGACGTGGTGCTGATAAAACCATATGAGCTCTATAGAGAAGCCGAAGTAATAGATGGCATTAGTGATCACGAAGATGTTTTTGTCGTAGTTAAAGAAATCTGATAGAAAGGAAAGTTTTATTTGTAGGACTATTAGGCAGTGCCATATGGTTGATAAAGCAGGCATGAGGGAGTTTTCGAAAAATAACTATGATCGGTGGAAAACGGTAAATAAGAATGTAAAGAGAGTCTGGGATGGGTTTAAAACAATTGTTGAGGAATGTGAAAAAGGTATGTACCTTTAAAGATGGTAAGGAATGGTAAAGCCCCACCTAATTATAATAGAGAAATAAAGAGACTAAGCAGTAGGTGCAAATTGGAAAGAAATAGAGTTAGAAATGGCTGTAGAAGTAAGGAGAAATTGAAGGAACTTACTACGAAATTGAATCTAGCAAAGAAGCCAGCTAAGAATAACATGATGGCAAGCATAATTGGCAGTCATACAAATTTTAGTGAAAAATGGAAGGGTATGTATAGGTATTTTAAGGTAGAAACATGTTCCAAGAAGGACATTTCAGGAATAATTAATGAACAAGGGGAGTGTGTATGTGATGATCTTCAAAAGGCAGATATATTCAGTCAGAAGTGTGTAAAGATTGTCGGTTACAAGAAAAATGTCCTGATAAGGAGGTGACTAGTGCTAAACAAGTATTAACATTTACATACGATAACAATGATATTTACAATAAGATTCAAAAGTTGAAAACTAGAAAAGCGGCCGGAATTGATATACTAAAGGCAATGGGTTGCGATATAGTACCATATCTGAAGTACTTATTTGATTAGTGTTTGGTTGAAGGAGCTATACCAAATGAATGGAGAGTTGCTATAGTAGCCCCTGTATATAAAGGAAAGGGTGATAGACATAAAGCTGAAAATGACAGGCCAGTCAGTTTGACATGCGTTATATGTAAGATTTGGGAAGGCATCCTTTCTGATTACAATAGACATGTTTGCGAAATTAATAACTAGTTCGATAGAAGGCAATTCGGTTTTAGGAAAGGTTGTTCCACTGAAGCTCAACTTGTAGGATTCCAGCAGGATATGACAGAAATTTTGAATTCTGGAGGGCAAATGGACTGTATTGCGATTGACCTGTCTAAAGCATTTGATAGGGTGGATAATGGGAGACTACTGGCAAAAATGAGTGCAATTGGACTAGACAAAAGAGTGACTGAATGGGTTGCTATATTTCTAGAATATCTCAGAGAATTAGAGTACGGTAGGTAAAGCTTTATCTGACCCTGTAATAATTAAGAGGGGAATTTCTCAATGCAGTATTATTGGATCTTTATATTTTCTTATATATATATATATATATATATATATATATATATATATAAATGATTTGTGTAAAGGGGTGGAATCAGAGGTAAGGCTTTCTGCGGATGATGTTATTCTCTATAGAGTAATAAATAAGTTACAAGATTGTGAGCAACTGCAAGATGGCCTCGATAATGTTGTGAGATGGACAGTAGGCAATGGTATGACGATAAACGGGGTTAAAAGTCAGGTTGTGAGTTTCACAAATAGGAAAACTCCTCTGAGTTTTAATTACTACGTTGATGGGGTGAAAGTTCCTTTTGGGGATCGTCTTAAGTATCTGGGTGTTAATATAAGGAAAGATCTTCTTTGGGGTAATCACATAAATGGGATTGTAAATAAAGGATACAGATCTCTGCACATGATGCAGAGGGTATTTAGGGGTTGTAGTAAGGATGTAAAGGAGAGGGCTTATAAGACTCTGTTAGGACCCAGTGTATGGGACCCTCACCAGGATTACTTTATTCAAGAACTGGAAAAAAATCCAAAGAAAAGCGGCTCGATTTGTTCTGGGTTATTTCCGACAAAAGAGTAGCGTTACAGAAATGTTGCAAAGTTTGGGCTGGGAAGAACTTTGAGAAAGGAGACGAGCTACTCGACTAAGTGGTATGTTCCGAGCTGTCAGCGGAGAAATTGCGTGGAATGACAGTAGACCAATAAGTTTGAGTGGCATTTATAAAAGTAGGAAAGATCACAATATGAAGATGAAGTTGGAATACAAAAG
Source organism: Anabrus simplex (assembly GCF_040414725.1). Classification (NCBI taxonomy): domain Eukaryota; kingdom Metazoa; phylum Arthropoda; class Insecta; order Orthoptera; family Tettigoniidae; genus Anabrus; species Anabrus simplex. The sequence goes on along the minus strand of NC_090270.1, from coordinate 293,033,479 downwards.
GACAAATGTGGGCAAATATTCATTTATAGGAAGGGAGTTAGAGATTGGAATAACTTACCAAGGGAGATTTTCAATAAATTTTCAATGTTACTGAAATCATTTAAGAAAAATCTAGGAAAACAACAGATAAGGAATCTGCTAACTGGACGACTGCCCTAAATGCAGATCAGTATTGATTGATTGAGGGATTATGTGTACAAATGTTGGTTGGCAGCTGTGCCCAAACGTACACGCATAATCTCGCTGCTGTAGAATCCTGGAGTTGACATTGCCATGGTTACGGCAATTCATTTATTTATCCGATTCCGAGAGCAGGTGTAGTGTGGTGCCAATATCTCTATAACGGTTGGTTTCAGGGCCTTAAAACTTGGTTTTCGGGGTACCGAGTTTTGTTCTTTGCGTCAAGGGGCTAAAAATGAAGTTTGTCTCGACCTTGCACGACAAATTCGAATTGTTTTGAAAATAAAATATAGCCCGTGTCCCTCAGGGATAAAATATATTTACATTAGTAAAATATTTTTTAGATTCGGTCCAGTAGTTTCTGAGATTACCCGCCAGATATACACAAACTAAAAAAATCGCACTCTTTATTCTATTAGTATAGATTAAAAGAGTCGGACTGATTTTGTCTTTTTCTGATTAGATAAAAATAACTCATGATGAACGAGGTGCGCTTGAATGACGAGCATTCTAATGTTTCCCTACCATCATACTCCACGACTATGCCACAACCTGTCAAAGTAATGAAGTTTTCTTAATGGACTGACGTTCATGATGCTCCTATTCCAACAGATGAGCTGGAAAGATATTTAAAGCAAAATTGTGGAATGGAGGAAGACAGATACAGCGTCCTATTGGAGAACAAGTGGTCAAAACTATCCAAAATTTATTTCACCAGATCGCTACGAATGTCTGGATGCATCAATTTCGGCTTCAGAGACAAATTTCAATTCAGCGGGCTTCATTCTCAACGCACGACGCTCTCTTCTACACCCAGACAATGCTGATGCTCTTTTTTCATTCACAGTAATTCAATTCCACCACCATAATCAATGACCAAAAAACTACGCACACTAAGTAAAAGCTATTTTCAGTTTAGTAGTAGGGCTGGGCGGGTTCTAAAACAATGGGAGCTGCATCAGCATTTTCCCACGAGGCCATTGACCCAGGCAAGGTCATTGACTAATTAAAGGAAATAAGTTTCATAATGATAGATCCGTATTGAACTGTGATTACAATAGAGTAAATTAATATATTATTTTGGGTCCACCTTTTCAATACAAAAAGTAAAGAGTTTGAATTACATAGGGACTAGTTTCGACCTAGTAATGGGTCATCATCAGCCTGAAGTAAATTAAAGCGTAAATATTGAAGAAAAAATAAACAATGTAAACACAAGTACAGTCTTTTTAAAAGTACATAACACGTGGGATATTGAACAGCAATATATTAAAAATAATAACTCTTCCAATTGACGAAGCACTGAGCGGAAGTTATGTTGTTTATTTATGAATAAAGTTCAGTGCGCCGTATAGCATTAAAAGTCCACTGTGCACTAAAAGATGTTTTAAAGAAGAATTATCAGTTGAATGCTGGCTTCTTGAGTTTGCTGTTGTATATTCGAAGAAGATACGTCATTGTTTAAGGTATTCATAGACGTCTAAACACATGGATGTTGGAAAGGCTCTTCACTTTTTTGGAACTAGGTAATTACAATTACACATGGGTGTTGGAAAGGCTCTTCAGTTTTTTGGAACTAGGTAATTACAATTACAATTTACAATTTAGACGTCTATGAATACCTTAAAAAATGACGTATCTTCTTCGAATATACAACAGCAAACTCAAGAAGCCAGCATTCATCTGATAATTCTTCTTTACAACATCTTTTAGTGCACAGTGGACTTTTAATGCTATACGGCGCACTGAACTTTATTCATAAATAAAGAACATAACTTCCGTTCAGTGCTTCGTCAATTGGAAGAGTTATTATTTTTAATATATTGCTGTTCAATATCCCACATGGTATGTACTTTTAAAAAGACTGTACTTGTGTTTACATTGTTTATTTTTTCTTCGATATTTACGTTTTAATTTACTTCAGGCTGATGATGACCTATTACTAGGTCGAAACTAGTCCCTATGTAATTTAAACTATTTACATTTTGTATTGAAATGGTGGACCCAAAATAATATATTAATTTACTCTATTGTAAGGTCATTGACTCCAGCCAAGGTCATTGACCCCATGACGTCATCACGTGATCGTGACGTCACGAGCACGTGGTCTTTACAGCTGTCAAGATGACAGCTCACGGAATTTGAACAAGAGAACGTTGCTAACCTCACTGCTGCCATCTTGACAGGTCCTAACCTTACTTTTTGTCTACGTGGGTGCGGAATTTGTATAAGTAACAGTTGTCAAAATGACAGCTGCATCTTGACGGGTTCTAACCTTACTTTTTGGCCACGTGGGCGCGGAATTTGAACAACTGAACGTGACTAACTCACTGTTGCCATCTTGACAGGTCCTAACCACGTGCACTTGTTTGGCGTGGAATTTGATTACGAGAACGTGGCTAATCTGATAGCCGTCATCTTGACAGGTTCTAACCACGTGCACTTGTTTGGCGCGGAATTTAAATATTTGTGCATGGCTATCCTCTTTGCTGTTATCTTGACAGGTCCTAACCACGTCCACTTGGGTGCGGAATTTTGAAAAACTGAACGATCCCTAACCTCAAAGCTGTCATCTTGACGTGACTTAGCAATGTGCTCGTAATTTTGAACGATCCCTAACCTCATTGCTGTCATCTTGACGAGGCTTAGCCACGTGCTCGGAATTTTGAACGGTCCCTAACCTCACTGCTGTCATTTTAACGGGACTTATCCACGTGCTTTTGTGAGGTGCGGAATTCTCGAGACGATCTTAGAGGGGCCTAACCTCAGTGGTCTTTAGTTTTATGACTAGGTGCCCTTCTCGACTATCTTGGAGGGGCCTAACCTCAGAGTTCTCTAGTTTTAAGGTTAGCTGCCCTTATCGACGTGCCCCTTCGTCACCATCTCGGAGGCATCTAATCTTACAGGGTGGCTAGGGGCTCCTTCCCATTACAGCTGTTATCTTGACAGGTTTTCTAAACCGAAGACTCGAACGTTATCAAATCAGATAATGTAATGAACAGTAATGTGCATCTACATTTACGGTTTTGAACACAGGAATTTGTAATTTTATTAATACAGTTGAAGAGCTATCTGTTACCAGTCTCCCAGTCTAGTTTGCAAAGAATAACGGATGTGAGGATCAGATCAAATAATAACACCTATTACCTCGTTTTGCTGCATATATACTTACGTTATGTTATCAAACTGGTAAGCATAGTGCAGATTTTTTCTCTTGTTCTTCTTACCTCCTGTTAAGATGTGTTTTACTTACCTCTTTTTCTGTTTCGTTAGATAAAAGAAGAGGAGAGGGCGGTAGATGAATGAGGAGTGTGTGGTAAGAAATAGGTGTTACTTCTTTTACCCATTTGAATTTCTTTCAGACATTCATAAGAGGTGGACAAACGACAAACGAAGAGGAATAGATGTGTGACGTTAATCTATTATAGAAAAAATAAAACAATATAGCATTTTTGTATTATTCATCAACATCAATGTTGATGAAAGGTGAGGCGTGATTCACACACAAGTTCCCCGTTCGGCATTCAATTTACTTGTAGCACTGTTAAATATATTGACCTTTAAATTATTGCGTTCACTCATGGCAAATGAAATATGTCAAGTGTTACTAAAATCTTGATTCAAACACCTCGCTGAATCGTAAATGTTCATAAATTGTCACTTGAAAATAAGACGATTGAACTGAATATCTGACCCTGTGTTAGATGTTAGTCGAATTAATACTTGAGAAAATAATGTGTAATTTATAATGTCAAGTTCATGACATGAGCTTGTTAACATTGGCATGGCACACTAGAATGTTCTATTGGGTCACTAATCATTGTCATCATAGTTCTTAATTCACTAATCTAGTCAGTTTATGATTAGAGCACAATATTAAGCACAAGATGCACAGTTTATGCAAGTTCAGGACACATTGGCATGTTTGTAATAAATTAAGTAAATTAAATGGTACTCGGAAATGTCCTATTCCGTCGATAAACAAAATTAAGTGATCATTAAAGTAAATCTGCACTTGGAAAGAGTCTAACACTGTCCATGAAAAATGTTTACGAAGCATAAATTGTAAGTTCAATTACGACACTGAAAAGTTCTGTACCCTCGGAACTTCACGAGAGGAAAACACAAACTCAGATATGGCATGAGTACTCTAAGTTTCCACAGTCTGTTACGATGACACAAGTTTAAACACAAGTCCAGATGCGGCACTCGAAAAATATTTCATGTTTCCACAATCTGTTATGAAACATAAGTTCGAACGTAATACTCTGAAATAGTCTAAGTTTCCACAGTTTGTCATGAAACACAAGTTTAATGTGGTACTTGGAAAATTATAACATTCACGAGAGAAGTTTTATGTTTCCACAGCTTGTCGCAAAACACAAGTCCAAATTAGACACTCGGAAATTTTCTATTTTCCCAAAGTCAGTTTACGAAAATACAAGTTCAGAGTACAAGTTCAAATGTAGCACTTGGAAAATTTATAACACTCATGAGAGAAATTCTAAGTTTCTTAAGTTAGTCACTGAAACACAAGTCCTAACATGGCACTTGAAGAAAGTAATAAAGTTTTAACTCCACTGGAACCGAACACTCGAAATGCAAAAACTCGTCCGACCATAGGTTCGGTCCACACTCGTAGCGCTCCACCCGTCACCCGTGTCGCAGAGACGGTGGAGTAACATACACTGAGTCTGTAGTCCGGATCGCCCTCCTTTTATACCAGATTGTGGCGAAGCATCTAGAATGTGGATATTATCCACCCCTATAACTCCTAAAGTACACGGTGGATTTTCCTAAGAATTTGACAGGTTGCTTCTATTACTATGGCCTCCACGATGGCAGTGTCAAAATAACACCATTTTAACGCTAAATAGACTTTTGCTCATGGGCCTGGACATAACCGTATATGGTCACGCTTGGCTGTGCAGAGCTCACTCGAAGCGGCTACGTCACGGCTGAGTACGTCAGCGAGTTCGGCGGGATGCCTATCTTGCACCTCGTGCGAAGTTCAACACACATACTTCGAACTTCTTTCCCGTAGCGGTATTTCCGGTACAATATATACATACAGATTATTAACATCAAAATACATAGGATAAGAATCTTCTTTCTCTGAATCACAATTCTTGAAGTATGGCTCATTTGCAATTGCATGTCTGTTAACAAGCGAAACAAGTCCACCGCGAATTCCGCGTTCAAACAACAAAAGCATGTTAACATCAGTAAGAAGAAATAGATAGTGTGCAGAGGAAAGCAGCAAGATTTGTAACAGGGGATTTCAGGAGAAAAAGTGGTGTATCAGAAATATTAAAGAAACTTGTGTGGGAAACTTTAAGTAAGAGAAGGGAGAAAACTAGACTTATAGGATTATATAGAGCCTATACATGAGAAGAAGCATGGGGAGAAATCCGTGAGAGGCTTCAGTTGGAAAATAATTATATCGATCGAACTGACCATAAGTATAAAATTAGAAGGAATTTTATCAGAAGCGATTGGGGTAAATTTTCATTCATTGGGAAGGGCATGAAGGAGTGGAACAGTTTACCAGGGGTAGTGTTTGATACTTTTCCAAAATCTGTACAGATATTCAAGAAGAGAATAAACAGCAACAGAGAAAATAAATGAAATGTTAGAGGGCTTTCGACCAGTGCAGGATATTGTAAATAAAAATGTGTGTGAATAAATTAATTCCATCCCCTGGTCTATGGAGTTTGGACAGCCAAAGTAGGGGACTGCCTGTAGGGGTGAAGTACAGTGGGGACTTCGAGGGCCCTGGGACTGCTACGGTAGCTGTGAAGGCCCTTCAGGAACTCTGAAAAGTGGTGGCAAAAGGGGCTCTGGTTAAGACGCAGCAGGTCGTTTTGCTACTTAGGTTCCCAAATGGGTAAATAAATAAATAAACAAATAAATAAATAAATAAATAAATGCAATGTAAATTTTAATCTTATACCAATTGTATAGTATTATTTGAAGTAATTCCACATACTGTATATGAGTTGACTATGTTTGTAAGTACAGAAGATATTATAAGTAGAATTTTGTAAACAATATAAATGTATTAAGGATGAGCTATGTGTTTAATAGAAAAATTGTTAGCGTAAATTGTATAATATTGTATTCTAGGAAAATTTTCTTCTTCTCTTGTTAATTTAAAATTTAGTGCTTGACAATAATGTATTTTAGTGTATCATTTGCTTAAAGTGTTCTGAGCTCGGTAAATTCATGAAGCAGGATGCTGCCCTACTTGCACATAGTCCAAGTGAGGATCTCTCCTCTAACGGGTTATGGACCACCGGTGAATTGTATAGTCCTAGCCGCCTGAGCACAAGGAGGGCCACGACTCAGAATATGTCCGAGATGCCCACTCCCATTCCATAGCAACTGGTATCCCGACTCTCAGGACCACTTACTAGGCCACTCAGCCGTTGCCCAGGGTTCACGAACTAGGACGTGACTACAGTAACCCACAAACAAGAGGCTTGTAGACTGAACGCTGAAAGGCATAACAGTCTATAATGATAATGTATGTATGTCATTTGCCACCGAGGTAGATACCTCATTTGCAAATAAAGAGATTTTGATTTGATTTGATTTGAAGATCAAGCATACCTCAACACTGCATCCCGCAAAAGACTGGGAGTCGTGTAGTAATAGCAAGGGTCTAATCCATAAATAGTTAAACACATTTACGTAACTTTTCAAACATATCACAGAGTAAATGTGTGTCTACTTCGAAATACAAGTCAGCATATTCGCCTAATGACTTTATATCAAATGTTGACCACACATTACATGAATGCAAATAGTCTTCATCTGAAATCGATATTGTATGCTTATCATACGAGGAAGAGCTTAGTGATGGTGTACTGCATTCATTTAATACACTAGTAAATGCAGACTGAGGAGGTAATTTTGTTTCTTCTTCTGAAAGCTTTGAATATAGTCATATAGTCTGGAGAATACTGTCCTCATAAATGTATTTTAAGTCTTCGCTTGAAAGTCCATTTACAAATGTATCAAGAGAAAAGTTTATAAATTTATAGGAATCTAGAAAGCGAATGCTAATATTGCCTACATGTTAACTGAATGAAATGAAGCGCTCACGATTTTGTGCAGTTACAGTGAACCTTGTGCTATTTAATCGTGCAAACTCTCGAATAATGAAGTGGCTGCCGCAGCCTGACAAGTTATGAAAAAAGCAAGGAATTAATTTAGGAACATGATATAAAATGTTGCATGAATGATGTGCAGGTCCGCGAATTTTTCCAGTAAAATGGCAGTGATCTCTAACTTTAATCTCTGGGAATGTAATAGGCTGCTTACAGATGTGACATTCATCTGTTTCATCATGCATAATCATACCTGTTACCGTGTTTTGGTGGTAGTTATGCATGAAAGAAGGTGCTGGGTGGTGAATAGGTCTCAAGCTACTAAAGTGAAATTAATTTTAAAATTTAACAAGGTTATATTTTCTTTTCAAAATTAGGTAACAACCAATAGAACAGGTACTTAGTAGCCGAAACACAATTGAAAAATACATTTACATAGGTACCCCATTTGGGGCTTCAAAGGTCAGAAACATAATTCTTGGGCAATCAGCTCAGTTTTACCCCAAACACAATTTTAACAGAGGGGCAGAAAACCCCATTCATACCTAGGAGCCCTTGCTCCAAATTACACTGAAAAGCCTCCTCGAGGCATACAATATACCATTTTCAAAAGAGCCACTCGCTCTCAATTTTAAGCCTCTCCCAGGCCACACCAAACTCCACCTTTAAGCTGTCCTCAAAGGACATATACCCAGGGGTAAAATACCCAACCTACTGAGGTCTATTAAATGACAAGAAGGTTAATACATGACCTCTAAAATACAATTTGAGGGGAGGCGAACTTGCACTCCTAATACACTTTGTTTAAGACCTACTTGGCCTTAGGCCGTTAGTGCAAGGGCTAATCCCATACTACAGAGGTGACTTAAGAAAATAACAATTTACATTACGTTACGGAAGAATTGGTTGAGAAAATAAGTTCACCTCCAGACAATGTGAGTGGGAGATCGAGAGGGTTAGCACTCTCTATCCCAGTATGTAGCTTTACAAGAGAATAGATGAAAAGAGAGGTTACATTTTAGGAAAAGGTTACATAGTGGAACGCTTAGAACCCGCCCCGAAAGTTAAACTGCTGAGCTAGCAAAGAAAGAATTTATTAATCGGCCATTACCTTGTTGTTGACCGCTGCCGAAGAAAGAGGCGCTTCCCGCCCCCTGCTATGTATTTAACACACTGAAAGATGGAACACAAGTGGCCCGGAGACCCGAAAATCAGCAGTTTATATCCTCTCGCGGAAGGTTCTAGGCGTTAGGGGAAAGAAAACACCCTCCCACAAACTCTTTATTGGGTAGGACCCCGCAACAGATTCAAGTTGGGGGAAGATACACCAGATTGGTCAGAAATTAATAGAAGAAATTCGGGATTGGATACATTCATAACAAGGGGAAGAAAGGGGTAAATATTGCCAACTTAAACAATGACAGAAAGAAATTTAACAAAGAACAAACTCTTGAAATTAAATTTTCTCCAAAAAAATAGTTCTTTGACTCCGCACTAGGTTGCACTATTGTAGATCTTCAGTAGTGTCCTCTAGAAGAGAAAGTTCACACTTCTTACTTCAAGCGAAACAAAAACACATCAAAAGTGACACAGTTCTAAAACTCCAAAATTTACAGGTAGTGACATCTTCTGAGAAGGTAGAAAATTAATACCGTCAATAAAGTTCAGACTTCCTCCAGCAGAGGAGTTTTAACTGGCGCGCATTTAAATTAGCGGCGTGGAGGTGTACCACCCGGTACAATACCAAATGTCATTTAAGTTGGAACTGGGTGCGATATAAGAAAATGAACACGATGTGCTAACTCTTGTAATTCATTTAACAGCCATTCAGTACAGTTTTCTCCTCTATACATCTTAAAAATGATAAAGATGAATCGTATGAACAAGCAACTTTATATGCAACAGGAAACGGTATATGCTTCTGTATATAATCAGTATATGGTTCAGACAAGTCTGGTTGACAACGAAGAAAAGATGCTGTAAAACATTCGAAATCTCATAAACAGTAAACGGAACAGGTTCCTGGCGATAACGCGCAAGCTGTTTCCTGGGTGTGATTTCAGCCACAGAATGGATACCAGGCATGTAAGCATATCGTACACATGTGATGGGTTTGCAAAATGTGTGTATGACAGGCGAACTCATGACAGGACAGGGAGGGTTGATGTTTTTATAAGGATTAAAATAAATACTTTGGTACCTTTGATATAGGCCACGGCCGACGTCCTTTCCAAATCTTTCCCATTTCCGTCCGTGGGGAAAAACGCCAAACTGAGTGCAACCTGTTACGCATGAATTTTTAAAAATAACAAGAAAAACTTTAATCTCCCTTCCCCGTTGTGTGTTCGCCAATCATACAATAACGTTACACACCCAGGGTATGTGACGACGCATCACATTATGTGTACGATAGTGTACAATAAATGCGTGGTATCCATTCTATGGCTGGAATCAATGCCATGAAAGAACTTGAGTGCCAATATGCCCTTGCCCGACTGCACGACGTCTGATGCGGCATGCAGAACCGCGCATGCTATCCTTATTGATATCAAAAAAAAAGTAACTGTCCGATTTTGAAAATACTTACATATTTGAACTTGTACACAGTTGAACTTTTAGGTCAGATGTATATATTCGTGCCGTTCTATTTAAAATATGGAGTTAGTATCAATATCTCGGTTATTAATAACCCCATGAGAATAGATAGCACATTATTTTACAAGCCCCTGGGTATCATTTACGAATATGAAAACAGAATACCGATATCTTTAATTGTTTAGACGTTATTTCCGTGCAATATCTTAGGTGAATAACTCTGTTTATGTTATCCCCACTCGACACCCAAGAGCACGGTACGTAAAACTGACCGTGTCTGAAGCACTGGTTTTCTGGATGCAGTCCTTCTACCTTCAGTGTTTGACCTTGCGACCTGTTTATTGACACTGCAAAGACCAATCTGACAGGAAACTGCAATATCTTGAAATTGAATGGTAAGTCTGATGGTATTTGTGCGCTGCGCGGGATCGAAACACGCTGGCCTTTAGCACAGCCTGTCAAAATAATGCCCTCGATAATAATGAGCCTGATAGCTTTGACAACCATCTGGTGCCGTTACACAATTTGGGTGCATCCAAACTGTGAATCCAAATGACCGGTGCGCCCACTTTAAGATAGAGTTTGTGAGATGGAACCCCAGATATCTCCAACGAATTTCAAAATATCATTGTGTAGCTAACGGCGTGGAGAGGAAGGCAGTGCTCTTCCTGGCAACAGCTCAATGATTGTCTTGTTGATGGGGTCCACGAGCTCATTTCTTGGAGCAAGTATTGACCGATCACACAACCAATCAGATGACAGGTAATTATAGCGCATATCAGAAAACTCAGGAAAATAGCTTATTGGCAGTGGTCGCTTGGTAGGCCAAGGCACTTCAAGGGCTGTAGTGCCATGGGGGTGGGTAGTGTGACCAGGGTCCGAAGTTCCGAGAGCGTATGATTCTCTGCTGGACGTCAGAAGAAAATTTCCCTTCGCCTATATTAAGGAGATCCACCGAAAACTGTCATGAACCTGTATTTTCTAGCTGCACGCTCAAGTGTGTGATTGTGCGATGTCTTTCGTCCGAAAGGGAATCCAAGAATCCTCCATAAACCCGTGTCGCTATTAATATAGCGTGCAGACTGGTATATTGAACTTCGTCTCGCCGCTTATCTCGAAAGCTGAATGCAGCCTAGCCACTGTACTTTCAAATGTACTTGATCAATTTGACAGAGTTGCAAAATTCCACGTGTATATGAACGTTGAATATTTTACACATGAGTGGACTGTACGGGACTATCCAGGAATTGTTACTGTCGATATGTTTGTTGCCGGTTTCACCATATTGATCTGAACCTAGCAGCCATCTTCCGGGCTTCTTCATCTGCACAAAGGGTAGCCGTTCTCGCTGATCTGAGTCTCTTTGATGAGAGATTTGGGGATACTTTACTGCATTTATCCTTCTTCGTGCAAAGTGATTTGGTGTTGTAAAACCGCAAGGGCCATGGACCATGTTTTTAAGGATGATCTCCTTCACGACATGGCCAGTGTTTTCGTTTGGCATATGGGCAGTTATAATGCCATCGATCTGGCTGGGGCGAATTTGAAGTGAAATTCAAAATGAGATAGGTATATGACTTGAGACTGCATTTTTGCCAGTCCAGGATTGGACGGGACCAAGAATTTCACCCTTTGTCAAAATGGCTATAAATATAATCACTGCGAAATAACAGTGAATGATACTGTAATGGCAATATGACAACCTGGACCAAGTTATTGGCACTGGCGGCGCCATAAAGGCTATGGCGCCGTGTAAATGCACGTAGATTCCAATTCTCAGTTTTCCCCGGTTTGGCTTAATACACAACAGTCTCTCTGACTCAGTTCTGAGTGTCTCTAATGGCTCTTCCAGTAGAGGAAGTATAATTTTTTCAGCAGCGCGAAATATTCCTGTACTCTCGCCTTTCCATTTAGGAGGACCGCAGAACTTGCAGGTTACAGTCATACTGCCCATCTGGAGCATTCTGTGCGCATTGTACGGAATTTCAGGATCGTAACGATACTCTATGCCCCTCAAAAGGCTCCATGTCATACACATGCAGTTAGCTTTGTGCTCCCTCCTGTCAGAAGTTGGTCTTAATGCTCTTCCGGAGTTTGACACATTCGCTGTGAAGAATTATTTGCAGCATCAATTATGAGGCGGGCCTGGAACTGGTTAGGACATTCTTGGTCTTTCTCGAGGCCTGACCGACAGGACGAACCTCGCGTTGGCTGGGAGTTTCAGAACCCCGCAATCCAGTCCACCTCGAGGCCTGACTGGCAAGACGAGCCTCGTGTTGATTGAGAGTTTCAGATCCCCGCAATCCAGCCCGTCTCGAGGTCTGACCGGTAAAGTGAACCTCACTTTGGCGGAGTTTTAGATTCCTGCAATACAGTCTGTCTCGAGGCCTCACTGGCAAGGCGAACTTCGCATTGGTCAGGAGCTTCAGATCCTCGCAGTTCGGCCTGTCTCAAAGCCTGATAAGGCGAACCTCGCATTTGACAGGAGATTCAGCTCGCCACCTTGTGGACATAGTTCTACTTTTAGCTGATGTTACCGAGGAGGTAGGGTTTCATCTCTTCGGCATGATACCTAAAGCTACCGTACCGGTACGCTTTATATTACCGTATTTAAATATTTCGTGTTGTTGGCGAATGTTGTTCTAAGAGGAAGAGCAGGTAGATTGCCATCCTCTATTAATGAAGATGAAGAATGAAAAAACTTGAAGGATGAAAAAAAGGTCCGAACATTCAACAAATGAAGGTGTCGGCAAAGAAAAGGGAAGAGCCTTGAAAAGCGGATAAATGAAAGCCTCTTTAGGCTTCGAATACTCTAATATTGTCGGGGTCGGCAAAGATCAAGAGTTGACGAAAGGAGGCCACACAGGAAGGGTTACAGGAGAAGCCTGGCACAAGTAAGGGGCTCCAATGCCGAACTCAGCTCGGGACACGTGGTCGTCACCCCACATCTCACATGAAATATTTGAAAAGATTTGACTATGAATAAAATCGGGAAACTGTAAAGAATACAATCGTAAAAATAGATGAATAAGATATGCGAATTCCAAGACTACGCTAAAGAAAATGTGAATTCTATAGGCCTACTTACTAAATATGAATTCAAAACCTACATAATTTTAATAAATAGAAACACGGAATATAAATACACTGTAGTACGATTATGATAATAATAATAATAATAATAATAATAATAATAATAATAATAATAATAATAATAATAATAATAATAATAATAATAATAATAATAATAATAATGGCTTAACAAATAAACTACAACCCACAGCAGTTCACAAAATATGGATAAGCACTCTTAGCACACTCAACAATACAACTGTAGCCTCCAAACGATTTCCGCAGAATGGCGGGCTCATTCTTCAGCTCGCTTGTTACTGTACCGTAACTAATGAACAACGATTTTACACGAATGATGACGAACATGGCTTCACGTGACCACTACTTGCGCGCAAAATGCGTAGCCTGTTCATTAGTGAAAGCAAGATTCCTTTAAGTATCGCAGAGGCAATATTATAATAATAATAATAATAATAATAATAATAATAATAATAATAATAATAATAATAATAATAATAATAATAATAATAATAATAATAATAATAATCATCATCATCATCATAAATTGAATCTTCCTACCTCAAAGGATTTCCGAGTCACAGCGAGTGAGTAAATGAGTCTGTAGGATGGTACTTCACCGTGGACCACAGCCAAAAACACTAGAAAGCTGAATTTTCTCGAAAATTACGAAGAAAATGCATATGACATTTCTTGTACCAAGTGCCACACTGTGCACTTCATTTTTCGATAGTGCCCAAATTTGTGACATACTCCTATAAAATCCCCTACTAGTTCGAAACGATGAAATATATGACAATCAAAAGTGTCCATTCCGTGATTCGGAATTTCAACTTATAGGCCATATTCTTAACAAATTTCAGCTCACTCGAGCCTATCCGGAACAAATAAACAAGCGGACGACACCATCTCACTTTTATTGATAGTGCTGTACTAGCTGCAGTACCCGCCCTACCCGGTATTTATTTATTTCAGTCTTCTATTAGACAGGAAAGAAATCAAATCAATTTTATTATAAAATCAAAGTAATTTTATTTACATGTTTTTAAACGTATAAGCACAGTAACAAGTAAACTCGTCTCCTCATCCCGAGATGGTGCAGCTCTTTTCAGGCACGCCCCCAATGGAGGTGAGCTGCATGTACCATTTCAACCAAATACTAGCCTTCCTGTCATTCTTAAATTTCTAGCAGTACCGGGAATCGAACCCGGCCCCGAGGACGGCAGTTAATAACACTAATTGTTACGCTACTAAGGTGGATATAAGCACAGTATAGAAATAAGAGATAACTGCAGGTGCGTCGCGCTACAGATATGACGTGCACGATTCCATCGCGACTGTCACCAATCACCCTAGCGACTCCGAAAACTATGGATTCCACACTAATCTCGATCATTTTGGACGTTTTATTTTTCACCCTTTCCCACCTCCCACGCCGATGGGGGATGAATTTGAACCCAAACGGCATACGAAGTGATACAATTTATCTCAGTGACCCTGTAAACTATGGATTCGACAATAATATCGGTCGTTTTCGACTCTTTTACAGGTCACCGCCTCCTCAATCCTACCCTAGGGGTGATAGGCATATCTTACGCCACAGTACTTTATTTACTTCATTTACAGATAGTAAGCCATGTGTGTACCAAGTTTGGTTGAAAGTGATCCATGTGTTCCAGAGCTATGCTGGAACATACACACATACACATCCATTTTAACTAAACTTGGACAGAAACAGCATTTGGAGTGTCACAATTCATCTCAGTGACCCCGAAAACTAAGGATTCGACACATATCGGTCGTTTTTATTATTTTTATATATCACCCCCTGCCTCCCTACAGGGATTTTTTTAGATAGTAGTATGTACTACTAAAACGTTGTCATTCCTTCCCTGAAGGGGGAGGCGGACCTCTTAGACGGTAATGGCGTCTCTCAGGTGGTGGTGGTGGTGATTATTGTTTTAAGAGGAAGTACAACTAGGCAACCATCCTCTATATAACACTAATCAGAGGGAAAATATAGAAGGGGTCCGACACTTCAAAAAATGAAGATATCAGCCAAAGGAAGACAAGGGCCACGAAGGGCGTGAAAATGAAAGACTCCCTAGCCCTCGCAAACCTAATAGCGTCGGGGTCGGAAAACAACAAGAGTTGACCAAGAGAGGTCGGATAGGATAGATGAAAGTAAGGAGCCTTGCACAAGTAAGCTGAAGCAATGCCAGGACTCAGCTGAGGGCCCCGTGGTCGCCAACCCACGCTCCAAAGTTCAGAGCCCCTGCGGCCCCTTTTAGTCGCCTCTTACGACAGGCAGGGGATACCGTGGGTGTTATTCTACCGCCCCCACCCACAGGGGGATGCCGTCTCTCAGGGGCCGGGAGATTTGTGACGGTGAAGGAGATGCACGGAGAAGGTGAGGGGGTTGGCGGCCGAGGCTTATATAAGGAACTATCCCAGCATTCACCTTAGTGCCGGAGGATGAAAAAACACAGAAAACCATTCTGAGGACAGTTGACGGCTGGGACCAGCCGTGATGTCCCTGTCCCGTCTCCCGAGTGCAGAGGCGTAGAGCTCCATACGTGCCAGAGCTATGCTGGGTCATACACATATGCACACGCGCGCATTTTCGCATTCGCTGGGGAGTTATGAACAAAAAACTGGTGGAAAAATTGTGTTGGGATATGATAATTCAATGTGCTGTCACCAGGATATAAATGTATAAGATCACCATCGTCTCAATCTCTGTATAGGATTGAGATGGCGGTGGTATAGATTCACTGTCACTAGGCAACGTACATAAGATACGTACTACAATGCGAGAAGCCGTGCGAGGAGCCATTTTAAGTCCATGGCGTAGAAAACCGTTTTCGGTTCGAAGATCTATATTCAGTCGACGATATCCGGAAGTGTTTGTCTACGTGTGCGATGCCCAGCCTAATTTACGGTATGCAGAGACTTACGGGGTTTCAAAAATAAGCGATTCATATACTCTCATAACCATGCAAAGAAATCTGTAACCTTTCTTAACAACCTCGGTAATACGTTTACCGGTCCGATGACCTAGATGTTAGGCCCCTTTAAACAACAAGCATCATCAATATGTTTACCCCAATGAAGACCATTCCTTATATAAACACCTAGGTTCTTACAGTGTTCTCAATGAGGTACTATCACCCCCATCAACACAATAATTATTTTGTTGCTATTTATTTTACGTCGCACCGACACAGATAGGTCTTATGGCGACGGTGGAATGGGGAAGGGCTAGGAGTGGGAAGGAATCGGCCGTGGCCTTCATTAATGTACAGCATTTGCCTGGTGTGAAAATGGGAAACCATGGGAAAACACCTTCATGGCTGTCGACAGTAGGGATCGAACCCACTATCTCCCGGTGCAAGCTCATAGCTGCGCGCCCCTAACCGCACGGCCAACTCGCCCGGTAACACAATAATGAAAACTGAGAGGACTTTTCCTCTTGGTGAAACTTATACTTGACTTTTCATCCCATTTACATACTGTACATACCATTGTCTACTGTCCATCTCACAACATTGTTTAAGCCCCGCTGCAGTCGCTCACAATCCTGCAACTCATTTACTGCTCTATACAGTACAACATCATCCGCAAACAGCCTTACCTGTGATTCCAGATCTTTACTCACATCTTTTATATATACAAGAAACCATAAAGATCCAATAATGCTTTCGTGAGGGATGTCTCTCTTAATCATTACGGGGTCATATAACGCTTCACCTACACTTTCTTTGACTCCTATTTTCTAAAAATTGTAGCCACCAATTCAACCACTCTTTCGTCTAGTCCAATTGCCCTCGTTTTTGTTAGTTATCTCCCATGATCTGCCCTGTCAAAAGCCTTGGATAGGTCAATAGGGATCATCAGTCTCAATAGACTAAGATGCCGTCTTATTTTTGAATGGGGAAGGATCACAGGATCAAACAATAGGAATAGCATCTAGTGCAAGGCGATTGGTGAAATCTTTATTTTGTTTCTTGAATACCACATCAGTGGCAGTTGAAAAGACGTTGAGTGTGGAACATAAGACAGGCGTGATTTCTAACTGTAAGGTTACACTCCAAGTTTTTATATCTACACAGTTCATATGTTTGTCGGAGTGTATTGTTTCATTGTCAACAAACGCGATTTCGTTGGCAATGAAACCAAAAAGACGATGCTTTTCAACGACAAATTGCAAAGTGATTTCCCATATATATAAAAATAAAGGCAATGGTAATGAGACTTTTTTTTTTTTTTTTTGTAAATGCAGTAATGCCGCAATTTTGATCGATCATCGTGGAAGATCTGACATTATGGACCGTAAACAATCTTAAGTTTTTTTTGCTCCTGCAAAACCTGACAATTAACGTTTGGAATATTGGCCGCAAGTGAGGGTAGCCTACTTTTGCTTCCCATTTAGTCAAACACAATCGCAGCTTTAATTCTATGAACTAGTGTTGGCTACTGAATGTATGATTCGAAGCAGTGTATCGATTCATCCAAGTGTCCGAGTGAATCGATTCACAGGAACGGCGAGCTCACGGCACATGATTCAGCTTACTCCCAGCGGACAGTGCTGAGTGGCGCACTCACTGGACGTTGACGGGGAGCCGAGCTTCCGCTGCAGCGAGACAGTGAATCAGTGAATCATGGCACATCGAAAGAATCGTGAACGACCGCGGCTCAGTGAGACACTTGATACACACGGCTCCTTATCGGCTCACTGGACACGCGGCGAGCCGAGCTTCCGCTGCAGCGAGACATACAGTGAGCCATGGCACATCGAAAGAATCGTGAACGACCGCGGCTCAGTGAGACACAAGATACACACGGCTCCTTGGCTCACTGCAGCGAGACATACAGTGAGCCATGCTACACTGAAATAATCGTATGCTATAATGGACTCTCGAGCTCAGCTCATTTGAAAATAATACCCATTTGCATTCACTGTCCTCTTCTTACAGGGAGGTTTAAATAATAGATGGATTTATTTGCAGTGTTAAAAAGGTAGTCACAACATAATTCTGAAGTAGCTAGTAAGTAGGTAGGCTATTAGGTTATACTGTTTATTAGTTTAATGAATCTTAGTATTATAACTTAGTTGACATTTGACAATTAAACTCGACTCTAGCCTGCCCTATGACTATGAGTCATGCTCATGACCACTCAAACGTCCCTGTTTTATATTTGGAAGAATGGCTCAGTATTCTCTCAGTTCATATGTCACATCGTTGCACAAGACTTCAATCATATGTGGACAGACGCAATAACAGTACGTTGAATCAGAAAACCAGCGGGCTACTGTACATCTCGGGTAGCCTATACAAAATAAGACTATGAAAAAAAAATCCTCAGCTGATAGAAAAATATTTTTAAAAAATGACTGAGCGAGTTGTCATGCGGTTAATATCGTGTGGCTATGCGCTTGCATTCGGGGGATGGTGGGTTCGAATCTCACCGTCGGCAGCCGTTAAGATGGTTTTTCCGTAGTTTCCCCATTTTCTCACCAGGAAATGCTGGGACTGTACCTTAATTCAGGTCATGGCTGCTACCTTCCTAATCCTAACCTTTCCCACCCTGCGTCACCGGAAACCTTCGATGTATTAGAGTAACTAGCATTTTTTCTAAGAAAGGAGTTCATAGTATGAAGACCAGATGGCAGCTGCGAACGCAGATTTCTGAACATTGACCATAAAATAATCCAGGTCGGTTTATAAAAAAACTTGTTTGGTTTAATCGTATTAGAGTAACTAGCATTTTTTCTAAGAAAGGAGTTCATAGTATGAAGACCAGATGGCAGCTGCGAGCACTGAATGCTGTTGCTGCTGTCTTACCAGCACATACTACACAGATGCAGTAGGAGCGGTGACCAATGAGCCGTGAATCGGATCACTGTATCGATTCAGTAACGTGAACGGAATCAAATGAATCGATTCAGTAAAATGAATCGAATGTCCCATCACTACTATGAACTGCATTTCCGAAATTGTTCGCAAGAAAGAAGTTCACATAGGCCTACGTCCATCTAAAATCAGGGACAATGTTATGAATATATTAGCGCCATATTCTATGCATGAAGTTTTTCGTGAAATGGAAGAGGCTAGATTTGTCGTTTATGATAGATAATTCAAATCATAAGGCCATAGAATTGGTTCCTGTTTTCGACCGTTATTTCGTATCACTTGTCGGAGATGGGCATGAGATGGACACTAGGCAATGGTATGATGATAAACGGGGTTAAAAGTCAGGTTGTGAGTTTCACAAATAGGAAAAGTCCTCTCAGTTTTAATTACTGTGTTGATGGGGTGAAAGTTCCTTTTGGGGATCATTGTAAGTACCTAGGTGTTAATATAAGGAAAGATCTTCATGGAGTTAATCACATAACTGGGATTTCATATAAAGGGTACAAATCTCTGCACATGGTTATAAGAGTATGTAAAGGAGAGGGCATATGAGTCTCTGGTAAGACCCCAACAAGAATATGGTTCCAGTGTATGGGACCCTCACCAGGATTACTTGATTCAAGAACTGGAAAAAATCCAAAGAAAAGCAGCTCGATTTGTTCTGGGTGATTTCCGACAAAACAGTGGCTACAAAAATGTTGCAAAGTTTGGGCTGGGAAGACTCGGGAGAAAGGAGACGAGCTGCTCGACTTAGTGATATTTTCAGGGCTGTCAGTGGAAAGATGGCGTGGAATGACATCAGTAGATGGATAAGTTTGAGTGGTGTCTTTAAAAGTAGGAAATATCGCAATATGAAATAAAGCTAGAATTCAAGAGGACAAATTGGGACAAATATTCGTTTATAGGAAGGTGAGTTAGGGATTGGAATAACTTAAGCTTACCAAGGAAGATGTTCGATTAGTTTCCAATTTTGTTGCAATTATTGAAGAAAAGGCTAGGAGGACAACAGATAGGGAATCTGCCACCTGGGCGACTGCCCTAAATGCAGATCAGTAGTGACTAAAAAATATTGAAGTCTGGTCATCTTCACAAATCTTGGAAAATGATCACAATTTATGGAAGTTATCCACAAGTTCTGGTTGACTGACACGATAATTGCACTGTCAGCCGACAATACTAACACAAACTTTGGAATCAAGCGAGCTGGAATAAATATATAGACTAAATATACTTGCTAGTGGTTTTAACGTCGCATTAATACGACGAGGCAAGGATGGGAAGGGCTAAGATTCGGAAGGTAATGACAGCCCCGGCATTTGCCTGGTGTGAAAGAGGGAAACCGCGGAAAACCATTTTCAGGGCTGTCAACGGTGGGATTCGAACCCACTATCGACCGAATGCTAGCTCACAGCTACGCGACTCTAACCGCATGGCCAACTCGCTCGGTGGAATAATATTTTATTTAAAGTAAAATCCAATCTGACCAGAAACATATTAGGTTTGGACTGTGTCGTGTATATTCTGCATACAGTAATAATACCAGTTTTCAAAGTGCAAGAGACTTATTACCGGTTGATATTGACCCTGCCTTGTGTATTTTTACATTGGCAATTTTGCAAGAATTTTGTGAGTTTGTAGATATTCGATACAAACAAATTCTTGGACATTCAAAGACCGAATGGTTATCCTTGGCACCATATTACGGAACTGGCATTTCACTGGCAATATGAGGTGTTCTGTGATATTCTGTGATATGTGCATTAACATAGACGTCGACACTGGGCGGGGGGGGGGGGATGAGTGGGGGCAAGACATTTTCTCGTCCCCTCCCCATGTTTAGAAGTAGGGACCTTTCCTTCCCCCTACCTCTCCCACCTCCCAATATTTAAAAACAGGCCGTAATTCCATTGAGGCTATAGGGCTCAGCCAACACTAAAATATTGTGCATGAAACTTCTTTAAACATGCTTCCGTTTGACTTCTTTTCTCCGACTTGATTTGAACAAACCCGGTTCATTTTCTATTTTCTTACATTTCACAGTGACACGATAACTGCTAACCGTCAGCAACATAACAGCAACTTCGCACACCGCACAGAATTCCGTGTGTGTGAGTGCCAGCGATCGCCAGCCTTCTGTCAGTGTCACGTGCATGCGTACAGTGTTGGAAGCTTCAAGCTAGGCAGATGGGTTTCGCAGCTGTCGCCAAGGGTGGCCTGTGGGCTATGGCCTGTAGGCTTACATGGAGGTCTAATTTCTAATTCCGGAAGTAAAGAGTAGCAGACAGTATTTTTTTCTCGTTTCATTTTGGGAACGTGTGAGTGTTACTTCAATAATGGATTTATCTGAGGAAATTGTGGACGGTCCGCCTCTGCGGTGTAGTGGCTAGTGTGATTAGCTGCCACCCGCGGAGGCCTGCGTTCGATTCCCGGCTCTGCCACGAAATTTGAAAAGCGGTACGAGGGCTGGAACAGAGTCCACTCAGCCTCGGGAGGTTAACTGAGTAGAGGTGGGTTCGATTCCCACCTCAGCCATCCTGGAAGTGGTTTTCCATGGTTTCCCACTTCTCCTCCAGGCAAATGCCGGCATGGTACCTAACTTACGGCCACGGCCGCTTCCTTCCCTCTTCCTTGTCTATCCCTTCCAATCTTCCCATCCCTCACCAAGGCCCCTGTTCAGCATAGCAGGTGAGGCCGCCTGGGCGAGGCACAGGTCATCCGCCCCAGTTGTACCCCCGACCCAATGTCTCAAACTCCAGGACATTGCCCTTGAGGCGGTAGAGGTGGGATCCCTCGCTGAGTCCGAGGGAAAAGCTAACCCTGGAGGGTAAGCAGATTAAGAAAGAAAGAAAAATTGTGGACGTTCTAATAACAGATGAATCCTATCATTCAAGACTAACAAGAAAGCTTTAACTTATGTACAAAAAGACTGTCACCTTACCCATAATTGACATGAAATCCGCGCTTCGCGCATGTTTGGAGCCTTGCCCACCTTGCCTTCCCTACGTTTAAAAATACGTTTTCTGCTATCCCCCCCCCCCACCTCCCCTCCCCAAACAATGCATTTGGGCTACAAAACTTGCATTAGAGTAATTATTCCGAGAAAGATGCCGATTTCACAATCATTGCGAGTTCCTCTCCGCATCTCTCTGCTATTGCTCTAACCCAGAGGTTTCCAAATGGCGGCCTTTAAAAAAATATTTTAAGAAATGTGAAGAAAATTTACAAAACAAATCATAGCTCGCTCAAAGTGTATCAATTTTTATACACTTCATAGAACCAAGTCACAACTAATCCATGCTTTAATATTATTTCCTGTTTTTATGTATTCTCTTGGTCTGAATAGATTATTTTATATTGAAAAATCAAAATCCAAACTTCGGCGGAAAATGAGCCCTCGCAAATGCCAGTGCTAGGTCTTAACCATTATAAATATGACTATGGGATCTGTACCAGAGATACACCCGCCCCGTGCATTTAAAACCAGCACTTTGTAGAAAGCCATCTATAACAGGAAATCGGAAACTCATTTCGGAAATAGTTTGAACATTTTTCGACAGATGTCGCCACTATCAACTTATGTGCGCCCTCTGGGATGAAGATGAACTATTAATTTTCAAAGAAATTTTGTGTGTCAAGGTTTCCTAAACTGAATTGTTTATACTTTGTTTTTGGTCTTCTAATGTTATCAACATTTCTACCTCTTCCCGCCAACTTAATATTTAGCCAATGAGAATATTTGTCAATTTATTTAAGTAACCGATCACTTTTTATATGTATTTGATTGTCCAATGGAAATTGGGGGCGTGTCAGGGTTTCGGCCCAGAGAAATCTGGAACCTTCCTCTCCGCTATAAAAGCTGGGACATTTCGGGCCATGTTGTCTTTGTGATCGCTCCAGTCAAGAGATTTAGAATGTGTTCGTAGCGGAGGTAGGGGGAAGGGCTCCCTCGTCCATCTTCGGGAGGTCCACCAGTTCAAGGTAATGGCAGATTCTGGTTAACAATGTAATAGTCTTTGAAAGCTAGCTCGAGAGGAAGGTTTCAAATTTCTTTCGCAATTTAACTTTTATTTCTCAACGTAAAGTCTCAAACAAGTCTTAAGGACTTAACCGAAATTTGGGAATAAAGAGTGAGGAACCCTCTTTTATTCCCTCTCAACTCGATATGGAGGTCACTATGATTTTTAACCTTTAACCTTTAAATATATCTCTGAATTTTGTAAACTTTCTCTCCATCTAGTCACCTCCGTAGTATAGGCTTAGCCTCTGTAACGTTGGGCCATAAGCCCACGTAGGGTTTTAAGTATTTTCGTGTGAATTTCATGGAGTGCAAGTGTTCGCCTCGTAACATTTTGATTTTTGGCCAGTGACTTTAACCTTTCGTTTTTACCAAAGGCCACGTAGTATAGGTACTTGTTACCACTGTTAAAGTCAATTTATTTTTTATTTTTTATTTTTGTTAATTTTAAAGATAAATCAGATTGTTGAGCATATAAGGCAGTGTTTACTGTTTGGTTTTGTTAAATGTAGGTAGGTGCCTTAATAGGCCTAGAACTTGTAATTTTGGAGAATAGTCTCCTGGGAAGTAATTGGGTAGAGTAAAGACGCTCGCCCTACTAGGTGTAACATTTGGACCTCAGTCTCCTTGACTGAAGGGAGCAATGGTGCTCTTGTTAAATTGGTAACTAGGGAGCTTCAAGCTTATGTAGTTAAATCGTTGTTATCTCATTATTCTTATATTGTTACTCAAACTCACGAGGTAGACTTTGTATCTGATTTTGTTATTTGCTTAGCAAAGTGTAAAGTTTGAAAAGAAAAGGAATAACCGGGAAATAAATATATAACCAATTTTAAAGCTTTAAATTAATCTTCCATCTTTTCTGTATCCACCCATTCATGCCCGCACCTTTTTTCACCTCTGTCCACCACGGTATTCCCGGAACAGGATCCATACCAATTCTTGAACTCCATGCCAACCTCACTGTGGACATTTTGTGCAACGTAGCATGCAATGAACGCCAGGATTTTAGTCTCTTACAACTGTATATGACCATTCCCTTCACACTACTCCCACTAAATTGTCCATCTTTAAGTTTTATTTTGACTACATTATTAATTTTAGTATGTCTTTCTGTAATTTTTTGAATTGTTGTCATTTTTTTCAAATATTAATTCAAATGAACTGATATTGTTGATTGCTCATGCAAATTCTATTGTACTGGGTATAATAGTGTTTATTTTTAATTTCACTCTTTTATGCAATTGTAAACTAGACTTTTAAGCAATTAAAATTATTAACCTTCATTTCAGTAGAACTATGCATATTATTGCATACTGGTACCTCTGTTCTATTTGCGAAATTTTATGAAAATTGGCCTATTGTTAAAGAGCGGCCCGCGATAATGCTTAGGGTTTCCAAAGTGGCCGTCGACCCCTTACAAATTGGAGGTGGAGGTGATGGTGATTATTGTTTTAAGAGGAAGTACAACTAGGCAACCATCCTCTGTATAACACTAATCAGAGAGAAAAAAATGGAAGGGACATTTCCAAAGTGGCCGTCGACCCCTTACAAATTGGAGGTGGAGGTGATGGTGATTATTGTTTTAAGAGGAAGTACAACTAGGCAACTAGGGCCACGAAGGGCATAAAAATACGTAATACCGTCGAGGTCAGAAAAGAACATGAGTTGACCAAGGAAGGTCGGTTAGGATAGATGAAAGTGAGGAGCCTGGCACAAGTAAGTGGAAGCAATGCCAGGACTCAGCTAAGGGCCCCATGGTCGCCAACCCACGCTCCAAAGTTCATAGCCCCCGGAGCCCCTTTTAGTCGCCTCTTACGACAGGCAGGGGATGCCGTGGGTGTTATTCTACCGCCCCCACCCACAGGGGAATTATAAATTGGAAACCCCTGCTCTAACCTCTGCGGGTAATGGGATAACTTGACGGCTTTCCCCCTGCATCTATCTGGGTGTACATTTTTGTCCACTCTGACTGCGTCAGTACTCAGCAGGGTTGCCAACTTAGCTACCGTACTTAGTGGCTAGATCTGGCCATTTTGAGCATTTAGTTAGCCACCAATTTTCGAAAAAGCATTTTGGCCACTTTCTTTTTTCTAAATTGGCAATTTGTAGCCATTTTTACTTTCGACGCTTTTATTGTGATATTCACTGTAGTTACGGATATTGCTGGTTTGTACCATTTTCTGAAATAATTATTATATTCGTAACAGTAAAAGTAATTGGACATCGATGACTCATAGAGAAAATAAACATTTCCATTCCAAATTTGTTCAAGTCTCCCTTGTCTGCATAGCATGGCTAAAGCTCGTTTAGCTTATTTCATCATTCTGGGCAAATGGTTTACCTACAGTATATTTCACGCATCTGCTCTTCTTGTGTTTGAGGATAACAGCGTGCCCTTAGTGTGCGTGAGAGAAGCGTGAGTTGCATAAATGGCGAATATCCGTACTACTTTTTCTTTCTTCATTCCATTACAATCACACTTCTTCGCAGTGGTGGCTGCTCTTTAAGGGCACAGGGTGGTCAAGTGCCCTCCCCCCATCCTCACCCTCTTATAAGATATGAGCCTCGTTACTTTTCAGGTACCGAGCTCGATAGCTGCAGTCGCTTAAGTGCGGCCAGTATCCAGTAATCGGGAGATAGTGGGTTCGAACCCCACTGTCGGCAGCCTTGAAGATGGTTTTTCGTGGTTTCCCATTTTCACACCAGGCAAATACCAGGGCTGTACCTTAATTAAGGCCACGGCCGCTTCCTTCCAATTCCTAGGCCTTTCCTATCCCATCGTCGCCGTAAGACATATCTGTGTCGGTGCGACGTAAAGCAAAAAAAAAAAAAAAAAAAAAAAAAAAAAACCTTTTCAGGTAGAAATCTAAATTAGGAAATAATCGAAATTAAGGTATTTACGTCATTATGGCATAAATACACATGCTTCTATTCTGCTAGTCCCAGTGCTAAATGCAGCAGCCCCTTTGCGACTGAAGGAACAATGTATAAGGAAACCTTTCCTCTACTTTGCAGCTGGTCATATGGACGAGGGAAAGCAATGCCAACATTACAGGAGCCTCGGTCACGATATCCATGTGTCCGGAACTCACTGCTGGCACTGTGGGAGACGGCGGATTGTTGGTTTCTAACGGGGAACTGTACTATCTTTTCACCCTGGAGTGCTGTTCGAAGGTTGCAAACTTGCTGTTGTAGTCAGTGTGTTAGTAATTGTGAAAGCAAGTGCGAGTGGAGGATGATTGGGGATTTAAATGAGACTATGGAGTGGGTATGTGGGAAACTGGGAGTAAAATTTCTAGATCATAATGGGTGGGTAGGAGATAGGGATCTGCGCTCAGATGGCCTTCACTTAAACAGCAGTGGTACGTATAAGTTAGGAAATTTGTTTGGAAGGGTAATAGGGAGGTACATTCAGGGAAACGGGGTTGTCTAGGGAGCGGTGATAAGGGTACAGAGATCTGGAAGTCAGGGATGACATAAAAATGTTAGTGTTGAACTGTAGAAGTATTGTAAAGAAAGGAATAGAATTAAGTAAATTAATAGATATATATTTACCAGATATTGTAACAGGAGTTGTATCATGGCTGAGAAATGATGTAATGGACGCAGAAATTTTCTCACGGAACTGGAGAGTGTATCGTAGAGATAGGATAGGAATGGTGGGAGGGGGAGTATTCATTCTGGCGAAAGAAGAATTTGTAAACTACGAAAAAGTTAAAGATGAAAAACATGAAATTCTAGGTGTTAGGCTCATTTCTAAAGATAATAGGCAACTTGATGTCTTTGGAGTGTACAGACCGGGAAAGGGTAGCGCTGTCACGGATTCAGAATTATTTGATAAGATAATCAGCTATGTGGGAAAGACATGGAAAGGAATGTGATTGTAGCGGGGGATCTGAATTTACCAAATGTCAGTCGGGAAGGAAATGCGGACGACAGGATGCATGACCAACAAATGGCAAATAAGCTAATATGGGAAGGATAGCTGATTCAGAAAGTAATGGAACCAACTAGAGGGAAAAATATCCTGGACGTGGTGCTGGTAAAACCAGATAAGCTGAAGTAATAGATGGCATTAGTGATAACGAAGCTGTTTTTGTCGTAGTTAAAAATAAATGTGTTAGAAAGGAAGGTCTTAAAAGTAGGACTACTAGGCAGTAACGTATGGCTGATAAAGCAGGCATGAGGCAGTTTTTAAAAAAGTAACTATGATCGGTGGAAAACGGTAAATAAAAATGTAAACAGACTCTGAGTTGGGTTTAAAGCAATTGTTGAGTAATATGAAAACAGGTTTGTACCTTTAAAGGTGCTAAGAAATTGTAAAGACCCACCTTATTATAATAGAGAAATAAAGAGACTAAGAAGGAGGTGCAGATTGGAAAGAAATAGAGTCAAAAATGGCTGTGGTAGTAAGGAGAAATTGAAGGAACTTACTAGGAAATTGAATCAAGCAAAGAAGGCAGCTAAGAATAACATGATGGCAGGCATAATTGGCAGTCATACAAATTTTAGTGATAAATGGAAGGGTATATATAGGTATTTTAAGGCAGAAACAGGTTCCAAGAAAGACATTCCAGGAATAATTAATGAACAAGGGGAGTGTGTATGTGAGGATCTTCAAAAGGCAGAAGTATTCAGTCAGCAGTATGCAAAGATTGTTGGTTACAAGGATAATGTCCGGATAGAGGAGGAGACTAATGCTAAACAACCATTAAAATTTACATATGATAACAATGACATTTACAATAAGATACAAAAGTTGAAAACTAGAAAAGCGGTTGGAATTCATAAGATTTCTGGGGATATACTAAAGACAATGGGTTGGGATATAGTACCATATCTGAAGTACTTATTTGATTATTGTTTGGTCGGAGGAGCTATAACAGATGGATGGAGAGTTGCTATAGTAGCCCCTGTGTATAAAGGAAAGGGTGATAGATGATAGACGTAAAGCTGAAAATTACAGGCCAGTAAGATTGACATGCATTGCATGTAAGCTTTGGGAAGGCATTCTTACTGTTTATATTACACATGTTTGTGAAATTAATAACTGGTTTGATAGAAGGCAGTTCGGGTTTAGGAAAGGTTATTCCACTGAAACTCAACTTGCAGGATTTCAGCAAGATATAGCAGATGTCCTGGATCAGGAGGTCAAATGGACTGTATTGCGATTGACCTGTCTAAAGCATTTGATTTGGTGGATCATGGGAGACTACTGGCAAAAATGAGTGCAATTGGACTAGACAAGAGAGTGACTGAATGGGTTGCTATATTTCTAGAAAATAGATCTCAGAGAATTAGAGTAGGCGAAGCTTTATCTGACCCTGTAATAATTAAGATGGGAATTCCTCAGGGTAGTATTATTGGACCTTTATGTTTTCTTATCTATATATATAAAATAAGAGTTTTGTATGTACATTGCTCAGAATTTGGAAAGAATGCTATTTCTGTATCGGTCATGTCCACAGTAACCAGGAAATGCATTTTTCACTTTTCCGTAATTTATGTCTGTCTGTCTGTCTGTCTGTCTGTCTGTCTGTCTGTCTGTCTGTCTGTCTGTCTGTCTGTCTGTCTGTCTGTCTGTCTGTCTGTCTGTCTGTCTGTCTGTCTGTCTGTCTGTCTGTCTGTCTGTCTGTACACGCATCACTAGAAAACGGCTAAAGAGAATTTATTGAAAATCGGTATGCAAAGTCGGGGAATAAGTCGCTACAATCTAGACTATAAATAATTTTATTCACGCTAACAGAAATGGTAGTTTAGGGGAGGGCTTAAAATTTAATTTTCAAATATTTATGTTTTTATTAATCCTATCTTCATAAAAATTGGTATGCAGGGTCGAAGAATACGTAGCTACAATCCAGCCTAAGAATAATTTTATTCACACTGAGTGAAAAGGTAGTTTAGGGGAAGGCCTAAAATTTAATTTTTAAATATTTGCGTTATTAGTGGTCTTATTTCATTGAAAATTGGTTTGCAAAGTCGGAGAATGAGCCACTACAATTTAAGCTATAAGTAATGGTAGTGAAATGGTAGTTTAGGGGAAGGCTTAAATGTAATTCTCAAATATTTATATTATTAGTTGTATCGATAAATACTACATAACCAAAGTTATAGAGAATTAAATTTCCGACCATTTATGTCTTATACATTTTACCGTACCGGCTGTGATAACACAGGTATTCATGTATTTGTATTTTTGTTGCTAAGTCCATATCAACGCCGAGCCACGAGAAAATGGGTTAACAGAATTTAATGAAAATCGGTATATAGAGTCGGGGAACAAGAAACTACAGTCTAAGCTATAAACAATTTTATTCATCCTGAATGAAATTGTAGTTTAGGGGAAGGTGAATAAAATGTAATTTTTAAATACCAATGTTATTGGTCCTATCGAAAAGTACTATATAAAAAAGTTATGGAGAATATAATTTCCGATCATTTATCTTTTATTCAGTTTTACCGTACCGACTATGATAAGAGTGGTATTTCAGAGTTGGAAGAAAACGAAATGTAAAGGCCTATAATATCGAAAGTGCATAACATTGATCAACAATAACATTACATTGACCATTGTTCATTGTGATGTTCTTTGTCTCTTATGTTGCCTCTCAACTCCAATAGATGGGATTACTGCTGCGTACCGAGTATAACAGCCTGACTGAATATTGCCGGGAAATAGGCGGCGAGTTAAAAAACTTTCTTCTTTAGCAAGTCATTCCTCTGGTTCATACATTTTCTGATACAGCTGGTACGTAACACTGGATCATCATAGTATTTCAGATATTCGATCCCTACTCTGACGCGCTGCTTTGAATGAGCAGTGTGCATACTTAAGGCAGGCCTCACTCAGTAGTAGTAGTAGTAGTAGTAGTAGTAGTAGTAGTAGTAGTATGGCCTGGTCTAGAATAACAATTTAGGCCTTTTCCAAATTATAGCACCACAGTATTCACTAAATAACTGAAAATTCAACACTGTAAAGAGCCGTTTCTTAAGAAAAGCTTCTTTCGCTTCGCCTTTATTAAATTCTATATTCAATTTATTCCAAACTAGCAGTGAAGAGGGGGTTTCTCTTCTGGCTTGGAGGAAAAATTTGCCTTCACGTCAGATAAATATTTCCGCCGCCAGTGTAGTAAATGTATATTTTCCGACACATCGGGTACTCCTAGGAAACAGAATATTAATTGGGCAAAGTTTTTGCCCTGTGAGTCTCCACTATTCAACCCTCTTTCCGCCGAAGAATCCGAAGAGTGTTCACGGATCACCGCTGTCTGCGGTTTGGTCATTCCAGGTCTGGAACTTTGGACTGTTAGATAGGCAGCGTAGTCCTGTTCGTTAAAAGTGAGAAAATGTGTGGTGTTTCATTTGAACGAGTATTTCGTAATATGAAAGCATCGCTTTTAATCGCGCCATTCCTATTTGCGTCATTGTATGTTCATTTCAGTTGGGAAAACCACTAAGACAGTCTTTCTGAGGACGTAAAAGTGCATTATAATGAAAATATCCCAACCTGATTGTGACTGATGGTATGAAATTCGGTCTACCATTACAGTGAAAATTCCCTCAGTCTTCATTTGAGAAAATATGTTTGCTGACCTCCCGTCGCGTTTCTAGCGTAACGTTAAGAGCTATAAAATTTACGATAATCTTACTCACAACATGTACACTACCCAACCAGGAATTCTTTATACAATGTAGAATCCCGTAGCGAAGCACGGGTACATCAGCTAGTATATATATATATATAAATGAAATGAGTAAAGAAGTGGAATCAGAGGTAAGGCTTTTTGCAGATGATGTTATTCTGTATATAGTGAACCCTTGGACTTACCATTCCATCGTTGATCGGCCACAGCTGCTACAGTAGAGCAATATTGAACTCTTAAATCTTGGGTCGTTGCGGGAAGAAATTAGGTCACGATCTTAACCAAACGATGGGGTTCAGAAGAGAGCCTAACTACTTGAAATGAGGAGCAAATATGTGCTTACTAACTTTTATTAAATTAGAAACTGGCACAAAAAACATAATGATTTTATATAAATCCTTGGAGAAAAGAAAATTATAAGTTATTTATTATTGAATGTTACAAACCCAGTCACATTGCAAAGCGTTGATTTATTTCTTACAATACCGAAGAGTTGCTTCGGGGAAAGTAACAAATTAGTGGACAGCGAAACCGAAAAACTGAAAGAAGAAAAACCTGAAAATCGGGACCTATTACTCCAAACGATAACTGAGAATTAATCCACACGATCCGTTGAAAATCTGACTTTCAACAAGTAGAACGCCTGATTTCCTCTCAATTAAGGTTATCCACCAGTCAAATACCCTTTCGGATACGGAACACCGCCGAATGGACCCTTAATCGAACTAAATTGGCTATCAGTTGCTTTGGATAGGTTGCGAAATATTATAGGAAAGCATGGTGTTCACTACGAGTTAACAACAGCATTCACAATTGAAACAAAATTCCATCATGTATTTGTCATTTCATGACACCCTTAAGTGATAAAATAATCCCGATGCTAAATGTGCATCACCCAAACAGCTGTTCAGAAGGAACCAACAACAACACGACCCGCGAGGATCTTACGTTACGTTGTTCTAAAGGAACAAACTGCGAAATGCAGGAAAGACTTATTCAACACGCATTTAGAAGAAATGCCAAACACTGAAGTTAATTAAAAAGTGGCAAATCACTTGAAAAATATTATTATAAAACCGACTTTCAGGTTATGGATGGTTACGTTACGCTTAATAAACTTACAAGTCCACAGAGAAAAATATACACAAATTACAGAATAAAAGAATCCTTTCCTACTCAACAATGACTACCATCACAGATCCATCTACCTATTGTTTGTCCCAAACACACTACCTACAAAGCTATCAATTAATCGAACTCAACTACGTATAAAAATGAAAGAACGACAACGATTGAAAATAAAATATATTACTGGCTGACGAATCGAATCCGTATTCGTAACTCAAGTCTCACACTAATACATTGAGTGTCAATATGCACACTATCAAAGCGAAACGGACGTCAGAACGACAAAACAATTAAGTCCGTAAGTAAAATAAAATATCGAAGTTATTTGAACTCAACACGCATGGAGAGTAGTATAATAGGCGGGTTCTGCCGCCACCTCCACCTCCACCTCAGCCAGAGGCCTCCCAGTGGCCACCTCCACCTCCACCTCAGCCAGAGGCCTCCCAGTGGCCACCTCCACCTCCACCTCAGCCAGAGGCCTCCCAGTGGCCACCTCCACCTCAGCCAGAGGCCTCTTCCAGTGCTGCCAACTTAACCTAACTAGCGCGAAATTTGAATTTGTAAACAAAGCCACGTGCTTTTTGACAGACAACAACGCACCGCTAACCTCAGTACTGCCATCTTGACGGGCCTAAACCTCAGTAGTGCCAACTTAACCTCACTAGCGCGAGGTAAACAAAGCCACGTGCTTTTTGACAGCCACGTGCTTTTTGACAGATTTGTAAACAAAGCCACGTGCTTTTTGACAGCTGTCATCGACAACAACGCATCGCAAACCTCAGTACTACCATCTTGACGGGCCTAAACCCCAGTAGTGCCAACTTAACCTAACTAGCATGAGGTAAACAAAGCCACGTGTTTTTTGACAGCCACGTGCTTTTTGACAGATTTGTAAACAAAGCCACGTGCTTTTTGACAGACAACAACGCATCGCTAACCTCAGTACTGCCATCTTGACGGGAATAAACCTCGGTGGTACCAACTTAACCTAACTAGCTCGAGATAAACAAAGCCACGTGCTTTTTGACAACCACGTGCTTTTTGACAGCTGTCATCCGCCATCTTTAAACTACAGAGCGCTGTGCTGCCCTCTTTCGTCACCTGTCATCGGCAGTGCAGCCATCTTGGCGGGCCTAAACCTTAGTGCTACCAACTTAACCTCACTAGCTCGAGATAAACAAATCCACGTGCTTTTTGACAGCTACGTGCTTTTTTGACAGCTGTCATCCGCCATCTTTAATCCATAGAGCACAGTGCTGCCCTCTTTAGCTACTTACCTTTGAAATGTGGTGGCGGATAATTTGAAAAAATGCTTTTTTGACAGCAGCCATCATTGAGCGCCGTGCTACACTCTTTAGCTAGTTACCTTTGAAATGTGGTGGCAGGCAATTCCACATGACAGCAGTCATCTTTAATCAAGAGAGCACCGTGCTGCCCTCTATGTGGTGGCGGCAAATTGAAAAATTCTACATGCTCTTGTTTGGAAACAAACTCACGCGCTTTTTTGACAGCCGTCATCCGCCATCTTTAATCAACAGAGCACAGTGCTGTACTCTTTAGCTAGATACCTTTGAAATGTGGTGGCGGCAATTTGAAAAATTCTATGTGCTCTTGTTGGGAAACAAAGCCACGTGCTTTTTTGACAGCTGTCATCCGCCATCTTTAATCAATAGAGCACTGTGCTGCTATCATGCGGGCAATTTCGTCAGCTGTCATCCGCCATCTTTAATCCAGAGAGAACAGTGCTGCACTCTATGTGGTGGCGGTAAATTCCACGTGCTTTACAAACCCATGTGCTTTTCTGACAGCTGTCATCCGCCATCTTTAATCTAGAGAGAACAGTGCTGCACTCTATGTGGTGGCGGTAAATTCCACGTGCTTTACAAACCTATGCGCTTTTCTGTCATCCACCATCTTTAATCTAGAGAGAATAGTGCTGCACTCTATGCGGTGGCGGCAAATTCTACGTGCTTTACAAACCTATGCGCTCTTCTGTCATCCACCATCTTTAATCTAGAGAGAACAGTGCTGCACTCTATGTGGTGGCGGCAAATTCTACGTGCTCTTATTTGGAAACAAATTCTACTCGCTCTTCAGCTGTCATCTACCATCTTTAATCAAGAGAGCACCGTGCTGCCCTCTTTGTGGTGGCGGATAATTTGAAAAAATTCTTTTCGACAAGCACCCATCTTTAATCCAGAGAGAACAGTGCTGCCCTCTTTAGCTACTTACCTTTGAGGCGGTTAATTTGAAAAATTCTTTTCGACAAGCTGCCATCTTTAATCCAGAGAGAACAGTGCTGCCCTCTTTAGCTACTTACCTTTGAGGCGGTTAATTTGAAATATTCTATTTAACAAGCTGCCATTTTTAATGAAAAGAGCATCGTGGTGCTATCTTGCGGGTAATATTTTACGTCACAGCTGTCATCCACCATCTTGCATTGCTAACCTTAGTGCTGCCCTCTTTAGCTACTTACCTTTGAAACAAAAAAATCTATTTGACAAGCTGTCATCCGCCATCCTTAATCCAGAGAGAACAGTGCTGCACTCTATGTGGTGGCGGATAATTTGAAAAATCTTTTTGACAAGCAGCCATCTTTAATCAACAGAGCACCGTGCTGCCATCTTTAGCTACCACCATCTTACATCGCTTACCTCGCTGCTGCACTCTATGTGATGGCGGTTAATTCGAACAAGTTTAATCACGCATCGGGGAAAGCTAGAGTAAGCACGTGCTGCAGTGATGACGTCATCATGCATGTTTAGACTTGTCCGTTTTCTTAAGAGTAAGTCGATGTAAAGGAATGTGGTAGCGGTAAATTCGAACAAGTTTAAACATGCATCGGGAAAGCTAGAGTAAGCAAGTGCTGTTGTGATGACGTCATTGTGCATGTTTAGACCTGATCGTTTTTCTTAAGAGTAAGTCGGTGTAAAGCAATGCAATAAGTACAACATTTTTGAATGCGATCAAATATTTATTTACAAATGTACTACAACAGTGTTCGTTTTTTGCTGCTGACAAGGTTGGTGTGCTTCTTAACAACGTATGCTTCTGAAATGCCTCCTGCAACATTCAAATTAAACAAAGCATTTAGAAATATATTATACTAAGTATGTTATGCTTTACAGAGAAGATCATATACTTCTTACCTTGCTGTTATTCCTTTTCGGAATCATCATCATCATCATCATGAAGTACTAGAGAAAGTTCATTCATACACTGTGTACAGTGTTCAATCCTCGGATTTGGTCCATCCCAATCATCATCACCATTTTCTCCTCGATGCTTGTAATGTCGTTCACAAGTTCTGCATAAAGCTACTTCGATTGACATCTTACTGTGTAGAGGAAGGATGTCCCAAAAATTATGTACGTAAGAGGCAGCGTACGTATATAAAAATCCTGGTGGTAAGTATTGAATAAGATGTTTCGGCATCGACGATCTACGTTTATAGAACATCTTAATAGCCTCACTCACTCGTGAAACATAAATAAGATGTTGCGTATGAGCATGCAAACAGCATGCACATTTACAGTTTTGTTCCATAGCGTACGATGTCGAAGCACACACTAATGAAAATGATAAAGATCTATTCTTATTTATAGTCTCGTAACAATATTCGTTAGCGGATGGTAAGTAACATCACTCATATGAATAATAAGACAATAGGCTGCTGTGTTAGCAGGAATGTTTTCAGATGTTTCAAATTCTAAACGAATATCAACTGGAGATTCTTTTATAGATTCTTCGTGATAAGAGCAGTCTATAACTACAATCGGTGCTTTATTTTTAAATTCTTGAGGTGTAAATAGCGGACGATCTTCTTTCTGATAATACGATGATTGAAATTTACAAAACATGTCATAGAGCATCCCAAACTTATTTTTCTCAAAGTTAATGTCGATGTTTTCGTAGGGATACGTAATTCCATTGAGATATAGTCTAACGTGTCTTAATTTGCAGTGATCAAACAGTGAGCTATCTTTTTCGTGATTGAATTTACGATTAGTTTGAAATCCAAAAATAATGTACAAGGGCTTCTCAGTAAAACGTGATGTTTTAACAGCCCAGCTATGCTTGTTTGTAGGTGGTAACACAGGATATTCATGCTGCTCCCAACTTCTAAAACGTATAGGTAATGGTGTATCATTTTCTACAATCTTGAGCAATCGAAGTTTTTCACGATCAGATAAGGTTACATGTGGGATCCGCCACAGTATACGATGCAGTGTTATTTTCGATTCTACAGGTGTTTCTACTGCTTTAAGAGAATTGTAATCACTTCGATCACGGATTAGAATAAGCTCTTGTTTTACGTTGATTATAATACGTGTAAAGTCTTCTGGGAATCCAAAAATATGTTTCAGTGATAACATACCCGTAAAAGTTCCATCCTCATTAATCATCCAGTTGTTAGTAGCTTTTGGACACCATCCAGCCATCCGCAAAAGATTACTTTCTTCATAACAGAAAGAAGGGTAGAGTTTCATTGCGCTTGTAATACCAACATTCTTCGTTCGATCTATTTCAACATTATTTACTTCATATCGCGCTTCAGAAAAGAGAAAAGCTAGAGCATGGTTGTTTAGTTGTGAAGTGCTTGGTCCACTTCCATCAGACTTTTCTAATCGTCCTTCAATATAGAGGTAGCTTTCGTGTGGTAAGGTGTAAACATCTTGTTGATTAATAATAAAATGAATTTCATCATTGTTATTTAATCCAAACGTAAAAGGTTGATAGGAATGAAGCTCACTTCGTACTACACCTTCACGACTTTCTACTGTATTCGTAATGTCTAGCATTTCTTCCATTCTGTTGTAGTAGTGTATATCCTAAATCTTGGAGTATCTGCTTATGGGTATCTGTTAACTCGATGAGTCTCTGCACACATGTAGTATGTCTTCGGAATGTACACCGTGTTTTATAGATGGTTTTCATACTGGTTTAAGATGTAGTTTGTAAGCTACGTACGCGTGCTGATCTAAATGAATAAGCTGATTATGTTTATTTACAAGTCTAAGAGTAATGTTGCTAATGTGTTTTACAGACACAGGATGATAAAGAACTACTGCTGGTTTCTCACAAATAGTATATCCACGTTCCTCTGTAACAATAAAGTCGTGCAGGACGTGCGAAGGTTGTAGATTACTATTCAAGTCTGTAATAATATTACAAGTAATGTTCACATTATAATCGTCGAAGAGTTTTATAGGTTGATCAGACTCGTAACGTACGTTCGGTAGGAGCTCCCTCGATGAAAATCCAAGCAGTGGACCAATCGAATCAGGTTGTGATTTGAAGTCAATCTTAAATGATGATTCAATAACACATTTATGCGTAATGTTGCTTATAGTGATTGAGAACTTGTAATTATGATTACTAAAACTATCTTCCCCAAACTGATCAATTAACGTACTTTCAATATAGTCGTGAATATCATCTACTGTATAACTACCTGAGGGTAGTGTTAGCACATACTCATCGTAATAGAACTTGTTTAAACCATCACGCACATTATAGATTTTATTGTAGCTTTCAAACGATACTAGTCCAAGACTATGCGGTTGATAACCAAGTTCGATTGGCGGATTAAAATAGATGGTTGTTTCAGGTCCTTCTCCACGTACAGCAAACGTTCTTTCACTGTTCGTCATCACGTAGATACTAATACACTTTCTCTATTGTCTGGGTTTGATATAAGAACATAAGACATAATCGTCCGCACATGCGTGTATTAAAGTTTTGCACACGGTTTTTATTGTAAACAATGTCTGCACTGCTTCCGAAATAACGTATGAGCTCAAAAGGAGGAGGTAAATCTCCATAGCTATCAAAATACCATACTTTAGATTTACGTTTTACATAAGCAACGTAATGAGTTCCAGGTCCACGACTGTCGTCCAAGTTAATTACGGCACTTTCGCGTTCACGTGGACGTGCTGGTAGTTGATCGCGCATATACATTCCTCGAAAATAATGAATTCCTAGTTGTTTAGCAAACGTAAAAACTTCATCATGCGTTAGAGCTCGATATGGCAGTGCATTCAGTAGACGTTTTTTGGAGAAATGTAGATACCAAGCCCTTTCTTGTATGGCGCTAGCTTCATGTTCACACCTTTGCCTCGTAACGCAATTGCCTCCATCGTCTTGTTATGACGTTCACTCTCTTTCAACTGTTGTTTCGCTTCTTCTACAGCTTTGACAGTTCTCGCTACAGCACTAGCACCACCTAGCAATGACCCTAAAGCTGCTAAGCCAGCAAACAGCGCAGGAAGAAATCCTCCTCGTTTTGGTACAGGAATAATTCGCGCACGTTTACTAAATATTGCTCTGCACTTCGGAGAAATTCTCGCTCTTGCTGCGCGTAACGCCTTAGTAATAGCTACACGAGGATTGTATTCCCCTCGAATAGCTTTTTGCGCAGCCTTTATAACATCTTTCCATCCAACAGTTTTTACTTTCTTCTTCTTCTTCATGTCGTTTGGATATCGTTGTTTCACCATGCTGGACACGACTTTACTAGTCAAGAGCAAATCATAAACTAACCGTTGCCTCTTGTTTCGTTTAATATATATATTACTATTACGTACTTTATGATTCAGTTATCATGAAGATTATAAAGCAGCAAGACACGCTACCTGTTACCGACATTGTACCACATCTCTTACCTAGTTCTAGTACAACTACAAGAAAACGTCATGGAACGTTGTTTCCTTTTACTGTTCGATGTATTATATCAGGTCCGTCGGGATGCGGTAAAACAAATCTTTTACTCACACTTATTACTTCTGTAAATGGTGTACGCTTCGAGAATATTTACGTTTTCGCAAAGTCACTCTATCAGCCGCTATATACTATTCTACAAACTGTAATGCACGATCTAGTTAAAGATGGAATAAGATATTTTAAATTTAATTCACATGAGCAAGTACCATCACCAGACGATGTGCTTCCTAATTCTCTAATGATCTTTGATGATGTCGCAACAGAACAGCAAAACGTTATTCGTGCATTCTTTAGTATGGGTCGACATAAATATGTTGATTGCATCTATTTGTGCCAAACCTATTCTCGTGTGCCCAAGCAGTTGATACGCGACAACGCAAATGTTATTGTGCTTTTTCGGCAAGATGAGCGCAACATGCGACATGTGTATAACGATCATGTTAACACTGATATGACATTCGATGACTTTAAACGTATGTGTGCTAAATGTTGGTCATTACACCGTTACAGCTTTTTAGTTATTGATAAAGAAAGTGATGTACAGCATGGACGATATCGCATGGGTTTCGATCATTTTATATGCATTAACACAGAATTACAGTAACTACTTGATTAAAAACCACCATCATGTTAACATCTAGCAAGGAGATCACAAAACATATCATCCAAGCTCGAAACAATATTCGACGGAAATTTAAAGAGCTTAAACGTATTCAAGCAGACACGGATTTATTTTTAAAAACACAACTAAGTACACCACTCAAAGAAATTTTTAATTCTACTTCATTACCGCAGTCTACTTCAAGTTTTGCTTCTATGCAAACATCATATCATAAAGAGAAGCATGAAGAAGAAAAGCATGAAGAAGATACGGAAGAGAAGAAGCAGGATGTAGATCAAGAAGAGGAAGATAAGGAAGAAGAAGAACTTAATGATGCATCACCATCTAAGCGTGTTGAGTTTTTAACTACAGATGTTATTGCAGAAACACCTACTACATCGACGCAAAATCTACCATCTTTGTCTGAGGTTATGATTACACCAGAGTATCGCAATCAGTTTAGAACTTTTATTCAAGATACCTATGGATCTCTCTTTGCACCTTATATAGAAAAACTTTTTACAGGACAAACTGACACTACCTATGGTATTCGCTACGAAGATGACTGTTTCCGGATAGGAAATTCAAATGTTAAGATTAATAGCAACAAACTCATTGTAAAAGGTGTTACCTATAAACCTACGAAAGGACTCTTAGAACTTCTTTTCTCACGAATACCTGACAAGGATATAATTTTACAAGATGATCTTAAAAAGTATAAAGCAATACTTTTTGCTACCGATGCAACACGACGTAATTACAAGAGAACAGAAGCTGTAAATGCGAATAAGAGTTACAAGTATCGTGAGTTTATTTCTAAGCTGTTTCCAACTGCACGTAGTCTAGACGTTATCTACAAGCCTTTGTTGCCGTATGTGGATGTAAGATACTGGAATGACCCAAACTTACTCGTTGAACGATTACAACTTTTAAGAGCATCGCAAGAGGCTGGTCACACGGGTCACGGATCAGAAATTCTAGAAATAGAAAGAGAACTACGTTATGCCGGTATTATTTTGTAATGGCTCGTCAAGAGAAGATCTCACCTGCAAAGGTAAACATCGCACATGAGTTACATAAACCAGCACGTCGCACCTACTGTCGCAGACGCGTTATTACACGAGGAAAAGATGATCTCTGGCAAGCAGACTTAGTAGAAATGATTCCATATGCTTCTAGTAATAAGGGCTATAAGTATCTACTTACTGTTATCGATGTGTACTCAAAGTTTGCTTTTGCACAACCCGTGCGTTCTAAAACAGCAGCTCAAGTTAAAGAAGCATTTAAACATATTGTTGAAGAATCGAAACGCTGCCCAAGGCTTCTTCAAACTGATCAAGGTAAAGAGTTTTACAACAAGGATTTTTCTTCTTACCTCAAGTTACTTGGCATTCAACACTACTCTACGTTCAGTAATCTCAAGGCAAGTGTTGTAGAACGCTTCAATCGTACACTCAAAACAATGATGTGGCGAGAATTTACAGCGCAAGGTTCATATCGTTGGACTGATCTGCTACCTAGACTTTTATCTACCTACAACGATACACCTCATCGCACTATCGGAACAAAGCCACGTCTTGTTACAAAGAATACACCTCGTCTAGATGCTATTCATCTTGTAATCAAAACAGCTGATCCACGTCGCTATCGCTTTAAAGAAGGTGATTTCGTTCGCATCAGCAAACACAAGTCTATCTTTGCAAAAGGATACACACCTAACTGGAGCACTGAAATTTTTCAAATCAGAAGTGTTAAGCTTACTAATCCAGTTACGTATTTACTTCGCGATCTCAGAGGACAGCCTATTGAAGGAGGATTCTACATCGCAGAACTGCAGAAAACAAAATATCCTGATCACTATTTAGTTGAACGTGTTATTCGACGTCGTGGTAATAAACTGTATGTTAAATGGCTTGGTTTTAATAACAGCTTTAATTCATGGATTAATAAAGAGGATGTACTTTAAATCTTATGTGTGTTTTCTTTCAATCCTCTACGTTTCCTTTCTTCTAATTCACTAGGACATGCTGTAGGATTAAACAACACCTGTAATATGTTTTGACAATTCATATTTATTTTAGAATATATATACATACATTTTTATCCTTTGTTCATGTTACGGTCTTTGACACTCAGTTTTCGTTTTATTACACCAACAACGACAAGTGCTGCTATATTCTTCTGAGCAGCTAAAGCACTAGGTAATAACACATACACACACAGCATAACTTTACGAAGCAGATTTTAACAGCTACACGACATACTCTATGCAGGCAGCATGTAACTACATGTCAGGCGAACGTGTTCTAGGGCCGCAGGGGTGATGAAGCACGAAGAAAAAAAGATCAATCACTCTATTGATGAGTCCACGCCCAACATGCTTCCTCATCTTTCTCCCAGCACGTTTCTTCACCTTTTCCTTGTTTACTCTCTCCACAGCCATGATAAGTGTTTATAAGCGAAGACAACTCGTTAGTTTTAGGTCCGTGATACAGTTTAATTAGTTGACATGTACGGCACTGTCTCACAGAAGGTCTTCTAGCTAAACTCACGTGTTCATGATGTAAACTACACGTTTGAAGCTCTGACAAAACAGGATCTTGAGTCCACTCACGAGGCACCTTATCCCAAATCTTCTTTACAGCATTCGCAGCTACATTGACCAAAAATGCCTTTGGTAATGCATTTAACTCTTCTTCAGTAAAAGTGTTTAGTTTCTTTTTGCATGCATAAAACTTTACGATCGCCTTTTCAACTGCGTTACACTTAGTATCTGTTAGAAATGACATGATGTCTTTACTCTACAAATGTTTCTTTTACACTAAGGTTATTTCGACACTGCAGTTTACATATGTTGTTCACTTCCCGGCATGCACTGCGACACAACCAATCAAAGAGCATGCATACATGTTGTAAAGACTGTTTAGTTGTTTCTCTACTATGCTCTTTCGGAAGAGTTTTAAATGATGGGCACCCCAATTCATGCATGTCGATAACTTCACATGATGATGGTAGAAAATCACGCAACCATTCTTTCTTTTCACAACCCTTTAAAAGAACAAGATCTGCTCTTGACAAATGTGCATTCATCATTAAAGGTAGAAAACGATAAGGTATTCCTTTTTCTTCCCACTTCAAACCTAAATTGTTTTCAATCCACTGAGTCTGCTTTTTATCTTCATCTGTTTGCAAACAGTAAGGGAACGGTGGACTAAATACTAAACTAACAAGTTTTGGTGCCCACAACACACAGCAATCTAACACAGCCACCTCTTTAAACACAAACTTGTTTCCGTTTACTTTAAAGCCTTGCACATCAACTATTAATGTTTTCGTCATGTTTGCACTCCACACTCTATCACTGTTTCCCGAAGACTAAAGCTTTTAGTCAACGAACGGGTTTAAACATGCATGATGACGTCATCACTGCAGCACGTGCTTACTCTAGCTTTCCCGATGCGTGATTAAACTTGTTCGAATTTACCGCCACCACATAGAGTGCAGCAGCGAGGTAAGCGATGTAAGATGGCGGTAGCTAAAGATGTCAGCACGGTGCTCTGTTGATTAAAGATGGCTGCTTGTCAAAAAGATTTTTTCAAGTTATCCGCCACCACATAGAGTGCAGCACTGTTCTCTCTGGATTAAAGATGGCGGATGACAGCTTGTCAAATAGATTTTTTTGTTTCAAAGGTAAGTAGCTAAAGAGGGCAGCACTAAGGTTAGCAATGCAAGATGGTGGATGACAGCTGTGACGTAAAATATTACCCGCAAGATAGCACCACGATGCTCTTTTCATTAAAGATGGCAGCTTGTTAAATAGAATATTTCAAATTAACCGCCTCAAAGGTAAGTAGCTAAAGAGGGCAGCACTGTTCTCTCTGGATTAAAGATGGCTGCTTGTCGAAAAGAATTTTTTCAAATTATCCGCCACCACAAAGAGGGCAGCACGGTGCTCTCTTGATTAAAGATGGTAGATGACAGCTGAAGAGCGAGTAGAATTTGTTTCCAAATAAGAGCACGTAGAATTTGCCGCCACCACATAGAGTGCAGCACTGTTCTCTCTAGATTAAAGATGGTGGATGACAGAAAAGCGCATAGGTTTGTAAAGCACGTAGAATTTGCCGCCACCGCATAGAGTGCAGCACTGTTCTCTCTAGATTAAAGATGGTGGATGACAGAAAAGCGCATAGGTTTGTAAAGCACGTGGAATTTACCGCCACCACATAGAGTGCAGCACTGTTCTCTCTAGATTAAAGATGGCGGATGACAGCTGTCAGAAAAGCACATGGGTTTGTAAAGCACGTGGAATTTACCGCCACCACATAGAGTGCAGCACTGTTCTCTCTGGATTAAAGATGGCGGATGACAGCTGACGAAATTGCCCGCATGATAGCAGCACAGTGCTCTATTGATTAAAGAT
Source organism: Anabrus simplex (assembly GCF_040414725.1). Lineage (NCBI taxonomy): Eukaryota > Metazoa > Arthropoda > Insecta > Orthoptera > Tettigoniidae > Anabrus > Anabrus simplex. The sequence goes on along the minus strand of NC_090270.1, from coordinate 292,990,051 downwards.
GGCGGATGACAGCTGTCAAAAAAGCACGTGGCTTTGTTTCCCAACAAGAGCACATAGAATTTTTCAAATTGCCGCCACCACATTTCAAAGGTATCTAGCTAAAGAGTACAGCACTGTGCTCTGTTGATTAAAGATGGCGGATGACGGCTGTCAAAAAAGCGCGTGAGTTTGTTTCCAAACAAGAGCATGTAGAATTTTTCAATTTGCCGCCACCACATAGAGGGCAGCACGGTGCTCTCTTGATTAAAGATGACTGCTGTCATGTGGAATTGCCTGCCACCACATTTCAAAGGTAACTAGCTAAAGAGTGTAGCACGGCGCTCAAAGATGGCTGCTGTCAAAAAAGCATTTTTTCAAATTATCCGCCACCACATTTCAAAGGCAAGTAGCTAAAGAGGGCAGCACTGTGCTCTATGGATTAAAGATGGCGGATGACAGCTGTCAAAAAAGCACGTAGCTGTCAAAAAGCACGTGGATTTGTTTATCTCGAGCTAGTGAGGTTAAGTTGGTAGCACTAAGGTTTAGGCCCGCCAAGATGGCTGCACTGCCGATGACAGGTGACGAAAGAGGGCAGCACAGCGCTCTGTAGTTTAAAGATGGCGGATGACAGCTGTCAAAAAGCACGTGGTTGTCAAAAAGCACGTGGCTTTGTTTATCTCGAGCTAGTTAGGTTAAGTTGGTACCACCGAGGTTTATTCCCGTCAAGATGGCAGTACTGAGGTTAGCGATGCGTTGTTGTCTGTCAAAAAGCACGTGGCTTTGTTTACAAATCTGTCAAAAAGCACGTGGCTGTCAAAAAACACGTGGCTTTGTTTACCTCATGCTAGTTAGGTTAAGTTGGCACTACTGGGGTTTAGGCCCGTCAAGATGGTAGTACTGAGGTTTGCGATGCGTTGTTGTCGATGACAGCTGTCAAAAAGCACGTGGCTTTGTTTACAAATCTGTCAAAAAGCACGTGGCTGTCAAAAAGCACGTGGCTTTGTTTACCTCGCGCTAGTGAGGTTAAGTTGGCACTACTGAGGTTTAGGCCCGTCAAGATGGCAGTACTGAGGTTAGCGGTGCGTTGTTGTCTGTCAAAAAGCACGTGGCTTTGTTTACAAATTCAAATTTCGCGCTAGTTAGGTTAAGTTGGCAGCACTGGAAGAGGCCTCTGGCTGAGGTGGAGGTGGCCACTGGGAGGCCTCTGGCTGAGGTGGAGGTGGAGGTGGCCACTGGGAGGCCTCTGGCTGAGGTGGAGGTGGAGGTGGCCACTGGGAGCCTGAGGTGGAGGTGGCGGCAGAACCCGCCTATTATACTACTATGGAGAATTACAGTAAAATATTCAATCACCATTAGGTTAGTAACCAATGCTGGGCAACCCTCATTTGCCGATAACGGTCCCATATCTTAGGGAGCACCTTCCAGCTGTTGGGAGCTGCGCGCAAGATTGGCCTCATTATTACCGATCTAACCCTCTTCATATTTCGTATTTTACTGCAGATGCTACCATCACCCAGGTCACTTCGAAAAAACATCTAATCTGAGACTTGAGTATGTACAGCTGACATCCCAGACCTATCATCGGGCTTACTTAAAGTCTGTACACCCTAACACTAATCTCTATGTACACGTACCCTCCTATTTCTATCGTTGAGCGTGAACCAGGATGTCTCATCATCAGTATACTCCTAGGATAACATGTGACGTCTTAAACCTATTGTCGGGCGGAAACTGGGTCGTATATGCTTCCCCTAGCATATCAGGCGAACTCGAAAATTTCAAACAAACTCTGGTAATTTTAACTGTAAGTATGGTCGAAACGAATAACACACAACAAAACAACTCTTGTCACAGAACGAATGCAAGTCGAAAATGCCATAAGTTTCTATCTTGTTACAAAAACAACGTGAACTTGAAAATAAATATCACGTGACGAACAATCCCCAACTCAAACACGATCTCAGCCTGCGCAATGAAGTTTAGGAAAGAATAATATCTTCTAACACACGTCTACATTTAGTGGATGTCGTCAAAAATAATAATCATCACCAGCGCAGAAATCCATACTATAATTTTAGAATGAAGCCTTCAGATTGCCTAATGTCATTTTCCAAATATACATATCCATGACTATCCAGTGAAACGAAATTCAATAAATTTACACGGTCAAACATATCGCTTTAAAACGTTGAATATCTCATTTCACAAATGCTCCTATTTACCGATAAATTACCACCTTGTAATTCATGAACTCTATTGAATGGAAACTCGTCCTTACAACCAAACAACACCAACCGTGTACACAAAATGCTCTTTTATCCTTGAGGTTATGTTATTCTAATATCCGTTACTGACTTTACGTAACTAGTCACTTGAAATTTTTACTACTAAGAGTTACCCACCAGAATCGTTTTTCACTTGGGATCTTAATTAACATTTACTGTGCTTCGCACAATAACGATCTCGGACCGACCTTCTCCAGGTCCCAGCTTTCGGATCGTTAGCGCAATATACTGCAGCCTGCCACATAAAATCTCACATTTAATATACAGCCTGTCTCAAAAGTCCTTCCTCGGCAAACATAGCCTATCTCCAAAACTCAATCTCCTCGCCTTTTCCCGGCGGTATTACGATTTCTACCACTCTCATCTCCACATATATAAATTCTTCGCTCTCAATCCATTTTTCTTATATTTCAAGACCCTTTTCAAATTTCAATCCTCTTGTGAAAAACAATAACCATTATAAAATACACCTCTTTATTTTACTGTTATTACAACTTTCGGACCTCGAGAACACAAGAACACACCGTGATTTTCCGTATCATCGACATACGCGATGTCACAAAATGTTACTTTCCATGAATAATACATAACTTTATCGGATTTCACTGGAACTTTTCTAAATGCCCGCAATCCTTGTAAAACATACTTGTTAAATGCACTTTTAACATAGGAAATTTTATCCCCGGTAAACATTATTATTATTATTGTTATTATTATTATTATTATTATTATTATTATTATTATTATTATTATTTTAGACAAAAAATTCTAAATTCAAACGATATTTGAAATTAAGACATTCGCCACGACTACTTTATCATGATCACCTTCCTAATTTTACTCACTTCGGACAATATCTCGAAGAACAATAACGCAGGATTCAAACGTCGCATTTTATAGTTTCTTGACGTGAATTTTACAAAACTAACAATTTTCACAAGCTGACCAAAATTATAATATATTTTTCCTGATCATTACAAAATATCAACCCGACACACGCAAGGAAAAATTTGGTTGGGACAAACAACATTCTAACTACAACATAGATATAAAATATTCACAGACCTGCGATCGTAGACATCGTTCTGGATTCTGGCTGCATCTAAACAGCCACCTCGTTTATTTAGCCCTCCATGGCAAAATTTATCACCATCTTCTTATAAATATATACAGCTTAGATTACACAATATTCTATAACACACTTTCGACACGATCACCTTGTGATGAGCTCGCCCTTCAAATGGCGACTGACACAATTTTTCCAGGAGCCTGCTCTGGTTAGGACAGGTGTTACAAACAGATAAGACACCAAGCGCAGTGGCTAATTTCAAACTCTTCTACAACAAACACACGCTGAATACCGAGAGAAATTCAATTACTTCTAGACCTTCAAAGTTTCATTATCGGCAGCTCAAAAAGTTTCTATCATCTTCCATTAAATAATATATTTTAACCATAGCCACGAACATGAACTGAGTTATATTGAAGACCAACTTTTCGCACTTTCTTCTGACGAACGTCGAGGGCTTCGCTGCTCCATTACCCAGACAGACACTGAGAAATATACAGCGGGGGTTTCTTTTATACTCTTATGGGGTGACGCCACTAACACCATGAAGCTTGATTATGCAATCTACTAATTTCGCGTCCAATAGACCGATTTTTCTGAAATTCGTTCCATGACTTCGGACATATTTTGCAATTTATTTGGGCGTTATTTTCATAATTTTCCCACACTCGTAACAGACGAAATAAATTATTTCTGCCCGGGCGTTTCGCGGGTTTTCTTCATTAATTGACCTTGGCAGGTGGAGCTAGTCCACTGATCTGACGCTGACTTGTCCCGAGGCTTAACTGCATTTATATTTACCCTGGGAGTTCTGTCTTCACGTAGGGTTTAAGAATAATTTAGATTATTTATTTCTGTATTTACTGTGTTGCCAAAATCTCTCGTTACGAAGAATTCCGTGAATTTGAAGAATTGTTGAGTACTCGAAGTCCACCGAGGTGTAACGGTATTTCACCAGCTCGCCACGGGTGAGTTCGTTCCCACGCGACAGAGAGGCTCTTGAAACGCAACATGGCTGCTCTCAAAAATAAAAGTAGCTTGTTATTTGAAATAAATATTGAGAAAAATAAAAAATAACTTTCTCATCGTAGTATTATGGGTTCAATAGTAATAAATAAGTTACAAGGTTGTGAGCAAGTGCAACGTGACCTCGATAATGTTGTGAGATGGACAGCAGGCAACGGTATGCTGATAAACGGGGTTAAAAGTCAGGTTGTGAGTTTCACAAATAGGAAAAGTCCTCTGAATTTTTATTACTGCGTTGATGGGGTGAAAGTTCCTGTTGGGGATCTTTGTAAGTATCTAGGTGTTAATATAAGGAAAGATCTTCATTGGGGTAATCACATAAATGAGATTGTAAATAAAGGGCACAGATCTCTGCACATGGTTGTGAGGGTGTTTAGGGGTTGTATTAAGGATGTAAAGGAGAGGGCATATAAGTCTCTTGTAAGACCCCAACTAGAGTATGGTTCCAGTGTATGGGACCCTCACCAGGATTACCTGATTCAAGAACTGGAAAAGATCCAAAGAAAAGCAGCTCGATTTGTTCTGGGTGATTTCCGACAAAAGAGTAGCGTTACAAAAATGTTGCAAAGTTTGGGCTGGGAAGAATTGGGAGAAAGAAGACGAGCTGCTCGACGAAGTGGTATGTTCCGAGCTGTCAGCGGAGAGATGGCGTGGAATGACATTAGTAGACGAATAAGTCTGAGTGGTGTCTTTAAAAGTAGGAAAGATCACAATATGAAGATAAAGTTGGAATTCAAGAGGACAAATTGGGGCAAATATTCATTTACAGGAAGGGGAGTTAGGGATTGGAATAACTTACCAAGGGAGATGTTCAATAAATTTCCAATTTCTTTGAAATCATTTAAGAAAAAGTTAGGAAAACAACAGATAGGGAATCTGCCCCCTGGGCGACTGCCCTACATGCAGATCAGTATTGATTGATTGATTGATTGATTGATTGATCGATTGATTGATTGATTGATTGATTGATTGATTGATTGATTGATTGATTGATTGATTGATTGATTGATTGATTGATTGATTGATTGATTGATTGATTGATTGTATGTCCTCAAACATTTTACTATCACCCGGTCTCACCCCAAGCTACGACTTTTACATTCTTATTAATTCTTCACAACCTCCCCGTGGAAATCGTGTCCCTGCTTTATATACCGCCTTTCGTTCTCTTATCTCGAGAGAAGTTGAGCTCCTCCGTTTACCCACATTTCCTTATACTCTATCCCTTATGATAGTCAGTCCTTTTGTCCTCAAGTAAATATATCTTCTTCGGAATCATTTTCTTGTCTAACACATTCTACTCCTCTTTCCCCTCTTGCAATTAAACGTATTCGACTTTCCCTCTACTTAAGGGAAGTAAGTATTTAGACCGACGGGTCAAAATCAATACACGGCGTTGGAGCAGCCTTTTATATCCCTCAACCGTATACTCTCTCTGAGTTCCCACCCTTCTGCCTTTTCTGTTTTTACCGCCGAAATGTTTGCTATTCGACAAGCCCTCATTACCATCAGGTCACATGCGTATGATAAGGCTATGATTTTCACGGATGCACAAAATGTTCTGCACGCATTATGCTCGCCTCTTTCTTCCCCTAATTGGTACTTATATAGCGCCAAGTATCTCTTATATATCCTTACTCGTTCTGGCGTATACGTAACTCCGGTTTGGGTTCCCAGTCACTCTGGTATCATGGGGAATGAGACTGCTGATCAGGCAGCTAAACGAACATCACAAAAATCTCCTCCTCTTTCTCTAGCGATCCCTCCTTCTGATCTCATGCATGAAGTGCGGGCTGTATCGTTTCAACAATGGCAGTCTGATTGGAATGAATCGTCACGAGAAAAGGGACATTTTTATCATCTATTACAACCTGTTACTCCTCCTAAACCGTGGTTTTATTATGGCACGTACTCTCGGCGCCACATCACATCTATTACTCGTCTACGTTTTAATCATGCTCTTACTCCCCAATATAAAATTCGGTTTCATCTTCTCCCTCAACTTCCTGTGTTTGTGGCTTGCCTGATACCGACAGTAATCACCTCCTGTTACAATGTCCTGCTTTTGACGTTCCCCGCCAGCGCTTCCTATCCTCTTTGCTTAACATGAACATCCCCTTCCCCACAAGTATTTCGTGTTTACTATCCTCTCTAACTCCTGCTCTTGTTAACAACATAAATCACTTTCTTGATGATGCACATATTGTATTATAATCCTTTAACAGCCTCTTTGTTCTCACTCTTCCATTGCAAAATGTTTGTCATATTTTTAGTGGGATATAAACACCTTAACCTGTGTCTTATATGAGGTCATCATGTTTTTGTGTGAGTCCTATGCTTTTTTTCTATCAACTATACCTTTAACGTTTCACTACGAGTGATATATGTGTCAGTGTTGAAGTTATTAATCTGGTTTCGTGACTGGACGATAACAAATGAGTCCAACCACACCATTCAAGAAGAAGAAGAAGAAGAAGAAGATTATCAGAATGGATAACAAAACAGTGAGCTGAGACGGCACCTGCAAGAACTTGTGTCGAAGTACAGTACATGCACATAATATAGAACATGTAGACCGACGCAGTTTCTCATCAGAATATGAATGGCGTGAGATAAAACTTGTGGACAATGCAAACTACGGTACGAAAATGCCCAGAATCTAATTTTCTTAATATAATATGTTTATAGTTATCCAGGCACTAGAACCTATACAAATATTCATCCAAATGTGGAATATCTAGCCTTACAACGCTTTTAATGATTTGACAAATATATCCGTAGACATTACGTTGTAATGGGCCTAGAAAATAGATCTCAGAGAATTAGAGTAGGTGAAGCTTTATCTGACCCTGTAATAAGTAAGAGCGGAATTCCTCAAGGCAGTATTATCGGACCTTTATGTTTTCTTATATATATAAACGACATGAGTAAAGGAGTGGAATCGGAGGTAAGGCTTTTTGCGGATGATGTTATTCTGTATAGAGTAATAAATAATTTACAAGATTCTGAGCAACTGCAACGTGACCTCGATAATGTTGTGAGATGGACAGCAGGCAATGGTATGTTGATAAACGGGGTTAAAAGTCAGGTGGTGAGTTTCACAAATAGAAAAAGTCCTCTCAGTTTTAATTACTGCGTTGATGGGGTGAAAGTTCCTGTTGGGGATCATTGTAAGTATCTATGAATGAATGAATACTGATCTGCATTTAGGGCAGTCGGCCAGGTGGCAGATTCCCTATCTGTTGCTTTCCTAGCCTTTTCATAAATGATTTCAAAGAAATTGGAAATTTATTGAACGTCTCCCTTGGTAAGTTATTCCAATCCCTAACTCCCCTTCCTATAAATGAATATTTGCCCCAGTTTGTCCTCTTGAATTCCAACTTTATCTTCATATTGTGATCTTTCCTACTTTTATAAACGACACTCAAACTTATTCGTCTACTAATGTCATTCCACGCCATATCTCCGCTGACAGCTCGGAACATACCACTTAGTCGAGCAGCTCTTCTTCTTTCTCTCAATTCTTCCCAACCCAAACTTTGCAACATTTTTGTAACGCTACTCTTTTGTTGGAAATCACCCAGAACAAATCGAGCTGCTTTTCTTTGGATTTTTTCCGGTTCTTGAATCAGGTAATCCTGGTGAGGGTCCCATATACTGGAACGAAGATCTGGAAACCATCATTAATAACACCAAACTCTGGTTTTCCTCATCACCACATACGTAGCTGAAACCTGGACAGTTCATAAAGCTGATAGGAAGAAGATTGAAGCGCTGGAAATGTGGGTGTACCGCCGACGCGCCGAGTTCTAACAGTAGGCCTATCCTGGACCGAGCACCGGACGAACGCTTCTGTCCTTGAAGAGTTCAAGATCAAGGGTAGGTTCATGAAGAAGATTAGTCATGCCTATCTGCGATCCAGGAGAACTGGAGAAGATATGGAGAAACTGATTGTGAAGGCCAAAGTAATTACATTAAAAATTACATTAAAAATAACACTTTATTACAGTTTCAACAGAGCATTTAAACAATCGTGACATTCCTGCGCATTATTCTTTATCGAAAAAAATGATGATTAGTGGGTAGTAAAGGCGGCAACGCTGTAGAAACCGTGAAGGGAGAGCAGCGGCCTTACAGTAGGCCCTACTTCCCTCTCACTCCACATTCGGTTCAGGCTCAGCACTAATAGCGACCCAGTTGCCGCGACAGTTAAAAAGCACTTAAAGCAACAAACAGCCTTCAATAAATATACATTATCGCGCACTTAGATCTGAATATGTTTTAGAAGTTGTAGTTATTTCGATTTGTGATTTTTGTTCAAGTCGCTGTATGCTGAAGAACTGTGTAATTTTACTGATAGCGTTTTGTTTTTCAACTGAGCCTGGTTTTGTGAGAAGGTGATGGAAGAAACACCCGTGGGTGATTTAAATGCTAATGACTGTATAATAGAGAGTTTGTTGAAAGTTACTTTCAGCCGTCGTCCATAAAGTGACAAAGCTCAAATTATGAATATGACAAGGCCTATAGGTCTACCTGAACTGCAATTGTGTGCCTATGTGAAGGAAAACAGCGTGAGTATACACGTCATTTCACATCACCAGAGTACATATGATAGATGGAATTTGTTTTCTGGTAGTTCTAATCTGTCTAAACTGTATTGTTATGCATACACCTGGATCTTAGCAGGGTTTTGAACTAACCAAGTTGATAGTTCTTCAAGTGAGGTAGCCATTATCCCTTCATTATTCTGGAAATCATTACCTTGGATGGCCAGAGCATCGGCATAAATGAAGCTTCTAGTGATCATTCGTATGTATGTTAAAGAGGATGGACGACAGAACACTACCCTGTGGAAGGCCATTCTTTTGGTCTACTACTACTATGCCTTCCTTGAAACTAAACAGAAAACCTGCGGCTCTGTAAGAGAGTCTTGAAGATCTCTGTGAAACCATAGTCTTTTATTTTGTGGTAAAGCTTTCGCAACAACCTTCTGTGGTGCACTGTATCATATGCCGCAGTGAGGGCCATGAAGGCCACGCCAGTTACCATGCATTTCTCGAATCCATCCTTAATGAACTGGGTGAGGTTTAGGACCTGTGATGTACAGTTCCTACCTGGTCTGAAATTTGCTTGTTCAGGACTAAGATGTTCTACCTTCAAAATCCTGTGCTCAAGCAGGATCCTCTCAAATGTAGAGGTGACACAACAGTGATATCGATCTGTAACTTCTGGTATCTGATGCATCTTCACCTGGTTTCAAGATGGCAATCATTTGGGAACATGCTCCAAATCGGTCAACACATTCATCTTTCTTTTTTCTTTTCTTTTTTTGTTGCTATTTGTTTTACGTCGCACCGACACAGATATGTCTTATGGCGACGATGAGACAGGAAAGGCCTAAGAATGGGAAGGAGGCGTCCGTGGCCTTAGTTAAGGTACAGCCCCAGCATTTGCCTGGTGTGAAAATGGGAAACCACGGAAAACCATCTTCAGGGCTGCCGACAGTGGGGTTCGAACCCACTATCTCCCGAATACTGGATACTGGCCGCACTTAAGCGACTGCAGCTATCGAGCTCGGTGGAACATGCTCTGCACACTGACCAATAGCATGCTCTTGTAAAAAATAATCGTGAAATTTTACTACGTATTTGATTTCTGGCAAAAACTGAGCATGAAATTCTTTCCGCCATATAAGAAAACAGACTAAACCAAGTGATTTCTGAAGTAGTAAAATTGGCAACATTAATTGGGTCAACACCAGCAACCTCAGCATCTGTAGAAAGAATGTTTTCTGCGCTGATGAGGATAAAGTTATACTGTTGTTCAACGCAAACACAAGAACGTTCATACAGTTTGACATTAATGTCTTTCTTCAGAAACTTCGCAAGTGGCCCGACTACAACTTCATTATCGAGGAATGATCATCCCAAACCAGACGTCTCGACTTCACATATAAATATATAAGATTTTTAAAATGTAATTTAATGTTTTGTGTATTATTAGACTGAGTGGTAGCCCAGATCTTCAGACCAGTATACGCCACTACCAAAGTGCAAGGAATAAGGACCCGAGGAAGAGCTCCAGCAGGGTAGATTGACCAGATGAAGGAGTTGGTCGAGAGGTCTCTACATCAAGCGACACATCTAGCACAGGATAGAAGAGCACGGCAAAACCTTTGCAACCGCACGACATGCCACCACATGGAGAGAGAATACAAGGAAGTTAACTAAGGTATTCCCCCTCTTTTATTTTGTTTATTTAAAGACGAATGTAAAGTGTACAGAATTTTCGCTTTCTAATATAGCAACCCTAGATACTGAACCCTTTAGGTCCATATTGAGGGGTACCTACCTTCCTTACCTATCAGCAAAGTTCATGAGATCTGTCTCTTGGGTCGTTTCGGGTTCTTCGTCACTTGCTGAGGTAAAGGTAGGGTTCATTAATTCTAATCTATCTACTGGAATGAAAGGTCTGTTTAAAAGATTCCTATTTATTCAGGAAAATTCTGAAGTAATTTACTATGTCAACGGTGTCATAGTCAATTGTGTCCACTGGACACCACAATCATTTTTACATAAACGTCAGAACACTGGTGTGAGACTTTAACGTAACTGCCTGATGGGCATTCTTACTAGAAACCATTATCTCAATTATTAATCATTTAAGAAAGGAAAGTCTGGAAATCCTTAAATTCGGCTTCCATGTGAGACCACATGTACCATCATAGTGATTCGTTATGGTCCAGCCCTCGTAACACGAACTCTGGACTCTGGGAATAATTAAGGTCGTCCAATCGGTGTGTGCCACACAGTGGTTCTACGGCATGGACCCTTAATTGAATCGATGTGACCTGCGTCTATGTCATGGACCGACATCTAATCTTCTAAGTTACTTTAAAGTCATTGTGGATGATGACCGCAAGGAAATGATGCTACAATGGCATATGGCCCTAATCTAAGTCACTGAGGTTGATGACACCCTGACCATCCAAGTTTCTAGGCTGAAGGCTAAACACAATTAAGTTACATCGGTTGATGACCAAAGTTCCACTTTACTATCCCCAGCACATTCACTGCTCAATCAACCAAAGTTCAATAATTACAACAATAGCAATGCTCACAAATTTTGTGGCAGTAAAATCCATTTCCTTCGGATATGTCCCCTTAATCGTTACTTTACATGTTAATATTCCCCAGAAAACAAACTAAAATTTCCAGAATGCATCTCCAAGTTATTCGCTTGATTAAAGTTATTTCAAAATGCGGTTTCACTGAATTTAATAATTAAATAAATTTAAATGATTTAATGAAATGTTAAAGATCAGTAAATTTTATCTCCGCGGACTCTGGTTTCTTCACAAATTCCTACGCAGCTGTGATGTGAGTTCAATATTGCGATGTTTATCTGGCTGGAAAAGAATTTTACATAATTCATGTCCAGCTACATATATCCTATCTCGTGATATCATGCTTAAAAATCTAATCTAGTCCTAACCGTTATTAACACTTGGATATCATAATAATCTACGTACAAACCAAACAACTCGCCATATAATTACGATGTCATATCTCGTCATCACTGAAATTTGCACACCCCTCGCAGACAAACCGATCGTCACGACCATCGCTCTATATTTTGGACAACCCTGAAATTGGGTTACTCTGTTCCTTATACTCAAAGTTCGTGATTTCAAATGTTCACTACGTCCCCATTTACAGCATTTCACAATACTTATACTGTATCATTACCGGCTATGAATTTCAACTAAATCCAGCATTTTAACGTTTCCCCTGGCCGAGAATTACAGTACAATCTCAATTCCACTTCTTTCCCGCTATCATAGCTGAGGTCTCTCACCCCATGCTCGCTTGGCAGTTACATAAACCACCCGGTTCGTTCTACCTGACTGACTTCTCAAAATGCTCCCTTTAAACTCTGCCGACATGATTAAACAAATACGATATTCTAACCAACAAAATGCACAGATATGCTTCAAGATGCCCACACTAATTATACGCGTCGCCGATTATACCGCTATGGATTTCTATGAATTTCTTTCCATTCTCAACATTATAAAATATTCCTCGGGCTATCATATCCCGGCTTCAAATGACAGGACTCTAACCTGATTCGCACATCTCATCTCAACTCATATAAAACATTCCTCGGGCTTCCGTGTCCCGGCTTCAATGACAGGTCCAACCTGATTCACAAATCTCATATCAACAAACTAACCTCTGTTTCCCAGCTCCACAATTATCATCGACAAAGAACTGGAATAAAATTCTTACTAGAAATCCCGACGTCTAATATCGCACAATGCATTAATCATGAATAACTTCGCATAAATGATATCGTATTTAATAACTTGATTTTTACGAGAAATGACTGAAACATTCTACTAGATCTTTTATTTGTCAGTCAGACACAGTTTAAAATGGGCATAAAAAAAACGTTTCTCTCCGTGACCAAATTCATCACCCTAGGTTCTCATCCAACAGCGCGCTTCCACTCGATTGAAAATGAGTGACCATGGATTATTATTATTAACGTCAAATTGCAGACAGAAGAATTTTACGTCGAATGAACATCTTAATTTGACATCACAAAATATAGGCAGTACACTCACACGGATGACGATCTACATTGGACGTGATATCACTTCGGAACCCTATTCAATAACTTTTTACAACATTATACGGCCCTCGCAAGACTTCAAAATTTTATCCAAGTGGAAAATAAAACAAATGACTCTTTTAGTCGTACTCTCACATTTACAAAACTTAGTAGGGTGACCACTGCGTCGTATATCCCCATTCAAATACACTTTAAGAAATCACGAGACAGGATATAAGAGGTAGTAAGATGGAAAGCCACCTACCTCATGTCGTCACGCCAGTATTCGTCTTAGGGCTCACCTGTGACCCTGGCATTTTATTTAGCCATCTTTACATTCATGGCTGTACATCTCATTATGTTTCTTCAGGTTTCCTGGAATAAAGCATAAAAAAAAGAAAATACCCTTCACTTGTTTGCTTGAACGCACACGATGGACTATAATTATTTCCGCACACGAATTACTTAATCACATTAGAATTTATTCAGTACTTTGACCGTCCTATCTGTTACAATTATTTCACTCAAGAAAACTATCTCCGCATGGAGTCAAGACTTAGCCGCAGTGGCTAAAATCTGCAGTTGAACTCAGTCTACTTTCGTTGGTTTGATTTCGCAGAGCAGCTCAACAATTTTTCGTCCGCTTTGTACCACAAATGCCGGAGAAGGAAGCTTCGTCATGGCGTCCCTTCATATTTATAGCAGTTACCCCCTCTCTTCGGATCTCTCCCTTTTGCCGCCAAGAAATTTCCTATAAACTTTCTGACTTACCTAAACTGTAATTTCAAGAGTTTTGAAAGTGACTACATGCTTGCTACATTTCTGGCGGTAGTGTTCATGGACATTTAAAAATTTTACGGGTTCGATTTGTGAGATGATTGACCTCCTTTGATAGGCACTATATTTTTTTGACTTGGCGTGGTCACGCCATGTACACGCGCTTTGAAATAGTTCATAAAAATGACTTGAGATTCTTCCGCCGTCGACACGTGTTGTTGACGTCACGTACCCCAGAGCGTGGGACCGAAGGTAATCACCCCCTTGTCACGTGTCAAATCCATGCTATCAAGAATCCAACTTTTAATTTAATTGTTACATTATGCATAATGTTCTTAGGGCACAAAGGTCATGGGTTCATATTTCCCCCAAGACACGAATTCCTTTCGCGCAGTGACAAGGAGATGGCGAAATTTCTAATTTTGACGTCTGATGAAACATGACCTTTGAATGTAAATTCCTTTCCTCTCTCTTATGCAGTTGGTCATCTTCTGGTGTACGGATACTGGTTGATGCCTTCAGCTTCCTGGTAGTTCTCCACTGAATTTTCGACTGAGCTATTTATCCCTTCCTCGCCGTCAAAGTCTTCCTCGCTGTCAAAGTCTTCCTCCTCAGAACCTTCTTCAAATTCTCCCTGTTCTATCGAGATTTTCTCTGTAAGATTCCAGTACTCCTCAAATGCTCTCAATATCACAGAGTCTGGGACTTGCCTGCATTCCCTACATCGTTTCAGTGGGTCATCCTGCTTTTCTTCGAGCGGTTCCACATCTTGATCCACCACTGATTCAATGAGGTTAACTTCCTGGTCCGCCATATCTTCAGGTTTGCGATAAACCTTCAAGTTGGCTGCATTGAAAATAGCCTCAGAGCGTCCATCTAACGACTGGATTTTATAGGAATTATTTCGGAAACTCTGGATGACTTTAAATGGACCCATATACAACGGTGCAAACTTCGCGTAATACTTGTCCTCAGGTTTTGAGAGAGCGGGTTTACGAACAACCACATATTCGCCTTCTTTCAAGGGCCGATGAAATCTCTTATTTTTGACGCGTCTCAAACGTCGGTCAGCTTGCTGACGAAGGTGCCTAGCTGTCTCTTCAATGCGCATCGCTTGAGTCGGCCGTGGGTCGCTCGGACACTTCACCACTGCTTGCCATGGTCTCAGAGGATAAATATTGGAATGAACCACATTTGGGACGCACCCTATAGATTCGTGGATTGTGTTATTCACGCAATCTTCTATGATAGGTAACACATCCATCCATCACCAATGCTCTTGAGCACAGAAGATCCGACAGAACTTCGCGATGACCTGCATAATTCGTTCTGACGGGTTTCCCTCCGGATGGCGAACTGGACTAAGAATATGTCGAATTTCAAGCCTTTGCAACTCCTGTTTAAATTGAGCTGAGGTAAATTGTGTGCCGTGGTCCGTTAATAAAAACATGGGCTTCCCCATAGCTGGAATTATGGTCCTATTTATAGCTCTTAATACCAATTTAGTGTTTGCTTTCTGTAATGGACATAACGATGTGAACTTAGAGAATACGTCCACGGTTACCAAGACGTACCTATTCCCTCTACGTGACTTGGGAAGGACTCCATAAATATCCATCGCGAACAATTCACGAGGTTTAGCTGGTAAGAGAGGTATCGGTGCCTGTCGAATGAGGTACGGGTTCGCCTTAACCCTCTGGCATGTGTCACATGTAATTACAAGGCTTCTCACGTCTTCTCGTAGATGAACCCAAGTGAACGTTTCCTGAAGGGTGGCGGTGACCTTGTCAATCCCACCATGACCGGTTATCCTATGGGCATGCCATATAAGACCCTTCCTAAGTGGTGGTGGTACCACAATTCGAGATTTAGTGTGATCCTTGTCTATGAATTTCAACAAGGTGTTGTCGACAAACAAATAGCTCTCAGCTAGCTTCTCAACTTCTCCACGTCCTGGGTCGTCATGTGGAAGTTCTCCCTTCAACAACGAAATTAACCTGCCACAGAACTGGTCCTGTCGTTGACATTCTGGTAATCGTGTCAGCTCATTTAGAAAGGTTCTATCTTCGTCAGTTAACTCCACGAAGTTCACCTCATGTTCGTTATCGTTTGGGTTTCGACTTAGGGCATCCGCCAGGACATTTGACATTCCTGAACAGTGCTCGATGGTCAGATCAAACTGCTGGATAAACAGTGCCCACCTAGCTACTCTCTCGCTAGCAACTACCGTCTTCATCACAAAGGTCAAGGCCTTGTGATCCGTCCTAATGGTTATAGGGAATCCAAAAATCATCTTTCTCCAGTGCTGTAGTGATTGAACAATTGCAAGCATTTCTAATTCAGTGACACTGTATTTTAGCTCGTGTTTCCTTAGTTTACGGCTAAAGAATGCCAAGTAGTTCTTCTTCTTGGGTTCTTCTCCTTCCTCTTGGTATAAAACTGCACCAATCCCTACGGTGGAAGCATCAGTTTGCAAGATAAAGGCCTTATCGAAATTCGGGTACCCTAGCTTCACACTTCTAGCTAACATCTCCTTAGTATCCCGAAAAGAAATCTCATGTTCCCTAGACCATTTCCATCGATTGTTCTTTACTAGCAAATCTTGCAATGGAGCCACAACCTCCGTATAATTTGGACAGTGATCGCTGAAAAATTGACTCATACCCAAGAACTGTCGGACGTTCTTTACCTTGATAGGCCTTGGAAAGTTGTCAATTGCCTGCAATTTCACTGGGTTGGGGCGTACTCCTTCACCATCAATGATGTGTCCTAAGAAGAGAACTTCCTCCTGTCCGAAATTTGATTTTTTCAAGTTGATCTTAAAACCAGCCACCCTGAGATTTTCGAGTAGCAACTCGAGATGATGAAGATTTTCCTCGAAATCCTTCGACGAAAGCAATATATCATCGACATATCGCGTAGTTATGGCCTTAACTTGATCGGTGAGGTTGCGATCTAGGGCGCGTATGAGAGCTGCACCGGCGTTTTTTATTCCAAACGCGAGACGGTTAAAAACATACGTGTGCTGGTCATACAGGAATCCAGTAAACAATCTTGACTTCTCATCGAGCATTATATGATGATACGACGAGGTCAGATCAATATTAGTGAAGCGGCGCTTGCCCCTAAACCTCCTAATAACTTCTTTGATGGGAGGAGCTCTATCATTTTCAGGGATTAGCCTGTCATTTACGACCCTCGCATCCAAGCATACCCTCAGGGACCCGTCGGGCTTCTGAACGGTAACTAAGGAATTAACGAATGGTGTATTTGCCTTGGAAATCAACCCATTTTCTTCCATCTCTTTAATAATTTTTCCAGCCTCCTGGCGATGTTTCTCCGGAATGGGATACGGCCTACGTTTGAACGGCTCCCAACTGTTTACAGCCAACACATATTTGAAATTTGGAATGCATCCTGGCTTTGAATCGAATACATCCTGATATTTGAGAAGTAGTTCCCTCAACTTCATCTTCTCTTCCGCCGTCCCTGGGCATTCTGATACTTTCTGATTTATCAAATCTTCTACAGCCTTTCCCAATTCAGTCTCGAGGACATCCCACTCTTCCTGGTTGACCTCTTCTGTTCCCTGTTCTATCTCCTCTTCTGTCTCCTTAGAAACGGTAGTGAAATGGACTTCTTCCTCACACATTCTTCTCCCAGTCTGACCCAATGATTCTTCGTTTAAAGCTACTAATTCCGGTCCGTCATCCTTCCTAAATTTCACCTCTCTCCTTCCTAAATCGATGACGGCATTACTTTCACAAATGAAGTCTGCTCCAAGAATAACATTATAGTGCAGCTTTGTAATTATGACAAAAGGATGCGAAAATGTCATGTCTCCTATCTGCAAATCCAAAAATGTCTGCGTTTTACAAATGGCAGTTTTGTCGGGAATGACTCCTCTAATTTTGATATTTGCTACAGGAATTTCTGGCAATTTCTTCCGAGTAGACAATTCGTTAAAGAAATTTTGTGAAATTAAGCTGATGCTGGCGCCTGTATCCAATAAACAGCTCACCTTAAAGTTGCATATCCTGACATTAATGATTGGTAGCTCTCTTATTTTCCTAACCTCCTGTCTGAGGTGGTCTTCCACTAATTCATCTGGTTGTATAATCCAGGAGTCAATCTGGGCTACTATCCAGCCGTCGCGAGAAACGTATTCAGGCTGTGTGTGGGAATCCTGTCCCGTAACCACTACTGGAAATTTGGCGGGTTTTTTTCCGCTCATTTGACGAGTTCAGACTTTCGTCGAAATGAGGCGCGTTAGGGTTTAATTCCCTATCCTGGTGGTAGGTCTTTCGGATAGCTCCAGTATGGGACATGTCTTGAGCTCCTACACAGTCAGTGTTGACTTCCCTTCGTTGGATGCTGTCCTTCCATTTGTCCTGTCCGGTACCTGACCTCAGCTCTCTCAAATACTGGTCCCCTTCTCTCCTTCTCTCTTCAGGCCCGTGAAAACGGTCAGAACGTCTGGAATTTTCGTAACCATCCCCTCTTCTGTTGCCTTCATTCCCGCGTGGGTTCCTTCGTCTTAGATCTGAGTTCCCCTGGTATCGACCCTGGTTTCTTCTCCATTGTTCTCGGCGTCTGTCCCACTCTTCGTGATGGTATCTGGGCTGTTCCCAGTTCTTCCTACCTTGGTATGGCCTGGTGTCGAACCGCCGCCCCTCATTCTCATATCTCGGTGCTCGGGAAACTTCCCTATCTGGCGCGCTCTCCTGGCTGTGATTTACGACATTCACCTGGGGCTCTGAATGCCTGACTATTCGCGGGGCTGATTGATGCGAATGGGTCTGGTCCAGCTGTCGCAATATCAATTCTGCCTGCATCGGGGTTTCGACCTTCGCAGCAATTAATATTCTCTGGATATCCGGTGGGAACTGTTTCTGGATAGCCTGAACCAGTTCTTGCTGACTTGGGGCTGATTCCAGTTCCTTGAACTTAACTAATTGTTCAGTAAAATATAGCGAAAATTTCGGCGGTCCTGCGGTGTTATACCGGCGACTATATAACTCTAGCCTTAGGTTCTGCTGAATCTCAGAATTCCAAAATTTGCCCAAAAATGCGGTCTGAAATTCCTCGAACGTGTCAAAGCTATATCGGAAACCTTTGAACCACAGCGACGCAACTCCGTCTAGGTACCGTTCCACAGTCCTTAGTTGCCTCTCTTCAGGTATCCTATTATCGCGAATATACTCCCTAAGTTCTCTAAGAAAACCCTTTGGCGTCTGGGTACCACTGCCATCGAATTTCTTAGGCTGATCTTCCTTAAGACGAATCATGTTTATAACATTAGTGACGTTTTGCCCCTGAGAATGGGTAGAATTGTCAAAGTGTCCGTTCCCTGTAGGATGTATGGGACTACTAGCGTTGCTGGGGCAACTGAACGACATTTCTGAGGTGCGGCGAGATTTACTAACCACTTCCTCTATCTTGGCCTGGACTCCTACGATATTGCTCACTAACCCATCCAGTTCTAATTTCTGGGCACTAACTTCCCCCTTAAGAGCCTCATGAACAGATGTCAACTCGTCGCTCAGTGTTATGACCTTATTTTGGGTATCTTTAAGTTGTTTCGATAGGTCTACCCTTGTATCGCCTAGATCTTTTCCTAGTTCCTCAATATCCGCTTGTACCTCCTCAATACTCCTAGCCGTTTCTTCCTGAGTTGTACCTAATTTTCTCATATCCTCTTTATTCATCTGGATTAATTTTAAGTCAATGGCCTCAATACGCTGGTCTACAGTTGCCTTGACGTCTTCGGCTACCTGGTCTACTTTGCCATTTACGACGGCTATCTCTTTACACAACATTTCCTTATGTTCATTCATTGCTGTGAAGACCTTTGACTTATCGTCTTCACGCATGATGTTGAACTTCTCTACCTCTGTCTTCAGATCGGCCTTAAGCTCAGCTTGATCTGACATCAACTGCTGATGTAGTTCCCTACTTTCGTTGACGTGCCTATCGAGGTCTCCTCTAATTATGTCCTGATTTTCACTGAGAACACGATGTAGCTCGCGAGTTTCCATGAACTGCTGATTTATTTCATGTTTAAAGTGAACCTGTGCTTTAGTGTTCTGCTCCACCTTCACATTTAAGTCACCAATGTCCTTCCTAATATCCCCACTAGCTTCTTTACAACTATCCTGAGTGTCCTGCACTTTAATGTCAACATTTTGAACAACTTCCTTCATACCTTGTAATTCTACCTCTGCACTATCTAATTTATTGTCCATTGTTCCTACGACTTCCTTCATACCTTTCAATTCTGCCTCTGTACTATCCAACTTCATACTCATACATTTAATATTCTCACTTAAGTCCTTCCTATCGGCATCCATTCTCTCCATAAAGTCCTTCTTATTATTTTCCATCCTCTCCATTAAGTCCTTGATCATTTGGGCCACCTGCCCTTGGGCCAGTTCTCCCTCCTGCATAAACATACTGTATTTAACAGAAAACGATAGGTCATCGGTGAGCCCGAGACTTCAACGGCGTATAACAAGACTACAACGATAAACATCACAACATCCCCCTATCTAACACATCACATTGTTAATGCAACATTCTCTAAAAATTTTATTTAATAAAACGTGAACTGCAATGTTCACTCGATCAAAGTGATCAGCCAAAACTCTCAAACCAGTATTCAAAAATTTGGGAAATTACACTAACACACTTAAATTATACCTTTCATTCAGTAGATAAATTATTCTCATAGTGGTATCTCCTAGCCTTACTCATCGGGCGTTTATCTATTTCTTCGAGTTCACTATCAACTCTGGCGCACGATTTTATCATCCATAATGTGGCATAGCCTCAACATTATTTCTCTTTTCCTCTAGTACACGATTTTTTTCAAAATATCCTTATCGTTATCGTGACTTAGGTTCCCTCATCGTTATCGTGACTTATGCCTCAACGTTGGTGCGACAACTTACTGGTCGACCAACGTATAACAATCCTACAATTGGTCATCGTTTCACTGATGTCAACCAACCTAACTTGTAGTTCTTCTCTCGATGTACTTAGGCCCTGTCTTAAGTGACTGAAGCCACCACGTTGGAAGCCATTTTAATGAACCCTTTAGGTCCATATTGAGGGGTACCTACCTTCCTTACCTATCAGCAAAGTTCATGAGATCTGTCTCTTGGGTCGTTTCGGGTTCTTCGTCACTTGCTGAGGTAAAGGTAGGGTTCATTAATTCTAATCTATCTACTGGAATGAAAGGTCTGTTTAAAAGATTCCTATTTATTCAGGAAAATTCTGAAGTAATTTACTATGTCAACGGTGTCATAGTCAATTGTGTCCACTGGACACCACAATCATTTTTACATAAACGTCAGAACACTGGTGTGAGACTTTAACGTAACTGCCTGATGGGCATTCTTACTAGAAACCATTATCTCAATTATTAATCATTTAAGAAAGGAAAGTCTGGAAATCCTTAAATTCGGCTTCCATGTGAGACCACATGTACCATCATAGTGATTCGTTATGGTCCAGCCCTCGTAACACGAACTCTGGACTCTGGGAATAATTAAGGTCGTCCAATCGGTGTGTGCCACACAGTGGTTCTACGGCATGGACCCTTAATTGAATCGATGTGACCTGCGTCTATGTCATGGACCGACATCTAATCTTCTAAGTTACTTTAAAGTCATTGTGGATGATGACCGCAAGGAAATGATGCTACAATGGCATATGGCCCTAATCTAAGTCACTGAGGTTGATGACCCCCTGACCATCCAAGTTTCTAGGCTGAAGGCTAAACACAATTAAGTTACATCGGTTGATGACCAAAGTTCCACTTTACTATCCCCAGCACATTCACTGCTCAATCAACCAAAGTTCAATAATTACAACAATAGCAATGCTCACAAATTTTGTGGCAGTAAAATCCATTTCCTTCGGATATGTCCCCTTAATCGTTACTTTACATGTTAATATTCCCCAGAAAACAAACTAAAATTTCCAGAATGCATCTCCACGTTATTCGCTTGATTAAAGTTATTTCAAAATGCGGTTTCACTGAATTTAATAATTAAATAAATTTAAATGATTTAATGAAATGTTAAAGATCAGTAAATTTTATCTCCGCGGACTCTGGTTTCTTCACAAATTCCTACGCAGCTGTGATGTGAGTTCAATATTGCGATGTTTATCTGGCTGGAAAAGAATTTTACATAATTCATGTCCAGCTACATATACCTATCTCGTGATATCATGCTTAAAAATCTAATCTAGTCCTAACCGTTATTAACACTTGGATATCATAATAATCTACGTACAAACCAAACAACTCGCCATATAATTACGATGTCATATCTCGTCATCACTGAAATTTGCACACCCCTCGCAGACAAACCGATCGTCACGACCATCGCTCTATATTTTGGACAACCCTGAAATTGGGTTACTCTGTTCCTTATACTCAAAGTTCGTGATTTCAAATGTTCACTACGTCCCCATTTACAGCATTTCACAATACTTATACTGTATCATTACCGGCTATGAATTTCAACTAAATCCAGCATTTTAACGTTTCCCCTGGCCGAGAATTACAGTACAATCTCAACTCCACTTCTTTCCCGCTATCATAGCTGAGGTCTCTCACCCCATGCTCGCTTGGCAGTTACATAAACCACCCGGTTCGTTCTACCTGACTGACTTCTCAAAATGCTCCCTTTAAACTCTGCCGACATGATTAAACAAATACGATATTCTAACCAACAAAATGCACAGATATGCTTCAAGATGCCCACACTAATTATACGCGTCGCCGATTATACCGCTATGGATTTCTATGAATTTCTTTCCATTCTCAACATTATAAAATATTCCTCGGGCTATCATATCCCGGCTTCAAATGACAGGACTCTAACCTGATTCGCACATCTCATCTCAACTCATATAAAACATTCCTCGGGCTTCCGTGTCCCGGCTTCAATGACAGGTCCAACCTGATTCACAAATCTCATATCAACAAACTAACCTCTGTTTCCCAGCTCCACAATTATCATCGACAAAGAACTGGAATAAAATCCTTACTAGAAATCCCGACGTCTAATATCGCACAATGCATTAATCATGAATAACTTCGCATAAATGATATCGTATTTAATAACTTGATTTTTACGAGAAATGGCTGAAACATTCTACTAGATCTTTTATTTGCCAGTCAGACACAGTTTAAAATGGGCATAAAAAAAACGTTTCTCTCCGTGACCAAATTCATCACCCTAGGTTCTCATCCAACAGCGCGCTTCCACTCGATTGAAAATGAGTGACCATGGATTATTATTATTAACGTCAAATTGCAGACAGAAGAATTTTACGTCGAATGAACATCTTAATTTGACATCACAAAATATAGGCAGTACACTCACACGGATGACGATCTACATTGGACGTGATATCACTTCGGAACCCTATTCAATAACTTTTTACAACATTATACGGCCCTCGCAAGACTTCAAAATTTTATCCAAGTGGAAAATAAAACAAATGACTCTTTTAGTCGTACTCTCACATTTACAAAACTTAGTAGGGTGACCACTGCGTCGTATATCCCCATTCAAATACACTTTAAGAAATCACGAGACAGGATATAAGAGGTAGTAAGATGGAAAGCCACCTACCTCATGTCGTCACGCCAGTATTCGTCTTAGGGCTCACCTGTGACCCTGGCATTTTATTTAGCCATCTTTACATTCATGGCTGTACATCTCATTATGTTTCTTCAGGTTTCCTGGAATAAAGCATAAAAAAAAAGAAAATACCCTTCACTTGTTTGCTTGAACGCACACGATGGACTATAATTATTTCCGCACACGAATTACTTAATCACATTAGAATTTATTCAGTACTTTGACCGTCCTATCTGTTACAATTATTTCACTCAAGAAAACTATCTCCTCATGGAGTCAAGACTTAGCCGCAATGGCTAAAATCTGCAGTTGAACTCAGTCTACTTTCGTTGGTTTGATTTCGCAGAGCAGCTCAACAATTTTTCGTCCGCTTTGTACCACAAATGCCGGAGAAGGAAGCTTCGTCATGGCGTCCCTTCATATTTATAGCAGTTACCCCCTCTCTTCGGATCTCTCCCTTTTGCCGCCAAGAAATTTCCTATAAACTTTCTGACTTACCTAAACTGTAATTTCAAGAGTTTTGAAAGTGACTACATGCTTGCTACATTTCTGGCGGTAGTGTTCATGGACATTTAAAAATTTTACGGGTTCGATTTGTGAGATGATTGACCTCCTTTGATAGGCACTATATTTTTTTGACTTGGCGTGGTCACGCCATGTACACGCGCTTTGAAATAGTTCATAAAAATGACTTGAGATTCTTCCGCCGTCGACACGTGTGGTTGACGTCACGTACCCCAGAGCGTGGGACCGAAGGTAATCACCCCCTCGTCACGTGTCAAATCCATGCTATCAAGAATCCAACTTTTAATTTAATTGTTACATTATGCATAATGTTCTTAGGGCACAAAGGTCATGGGTTCAATACACTAGTGGACATAATCCTGGCCGCTTTTTTTTAATGGATGGATGTACCCATATAGCACAGAATAAATACTGGGTGAAGATATATGGCTGATTTATTTCACTTATTTATGACACCTTAGCAATGTACATTATTGGCTATATTCAGATTTTTCAGTATTTTCTCACTCTCATAGTTATGTGCAAAATTATTTGGAAAAAGAGGGAAAATGTTATTAATTTGTTAAGCTATGTTTCCCATCCCATTTTTGTCATAGGATATGGCTGATGTCACTACCAGTAACATTCAAGAATTGTTGTGTGATTGATATGCTTTAGTATGCGCTCTGCTGTGGAAGGTGACACGTTTGAAGAAATTGTTGCGAAGTTGGGACATAGAGCTACTAAGTCAGGTGTAAGGAAAGTGTGGGAACGTTATAAAATAACGAAGAGTAAGTACTGAAACTGCTGCTATAACTGGAAGAAAACCTCTATTTTTTCCTCAAACTGAAGAAAAATTTGCCACCTTACGTTACAAGACCGTCGGTGAAGTGAAAAACAGATTACGAAGGTGCTGGAATCATCCAAAGTCACCGTTCCTGACAGAACCGTTCGAAGAAAATTGTGTGCAAATGGTTTGCAGGCGAAGAGACAAAGAAAAAAGTCCTATCTTAATAAAAGAACAAAGGGAGAAACGTGTGACGTGGGCTGTCAAACGAAGGAAATGAACTGATGTGGAATGGGCCAAGGTACGTCGCAACGACACAGATAGGTCTTATGGCGACGGTGGGATTGGAAAGAGCTAGGAGTGGGCAAGAAGCACCCGTGTCTTTGATTAAGGTTCAGTCCTAGCATTTTCTTGGTGTGAAAATGGAATACCACGGAAAACCATATTCAGGGTTGCCTACAGTGGAGTTCAAACCCACTGTCTCCCGAATGCAAGCTGATAGCTTCGTCACCCAAAACGCACAGCCGCTTGCTCAGTGGGCCAAGGTAATCTGGAGTGATGAGATCCGTATTTCCACATTTGAAAATGATGATATCGAATACGTGCGTCGTCGACCTGGCGAAGATTTGTTACTAGAATGCACAACCGGTACTATGATGCACCCAGTCAGTGTATTAATGTGGAAATCGATGGCAAGACATGGTGTTGGTCGACTGCATGTGGTAGACGGTTGAATAAATACTAAGAGATACTATAATGAGATCCTGAAAGCAAATCCGCTACCTTCCATTAATTATTTATTTTCTGATCATCAGAGTCAATGCTTCTTTCAACAAGATAGTACATATAAAATAGAGTTTGAAATGGTTGAAAGATCATCATATTAAGGTTTTGCTATAGCCAGGAAACAGCCCTGATCTAATCTCGACAGAAAAACATGTGGTCTAAGGTGAAGGTGCTTGTTTCGCACAAAATCCCAGAAATAAAAAGGAATTTGTGAAAATCATCGCCCATGTTTGGTCTAGGGTCATAACTACGGAAGTCAGAAGATCTTCAAAGGTTCCATATTCCGTAGAATTGAATCGGTCATAAAAGGCAAGAGATTACATACAAAGTACACAGTTCAGAAAAATTAGGGGAACATGTTTTGTAATGTCTGGTATGTGAACTTTAATTTTGTAAGTGGGGTTTCAATGGTCGTACAGCATACCTTGAGACCTTAGTTACTCAGGATATGTCAAATCGAAGTTATACGCCATCTGTAGGCGTAGCCATGCATTAAACTGCAGGTGACCCCTCAAAACAAAGTGAATAGCGGTGAGTCCGTGTGTCGTTGTGAGGTACACAGACTACTGCGGTCATTCGAGCACGTTGTAAGTCAACTAGCACATCCCGTGAGACATCTTAACGAGGTTTAAGTCGCACGGGCCGTCACTTTGATCCAGGAAGGACGGACTTTTCGCCGTGTTGTTGTGGATCTCAATGTCTCTCCGTCAGTTAATCAACGTTTGTGGAATCGCTACAGTGAGACAGACCAGTTCACAAGGAGAATTGGAGAAGGTCGTGGATGCATGACAACCCCACAATATGACCGATATCTGATCATCTGTGCGTTGCAGCGTCGTTCATCAACTGCCAGAGAACTCCAACAAGACCTCAGGAGGGTCACTGGAGTCACGGTGTCTGACCAGACAATAAGGAACAGGTTAAGAGAAGTGTCCTTACAACCGAGACGTCCTATTCGAGTGCCCCATTTAACGCAGCAACATCGCGCAACTCGCCTTCTGTTTGCCCGTACCGACGTCAACTGGCAACTTCGCTAATTGAGACCTGTGTTGTTCACAGACGAGTCCAGATTTCCCCTGACACAGCGTGATGGACGTGAACGTGTGTGGAGACGCCGTGGTGAACAGTACATGCCAAATCTTGTCCAGGAAGGCGACCGATTCGGACAAGGTTCTGTGATGGTGTGGGGAGACATCAGTATTGATGGCCGTACGGATCTTGTCGTCATCCGTGGTAATCTTACCGCTGCGGGGTACATCGAGCAGATACTGCTACAGCATGTGCTGGTTGCTGCGTACGGTGTTGGCCCTGAATTCGTACTCATGCACGACAATGCCAGGGCTCATGTAGCGCGCATCACCAGCGCTGTCTTGGGAGAATTGGACATTCAAGAGATGGAATGGCCAGCAGTGAGTCCCGACCTTAATCCCATCGAGCATGTGTGGGATAGGCTTGACAGAATTATTCTTTGGCGACCTTTTCCATCACAGACTCTCCAAGACCTCGAACAGGCTCTCATTGAAGAATGGGACCTGATACCGCAACGTGACCTCCGTCGACTTATACGGAACATGCCACGTAGGTACCAAGCTGTGATAAATGCTCGTGGAGGATATACACCATACTGAAGCTCTCTAGCTGTGATAAAAATCCACCCTGGAGGACTGTTATCACTTTGTTTTCGCCTCTGTTGGACATTTCTGTTTGTGCTCTGACAATGAACACGAATCCATCGATGTTCTTTTGTATACTTCAACGGGAAAGAATAAAGGTTTATTTGGTAATATACCGGGGTGGGAGGTATAGTTTTTTGGGGCATAACATTCGTTCAAAAATATGCTACCCTAACTGTTTTGAATGTGTAGTAATAAACTGCGACATTGTAGAAACGCCACCATCCGCCAAGTAAATGGAATAATAAAATAGAAAACATTAAATCATGAAAATTGTCCAAAACTATGTCCGCTAGTTTGCACGTTAAACTGAAGCGTGCTCATATGGATGTGCTACAGTTCCTTCATCCATCATCAGACAGCGGCAGGTTACGGGCATAGGAATATTCACCCTCGGATGCGGAATCGAGGGTATAAATAACCTGTCTGAATGGGGTAGAAAAGAAACGAAACTTCCACTTTGTATGCGGGTTGCAATAATGTTAAGCTAGCACTGACCAATGATGGGCACAGGAGAAACAGGTATTGCTTATCGTGAAGAAGCGCCGATACCGAGACGTCTAGAAGGATGTGAATTTTTTTTGCTATTGGCTTTTTTTACGTCGCACCGACACAGATAGGTCTTATGGCGACGATGGGATGGGAAAGGCCTAGGAGTTGGAAGGAAGCGGCCGTGGCCTTAATTAAGGTACAGCCCCAGCATTTGCCTGGTGTGAAAATGGGAAACCACGGAAAACCATCTTCAGGGCTGCCGATAGTGGGATTCGAACCTACTATCTCCCGGATGCAAGCTCACAGCCGCGCGCCTCTACGCGCACGGCCAACTCGCCCGGTGGATGTGAATTTATGGAATGGTGTAAACACTCTCGAAATAAAAAATATATATAAATAGTCGAATATATAATTAATAGGAATATAATACACTATAGTTTATAACTGATTTCTTAAGATTTGAGCTGAAATTTGTTCCCCATTACAGTGCGCAATTGGTTTTATAACTTGTATACTTTGACCACATTTCTTAACTGTTGTGTTCAGCGCTTGTCCCATTTCTCTACGAATCTTCGTAGCGTGTTTTTATGACAAGATGCTTTTCCTGACGTCGAGCTCATCAGAGAAGTTAATAAGACAAAATGAATGACGTGATACATGATACTAGGCAGCAGCGTCACCTCCTAGTCTATTCAAGAATGGATATGTAAGATTTCTGTTTCTCTCTTTTTCACATACACATAAACGTAGTAGCAGATTTGCCCTTCCTCCCCATCTCTCATCGAACGGTTTAGATCACTTGGCAACGAATTACTAAATACTAATGATAATACTAATTATAATACATATAATACATGCAACGTAAAGCATACCTCACAAAATATATATTATAGTGTTTTTACGGATATGTTATAATGTCCTATGTGTTATAATTTTGCCAGACTGAAAAGCTTTAAAATTGTATTTACTGAGTCGGCACTGAAAAAGTACGGTTCCTTTCTTAATAGAAAAAAGAAAAGCAATGAATTATGTCCATCCTACGGTCCTTTTTGCCGACTAATTTAGCTATTACTTATTCGTTGAAGTTCTGTAAATCTCTCTCAGTATTACTTTTTTTTTTTTTTTTTTTTTTTTGCTACGGGCTTTACGTCGCACCGACACAGATAGGTCTTATGGCGACGATGGGATGGGAAAGGCCTAGGAGTTGGAAGGAAGCGGCCGTGGCCTTAATTAAGGTACAGCCCCAGCATTTGCCTGGTGTGAAAATGGGAAACCACGGAAAACCATTTTCAGGGCTGCCGATAGTGGGATTCGAACCTACTATCTCCCGGATGCAAGCTCACAGCCGCGCGCCTCTACGCGCACGGCCAACTCGCCCGGTAGTATTACTTTGTATAGACAGCATTGCTAACGCACTCAGGTAGTGGTGATTATTGTTTTAAGAGGAAGTACAAGTAGGCAACCATCCTCTATATAACACTAATCAGAGGGAAAATATGCAAGGGATCCGACACTTCGAAGAATGAAGATATCGGCCATAGGATGACAAGGGCCACGAAGGGCGTGAAAATGAAAGACTCCCTAGCCCTCACAAACCTAATAGCGTCGGGGTCCGAAAAGAACAAGAAATGACCAAGAGAGGTCGGATAGGATAGATGAAAGTGAGGAGCCTGGCACAAGTAAGTGGAAGCAATGCCAGGACTCAGCTGAGGGCCCCGTGGTCGCCAACCCACGCTCCAAAGTTCAGAGCCCCTGGAGCCCCTTTTAGTCGCCTCTTACGACAGGCAGGGGATACCGTGGGTGTTATTCTACCGCCCCCACCCACAGGGGGAGCTAACGCACTCAGACGTTTCGCTCTTATTGTAGAACGCAAGGAGGTTTTTGCGGGCTTTATAGTAGAACAAACATATTTTGGCTTCGCGCTGTAGTCATTGCCACTCGTACCCGTATTTTCAGCAGCTTAGAAACTTGACTAAGTGTTTTCTGGGGAGTATTACCGATAATGAATCCCAGTAGACCAAATAATGCGGGTAATGCACCTGTCTGGGGGGTGAGTGAGTAATTACTGTAGGATCGCAAGGAAATGCTGCACCCTGACGTTTAGCCAATGGAAGTTCTCCGGACTGTGTAGAGGTATCGCCCTCTACTATGACTGCGCTATTAGCACGTAGTAGAGGGGATTTCTGCATGACCGACGCAGAACCTATCGCTTCATAGTATTGTGTCCTAACGTCCTTGACGACACTGCCTTACCCTCCGCTAGCAGTTTTAGCTCCACAAACTCACAGGATCGCTCGCATGGTCCCGGTATTATGATTCTGCCAGGAAAAAAACATGCTCTTGAGAGGTGACAGTAGCAGTGGAGAGAGCGTGCGCAAATTTGAAACATGGTTTACATGATAGAAAACATTTATTTTCTTAAATAATCTTTAAAACGAATGTTATGCATGTTAACCAATTCGGGTGTGCACTTGCGAGTATCCAGGAGCCGCCACTGGTAAAAAGGGAACCCAGTTCCGGTAGCCTACATAGCTTACTCCAGTCGAATAACACTAAGGCTGAACGTCGCCACCCGATGGACGAATCACCATCAACACCATTAAATCCCCTCACTACATATGAACAATACGGCGAGATTTAGAATAGAATTCAGGCTTTTGGCACGCAATCTAATAATTAGAAATTGTATACCACCACCTATCCTACCCTGTCGGTCAGTATTCTGATGGTGAAACCTTTTTCGGCCAACGAGACTCGAACCAACTAACTACGGTGTCAGATCTTAACGATCATGGCCAGCAGCTAAATCTTAAAAATATTACGTAATTACGCTGTATGAAGGATATTTTAGGGGAGTTCTTATTTTTAAATTTCCAACTTGTGCCTCGCCTTTCTAAAGGGCCACAGCACGCCGCTATAATGGAGTGTCGCCTCCGGAGAGGCCTGGCGCAGGTCTTCCGAACTGACGCCTGTTGGAGACCTGCTTGTCTGTAAGAACGGGTCCGTACCTATGATGAATTCTAATGTTGATGACGGCATATATACCCAGTCCTCAAGCCAGAGGAATTAACCAATTAAGTTTAAAATTCCCGACCGGGCTGGGAATCGAATCCGCGACCCCTTGGACCAAAGGCCAGCAGGCCAGCACGCCAGCACGCTAACCATTTAGCCATGGAGCTGGACAGCGCGCCGCTGCATGCAAGGTGAGACAGAAGAGTACGGACGTGGGTTACAAGAACACGGTTGTTTTGCAACCGCATAACGGATAGCAAACGGTGTAAATAAAGCAAGAATAGTTCTTTCACGACTTGACGTGCTTTTCGTTAGCACTTACGAAGTGCCAACTATTGTCCAATTATATTGAAAGAATACATCTTTGGAGCGTGGAAAGATTGAAAAAACAACGCCTAACATTAGAACCGAGGTAACAGCATGCGAGAGCCGGGCCAAGTTACTCAGACAGTAGAACCTTGGCCTTCTGAGCCCGCGTCTCCAGGGTCGATCCCGGCCCAGTCCGGAGGTATTTAGAATTACTCAGATAAATCGGCCTCGTGTCGGTAGATTTATCGCCGCGTAAAATTACTCCTGTGAAACAAAATGCAGGGACCTTGGCGTCTGCAAAAAACCATAAAAGTAGTTAAATGAGACGTAAAACCAAAAACATTTAAAATAATTATTATTCGAGAGATCGGTAAAAGAGATACAACACAAGAACATGCAAAATGTGTTGTCATAACCGTTTAGGCTGATCAAATCTCCGTAGAAGCTCCAAACAATTAAACTAATTGTGCGTACATTTATTTATTTATTTATTTATTTATTTATTTATTCATCGTCATCATCATCTGTTTACCCTCCAGGTTCGGTTTTTCCCTCGGACTTAGCGAGGGATCCCACCTCTACCGCCTCAAGGGCAGTGTTCTGGAGCTTCAGACTCTTGGTCGGGGGATACAACTGGGGAGTATGACCAGTACCTCGCCCAGGCGGCCTCACCTGCTATGCTGAACAGGGGCCTTGTGGAGGGATGGGAAGATTGGAAGGGATAGGCTAGGAAGAGGGAAGGAAGCGGCCGTGGCCTTAAATTAGGTACCATCCCGGCATTCGCCTGGAGGAGAAGTGGGAAACCACGGAAAACCACTTCCAGGATGGCTGAGGTGGGAATCGAACCCACCTCTACTCAGTTGACCTCCCGAGGCTGAGTGGACCCCGTTCCAGCCCTCGTACCACTTTTCAAATTTTCGTGGCAGAGCCGGGAATCGAACCCGGGCCTCCGGGGGTGGCAGCTAATCACGCTAACCACTACACCACAGAGGCGGACTTATTTATTTATTTCTCTTCAAAAAGAGAACACACAGTCTACCGATCCTCTTCTATGGAACTGTGAAGATATTCAAGAAGAAAATACATTACATTATTTTAAGGAAATTATTTGATCTCCCACTAGGGTATATGTTTAAAATTTAAAGGTCTCCGAGAATCACCCACAATCATCAGACCTAAATGAATTTAGGACCTTGGTAAAAGTCTGATAATAAACTAATTTTTCTCAAACCGAGCTCGATAGCTGCAGTCGCTTAAGTGCGGTCAGTATCCAGTATTCGGGAGATAGTAGGTTCGAACCCCACTGTCGGCAGCCCTGAAGATGGTTTTCCGTGGTTTCCCATTTTCACACTAGGCAAATGCTGGGGCTGTACCTTAATTAAGGCCACGGCCGCTTCCTTCCTACTCCTAGCCCTTCCCTGTCCCATCGTCGCCATAAGACCTATCTGTGTCGGTGCGACGTAAAGCAAATAGCAAAAAAAAAATTTTTCTCAAATCGCTTACTACAACAAAATCAAATTCCTACATTAGGTAGCCTGATCTCGTTATTGTGTATGACCATTACATTGTTATATGACCGAGCAAGTTGGCTGCGTGACTCAGGTCGCTTAATTGTGCCCTTAGACTCTGGAGATGATGGGTTCGGATCCCACAGTTGGCAGCCCTAAAAATGCTTTTCCGTGGTTTACCATTTTCACGCCCGATTCGTTGGCTGAATGGTCAGCATAGTGGCCTTCGGTTCAGAGGGTCCCGGGTTCGATTCCCGGCCGGGTCGGGGATTTTAACCTTCATTGGTTAATTCCAATGGCCCGGGCGCTGGGTGTTCGTGCTGTCCCCAACATCCTTGCAACTCACACACCACACATAACACTATCCTCCACCACAATAACACGCAGTTACCTACACATGTCAGATGCCGCCCACCCTCATCGTAGGGTCTGCCCTCGGCTAGAAATAGCCACACGATTTTTTTTCTTTTTTTACACCAGACAAAGGTCGTGTACTTTATTTTAGGCCACGGCCGCTACCTTCCTATATTTGCGTCGCCGAAAACCTTCGATGAGTCAGTGCGAAGTTAGAAAAAACGAAAACAGAATCTGACTTCACGATAATGAAAAATGAAATATTGTATGTTTGAAATACCAGACGATATTTGAGATTTAAACGATTAATATGAAAATCTGTTGAACTAATGGATTTCACCCTAAACGAGAGCTGCAAGGCTTTCGGGCTGAGCAGCGGTCGCGTGGTAAGCCATGGTTCTTCGGGGTTGTTGCGCATGTGGTTTGGTAGGTTTTTGAGAGCTGCAAGGAGTTCGAGCTACAGTGTCTACGCCTGGTTGAACATGAACAACCGAACATTGCAGAGTTCTTAAGTTGTTTTAAGCGATGATCTGCTGTAGGTGTGGTGTGTCAGCTTGGCTGTATCCTTATTCGCGTAACCTTGTGGGCCACTTGTAGGATGACGCGGCGACTTACGTTCACACACGTGCCCTTACTTACTTGGAGGTCTTCCGGTTGTTGATGTTTCTGGATTTCAGATACCTGATCACTCTCTCAATCTTAAAAATTACTATTTTCACTATGGTTTTTGATCACTATGGGATGGGATTACAGAGGTTTAGTTGGGGCAGTACTCAGTCAGGATCGTGGCTGAATGGTCAGCGTACTAGCCTTCGATTCAGAGGTGGTGGTGGTGATTATTGTTGTAAGAGGAAGTACAACTGGGCAACCATCATTTATATAACAGTAATCAGACAGAGAAAATGGAAGGGGTCCGACACTTTGAATAATGAAGGTATCGGCCAAAAAGACAAGGGCTACGAAGGGCGTGAAAATGAAAGACTCCCTAGGCCTCCATACGTAATACCGTCGGGGTCGGAAAAGAACAAGAGTTGACCAAGAGAGGTCGGACAGGATAGATGAAAGTTAGGAGCCTGGCACAAGTAAGTGGAAAAATTGCCAGGACTCAGCTAAGGGCCCCGTGGTCGCCAACCCACGCTCCAAAGTTCAGAGCCCCCTGGGGCCTTCGATTCAGAGGGCTCTGAGTTCTTTCTTTTAGCATAGAGACAATAAGTGATTATCATCACCACACCAAGTGAGACTAAACATGATACCTTGGTACTGTACTTACAAAATAACATTTTCCCATGATTTTTTAGTTAGCAATTTTCAGCATTTCCAATTATTTATTTATTTATTTAATCCGTTTACCATCCAGGGTTGGTTTTTCCCCCGGATTCAGCGAGGGATCCCACCTCTATCGCCTCAAGGGCAGTGTCCTGGAGCGTAAAATATTTGGTCGGGAATACAACTGGGGAGGAGAACCAGAGCCTCGCCCAGACGGCCTCACCTGCTATGCTGAACACGGGCCTTGTTGGGGGATTGGAAGATTGGAAGGGATAGGCAAGGAAGAGGGAAATAAGCGGCCGTGGGGCGTTAAGTGAGGTAACGTCCCGCCATCTGCCTTGGACAAGTGGGAAACCACGGAAAACCACTTCGAGGATGGCTGAGGTGGGAATCGAACCCCCTTTACTTAGTTGACCTTCCGAGGCTAACTGGACTCCGTTCCAGCCCTCGTACCACTTTTCAAATTTCGTGGCGCTGAAGCCACTGGCAGTTAATATTTTCCAATTGAAGTCCTAAGACTGTGGAAGTAGTGACCATAGCCTTAAATACTGCATAGCACCAACAATTGTCTAGTGTGAAAAATGGAAAACTATTTTTAGGGCTGCCGAGAGTGGGATTCGAACCCCTTATCTCCCGAAAGCAAACTAAGTTAACAGCTACACGGCCTGAACCGAGCAACCAACTCGCTTTGTTTTTCTTTACTTGGAACATAACAAAAATAATTTTCTGTGACAGTCAACAAGTATTATTATCAGCGCAGTTCTGGCGGGAGTTCTACCGCGCTTTTTAAGTATGAGCTTGGACAGGCGGCGAATGAGAAGTAGCACGCGCTCGTCGAGCTGGTTTCGACACACTTCCCATTCCCCAAGCAGCAGATAATGACAGTGACGGAGCTCACGCACTCACGCTTACAGCTCCCGGCTGTGGTTAGCACCCCTGCCGCAAGATGACAGCATCTCCTGGGTTCAAACTACTGTCGGCGCAGAAAGTATGTGCGGTCGAGTTTAAACGCTAATCAAATTTGAATCAGTCCACCAATCTAAAATAGAACCACACCATCGTAAAGCTTGTTTTATTATGCGTTCTTTTGTGGTATTTGCATATTTTATTATGTTTCTTGTGAAAGTTATATGAGACGGAATGCAAAAATAGTACCTATTTTCTTGCCTTTTTTTTTTTTTTTTTTGTAAACAACAACTTTGTACTACCATTACATGAAAGCGCACTGTCCGATTTTCATTAAATTTAGGTGGATTATGAAATGCACAACTATAAATATATTTCTGAAGTTTAATTACATTATACACTTTGGAGAAAAAGATGTTAATGTTTTTGTAAAAAGCCTGTCCGTTTGATACTGGGTGGTCTTCCGAAATCGAGAACCGGGCGAGTTGGCCGTGCGGTTAGGGGCGCGTGGCTGTGAGCTTGCATCCGGGAGATAGTGGGTTCGAATTCCACTGTCGGTAGCCCTGACACAGATAGGTCTCATGACGACGATGGGGCAGGATAACGCTAGGAGTGGGAAAGAAGCGGCCGTGGCCTTAATTAACGTGGTGTGAAGATGGGGAACCATGGAAAATCCATTTTTCAGGGCTGCCGACAGTGGGTTTCGAACCCACAATCGCAAGCTCACAGCTGCGCACCCCTAACCGCACGGCCAACCCACTCGGTGGGAGATGGGTCTGATTGACGCCCTGGTCATTGAGGACTCCACTGTTAGACAAGTGGGGAAAATGTGAAAGGGTGTGGAGGAAAGGGAACCAGAGTAGAGTGTTACGCACGAATTAGGTTAAGGCAGGTGTTGAAATGAAATGGCTTTTAGTGCCGGGAGTGTCCAAGGACATGTTCGGCTAGCCAGGTGCAGATCTTTTGATTTGACGTCCGTAGGCAAACTGCGCGTCGTGATGAGGATGAAATGATGATGAAAACAACACACACATAACCAATGATGTTTACAATTCCCAACCCTGTCGGGCCAAAGGCCAGCACGCTAACCATTTAGCCATGGAGCCGAACAACTGGTTATGACTGCACGGGAGAGTTTAAGGGTACGGAGATTGTTATCAGTCGGATTCTGTGTAGGAGGGATACTGACTGGAGGGTGATCGGGGATTTATATTAAACTATCGAGGAGGTATGTAGGAAACTTCGTCCGGCTCCGTCTGTGTAACAACACGTTTACATGCTGCTCAAGGTTCAAATTGAAGTGGGAATTCATCTCTAATTACATCACGATCTTATATGATCAAAGTAAACTTCCCTGGAACCACCTAATATCTAAAAGGGACAAATGTCATTCACATAGACAGCATACAACTGCAAAAATTCACTTATCCCGAATGCACACAGACTGAATTATGTAACGAACAGCCAGAATTTTAAGAATTTTATATCACACCAATTGTATCATAATTTTATCGTATTTCATGTATCACCACATTAATTGTATGTTACTTTATAATGAGTTAAAATGTGTTTTAGATGTTTTAGGAATATATATCTTGTTTTAATTTGTACTCAAGGCTGATGATGGCACATAGATGCCGAAACTAGTACCATTTGACTATTTGACATGTGATTAAATCACAATAAAACGTCATGGTATTGAATAGGTGGACCTTGAAAGAATTTATATATTATTTAATGTAGGAAACTGGGAGTGAGATTTGCAGATCCGAATGGCTGGGTAGAAGATAGGGATCTGAACTGAGATGGCCTTCACTTGAATCGCAGGGATACGTATTTGTTAGGAGTTCTGCTTAGTAGGGTTAACGGGAGGTATAATACAATCAGAGTTAAGGGGTGGACTATGGGACGGTGATGAGAGTACAGGAAGCAGGAAGTCAAGTAAGGATGACAAAATTGTAACTGTTAAACTGTAGAATTAGTATAGTAAGGAAAGGAATATAATAAAGTAATGTAATCGATATTATATTTAGCAGATGTTGTAACATGAGTTGAATCATGGCTGAGAAGTGAAATTATGGGCGCGGAAGTTTTCTCCAGGAACCGGAATGTTCATATCGTACAGACAGGATACGTTCGATGGGAGGGAGAGTTTTCATTTTGGTGAAAGAAGAATTTGTTATTTATGAAAAGGTTAAGGACGAGAAACACGGAATTCTGTGTAAGGTTAATCTCTGAAGATAGTAGGTAACTTGAAGTTTTTGGGGTGTACAGTCCTAGAAGAGGCGACGCCGACGGTGATGCAAATTATTTGATAAGATAATCAGCCATGTGGGGAACGACCACAAGAGAACGTGATTGTAGCGGGCAATCTCAGTCAGAATCAGAAAGTGATGGAACCAATTAGAGGAAAACATATTTTAGTCGTGTTACTAATAAACCCAGATGAGATCTATAGGAAAACTGTAGTGATAGTACAGAATAAGTGTTCGTGAAGCAGTTTTTGTCGTAGTTGAAAATAAATGATAGAAATTAAAGGTTAAAAAAGTAGGACTATTAAGCAGTACCATATGGTTGATGTCCGCCTCTGTGGTGTAGTGGTTAGCGTGATTAGCTGCCATCCCGGGAGGCCCGGGTTCGATTCCCGGCTCTGCCACGAAATTTGAAAAGTGGTACGAAGGCTGGAACGGGGTCCACTCAGCCTCGGGAGGTCAACTGAATAGAAGGGGTTTCGATTCCTACATCAGCCATCCTCGAAGTGGTTTTTCGTGGTTTACCACTTTTTCTCCAAGCAAATGCCGGTATGGTTCCTAACTTAAGGTCGCGGCCGCTTCCTTCCCTCTTCCTTGTCTATCCCTTCCAATCTTCCCATCTCCTACAAGGCTCCTGTTCAGCATAGCAGGTGAGGACGCCTGGGCGAGGTACTGGGCCTCCTCCCCAGTTGTATCCCCACGACCCAAAGTCTCACGCTCCAGGACACTGACTTTGAGGCGGTAGAGGTGGGATCCCTCTCAGTCCGATGAAAAAAAAAAAAACAACCATGAAGGTTAAACAGATTAAGAAGGAAAGAAAGACCATGTGGTTGATAAAAGAGCCATGAAGGAATTTTTAAACAGTAATTATGATTGGTGGAAATGAAAAAATGTAAAAGACTTATAGAATGGGTTTAAAGCAATAGTCGAGGAGTGTGGAATGACATTAATAGACGAATAAGCTTGAGTGAAGATAAAGATGGAATTCAGGATACTAATTTGGGCAAGTATTCTTTCATAGTACATATGCTGATGTTCTTGTGTGAAAATATAAGGATTGGAATAATTTACCCAGGAAAATATTCAATACATTTTCAACTTCTTTGAAATGATGTAAGAAAGGACTAAGCAAACATTTGATAGGGAATCTGCTATCTACCCGAGCCCTAAATGCATATCAGTGGCACGGTGTGATCAGTGGTAAATGAAATTAAATATCACAGTGGCAACACTGCTTGCTGTAAGAAAAATTACCGTTTGTTTAAGAGTGTACCAACGAGGAGTTCGGCTAGGGGGGCATTTCCGAAACGAGAGGTGACTTGTAGAGTAGCTTGGCTTTCTTGACTTCAGAGTTGTTGACAAACGAAGTTAGTTACCAACTTGAATAAAAGTTCACCCCCATATTTACTGCCAAGATTTCTAGTACCATGTTAACGGCCGTTTTTGTTCTGTGTTTAACATCTCCTCGATATGTTCTATATGTAGTGAACCGGCCTTATAAGTTGAAAGTTTAATTCGAGATTATTATTATTATTATTATTATTATTATTATTATTATTATTATTATTATTATTATTATCGATTCACAGAACGCTGTATCTTAGAGGAGCGGCTAGAACCGTTCCTGATAAAAGGGAGTCCATATCCATGAAGTTTGACCCCAAAACAATACAAATAATCATAATAATCATCCAAAATCGTGACTTATAGTGAATAACAAAACTGCCTGGAACTTTCTTCAAAGAACTATAGTACATCATCCCTGTCCACCCTTCCGAAGCATTTATTTTTTTATTTTTTTATTTTTTTATTTTTTTTTCACAGAGAACGTTAGCGGTGTTGTTAGGAGCAACGAATTCCTCGTGCTAAACTTTGACACGTGCCCGCCTTGGTCGTATTTCTTGGCCGGTGAAGATGTTGCGCCTCAGCCCACAAAAGGTCATATTACATTGCACGGCTCGTGACGGTGATCCTCTTCCACCCTGAACGTTTCAAATATCAAGGAAGTTCCGAAATAGCGTCTTAGGTTCTTCGCCACAGGAGGGGCCAGCCCTGCAATATTCGAGAACAAGTTCTGTTTGTATCTCAGTAATATGTAGTATTATAAAGATTAGTCATTGAAGTCTTTGACGAGTTAAAATAGCGGAAAAAGTATGTGATACCCTTATCAACGCGGAGAAATGGCAATAAAATTATGGCGCATGGTGCTAAAAAGAAAATTCCCATTGTCTAAATAGGTATATTCAGGAGAAGATTAAGACTGGAAAATGTGCATAGCGTATTCGTAAATGTTATCTATAGAACTAGCAGTTTCCCGCGGGCTCTTCCCGCAACGTATGATGATGTTCATACAATCCTCACGGGGTACTTGCAAAGTTTCGAGGTATTGAAATAATACACACGAACTGCTGTGGTAGTAGAATGCAACATGATATCAAGCAGAGAAATGTATAACTATGACACTGTACCTACGATTCAAGCAAATACAGTAGGATATAATCCAAGTCTGCGAGGTTGAAAAAGACAGAGTAAAGAAAATACGTTTGGAAACATTCACTCAATACTCATTCCAGACAATAAATTGCCATGTTGACCGCCACCTAAAACCAATCACTTGATACTCATGTACCGTATAGAACTGAGGTTAAGAAACGTAGAGGAATGCAAAACTATGGTACCGTACCTACGATTTAAACAAATACCGTACAGTAATCCAATCTATGCCTAATACGAAGTCTGTACAGCTTGTAGGCCTAATAAACAGAGTCAAGAAAATATGTTTGAACCACTGCCTGCTCGATCTGCATCCGATGGCTGCTTATACTGCCTGCTCATTCTATATTCAAATGTGTAACACGACTTACAAACAATCTGCCGCTAGATCGCAGCACCAGACGTACCCAGTTATCGCGTGAATACAGCTAGATAAGCATACAATCAAAATTTTAAATTTGAAAGTAACAGAAAAATTAAAGAATTGTATGCATAAAGTGGTACTCTAGAGAGTGATAGCTTCAGGACTTTTCGAGAAAGAGATTTCGACGAATAAGAAAACCTGTAAACTTTGTCTGTATGGTACTTCCCTACATTACTAAGTAGAATTTGGCCACCACAGTTTCTGACACAAGTTCCTGGTGCTTACTGTTACTAACACACTTTAAAATCTTACAGTGGCACAAAGAGGGTAGAGCCGGGCTGAGTGGCTGACGGTTAAGGCGCTGGCCTTCTAACCCCAACTTGGCAGGTTCGATCCTGGCTCAGTCCGGTGGTATTTGAATGTGCTCAAATACGACAGCCTCGTGTCGGTAGATTTACTGGCACGTAAAAGAACTCCTGCGGGACTAAATTCCGCCACCTCGGCGTCTCCGAAGACCGTAAAAGTAGTTAGTGGGACGTAAAACAAATAACATTATTATTTAAAGAGGGTAGAACATAGTTTATTATAGTCTGGAGCAGACTTGCAGATTTCTTGCAGGACGGTACAGCTGCCTCAACAAATGTCTGTAGCCCCATAATTAGGCCAATAAATCCTTGCTGGGGATAGCGCAGGCCTCCTCTATCAGACTGTCTGATTAAGTTCATCAATGGGGATGCATTAACTGAGGTGAAAACGTTACTCTAGCACGTGCTGCAGTGTTTTTTCTTCGATTACATGCACTAAATAACCACACACTAATGCATGGGAAGCAGTTTCCAAAGTGACATACACTGACTAGGGGGCTCACGGACATCTTCCAGTAAATCAAGTACATACTCAGCGGGCATCACTGGTTCTGTGACCGGCTCCGTAGCGTAACGGTTAGTGATATTAGCTGCCGTCCTCGGGGGCCCGGGTTCGATTCCCGGTACTGCCAGAAATGTAAGAATGGCAGGAGGGCTGTTCTGTGCTTGAAATAGTACATGCAGCTCACCTCCAATGGGGGTGTACCTGAAAAGAGCTGCACTACCTCGGGATGAGGACACGAGTTTACTTACTTTACTGGTTCTGTTTCGTCAATTCCGGGAGAGGATACTGACGCAGAAAATTTTGAATTTTGTTTGTGGACAACGTTAGCACCATCGGTGGACATTAAAATACCGGATTTCAGAATTCTTTTTATGGAATTCTGAGTAGCCCGGGAGTCAGTCATGTCATTGCACCCTTCTCCCATTCTTATAGAGGCGCGCGCGGCTGTGAGCTTGCATCCGCGAGATAGTAGGTTCGAATACCACTATCGGCAGCCCTGAAAATGGTTTTCCGTGGTTTCCCATTTTCACACCAGGCAAATGCTGGGGCTGTACCTTAATTAAGGCCACGGCCGCTTCCTTCCAACTCCTAGGCCTTTCCTATCCCATCGTCGCCATAAGACCTATCTGTGTCGGTGCGACGTAAAGCCCCTAACAAAAAAAACATTCTTATAGAACTAAACATGGCTTCAACTGGATCTCCTGAAAAAGCCCGTGTCATGGAATGAAATACCACGGCATTCTGGTTTCACTTTCTTTGATTTGCAGAAAGGCACGCAGCAGTACACCATTTTCACTGTAAACAAATACAGTACTACTACTACTACTACCGTATTTCCCACTATTTCATTCCTACCGTTCAGGAGCCGGTTGGTGCTGCCATCTGCTGTGGGTATTTGTAAACGGAGTGTTTCATTTAGAGCCATGTTAAAATGTGGTAATGAGCAGGCAGTATAAGCAGCCATCGGATGCAGATCGAGCAGGCAGTGGTTTGAACGCAATCACTTCATTCCAAACAATAAATAGCTGCGTTGTAACACAGAGGAAAATCCGCTACCTATGAGTAATCATTTAATACTAATTTATAGAATTGAAGTTAATTTGTTTATTTTCCAGAGAATGAATAGCTAGATTGCATCATAAATATTCCTTGCTATTTTAAGTTCCACGCAACGAGCTAGAATTCTAGCTCGTTGGTTCCACGCTATTCGTTTGTCCAGTCTATCCGTTAAGAATTTAGGGTTATAGAGTGGCCACTGCCTGCTCGATCTGCATCCATATTCAAACGTGTAACACGACTCACAAACAATCTGCCGCTAGACGGCAGCACCAGACGGGGCCCAGTTATCGCATAAATACAGCTAGATAAGCATACAAGCAAAATTTAAAATCTGAAAGTAACAGAAAAATTAAAGAATTTTACGCATAAAGTGGTGCTCTAGAGAGTTATAGCTTCAGGACTTTTCGAGAAAGAGGTTTCGACGAACAAGAAAAGAATTTGGTCACCACAGTTTCTGACACAAGTTCCTGGTATTTATTGTTGCTAAAACACTTTAAAATGTTACACTGGCACAAAGAAGGTAGAACATATTGTAGTTTTTATAATCTGGAGCAGACTTGCAAATTTCTTGCAGTAGCCTACGGTAGATCCGCCTCAAAAAATTTCTGTAGCCCCCAGTGGCGGTGGGCCCTTAGGGGCACAGGGGCACGTGCCCTGTCAAGTTTTTGCACTCAGAATTTCAGGAAATAATTTATAATTTAGTTGGGCTACAGCCGAACAACAGAATTATTTCTACACATATTATCATGACAAAATGTTATATTCTTAACTGGATTACGGATTTTGGTAGGTATTTAAAACAACCATGTCTTTAAGCACGAAGAGAGGATACCTTTTGTACTCGTATTTAAAGAGACAAACTGTTGCTGTCAGTGCGACAATAATGACTGCAGGAGTCTTGCGAAGCGAGTGGCAGGCGAAATGTGCAGCTCTGGGCACTAGACCGTCTTGTGCCCAAACGACGCGCCTGCGCATTAGAACACAGTATTTGAAGATGGTGAAAGTCCATGACAGCTGTGGGCTTGTGTGGGTGAGCGGGCGACGGGGAGTACTTCTGGTTGGGCACTCAGATCCTTGAGGCCTTCTGCAGCGCATGCGCATAGAGCAAATAACAGATCACGAGAAATATCCGCGCTTTACAAACATCAGTGTAGCCAATTCACCAATTCTGTAACTACAGTAAATCCAATAATATTTTAGTCTTGTTTATTTAAAAATGCGTTCATATCGCTCATACAGGGATTTAGTTGCTTTCAGATGTTTTCATTATTAAAATAAGTTATCTTAAATGAGGTTACCGTGTTTCTAATAGGCCATTTAGCAGCTGCCAACCTTATTCGGGTATCAAGTTTTGGAGAATTTTGTACTCTCTTTCCGGAAAAAAATCCGCGTCAACCGTAAACAAGTACCCGAAAATGAACAAAGCCAGGCTCAGGACCGAACTTGAAGTGTTATATTCCAGGGTAAACGTGCGTGCGGCAGATGGTGCTGCGGCGCTTTTGCAACTTTTCCTGCGCAACAATATACAAGACACTTTCAATGAATGCGTTAGGTTACTGAGCATCATTGTTACAAACCCGATGTCGGCAGTGGAAAGTAAAAAGGTTTTCTCTACTCTAAATCGAATAAAGACCTTCTTGAGGAATACGATGAGCCAAGACAGACTAACGGCCCCGGCGATGCTTTCAATTGAAAGTAAAATGGTAGCCTACGTTCGATTCCCGACTTCAACCAGCGAGTTATCGAAATATTTGCTCAAGCAAAGGATCGAAGAATAGACTTCATCTAAAAATGAGAAGGTTAGTATATTCATTATTACTTGACTTGTAGGGGAACAGGTTATAAACGAAATGTGGATCACCTTATCCCCTGCCATTTAGCTCAGTGAAATAACACTTGACCGGAAATGGAGAGGTCACGGGTTCGTTTCCTTTGACCCCACCTTTCACTGTCTTTTTCTTTGGTGTTAATATCTAATTGGCACCAACTGTAAACGGAATAAGCTGATTTACAAGTCAGTTGTTAGTGTGTTTATTCACATGCGCATTATTGTTATATTTTGCAACCGATACCTTAAATATCTACTTGACTGTCCATATTATTTTATAAGTTGTGCCCCGCCGGATAATTTGGCCACGGGCCGCCACTGGTAGCCCCATAATTAGGCCAATAAGTCGTGGCTGGGGATAGCGCAGGCCTCCTCTATCCGACTGGCTGATTAAGTTCATCAATGGGGATGCATTAACTGAGGTGGAAACGTTATTCAGGCACGTGCTGCATTCTGTTTTTTCTTCGATTGTACGCACTAAATAACCACATACTAACTCAGGGGGCTCACGAACATCTTCCAGTAAACCAAGTACATTACTCAGGGAGCAACACTGGTTCTGTTTAGTCAAGTCCGGGAGAGGATACTGAGGCAGAAAATTTTGAATTTTGCTTGTGGTTAACGTTAGCACCATCGGCGGACATTAAAATACCGGATTTCAGAATTCTCTTTATGGAATTCTGAGCAGCCCAGGAGTCAGTCATGCCATTGCACCCTCCTCCCATT
This sequence comes from Anabrus simplex, assembly GCF_040414725.1. Lineage (NCBI taxonomy): Eukaryota > Metazoa > Arthropoda > Insecta > Orthoptera > Tettigoniidae > Anabrus > Anabrus simplex. Next base: position 292,945,451 of record NC_090270.1, on the reverse strand, counting down.
CTTATAGCACTAAACATGACTTCAACTGGATCTCCTGAAAAGGCCCGTGTCAGCACATAAAAAATCCATTCTGTAGAAGATGAACAATGCACGAATAAGTAGATAAAGCAGTAAAAATAATAGTTTGATGTGTTTCTTTGATAAGTTTTTTATTTTTATTGAGAACTTTTGACGCTTCTTGTATCTCTTCAAGATATTGATAGAAATCGCCTTTCAGTCACTAGAGACGCTCGTCTGCTGGAGAAAAGAACATAATTTTGTCCGGATTATTTTGCCTCAAGTGCTGTGTTTTATCGCTGGTGTCATGGACACTGAAGAATTTATACACAGATTGCATAAATCGTATGGTAGGTCCAGCCCCCGAAAAATCTCCTCTTGCCGTCAGGCGCGATGAGTTTTCCATCAGGAACTGCAAAGCTGCTGTGTCTGATGGCGAGAACACTTGCACGGCATCATCTTTCCAGAAGAATTTAGTTTGACGGGCTTCGTCGTTAAATTCCGGACCGGAATCACTACGAGATTCTTCTGGAGACGATACAGCTCCTTTAAGAAAGAAACTCAAGAAACTGAGATATGTTGTTTTTAATAATATGACAATAATTGAAAGACAAATATAGTTGTAGCATGGCGTTGCATGGATGAACTACACACGACTTTACTTCTCCATCACCACATTTCTTAAACATTGAAGTATTTGTTATATGATTGTCCATCACAAGACGGATAATATAGAGACCACATTCTTCGACAGCTTTCAAAACCTGCTGAACCAGGAGGAAAAGCTCATGTCCTTGTAATGCCTTCACCATGAAGTAGGCAGCCGGAATTGTAAATCTCTTCGTCAACCCATAAATCACAAAGCACAACAATTTGTTGGTGAGTTGATGGTTTGTTCCAGTCTCTTCCTTATAGACCCCCTCTGCTTCGACCAGTCCATAGAATCTGTCCTCTTCTTTATTATATAGCAGCCGCTCTTTAATTGCCATTTCGTCGCAAATAAGGGAGCAAACTTTCTCCAGAACATTCAAATTAGTTGCTTCTGCGTGCAGTCTTTCCTTTATTAGTGGAGAAATACCAGCTCCACACTTCACCGACCTTAGATACCTGTCTAATGTACTACGTGAAGGTGACAGTATTAATTTTGATCTCCGCCCATACTCGTAACCTTTCGGAGAAGCAATCCGCCAACAAATACAATGCCGTATAGTTTCTTTAGATCATACTGGGTGAAGTTTCTGAAAGTTATTCACTTGATCTTGAAGATAAATGGCCATTTCAACCCCCTCACCTGCAGCTTTCTTTATAATGTTCAGTGGTTGAGTTGCATATTACATTCTTCAAACTGTTTACTTGATTGGTGTAATGTTTCTTCCAGATCTACTATGTTCTTCTTCATTCTGAATAGCGCAACACGAAGCTTTTTATTTGTTCTCTTTAGATTTTCCATGCTGCTGACATCCAACATATCAACTTGACAACCAACGTCACACGGCTCGTTGTTACTAGTATTTAGGCCTACCTCTGTATCCGTAAAGGGAAAGAGAGAGAACCTGACATTAGTTTAGCTATAACTGTAAAACCGAAAGAACTAAATAGGCCCTCCTTGGGTAATAATAATAATAATAATAATAATAATAATAATAATAATAATAATAATAATAATAATAATAATAATAATTGTACCGGGCGGTACACCACGTTTGAATCAATGCAGACCAGCCCTTGGCCGGCTTCACGGTTCGGCAAAGTTCGGTTGTAGGTGGAGGGGTGGAAGGGGAGGAGTTGTTGAAGGCGGGAACAAGTCGAGTGGAGAGCCTACCACAGGCTCATTTTACGCATTGACTGACCGCGTGCTACATTGTTAGTTTAGCGTGGCTTGGTGTAGCTGATTCGTAATTATTTGTGTTGCATGTTCGGAGTTACGGCGGAATATTAATTGAGAGGAATTTTGTATGGTACGAACAATGGCTACCGAAAACGTTGATTATGAATGCGAAAGTACAGTCTGTGAGTATTGTGGTAAAAAATTGTCGGCAAAGAGAAATCTCATGACACATGTCCGAAATATTCATGGTATTGACCCTTCGACTGGAGAAAATACTCCAACGTTGTATTTGTGTGAAGTTTGTGGTAACGAGCTCTCTGCTAAATCTTCTCTTGATCGCCACTTGAAGGTTGTTCACGGTATTGAACCAGAAGCTCGTGAAAAGAAGTTCGAATGTTCACATTGTACGGTTTCGTATGTTACTAAGAAATCGTTGGACCGGGCGAGTTGGCCGTGCGCGTAGAGGCGCGTGGCTGTGAGCTTGCATCCGGGAGATAGTAGGTTCGAATCCCACTATCGGCAGCCCTGAAGATGGTTTTCCGTGGTTTCCCATTTTCACACCAGGCAAATGCTGGGGCTGTACCTTAATTAAGGCCACGGCCGCTTTCTTCCAACTCCTAGGCCTTTCCTATCCCATCGTCGCCATAAGACCTATCTGTGTCGGTGCGACGTAAAGCCCCTAGCAAAAAAAAAAAAAAAAAAAAAAAAAAAGAAATCGTTGGCTCATCATGTACGTCTGCAACATTCCGGTATGTAACATTCGTTTTCAAACTAAACTTGAAAATTTACTGTTTTATTACAAAAGTTAATTCATGTACTGTTTTAAATTTATTATTCTTTCAAAAATAGTCCGTAAGAGACTGGCTTTTATGGTGTTTTTTATTGAGTGCTCTTGAAAAAGCCCCTTTAGTTAAGTAATCCCCCTGTGGGTGGGGGCGGTAGAATAACACCCACGGTATCCCCTGCCTGTCGTAAGAGGCGACTAAAAGGGGCCCCAGGGGCTCTGAACATTGGAGCTTGGGTTAGCGACCACGGGGCCCTCAGCTGAGTCCTGACATTGCTTCCACTTACTTGTGCCAGGCTCCTCACTTTCAACTATCCTATCCGACCTCCCTTGGTCAACTCTTGTTTTTTCCGACCCCGACGCTATTAGGTTTGCGAGGGCTAGGGAGTCTCATTTTCATGCCCTTCGTGGCCCTCGTCTTTCTTTGGCCGATACCTTCATTTTTCGAAGTGTCAGACCCCTTCCATATTTTCCCTCTGAATAGTGTTATATAGAGGATGGTTGCCTAGTTGTACTTCCTCTTAAAACAATAATCACCACCTTTAGTTAAGTAAGCACCACCATTAAATTATTATACTTCCCAGGAGCATTGTAGTTGCTTACCATTTTCAACGCCATGTGAGTCACAGGCATGTTTTTTTTTTAATTCTTTTTTTTGCTAACGAGGCACGTGAAGTCTTTCGCGCTCAGCTGTGTGTTGGAAGCAGCCACGTGGTGCAACTGTAACTCTTGTATAATAGGTGTTGCAATGTGTCGGACAAGACCTTGTTCTTGGCCCGAGGAAAACAGATCAGAAAGCATTCTCTTTGTCAAAAAGGCTCTCGGTACATGAAAGAGATCGTCACGTGAGTTGTATATGTCCTGAGTTTTTATACAACTCGCATGGTGTATAACACAACTTTTTCACGAGAAAAGTGAACTTATATTATGCCCTTCATTTAGGAAGAACACTGCTCAGAAATTCCATACACCATATTATGAAAATGAACAGAAAGAATACGTTTAAAAAATAGGTCACTTTGAAATTTATCACTTAAAATGTAACATTCTCTTCAAGGATGTTCATTTAGTTAACACCGTATTATTACTGTGTTATGTTCCATAAAAATGCGTTTTACATAAACTAATTCTGGTTTGCATTATTCCGTATAACGTAAACTGGGGTACTTTGTGACAGGTCGATTGGAATGTCACTCAAGTTTTAATGCCATATGCATATTCATTTTTCTATTTATCACATCGCATGTTTCTTTTTTCTTCCAAGAAAGTTGCCTGTTCCCTCTTGTAAACCCCCCCCCCCAAGTTTGGGAACTATGATATGGTACTTCTGAAATCCTCTCTGACAAAATAAGTGTAATAATGGTATTTGGTGGGAATGGAATTTGCAGATCTTATAAAGGGGGCCAACAAATGCAAAAGTTTGGGAATCGCTAAATTAGACCTATGCGGTAATTAATTTACTCTTAAAGTTGTTAGGGCCGTATGATTTGTTATAATAATATGATATTTACACAGTATCAGATGATATCGGTGACAGTAGGCTCCACATAATTTACACTTGCAGTTATCGTCCGAGTCAAGGAATTTATCTGTTAGGCATATCCTGTCAGTACATGACGTAGGTCATATTTGGTTTGTGTCCATTCCCTGTATATCGTCGCATCCGTTGAATAAAACGCTGGCCATATCTCTTGTCTGTTCTTATTGAGTTCCTGCAGTACATCTAAGTAGGGTTTGGTAGCTGGTAGAAGCAGGTTGAGGCGGAGGTCTTCGATAAAAAAATTGCTCTCTTGCCAGTACATATGTAAGTCAGGATAATGTGTACTTTGACAGACATAGTGCTCTTTTGAGGAAATTGGCTTTGACTTTTTCTATGTCTTCGAAATTTTTCTTCTTTAGGTGTGTCCAGATGGTTTCCAGTCCATATGTTATGATGGGAGCAATTTTTAAGCGAAACAGTGTGATAGATGTGGGAAGGGATAGTTGTCTTAGATTCTTTATGCTATTAATTGCCACCTTTGCTGCGATGGTTCGTTCTTTTATGTGAAGGTCACAGACATCTCCACTCGTCTGTAGTGTAATTCCGAAGTATTTGAAATATGGTACGTTTTTCATCGGAATATTCATATACATGATGTCATTTGCCGATAGTTTGCCTCCTCTTCTGAATGTCATTTTTACAGTTTTGCTACTATTTATAGTGAGCTCATTCTTTTCTGCCCATGTTGTAAGTTTGTTGAAGGCTGTTTGAATGTTTTACAAGTTTTTTGTTACAGTGACCCTATTGTCTGCATAAGCGTAGATTTTCTCATTTTCTGTGTCTATTTCTCTACGTACCGGTACTTCTGCAGAGAATTAGCGTAGGCGAAGCTTAATCTGATCCTGTAATAATTAAGAGGGGAATTCCTCAAGGCACTATTATTGGACCTTTACGTTTTCTTATATATATATAAATGATATGAGTAAACGAGTGGAATCAGAGATAAGGCTTTTTGCGGATGATGATATTCTGTACAGAGTAATAAATAAGTCAAGATTGTGAGCAACTGCAAAATGACCTTGATAATGTTGTGAGATGGACAGTAGGCAATTGTATGATGATAAACAGGCTTAAAAGTCAGGTTGTGAGTTTCACAAATAGGAAAAGTCCTCTGTTTTAATTACTGCGTTTATGGGGTGAAAGTTCCCTTTGGGGATCATTGTAAATACCTAGGTATTTTAAGGAAAGATCTTCATTGGGGTAATCACATAAATATGATTGTAAATAAAGGGTACAGATGTCTGCATGTGGTTATGAGGGTGTTTAGGGGTTGTAGTAAGGATGTAAAGGAGAGGGCATAGAAGTCTCTGGTAAGACCTCAACTAGAGTATGGGACCCTCACCAGGATTACTTGATTCAAGATATGGAAAAAATCCAAAGAAAAGCAGCTCGATTTGTTCTGGGCAATTTCCGACAAAACAGGAGCGTTACAAATCTCATTTTTGGTCCGTATTGAAAATTACAGTTCAAGAATAATAAAGGTATTCTTTAATCCACCTATTCAGTACTTTCCACTTAGTGGTTACATAAACAGACTATCAGTTGAATGGGACATGTTTTGCCCTCAATTTAGGGCATCTTCAGCCTAAAACGATCTTCAAGAGTATACCTTATATTAATATGGAAGCTAAAAGTTTAACCAGTTACTAAAATTCAGAACATAAAAATGTGAAAAATGATGCATTATACAAACATGTTAATGGAAACTGTCAATGATTAAACCATAAACTATTTTGTCAGAGACTAAAACTTATTCCTTTTAAAATTATAATTAAAATGGTTCATTTAAAATTGTAAGTGGAATACCAAAGTGACAATGACATAATGCCAACGAGATGAGGGCGTGAAACACAAGCAGAAAAAATGAATGTCATAAATACAACATGTTCAAGGCCGCTGATGGATTCATGAACATAAGGTGAAACTGAACCATCAGTTGAATTATTGCAGAAAGGGCCCTTAGCACCGGTATGCAATATTGTTGTCTGAGACCTTGTCAGGAAAAGTCAGTAGATACTGGAAAATGTTTAATGTTTGTTGAAAGCTATCATTTGCTATCTACCGGTACTGTTGCGTTGATAGCCGCCCTTCTGTTGGCTCTGAGTCTCGTATTTTAAGTGGTATGTTCCGAGCTGTCAGTTGAGAGATGGTGTGGGAGGACATCAGTAGACGAATAAGTTTGAGTGGTGTCTTTTAAAGTAGGAAAGATCACAATATGAAGATAAAATTGGAATTCAAGAGGACAAATTGGGGCAAATATCTGTTTGTAGTAAGGGGAGTTAGGGATTGGAATAACTTACCAAGGGAGATTTCTTTGCAATCATTTAAGAAAGTTAGGGAAACAACAGATAGGGTTTCTTCTGTCCACTTCACCAGCACGTTAAATGTCTGTTGTAGTTCCGCGCTGGATCTAGAGGTGAGAATTATATTGTCTGCGTAAATAATCTTGTGATAAGTATATTAGCCGTAGCAATATGTATACTTATATATACTGTATATAAAGCAGAATGTCTGTCCGTCCGCTCCATATTAAAATCCATACAGTTCCGTCAATCTGAATCCAATTTTGTTTACTTACCTTTTAGGACCCTGCGGATAACCCTGTCTACAAGAACCCATTCCCTACATTTAGGCCCTTTGGCATGATAATATAGGCAAAATAATGAATCGGGCATACAGTAAAAGGACAGGACAAAGCTCCAATGGGGCATCGAAAACCTTGTTTTTAAGGCTCTAAAACAAACCATCAGAGATACTGGCATCAGGAATCTGATGAAGAAATGACAGGCCATATGTCAGCTCAAGGATTCTACAGTAGAATAAAGGTCTGGTGTTCGAAGTAGGAATGTGCGTGAATACAGGCTAGGCCAAGGAGAGATTCTCCCCCTGTGGGTGGGGGCGGTAGAATAACACCCACGGTATCCCCTGCCTGTCGTAAGAGGCGACTAAAAGGGGCCCCAGGGGCTCTGAACTTTGGAGCGTGGGTTGGCGACCACGGGGCCCTCAGCTGAGTACTGGCATTGCTTCCACTTACTTGTGCCAGGCTCCTACTTTCATCTGTTCTATCCGACCTCTCTTGGTCAACTGTTGTTCTTTTCCGACCCCGACGCTATTAGGTTTGCGAGGGCTAGGGAGTCTTTCATTTTCACGCCCTTCGTGGCCCTTGTCTTCCTTCGGCCGATATCTTCATTTTTCGAAGTGTCGGATCCCTTCCATTTTTTCCCTCTGATTAGTGTTATATAGAGGATGGTTGCCCAGTTGTACTTCCTCTTAAAACAATAATCACCATCACCACCAAGGAGAGATTCTACTTTAAACATTTTAATCTCATACCTAGTGTTAATCTGTTAAGATACTTATGACCTACTTGATACACATTTCCATACTGTTATTAGCATGATCATAGTAAATAGCACCAAAAATATTTTAAAACTTATTGACAAAGTTAATCTGCCGAGATACTCTCTGAATTTCCATACTACATTATTACGGTAATGACTGTGAAAAGCATGCAGGCGTTAAATTCGGTATTTATAAGAGGTTCTGTTTAATTATTTCAAACTTATAAATTGGTGCTAAATGGCTTAATGTTTGGAGAAAAGCACTGTGGGGTAAGCCATCCCTAGCACTGCTAGTGTCAGACGTGGGGGGAGGGTGGCATATAAATATAAATCTGTTCATAGACTGTTTTGATACAGCTCTCCATCCCACCCTATACTGTGCTAACCTTTTATTTCTATGTAACTACTACACCTACTCTAATATGATTGTCATATTCATACTTCGTCTACCCCTACCATTCTTACCCTCCACCACCACACTTCCCTCAAAAACCAACCAAATAAATCCTAGGTGTCTTTAAGATGTGTGCCATTATTCTATCTCTTGTTCTGGTCATATTTTGCCAAATTGTTCTCCTCTTGCCAATTGATTCAGTACCTCTTCATTCGTAATTCATAGAGTTCGATAGCTGCAGTAGCTTAAATGCGGCCAGTATTCGGGAGATAGTGGGTTCGAACCCCACTGTCAGCAGCCCTGAAGATGGTTTTCCATGGTTTCCCATTTTCACACCAGGCTAATGCTGGGGCTGTACCTCAATTAAGGCCATGGGCGCTTCCTTCCCACTCCTAGCCCCTTCCTGTGTCATCTTGCCATAAGACCTATCTGTATCAGTGCGACGCAAAGTAATAAGCTTCATAATTCTATGTATCCATCTCACTTTCAGCATTCTTCTGTAACACTTCATGTCAAAAACTTTTATTCTCTTTCTTTCTGAACTGGTTTTCATCCATGTTTCATTTCCATACAATGCCACACTCCAGACGAAAGTCTTCAAAAACATCTTTCTGTTTCCTATATCAGTGTTAGAAGTAAGCAGATTTCTTAAGAAAGGCACTCCTTGCTTGTGCTAGTCTGCATTTTATGTCCTTACTTCTGCCATCATTATTTCTACTACCCAAGTAACAGTATTCACCTACTTTGACTATTTCCTAATCTTAATTTTCCTGCATCGCCAGACTTCATTCGACTGCACTCCTCAAAGAATGTGTCCATACCATTCAACAATTTCTCCAGATCTTCTACAGACTCAGATAAAATAACAATATCGTTAGCAAATCTCAGGCCTTCTGACCCCAACTTGGCAGGTTCGATCCTGGCTCAGTCTGGTGGTATTTGAAGGTGCTCAAATATGTCAGCCTCGTGTCGGTAGATTTACTGGCACGTAAAAAACTCCTGCGGGACTAAATTCCGGCACCTCGGCGTGTCCGAAAACCGTAAAAGAGTAGTTGGCAAGACGTAAAGTAAATAACATTATTATTATTAGCAAATCTCAGTTTTGATTTCCTGTCCTTGGATTGTGATTCTATTTCCAAATTCCTCTTTGATTTGCTTTAGTGCATTTTCCTCATATGGTAGTAGTTGACCTTTTCAAACAATAAAAGTAAGCTCAAGTGTTCAACTTACTTTTATTATACTGTATGTTTGGAAGGATTAACTTCTTCCCAGACAATCTTGAGTGCAACAAGGAAACAGTGTAACACAAAATTAAAGCCTGTTGTACATGGTCAAATTTAAGACTTAACAAGAATTTTCAATACTTCAAAAGTTTACCTGTCACATCGCTTGCAGTGCTCGACAAATCTTGGTATTCAAAAGTCTTGAAAGTGAATTAGAACCTGTTCTGTTTGATCAAACAATTGTAAAATTCAGTATGTTCAGTGTATGTTTTATAACATTATAATGGATTTGAAGTGTCACAAATCTTATATGGAATACCTTGTAGAGAAGAGATCTGTTCACTGCGACAGCCAGGGACCCCACCCGCTAGGCTCCAGAAGAACGTTTACTTTTATAACCTAATGTGATTTCTCATCCACCATTCCTCATTGTTAAAGCACACAGTAACATCAACATCCACCCACCATTTACATTTTTACTTTTAATTACAGTGTTCTATTCCTTCTATTAAACCCCCTGCGGGTGGGGGACGCACGTGTAGAGTACACCCGCGGTATCCCGTGTCTGTCGTAAGGGGTGACTAAAAGGGGGCCCAAGGGCCTCTCAACTTGGGAGTGTGGGTTGGCGACCACGGAGCCCTTAGCTGAGTCTTGGTATTGCTTCCACTTACTTGTGCCAGGCTCCTCACTTTCGTCTATCCTGTCCGACCTCCCTTGGTCAGCTCTTGTTCTTTTCCGACCCCGACGGTATTAGAGCATTCGAGGCCTAGAGAGTCTCACTTTCACGCCCTTTGTGGCCCTTGCCTTTCTTCGTCCGTTACTTCATTTTTCGAAGTGACTGATCCTTTCTTTCCTCTTTTTTCTCTCTCTCAACCCCCTGTGGGTGGGGGATGCAGACGAAAAATACACTCACGGTATCCCCTGCCTGTCATGAGAGGCGACTAAAAGGGGCGACCAAGGGATGGTTTTCTTAGAACCATGAAACTACTTTTGATTATTACCATCACGCGGGGAACCCATGAGTCGCCTTTACTTGCGAGTTGTACCACTATATTAGGTGCGAAATAGGTTCGCGTTTAGTAGCAACAGGGGGGTGAATCAGTATGGGTTTTCCAGTACCCGTGAGTCGTAGCCATGTGAGCAACACCGCGGGTCTGGGTGTTGCCTGCGAGTTGTACCACTATATGAGCGACACCATGGGTCTGCGTTGCCTGTGATTAGTACCCACTATGTGAGGAACAGCACGGGATAGTACGAGTCCCTGTGGTTAGTACACCTAGGTGTACCTCATCGGTTTGCGTTGGCTATGATTGGTGCCATTGTGTGAGAAACACCATAGGTCTGCGTTACCTGTACGAAGTACAATACTTGTGAGTAGTACCATCTTGTGTGGAACAGTGAGTCTTTGCTACTTTTGATTAGTACACCAACATGACAAATACCATGGTTCTGCTTTACTCGCGACATGTACCATTCTGAGGGGCCCTAGACCTGGATTTTTTACCACTTTAGACATCAAGCATCCTTGATTCAGGGTTGTGCTTTATAAGTGATCTCTTGGTCAGTAATACTGTTATTTATGATCTTTTTTTTTTTTTTCAGTCGAATCCCACTTGTTTTCTGTTTGATTGTTTCTTGTTTGTTTTTTTTTTTTTGTTTTTTTTTTTCTTGGGTCCATGTCCATCCATTCATTTTTTAAATTTTTTAATTTTTTTAAATTTTTGGTCAGTGGATGAATTTGAACTTTGTTATTTCATTTCGTACCATTAGGGGCCAATGACCTCTATGTTAGGCCCCTTTACACAATGAGCATCATCATCCTTCTATTAAGATCCACTCCTCTGTTGGACCTTATATTCCTGGTTTGCCCAGAGACCATTGCTTCCTTACCCCTTTCAGACCTGAAAGAAAACTGACGTTAACATTTTAAACCATTAAAATCTTATACATTAAATTTCTCATGTAGTGTACGAGTTCTGCTTTCACAGTCCTTATGGTGGCAGCACCCAGCATTCCCATATGCATTGCCTGTAAGGAAACATAGCCCGCACAATTGTGCGTATCAACATTCAAAACCTCATGGTATTATGAACGATGTTGTAAGTTCACAATTTACGTTCGCTAAATAATTCACACTCTTTATTGATTACATTCTGATACTCGGTTACGTGAATGATGTTGATCCACGAAATATCACTGTAATCGAAACAGACTTTCAACGTATTAGGTCATGTTACGTTGAAAGTCTGTTTCGATTACAATGCGGACGTGAAAATTCAATATTCATCACTGTAATATTTGTCACAAATGGAAGATAGTAATTGCTTTTACTGAAATAGGCTCAAATCGATGGTTGATTAAGAAATAATACGAAATATTTTATTATAGAGAATACATACTTTACTGCCTTACAACTACTATTTCTGCTACGTCGCAGCTCTTCCGTTAGTGTTTTGTTTGTCTAACACTGTTGTGTGTGATGTCTTTGCTCACTGAGGTTCTTAGGTGTCGTTTTTTTGTTTTTCCTCATTCAATGTAATTTGATGGGCTGTCACTTCATGTGCACTAACCGATTCATTAAACGATTTATTGGTCCAGGGATCATGCTGTTTTCCTTTCAACAAAATACCCACACTCCCATTCATCGGTGCCAGCCCTGGACCTCATGAAGAAACAAAAGACGGCGCAAGCAGCGGAATGCAATGTAATGGCGTCCCTATTTAAAGCCAGTAAATACGTATACATATTTCTTGCTAGTTATGACAGTATTTCTTAATCAACGTCCGATTTGAGACTATTCGAGTAAAATCAATGATTATCTTCCATTTGTGACAAATATTAGTGATATTCAGGGATCAACATCATTCACATAACCCTGATACTCAGTAAAGCTTCTAGATTAATATTAATGCAATAAATAAATATTTACTTTAGGCATTACTGATTCCTGCCATCTTGCCGATGAGCTGTATTTTCTAACTCTTCTTCTTGCCCCCTGGTGGTCAAGGGCTAAATAAAAACTGAAGTACATGCTACGTGACCCGCACAAGCACTGCAGTCCAGTGTGGCGGCAACAAAACATCTAAGCTCAGTCATAAATAAAATATGAACCCGCACGATTGGGCGAACACGGTCTGAAAGGGTTATTCCTGTTCGTGTGCTTCAGGACATTCCCTCCATAGTTGGTGTGTTTTTGCACTGGTTTGTCTCCTAACTTTCATGTGGTTGTACTGATAATAGACACTATGTGCTTGCAGTGTGGTTCTGTTATTTGTTTTGCTGTTCTTGTGTTTGATTGTTATGTGCACCATATAATGAAGATGTATGTATCCTATATCATGTAACTAGGGGCCGATGACCTAGATGTTGGGCCCATCTAAAGAGCATCATATTTTTTTCATATAAAGAAAGATAGGAACATTTAAAGGAACACATAATGGGATTTGCACTGTTAGCTCCTTTCCATCACTCTTTCATGTTTAGAACAACCTGGCTAACAGACAGGCATTGTTGATATTTTACTCACAAGTCAGTTCAGAGAATTGAGAAGCCTGCATTCCTGAGGTAAACCTGAACTTCACCTCGAGTTGTTTAAACAGACATAATCAGTGCTGACTTCTAAGTTGAAGCTGTTTTTTTTAAATGGGACAGATCCATTGTAAGAGTCAAACATCCTTCAGTCTCCTTCTGAGAATTCTGTAATTTTCCTTATAGACTTAAATCTAAGTAGTGTATTTATTTGTGTCGTGAAAAATTGCAACTGGATATTTTGATGTTCTTTCAGTTCTTACATCTCCGAGTGAAGATTCCAGCACTGAAGACAATAGCCCGGATAATAAGGCCAAACATCTGTGCTCATACTGTGGAAAAATATATTGTAAAGCCTATTCGCTCAAACAGCATGTCACCAAAGTGCATGGTATTGAAGAGCAGAAAATCCCATCCTCCATCTGCTCCATATGTGATGCCCATGTCAGGTATGGTAGTGATTTCAGTAAACACCTGAAGTCAGAACATGACATTGAAGAGGATATTGAGGAACTATCTTTCAGTTCTATGGCAGGTAATTATTTCCACAAGGTACACTGATATTTATCAAATTCTGTGCATATTTCATTGAGATAATAATGAATTCTTCAGATAGAATGCCTTTGACCACCTGAATGTATTATAGTAATATTCTGATTGGAAAATTCTATCTTCTTTCCTCTGTAGATTTCTATCAATGGAAGGAGAAGATGGAAAAAGAAACTTTTTCTTCTTATTCCAAAGCGACAGGCACAAGAGGTAGCCAGCAGTCATTAAGGCATTATTTTGCATGTCATCGTTCAGGTGAGCGCCGTACTCATGGGAAAGGTAAAAGACTCTTTAATGCTGTAAATAGCGTTAAAATAGGAAAACTGTGTCCATCTCGACTCATAGTGTGTGAAAGTGGTAATGGTGTTTTTGTAATATTCCATAAATCACACGTAGGGCATACAAATTGTCTGAAGTATCTGCGTTTAACTCGGTCTGATAAGGAGTTGATTGCTGGGAAACTTAGGAATGGACTTCCTAAGAAACAGATTCTAAAAGAGATTAGGAGTGGTGTTCCAAGTGAGCGCATACATGCTATTGATATGGTGGACATTTATAATATCATTAGAGATTATAATCTTGACAGTGATAGAGCACATCCAAATGACTTTGTCAGTCTGGACATGTGGGTAACCCAGCAACAGCTTTTGGGTTCTGACTGTCCTATAATTTGTTATAAGAAACAAGGGGAAGAGGATGAGACTGGTGAACTGAACACTGAAGACTTCTTGGTTGTGATTATGACACCATACCAGAAGATGATGCTCTCGAAATTTACAAACTTCAAAGTACTGATGGATAGCACCCATGGAACAAATGCCTATGACTTTCAGTTAACTACAGTAATGATAGTGGATGAGTTTGGTGCTGGAGTGCCCATTGCATTTTGTATCAGTAATAAAACCGATCAGTCTGCAATGAAGAGATTCTTGGTTGCTGTTAGAGATGCTGTTGGACATCGTGTGATGTGTCAGGTTTTTATGTCTGATGATTATCCAGCCTATTACAATTCATGGTCTCAAGTCATGTCTGTCCCCAATCACAAACTCCTGTGCTCTTGGCATATCCTAAGATCGTGGAAGAACAACTTGAAGAAAATAAGAAATGATGAAAAGCAAGTTCAAGTTTGGCAGGCATTAATTGTCATCCTAGTAGAATTGGATGAGGAAATCTTCCACCAGCTTCTTGAAGCATTTTCAGAGATATGTTCCAACGATGACGAGCTTCAGTCTTTTCATGAGTACTTTTCGTCCAAGTATGCCCATTCATATGAAATGTGGGCCTTTTGTTATAGGAAAGGCTTGGGTTTAAATACGAATATGTACTTGGAAGCTTTCCACAAGAAGTTGAAGTACTGTTACCTTGATGGTAAGATCAATAGGAGAGTTGATAAATGCGTGTCCATTTTGCTTCGGTTCTCCAAAGACATGATGTATGAGAGATTCATACGACTGGTGAAAGGGAAACCCACAATGCGTATGGTGATGATCTCTGAAAGCCACAAAAAGAGTGTCCTTGTGAAGGATGAAGCTATTGAAAATGTTGGAGAAGGTTCATGGAGAGTTCAGTCCTCAAAGGCAGAGTCTCGAGGTCCATACTGGGTAAATTTCAGTAAAACAGCTGCTTGCGATGGTTGTCCTTTAAGCTGTCATTTGTGCAAGGTATGCATCCATCAGTTCACATGTACATGTGTGGATCACCTCATTCGTGGTAACTTTTGCAAACATATTCACGCCTGCCTACGTTATTCAAATTTGGTTGATTCAGTACATACTGGGCCTAGTACAGAAGAGGTGAAAGCTGGTGCATTATGTGAGGAAATGGCGATGTGTCTGCCTGCCGTTGGTGAGGAAGTAGGTGAAGTCGTCGACGACAAGAAGAAAGTTAAGAGGCTCCTTGAAATTTGCATTGGTGCTACACAAAGTGTAGACAATCCACACTTGCCACGTATCATCAGAAGTGCTGAAAGACTCATGACCATGGTGCATGAAGCCTTGAAGAACAGTGAGAGCAGTTCTTCCCACTTGAATGCACCTGCAACTCGGAAGAGAAGTATAGAGTGCCAACCACGTTTCTTCTCAACAAAGAAGCCAAGATTTATGGAAAAGCAGTCAAGTAAACCAACAGATGAAGAAATATTGGAATGGAAGAATCATCTGCTTGGCCAGTGAATGTTGGAACACTTGCCGTATGCTCCAAATTGCAGTACAGTAGAACCTCAATAATTTTAAATCTGTTCATTCGAAATCCCACCTAATTCAAAGAATCTCCTGTTCCTGGAGACATTAGGTAGAGTTTTACTTGTTATTTAAATTGTTCAATTTGAAATACTGATAACTCGTAATTCAAAAAACAGTGTCGCTCCCATTACCGAAATTGACTTTCAATTCAAAACTGCCTTAACATTTAAAAAAATACAGTGTGACCCCGATTGACGTGACCTCGAGATTTAACGTAAACCCACATTTTAACAGAAGAAAATTCAGGTCCCGGAAATGATACCATAAGAATAATACAATTTTATATTCGATTTAATGTAATTAAAATTACGGCAAAACCCGTATTTGGAATTAGGACCTTTTAAAATTAGCAAGTATTTATTTCTATTCATTACGGTTATGGGACGTAAGAATGTATGAAAAAGATGTCATAAGCTTGCTAAGTGTGATTCAAGGCATGATAGGAATTTAGAGCGCGAACAAAAGTGAAATGTCAGACTCTGATACACATCTGGCCACTGCAGTACAGTAGAAGTAATGACAATGTATTATGCCCATCGAAAATTCCTGTATTAATATGTGCAATATCCTCCGGTTACAATAAGAACCCTTTCAGTGATTCATTCGTTGTTGTGGGCAAATTTAGGTGTGTTTCTCCGTTATCAATATTCATACTCTCGACCCCAGTGTTTATATAACGTGATCGATCATCTTCCATATCGATTCCTCGCTACACGCATGAGCGAGCTCGAACTTAGCCGACTGCGGCCGAAGACTAATGATGGCACAATGTTCAGGAAGTGAACTCTATTCGGGAAATGAAATGGCTCAACATCTGGGACTTGCACAGTCTTCATTGTCAGGGATATTAAAGAATAAGGAAAAGATTGTGGATCAAGAAGCACAGTGTGGTTTTAAAGCAAAATAGCGGGGGGTTGTTGAAATGTCACCGTACGAAGAATTGGAATCTAGGCTGATGGAGTGGTTCAATGGAGCATGTGCGGAAAACGTACCAATCGATGGGGCAATTATAAAAATAAAAGCATGTGCGATATCAGCGAAAGTTGGGCTTAAACAATTCAATGCTTCAAATGGATGGCTGGATTACTTGTAGGGTGGTATGTGGAGTGTGTTCCGCTGTTAGCGACGAAAGTGTGGATCACTGGAAAGAAGAGCTGCTGCCATCCTTGTTGCAAATCTTTGAACTTTGGGATTTGTACATTGTGGATGAAACTGGCCTGTTTTATCAACTCATGCCCTTAAAACCTTAAGTGTTAAAGGAGCGCCATGCCATTGGGGAAGAATGAGTAAGCAGGGAGTTACTGTTCTTATGTAGTAATACAGACTGCATCGACAAACTGAATCCCATAGTTATTGGAAATTTCCAGAAACCATGCTACGCTGCTGTGTAAATATTTTAGCAATAACAGTGCTTGGATGAATGCGGACTTATTCAAAAAGTTCTTTCAAGCTTTTGAAGCACTGGGTGCTAGAAACAGGAAGGTGCTTCTCTTTAAGGACAAGTGTCCTCATCCAACAGACTTAGCATTTTTGCAGAATGTGAAAGTACATTTCTTTCCAGCAAATTGTACTAGCAGACTCCAGCCTATGGATCGAGGAATTATTCATACCCTGAACAGAAAGTAAGGGAAAGCTCTTGTCTTTAAGGCACTTGCTTTTATTGAAAGAAATGAAGTTCTTAAATTGGGCATTCGCCAAGCAATGCATATGCTCACAGGAGTTTGGAAGATGGTTACTGAGGAAACCATCTCAAATTGCTTTCGTAAGGCTGGACTTGATGGAATGGGTACAGATGACAAAAACTGTAAAGAAGCAGGAGGGGACATGCATGACTGGGTGCAGGTATCTGGTAATGTGCCCATCACTTTCAACGAACTTGTGGGTTATGGTGTCATCACTACAGGTATCCGGGATGTTGAAGAAATTTGCAAAGAGGAAGTAACGCAGAATAATGAAGATGACGATGCTGCTGATAATAGGAATAAAGAAATTGAACCACAATCATTCAGTGAAGCTGTTGCCAGCATAGACATTGTTAGGAGATTTGTTGCAGTGTTTAAAGTGGACAGCTCTGTTATAGACCGAGAAACCCATTGGAAATGGACATTTTGAACTTAAAATTGAAGCATGCTAAAAAGCAGACTACCATCTTTGATTATTTCAAAAAATGAGACTGACAGCTGTGTAAATGTGTGCTATATATGAGACACTAACGGTTGTGTGAATATGTACTTGTACAGGTAAAGTAAGTCAATATATTGTCGTGTAAGTAATGTGTGTTGGTGCAATTTGTCAATACAGTCAAAGATTTCCGGAAAAAGGTTTCTTTCTACTGACACCTCAATTTAAGGTTAACCCTCATTCATGGTTAAAAATTCCAGTCCCTACAAAAATGCAAAATAGGGGTTCTACTATATATTAACATCACTAATAAAAGTTAAGTTGCCACAATTCGCAGAATTTAGAAAAAAACGTAAAGGTATGCGAAGTTAAAATCCGTCCCATGTAAACACCGATCGCTACGTTTAAAAGTTTGTAAAATCGCATACATCGGGTTTATAACAATGACATTTGTGGGGTTTATTAAGTATCACCTAGACATTATGCAAACTCAATTTGTTTAGATGGTAAGTTTCATGTATATGTTAAAAGGAAATGTACAAATGTTAACACGCGACGCCTGGAATTGGCCATATACACACTGTATATTGGTTGAAGTGTACTATCAGAATCAATAAGATCAATATCAGCAACTGTACTCACATAGTTTATTTCACTCACTGCACTGACATGATCATCCTCCTCACTGCCATTTACATCACTTTCTGGTATATAGTCCGATTCGTCTTCACTGAAAACACCTTCACTTGAATCATGTTCGCTATATAAAATCACTTGTAAGAGCCAGTTATTACTTTGGTACTGTCACAGTAGAAACTAGCTCATTGTCGCAGCAGAACAGCCAACAGAATACTGTCGATATATTCTCGATGGGCTAGACCATTAGTCTCAGCCTAGGTATCAGCATAACAAAGTGAAAATAAACAGCACAATAATGAAGAATGACTAATGAAATAATGAACGAAGCCATTATATCATAACAAGACGATTTTCCTGAGCATAATGCGAGAATTTCCTGTAAAGAAAAGGAAAGCGTAAACAGTACAAAATATGACATGGTAGAGTCTCGGGGACTTCCATTAGGAGTTCTGGGGGTTAATGTTATAGGAGATGTTGTAGGCCTAATTACAGTAAAGTGCATAGGGTAGGTGTCTCCTTGTTTTATTGTTGTCATTGTGTAAATTATGTGTGTTGGTGCAATTTGTCAATACAGGCAAGGATTTCTGGAAAAGTTCTGCTAAAAAGCAAACTACAATCTTTGATTATGTAAAAAATGAGACACTGACAGTTGTGTAAATATGTACTGTATACAGGCAAAGTAACTCAGTATATTGTTGTTACTGTGTAAATATGTTGTGGGTGTTATGATTTTGTACTGTGCTGTAAATCTATGATCTTTCACTACTGTATTAATTTAATGTTACATAAAATGTTGTAGACCTAAAAACAGTATAATGTGTAGGGTAGGTATCTCCTTGTTTTATTGTTATTGTGTAAATTACTGTATGTATGCGTGTTGGCAGTTTGTCAAAGATATCTGGAAAAGGGTTTGCTTAAAAGCAAATTACTATGTTCAATTATTTCAAAAAATGACAGTTGTGTAAATAGGTCTATGTACTGTTTATAGGCAAAATAACTATATATTTGTCATTGTGTAAATAATTTGTGGATGTTTTAATTTTTGTTGTGTGCTGGGAATCTATGGTTTTTGACTACTGTATTAATTTGTTACATAAAATAGTGTACGCCTAATTACAGTATGGTGGACATGGTAGGTATCTCCTTGTTTTATTGTTATTATTGTGTAAATTACGTCTGTTGGTGCAGTTTATGTCAATACAGGCAAGGTTTTCTGGAAAAGTTCTGCTAAAAAGCAAACTACCATCTTTGATTATTTAAAAATATGAGACACTAACGGTTGCGTGAATATGTACTTGTACAGGTAAAGTAAGTCAATATATTGTTGTCGTGTAAGTAATGTGTGTTGGTGCAATTTGTCAATACAGTCAAAGATTTCTGGAAAAAGGTTTCTTTCTACTGAAACCTCGATTTAAGGTTAACCCTCATTCATGGTTAAAAATTCCAGTCCCTACAAAAATGCTAAATAGGGGTTCTACTAGTATTTTACGGTGTAATTTAAGTTCAAAATTTATCTGTGCCATGATGGAACGCGTCGTCCGGAACATGCAAGGGTAGCTTTGCGCACACACTCACTCCAGTTTGTCTACAGTGTGCTTCATATTAGCTAAGATGAGTGAAATCGTAATTCTTTTGCATTCAGCGCCATAAGGAATACCACAATATCACGTAACAGGCAGTGTGCAGAGATGCAGAATTCATGAACACTGGCGATGCCCACAGTTTGCGGAAAAGCATGGCTCATATAATCATTTCGTACGCACTGAACGATATCGTCAATGCCGATAAAACTGCATTTTTTATGCCAAGCCCAAACTGGCTTATCGTTTCAAAGAAGATAGATGCCAGCTGGGAAATCGTACAGTGGTAGGGGTCATTGTACTGTGTTGCAGTGCACACAGAAGCGAGATACGTCCTCACCTCTTCATAGTAAAGTTCGATTAGCCAAGTTGTTTTAAGGGCGTCGGGCATTTTCCGTGCAAGTACAAAGCCTCTAAAGAATGGAAACAGTACAGTAATCCAAAAAGTAAAAGAATTTGTAGAGGGGAGCCAGCATAATTTGTCCTCATATTTGAAAAGTTTTTTTTTTTTTTTTTTTTTTTCCTGTCATTGCGTGAGGTTTTGTTTGCCAGTGATTTATCACAGTGCATTATTTGAATAATATAAATGCATCATGTTGGATACATTTTGGAAATATTTTTTTCCATGGCATTTGAAACTACATGCATTAATGGGTCTTAGAATACTCTGTGATGCGCCACGGGTTGGCATTTCTGAATTACGAGAGAAGTTCCATGGTGGAAAATTGTACAAGGATAGTCACTTTACTGTGTTGTATATAGATAGATAGATTAGGAATTGTTGAGCCCTGCCTTCGCAGGGTTCCACACATAGGTCTGTGAAGACCCTTTGTGTCCCTTAAACCGGTTTGCCTAGTTCAGTCCTAGTGCTCCTATACAGGATACCAGTGTCCAGATGTTGGCATTCCTGAGGTCTTCCAGGTTCACAAAATGAGCCAAGATATCAATGTCTTAGTGCTTGCAAGAGCCTCCTCCATACCGCATCTTCTACACATCGGATCCTGACTGATTTTCATGATGTGTAGGTGTCTCTGTAAGGTATTGTGGCCTGTCAACTGTCCAACTACTATTCTTATTCTGGTCCTATTCAGGTTTATTAGGGCCTTTTTATATCTTTGGCTATGCCCTTCGATAAGTCCACGTGCCTGCCTTGCTGTGGTTAGCCTCTTCCTAATGTCTAAGTGAGGCTGGTTTGTCCACTGGGATATTACCAGTTTCACACTTCGGAGTGATACTCCCAGGAACGGTTCTGGTTGTATGGAAGGACCTTCTGAGCCTTGTTCTGCTAGTTTGTCAGCTTCTTCATTTCCACTGATTCCTGTGTGCCCAGGTACTGTGTTGTAATGCAGACGAAAGCAAGAGACTTTCTCCCCTCGTCATAGGAAAGTTTGATAAGCCACGATGTTTTAAGGGCATCGTTTACTTTCCGTGGAAGTACAGGGCATCTAAAATGCATCAGTAGTCATCCAATGGACAAAGGACTTGCACAGGGAAGCCAGCATAGATTTCTCTTCGTCTTTCAGTCATGCTTATTTTTCCTTTCATTGCGTGACGTTATGTATGTCAGTGAGTTATCGAAGTGCATTATTTGAATACTGTAAATGTACCTTGGGTACATATTTGAAATAGTTTTCTTTCATGACATTTGAAAGGTTTAAAATGTGAATCAAGGTTAATTGCATGCAGTAACAGGTCTTGGAACATTTTGTGACACAGCAAGGGTTGGCATTTCTGAATTAAGAGTTTGCGGTTAATTTGAAATCGCGTAATTCAAAGTTGGATTTTTGCGTCGCAATGAATTGACGAGGTTTTGCAGTATTACTGTCAGACTGTTGTGCCTCTCAGCGACATACATTCATGCCCCACTGTACCTGAAATGTTGCCTGTTGTACCGAATGGGGATTATCCACACTCCAACGGTTCCATTGTTGTGGAACCATGCTTTGATCGTAAACAAGTACGACAAATTAATGGCATAAACATTCCTTCAGAAATAAGACACTTTAAACACCCAAGAAATGTGCATGATGTGGTCTGGTAAACACCGACCTCATGACGCCTACAGTTCATTGGATAAATACGTCCCACTAAGTGAAATGCATATTACTTTACATTTCGTGGTGAAATCCATAAATTTTACACCACAATATTCAGAATTAATCACACCTTCATAATATACACAATCGACCTACCTTCATCTTGCCGCACCATATGAGTAAAGTCGGACATTGCCATTACTGTGCAGACTACACTTCAACTGTTGTCACAGGTCCATAAATGTGTACAGTGTTAAACTGATCATTCTCTGTGCAGTTCACAATAATTCCACCAGAGTGCAGCACTATCCTTAAGTTGGTCAGGTAAATCCCAATGGACTTTACCTTTAGCTTTTAAATTTAGTGGGGCCTGTGCGGCCCACCGAGCCAACAGGTTAAAACACTCAATTATGTAGGGTATTTCTTTCAAACTCCAGAATTGAATGAGGAATAATATTTTGTGTGAATCTAAAAAAAATACTTATTTTAGTAGTGGTCTTTAATTAACATTTACAATTTCTTTTTAGTGGGGCATGGTATCTGGATAACATTACTGTTGGTTGGTCACCAAGGAGGTCATGATTTAAATTCCAAGCAATGCATGTTCATTTTTGTAATGAAAAGTAGTTTTCTCAAGAAAGAAGAATTTTCACAGCTTATGGAACAAGATGTATTATGCTCTCTGCAATTAACTTGTAAGGTGGTTGTTCTGTGACATGAGATTGTGAAAGTTTGTGCTAATCTTAGTTCATTTTGTATTTTAGTGATATTTCATCAGAATTTTTCTTCTGTTTCTTTTATATGTCTCAAATTAATGGTAATAAAGATGAACTGAAGGAGTGTTATTGTCTAAATCACAAACTGTATGAGGCATTCTTCTTTCTCAGTCCTAGCCAAACCCTCTTTCCTTTCAGATCAACATTGTGATTTTCCATACTTCTGCACTGATATAGCTGGACAATAGGTTGTGTTATGAACAGAAGTTTGCCCTTCTGTTCACAGGAAATTATACATGAAGAAGCTGTAAGTAAGTTTGCGACATCACACTCGACCCACGAGCAATAATCAGTTGCTTTATTTTAGCCTAATCATTGGACTGGCGTGAATGTGATACAGTTAACGTAGTTCCACTATTTCACAACCCAAGAACGTATTAGGAGGGTTAGGAATGAACTGTTTGGTTTTTGTGTTCATTTTTTAAGTTGAGTTTCTGTGTCATTCCTTTCTGTAAATAAGCAGATGTGGTCATATGAACTTAAATAAAAGGTCAAAAGAAATATTCGAAGTGTTCCAAGGCAGATCGACTAAAACTGCAGTCATTTAAAATAACCCGAATACTGCACTTTGAACAAGAAATTCTAACACCAGCCTTTTGTTGTAATTCGCAAAGGCGCTCAAGAGAATGCGGCACTGTTCGCTTTCTCTCAGGATGCTTTGAGATCCTCCAGATTTTGGCCATTTCTCGAGCATGAGAAATTCCCATCTCCACTGTGCACAGCTTGGCAATACTGAGGTATGTGCTGGCAGGAATGGTGCCCAATTAGCTGTGCTATCGGCTTTTGTACACAGTGTTGACCTGTCTTGTGCAAGATTTTTGCTGATGCCGTTAATTGAATATATTGTATTTTATTGGAAGTGTATTTTCTCCATATGGTAGGTAATGGCAAGTGCTAAAACAAAGTTGTTCATAGGGAATGGAATTCCTTTTTGTGATTCAGAAAAGAGTGCAATTTCCTTTAGCTTGCCTTTCAAGCAAGTAAATGAACTTCAGTGGTAAGGAAAAATCAGACATCTATTAAGAATATCAGAAGGGATGTGATAATGGGATGAAGTTATCCACTCTGGGCAAAAACAGAGTATTAAATAAGGAAATTATACTAGATGATACAGGTAAGTGCATCATCGGACGGAACAAGGCAATCTGCAGTTTATACATCTCATATTCGCTGTTCTGTATTGCCACCAATATTGGTGTTGAATAAGGTGGATCTAGAATCATTTCTTTTAAAGGTTGCTGTATAACAAGACGAGTCACAAACATCTGAGGTAAGTATTGCATTCGATAGGGTTTAAATTTAAGAAGATGAAAGAAACTACATTGCTTAAGAGTGGTGTACCTGAGAACAGAGGATAACAAGATCTGTCCTATTTTTTTATGAAACTTGTATCCGTCCATCATATACTTTAATGAAGTTTCAGGAGGACGATGCACTAGGTTTTCGGTATTTGAACAGCACAGGTCAGGGAGATTATATGCAGGTAGTAAGGAAAGGTTTGGACTATGCATGTTGAAATAAACTATGAAGGTCTATAACTTCATCACTTGACTTTAAAACAGCTTGTATCAAACATGTCAGATGTGTCTTAGTGATGGACAATGTGTTGTACTACACCCATGAGATTAATGAAGTACCATCATCTGGCAGGAAATACAATTTAAAAGAACTGGCTAATGACAGAGTCCTGTGAAGCACCTAATTGCTGACAAAAATATGTACCAGTTACTCGAGGATAAAGAGCGCATCACCACAGATGAGTATGAACTTTACAAGTTGAGTACTGGAAGAGGAATGGGCAGCTTGAAGAACTCATACCTGTTGGTAGGCAGTTGTAGTGATTCAAACTCTGAACGTGACAGAGTACTACTATACAGCTTTGTGATCACATCTGAACAGGATATTCATTACTTCATATGGTAAGATAGATTTTGTTTATTTGTACAGTAAATTGTCCTAGGGTTAACAGCCGGCTATGGCTGTTGCGCTTCACTATATCGGTAACGTCATACTCGTCTTGCCCACTAGCTGATGGAACTGGCACTTACATCGATCTCTTGGCTTCGAGGATATACCGGGCGAGTTGGCTGTTCGGTTAGGATCTCGCATCCGGGAGATAGTGGGTTTGAATCCCACTGTCGGCAGGCGTGAGGATGGTTTTCCGTGATTTCCCATTGTCACACCAGGCAAATGCTGCGGCAGTACCTTAATTGAGGCCACGGCCGATTCTTTCCCATTCCTAGGCTTTTCCTGTCCCATCGTCACCATAAGATCTATCTGTGTCGGTGCGACGTAAAGCAACTACCTTAGAGGATATTCCGTCAACTACCCGACACTCAGTGTAGAGTTGCTGGCAGTATCATCCATTCCATTACCATAGGGATATACCCATCGCATCCTGTGCGTATGGAATGATTTAGAAATATTAAATATTCTTCTACCGCTTTTTCCCACATCTGTCCGAATGCCCTTTCTGACGCCAACCCTATATAGAAGGATATAATCACTATTGTGTGTTTTCTGTGGTGGTTGGTAGTGTAGTATGTTATATGAAGATGAAAGTGTTGGGACAAACGCCCACTCTCTGAGCCAGAAGAATTAATCAGGCGCGATTAAAATCCCCGGTCCGGCCGCGATCGAACCTGGGACCCTCTGAACCGAAGGCCTTAACGCTGACCATTCGGCCAAGGAGTCGGACTTAGAAATTTTCAATATTATGATATGAAAACGAATTAAATATATGATTAGGCCTCAAAAGAAGATTAACATTACAGGAAATAGATTGATATCTGAAATATATGTATACCAGACAAAGACAATGTTGCAGGAATAATTATAGCATTAAAATACATAGGCCTATAATAACAAAAATTATGGTTACAATCTTTATTGTTATAATATGATGGCCGTGCGGTTAGGAGCGGGCGGCTATGAGGTTGCATCCGGGAGATGGTGGTTCGAATCGCACTGTCAGCAGCCGTGAAGATGGTTTTCCATGGTTTCCCATTGTCACACCAGGCAAATGCTGGGGCTGTTAAGGCCACGACCGCTTCCTTCCAACTCCTAGGCCTTAACTGTTCCATCGTCGCCATAAGACCAGTAGCACATAGCATGTCTGTAAATTGACTTAGGACCTCGGGTAAAGAAGTAAATGTCTGGTGTAGAACAAGTACTGACTTGCTAGAGAAAGCAGGCAAGCCATGTAAACAAAGGAGTCCTTGTAAGGTGGTTGTCACATAATCTGTTTAATTTTATTTGGCTGAATATGGCCGTCCGCCTCTGGTGTAGTGGTTAGTGTGATTAGCTGCCACCCCCCGGAGGCCCGGGTTCGATTCCCACCTCAGTCATCCTGGAAGTGGTTTCCCACTTCTGCAAGCAAATGCTGGGATGGTACCTAACTTAAGGCCACAGCCGCTTCCTGGTCGATCCCTTCCAATCTTCCCATCCCCCCTTGCAAGGTCCCTGTTCAGCATAGCAGGTGAGGCTGTCTGGGCGAGGTATTGGTCATCCTCCCCAGTTGTATCCCCTATGCAGAGCCTGAAGCTCCAGAATATTGCCCTTACTTCATCACACTGCACTCTATATTGGCCGTGAAGGAAAATAGTGTCGAAAGTTAATGAAGAACAATTTTCATTTCTTATCTACCTACGGTACTCTTATCTCACAGACCTACTGAATCTTACTCGTCAGCAAGTTTTGACAGTTTTCCAGAATTCCTGAGCTTTGCACTTAAAGAAATCTTAAGTCCAATCATTTTCTTCGTGCTTACAGTTATTTTTAAGACCGATATACTCATCTATTTCTATCTTTTTGATAGCCGACATAAAACCTAAAGTACTTCTTCAAATCTCTCCCAAACTTTGAATGGAAATATTCATATTTGGGCGTGTGGCATCAAATCACCAGTACCTCTAACCAGAATTAAGTTTCTTGGCAGAGCCGGGAATCGAACCCGGACCACGGGGTGTAGCCAACAATGTTAACCAATACACCACAAGGCTTACATAATAGCAACCCTTTCATCAGGTGTATTTTTAGAGATGCTGGGTGCCTGAATTTTACGCACCATAATGTGCCAGTGGATCTACCCACCCCACATACGGGTGTCTGATATTTATACACCATTACATGCCAAGAACTATTGTAGGACTTGATGCTCAACTATGGGTAAGACCTATCAGACGTACTGTATTTGCTACCTCATTTATTTTTTACAAGCATCAATAGGTACTAATCCTCGGTATGTTGATGGAATTCAATTTCATACTGTCGTTGAGCTAAGGGAGAGTAACGTAACATTAACTTTTCTGCGAGCGGCTTGGATGTGAATCCTTTCTCTTTTACACAGGTACTTCAAATTTCACACAGTAGAAAACACAATTAGCGTGATTAGCTGCCACCCCCGGAGGTCCGGGTTCGATTTCCGGCTCTGCCACGAAATTTGAAAAGTGGTACGAGGGCTGGAACGGGGTCCACTCAGTCTCGGGAGGGCAACTGAGTAGAGGTGGGTTCGATTCCCACCTCAGCCATCCTGGAAGTGGTTTTCCGTGGTTTCCCACTTCTCCTCCAGGCAAATGCCGGGATGTACCTCACTTAAGGCCACGGCCGCTTCCTTCCCTCTTCCTTGTCTATCCCTTCCAATCATGCCATCCCTCCACAAGGCCCCTGTTCAGCACAGCAGGTGAGGCCGCCTGGGCGAGGTACTGGTCATTCTCCCCAGTTGTAACCCCGACCCAAAAAGTCTGAAACTCCAGGACACTGCCCTTGAGACGGTAGAGGTGGGATCCCTCGCCGAGTCCGAGGTAAAAGTCAACCCTGGAGGGTAAACAGATTAAGAAGAAGAAGAAAACACAATAATGTCATTCTCTCTCTCTCATTGCAAGGAACATATCTTCAAAGCTGGATCTTACGTCCATAAAGGCTAGCGCACCATGAACTTGCATATTTTTAGGCAGAGGCGGCAAGTTTCTCCACTTGGCTGCAATGTTTCTTTTTATTCCCCCCTATTAAACAATCAAACAAGTGCTTAGCGTCACCAAGTATCGGTCTGTCCTTTCTTACAAACTTTGACGGTAGTTCACATATCTCGTCACGCACCTTTCTTATTACACTGTTTAAAATAATTTCTCGATTGATCTTACAACACGGTTGAACTTATTTACCTCTCTTGATTGTACATGTTAACTGCACTGATCACTTCTACGAAAACTCAGGAAGTCCTGGAGCAGTCGACTCGGGTCACCCGTCAATCATCGCTCAACCAACATTTCAAGGGAGGTAGTGTAAGGGGACTTACAATCTAGAAGGATAATTCTTGTGGGGGGCGAAAAATGACACTCTGCCCCCTGAGATCATTTTTGGTAGGGGAGGGGGCAGAAAACACCTTGCCCCTACCAAAGTCGGTGCCACTGAAGATTACACAAGATACCTTTCACCAGGATTTACAGGTATGAGTGTTTAAACCGAATGTAGCAACAGCAATTTGAAGAATAAACAAGTGATGCATAAAATGGGCTAAACTGAAACAAATCTGGCTTTAAAACAATCCCATGTAGCCTGTCAGTAGAAAATTACCGGCAACACTCAAAATTATTTCTTTTTAAAGTCCTCAAAGTATAAAAGCAGTAATGTTCTTTGAATCACCAAACCAAACCTCATGGCACTACAGCCCTTGAAGGGCCTTGGCTTACCAAGCGACCGCTGCTCAGCCCGAAGGCCTGCAGATTACGAGGTGTCGTGTGTTCAGCGCGACGAATCCTCTCGGCCATTATTCTTGGCTTTCTAGACCGGGGCCGCCATCTCACCGTCAGATAGTTCCTCAATTCTAATCACGTAGGCTGAGTGGACTTCGAACCAGCCCTCAGGTCCAGGTAAAAATCCCTGACCTGGCCGGGAATCGAACCCGGGGCCTCCGGGTAAGAGGCAGGCACGTTACCCCTACACCATGGGGCCGGCTCTTTGAATCACACTGGCAGCTATTCTTAACATTCAACATTGTCACTATCTGCTTATTTAAAATTACCGTACTCTTAGTATCTGTGAAGCCAAATAAAGTAATATGATGCATGAACTGTTTTATTCTTTGCAATTACCGAGAGCTAGTTTTGGGTAGGAAGCAGTCTTGCCAAACACATTCTTTGTTTTACAGGACTAAGTACATCTTATTTCAGACCTGTCCGACTCCATGGCTAAATGGTTAGCGTACTAGCCTTTGGTCACAGGGGTCCCGGGTTCGATTACCGGCACAGTCGGGAATTTTAACCATTCCCCTGACACGGGGCCATCATCACGAAGCGCAGGTCGCCTACGGGAGTCAAATCAAAAGACCTGCACTAGGCCTCTCCGGAGGCCACACAACATACCATTATTGAAATCCTTTCAGGATAAAATGGGAAATGAATTCAGTCAAACGGGACAGCTCTTAACATCGAAAGAAAAGGTCTTTCTTTTTTAGCTGGTTCCGCAGCACCACTCAGAGCACGGCTGGCGCAATGACACTCGGTCGCTAGCCGGTATAATGCGCGCTTTTCCTCACCACTACTCACGGCAATTCACACTTATATAAATCCATTTCTAGTGAAACTATTGGTCTAAAACCTACCTGGCATTACACTGGATGTTCAAAATGTTACCCCTCAGCTGTCAAACACGCCTGACACCTCGTAAATCGGTTTGCAGACACTCGGCGAATCTCAGCCCTGTGATGTTCGAAATAACTTGTGTAATGTTCTCTTGTGTGAGAGTGGTTTTTTTTTTTCTATTTGTTTTACGTCGCACCGACACAGATAGGTCTTATGGCGACGATGGGATAGGAAAGGCCTAGGAGTGGGAAGGAAGCGGCCCCAGCATTTGCCTGGTGTGACAATGGAAAACCACGGAAAACCATCTTCAGGGCTGCCGACAGTGGGGTTCGAACCCACTATCTCCCGGATGCAAGCTGACAGCTGCGCGCCCCTGATTGGACAGCCAACCCGCCCGGTGTGTGAGAGTTGTTCACATACACTTTTCCCTTCAGCATCCCCTACCCCTACAGGTAGTAATCACAGGGATTTAAATCATGAGATCTAGGGGGATAATTAACCACACGATCTTCGAAAACTTCCCGCATTACCTCCATAGACCGATTAACAGCGTGTGCCGTCGCATTATCTTGCATAAAGTAACCATTACTCCTTTCTTCTTCCGTCAACTCTTGTAAGTGGTCTGAGAATGAGATCTATATATCGATCAGCCTTTATTGTTTCGCGGAAAAATATAGGCCCTATAATTCTGCGAGCACTTATTGCGCACCAAACTCCTATTTTCACATCATGAAGTGGACGGACATACAGTTGGTAGGAATTTTCTGCACACCAGTAGCGACTGTTTTGACTATTTGCATAGCCACTTAAGTGTAGCCATTCTTCATCACTATAAAATAAAAGTTCTGGGTCAACGTACCCATCGTGAACTGACTGAAGCAACCAGTTACAATACCGAACCCTAGCGAAACTGTCAGGTTCTCTTAAATATTGAGGAGGGGTGGGTTTGTACGGTTTTGCTTTGAACAGTTTTGTTGCTCTGTGGGCAAGGACACATTTGTAGAGACGAGAATTACAATAGTCACTAAAAACAGTTAAAATAGGCAGGCATATAGGCTCTAAAATTAGCCAAAATAGGCATGAAAAATACTTATAATTTAATAACACCCTCAATTACTGTAAAAGGTATTTACAACAATTAATGTTTTCCGGTAACTATCTTGTTCCCCTGTCGGGCAGAATGTTTTGTACTGAGAGAAATCGCTCAATATCACAGGAAGTGATTGGACAAAACTTCAATGAAGCCACTTCATTTGGTTTTAGTTCAACCGCTGCATCTACCTCACCTCGTAGCACCCTGCCTACTTTTACCGTCGGGCCGATGACCTTCGATGTTAGGCCCCTTACAACAACAAGCATCAACTTTTACCGTCGTTTTCCATCATGGATTCTGCTGCAGGACTCTTGTGGAACATTTTGCTGACAGCGGCTACCTTCCCAGAGGTTCGGTCAAAACTTCTCCTGACTTCTTCCGGCCGGGCTGAGTGGCTCAGACGGTTAAGGCGCTGGCCTTATGACCGCAATTAGGCAGGTTCGATCCTGATTCAGTCCGGTGGTATTTGAAGGTGCTCAAATACGTCAGCCTCGTGTCGGTAGATTTACTGGCACGTAAAAGAACTCCTGGGGGACTAAATTCCGGCACCTCGGCGTCTCCGAAAACCGTAAAACAGTAGTTAGTGGGACGTAAAACAAATAACATTATTATTGACTTCTTCCACGACCCTAAATGACTCCACCGGGGGAAAGCCACTCGTCTCCAACTCGGTGATTGCTCCCGGCAGCTTGTTAAAGTTTGAATATGCTCCAGTTTATGCAGGGGATATTAGCTCCCACTACTGCAGTGCACAGGTCTATAGAAAATTGCTGTTGGTCGCTGTTCACAGTGGACTGGTAGAAAATCTGCGATGATAACGCTTTCTGTACTCGTGTCAAATGCATAGCAGTATTTCTATGTTGATCTATATGGTATCTTTTCATATTTGATCTGAAAAATTAAAAAATGGCTTAAATTACAATGTTTTTATATTTCTACAGCTGGGCTAATTGGCAATAATGCTTAGTATAAACATATTATTGGTGTATAGGCCAGGTGCGGGTCTTTTTTCTCGTAGACGGCCTATTAGGCCACACACATCCAGCCCCAGAGCCACTGGAATTAACCAATTAAGATTAAAATCCCCGACCCGACCGGGAATCTAACCCGGGACCATGTAAACCGAAGGCCGTATGCTAACCATTCGGCCAACGAGTCGGACAGTATAAGCATGCATTTCTTTCATAAAAAAGAGAAAGACTATTAGAGGTGATGTTTCTGGAAGTACAAAACTTTAAAGTAGGAACAAGAGAATTCGTAATTTACAAGGAAATATGCCCTCAAAAATGTTCAGTTATAATCTGGCAGTGATGTAGTGGTTAGCGTGATTACCTGCCACCCCCGGAGGTCCGGGTTCGATTCCCGGCTCTGCCAAACTCGAAAAGTGGTACGAGGGCTGGAACGAGGTCCACTCAGCCTCGGGAGGTCAACATCAGGAAAGTGCCGGAATGGTACCTAACTTAGACGCGGCCACTTCCTTCCCTCTTCTTTGCCTGTCCCTTGCAATCTTCCCATGCCTTCACACGGCCGCTGTTCAGCATAGAAGGTGAGTCTGTCTGGGCAAGGTACTAGTCCTCCTCCCCAGTTGTATCCCCGACACAAAGTCTCACGCTCCTAGGCACTGCCCTTGAGACGGTAGAGGTGGGATCCTTCGCTGAGTCCGAGGGAAAACCTGCCCTGCAGGGTAAACAGATTAAGAAAGAAAGAAAGAAAAATATTTTAGTCGTAAATCTCTATTTTCACGGGAATTGAATCAGAGTTCAAAATGCTGATTTTTAATTTGCATCCACTCTATCACAAGAGACCACCGGCATGTTCTAACTCCTCGTTCGGTAATTAAATGATTATTTACATTTTAGCAATATAAATTATTGAAATTTCACGACTATACGTAAATTAATAGGCCTATAAATGCTACAATGAAATGGGATCGTAGGTCAGTCACAAAAGAGAGAAAAGCAACAAACG
Organism: Anabrus simplex; assembly: GCF_040414725.1. Lineage (NCBI taxonomy): Eukaryota > Metazoa > Arthropoda > Insecta > Orthoptera > Tettigoniidae > Anabrus > Anabrus simplex. The sequence continues at coordinate 292,913,233 of NC_090270.1, read as the reverse complement.
AACTTACCTCCTTGCAGCAAGCTTGGCAGAAGACTACCTTTCCATCCGTAGTGAAAATGGGATCCCCTGTGATCCACCGCTTCAGCCAATACGACTTCGACGATTTTTCTTTGCAATGAGAGTTTTTTTTACGTCACGCCGACGCCGTGTTATGGGGACGATGGGATGGGAAAGGCCTAGGAGTGGGAAGGAAGTGACCGTGGCCTTAATTAAGGTACAGCCCCAGCTTTTGCCTGGTGTAAAAGTGAGAAACCACGGAAAACCATCTTCAGTGCTGCCGAAAGTGGGGCTCGAACCCCCTATCTCCCGGACACAAGCTCACAGCTGCTCGCTCTTAAGCGCACAGCCAACTCACCCGTTGATTTTTCTTCTGGCATTGTCACAGACACACTTCTTCACAATAAATCACAACGTGTTCTGAAGGTAAAGCGTACGCGTACAACAGTTCACATCGAGAAGGAGGTATAAGGGTTCGACGTTGATTGGTTCTCACATATATCTTAGAAGTTGGAGGGGTTGAAGGCTTCCAGGTCAAATATTGTTCCTTGTTTCTCCTGACGGAAATTTCCTAAGAACTATTCCTGGTGACTTCCAAGAATTCCCATTTTTGTTCGTGGGGTAAACAGATTTTGAGAAATGAGAGGATAATACTGTCGAGCACATCATTTACAGTATATAATGCACTGTAAGAAAATCGGCTTCTTTAAAATAGTTTCAAAAGACATCAAATAGGCAATTATAATCCAAATAGGCACAAACCCCTGAAACAGGCATTTATAGGCACAATAAAACCAACGAAATCTAGCTTAAAGAACCCTAAAACGGATTTATATCTCAAAAGCCTACGTTTCTGAACACAGGAATAAAATAGGCAAATTCCCGTCTCTACACATTAGCTTGTACGGCGAGACGCGACAGGGATTTTGTTGGAGTTCTTTCCAAGAGAGCTCCTATTTCGCCAAGATTTTCCTCTGTTAAAACGGTTCGTCTCCTGCGTGATTTCTTGTTAAGAATGGACCCGATGGTGCGGAACTTACGTACCGTACTCCTATGAGGAGTGAGGATGCCAGGAAATTTCCTGTGCGTATGAAATGGTTAAGTAATTTTAAATATTCTTCTACTGCTTTTTCCCACACCTCTGGGGTCGCACATGTGAATCTGGCCCTGTTTTACGGCCGGATGCCCTTTCTGATGCCAACCGTATATGGAGGGATGTAATCACTATTGCGTGTTTTCTGTGGTGGTTGGTAGTGTAGTATGTTATGTGAAGATGAAAGTGTTGGGACAAACACCCACTCTGCGAGCCAGAAGAAATCAGACGCGATTAAAATCCACGATTCGGCCGAGAATCGAACCTGGACCCTCTGAACCGAAGGCCTTAACGCTGACCATTCGGCCAAGGAGTCGGACTTAGAAATTTTAAATATTATGATATGAAAACGAATTAAATATATGATTAGGCCTCAAAAGAAGATTAACATTACAGGAAATATATTGATATCTGAAATATATGTATACCAGACAAAGACATTGTTGCAGGAATAATTATAGCATTAAAATACATAGGCCTATAATAACAAAAATTATGGTTACAATCTTTATTGTTATAATATGATGACCGGGCGAGTTGGCCGTGCGGTTAGGAGCGGGCGGCTATGAGGTTGCATCCGGGAGATGGTGGTTCGAATCGCACTGTCAGCAGCCGTGAAGATGGTTTTCCGTGGTTTCCCATTGTCACACCAGGCAAATGCTGGGGCTGTTAAGGCCACGGCCGCTTCCTTCCAACTCCTAGGCCTTTTCTATCCCATCGTCGCCATAAGACCTATCTGTGTCGGTGCGAAAAGAGCTGCTAGCACATAATATGATGTCTGTAAGTTTTGGTCTAAAGAAAAATATAATAATGTTGCTGGCTTCACGTCCTAGTAACTACTTTTATGGTTTAAGGAGACGCCGAGGTGCCGGAATTTAGTCCCGCAGGACTTACTTTACGTGCCAGTAAATCCACCGACACAAAGCTGACGTATTTGAGCATGTTCAAATACCACCGGACTGAGCCAAGTTGGAGTTGGAAGACCAGCAACTCAACCGTCTGAGCCACTTACCTGGATGAAAAAAAAATTTCACCATCAGAATGTTGGCCGGCAGGGTAGGAAAGTTGGTGGTAGACAGTTTCTAATCACTAGATTGCATGCCAAAAGCCTGGATTCAAATCCAAACCTTTTCGCAGTGTTCAAATGGAGTGAGGGGATATGATGCTGTTGATGGTCATTCGGTCGTCGGATGGCGACGTAAAGCATTGAGCAGACCCCTTGGTATTATTCGAGAGGAGTAGGCTACGTGCCGAAACCGGGTTTCATCTCTCCCTACTTCATTATCATAATCCGACATCCAGACGCGCAGGCCGCCCACGGGTGTCAGGTGAAAAGACCTGCACCAGGCAAGCCGAACATGTCCTCGGACACTCCTGGTACTAGTAGGACCGAGCTCGATAGCTGCAGTCGCTTAAGTGCGGTCAGTATTCAGGAGATAGTGTGTTCGAACCTCACTGTCGGCAGCCCTGAAAATGGTTTTCCATGGTTTCCCATTTTCACACCAGGCAAATGCTAGGGCTGTACCTTAATTAGGGCCACGGACGCTTCCTTCCCACTTCTAGCCCTCTCCTGTCCCATCATCGCCATAAGACCTATCTGTGTCGGTGCGACGTAAAGCAACTAGCAAAAAAAAAAAAAAGTACTAATAGGACACAATAAGTAAGTAGGCCTAAGTCGGTCGTAAATCATTTCAGAGAATTCGGATCTTTTTTTTTTGCTAGTGGCATTACGTCGCACCGACACAGACAGGTCTTAAGGCGACGATGGGATAGGAATGGGAAGGAAGCGACCTTGGTCTTAATTAAAGTACAGCCCCAGCATTTGCCTGGTGTGAAAATGGGAAAACACGTAAAACCATCTTCAGGGCTGCGACAGTGGGATTCGAACCCACTATCTCCTGGATGCAAGCTCAGGGCCACGCGCCTCTAACCGCATGGCCAACTCGCCCAGTGGGAAAAGACGTAAACGCATCACCATGTTTCGTGTTGTAAAACGAGTTTCCCCCAGAAGTGTTATGTAAAGTAGGGGCAGTAGCTGCTTATAGGAATTATTGAAATGGCATTGCACTTCATTTAGCTTACCTTATCTTGGGTGATGACACAACTTATCAAATGACAATTTGCTTGTCAACGCCGGTCGCATCCGGCACGCCACCTGTAGAACAAGCACTGACTTGCTGGAGGAAGCAGGCAATGTAAACAAAGGAGTCCTTGTAAGGTGGTTATTCCATAATCTGTTTAATTTTATTTGGCTGAATATGCCCGTCCGCCTCTGTGGTGTGGTTAGTGTGATTAGCTGCCACCCCCGGAGAGCCGGGTTCGATTCCCGGCTCTGCCACGAAATTTGAAAAGTAGAACGGGGTCCACTCAGCCTTGGGAGGTCAACTTAGTAGAGGTGGGTTTGATTCCCACCTCACTGAAGGCCACGGCCACTTCCTTCCCTCTTCCTGGTCTATCCCTTCCAATCTTCCCAACCCCCGCAAGGCCCCTCTTCAGCATAGCAGGTGAGGCTACCTGGGCGATGTATTGGTAATCCTCCCCAGTTGTATCCCCCGATCCAGAGTCTGAAGCTCCAGATCACTGCCCTTGAGGCGGTAGAGGTGGGATCCCTCGCTGAGTCCGAGGGAGAAACCTACCCTGGAGGGTAAACAGATAAAGAAGAAGAATATGGCCACTAAGTAGCTGAAACTAGTCTCAAGACTGATGTAATATTATTTACTTGATGTATTGAAAAGGTGAACCCTCTTGTCAATTTATTTTTTGTAATTGCACTTCAATACGCAAAAGAAAATTTATAGCTTATAAGAAGATTAATATATTGATATATATTTGGTACAATGCGGTCTGTATGGAAAACAATCGGAATCTGGTCAGTACTCGATGGGTGAGTGGCCTATGAGCTGTTGGCTACAGGAGGAGAAAGCAACTAGCGATCCCACCGCAAGTAAACTCCAACTCAGAATACCTCTGTCAAATTTGAGTGGTGACTTTAAAGTGAGGAAAGATCACAATATGAAGATAAAGTTGGAATTCCAGAGGACACATTGGGGCAAATATTTGTTTATAGGAAGGGGAGTTAGGGATTGGAATAACTTACCAAGAGAGATGTTCAATAAATTTCCAATTTCTTTGCAATCATTTAAGAAAAGGCTAGGAAAACAACTCATAGGGAATCTGCCAACTGGGCTGCCTAAGTAGGGGGTTTGGCTGCAATGCTTAAGGCACTTGTACTATCAGAAAGGGTTGTAGCGGTAAGACACACACTAGGTTCAGTTCACCTGAGATAAAATTGTTGTTAGTTTCACAAATCAGTCACCTGCTTAATAGTGTTAAAAATAAAACCGCGTCTGTTTTATTACTCTAATTTATTTCAGGATAACCCAATAAATGCACACGCACATATATACATAATTATATTCAACCATGAATGGCCACACTCACTAATTGCTGTCTATTTACAAGTATCTCACAGTGGGACTCCGGATGGACAGTCTTTACCTGAAGGCTGTCTACTCCTTATTGACAGGCCTTTCACTTGCGCTCGCAAGTCTGTCATCTCACACAGCAGTTACAAGGCGATGGCTAGGTTTCAGCGCATGGCTACGCTCCACACAACACATGATGATCGGTCCTTGGTTCATCTCCAGAGAAATTCCACAATCGCATACAATGAACAACTACACAGCAACTATTCAACAGTGCTGAACATCAGGACAATACAATCATTAACACTGCCTGTATTACTCACATTAGTTGCTCCAGCCACTGACTCTACGACAGTTCTCAGTCCACAGAACTATACACAAATAGTACTCCATCCCGTACCCAACAATAGCCTAAATCAAGTGGAACGACAGGGAAAATCGCCTCGGGCTTACTTCATCACACTGCACTCTATACTGGCCGTGAAGGTAAGTAGTGTCGATGGTTTATAAAAATTGAAAGTTATTCTTCATTAAGTACCTACTCCTGTCTCACAGACCTACTGAATCCTACTCATCAGCAAGTTTTGAGTTTCCCAGAATTCCTCAGCTTTGCACTTAAAGAAATCTTAAGTTCAATCATTTTCTTCGTGCTTACTTTTGTTTTTAAAGACCGATATACTCATCTATTTCTTTCTTTTTGATAGCCGACATAAAACCTACGGTACTTCTTCAAATCCCTCCCAAACTTTGAATGGAAATATTCATATTTGGGCGTGTGGCATCAAATCACCTGTACCTCTAACCAGAATTAATTCCTTACCAGAGCTGGGAATCGAACCCGGACCACGGGGTGTAGCCAACAATGTTAACCAATACACCACAAGGCTTACATAATAATAGCAATCCTTTCATCGGGTGTATTTTTAGAGATGCTGGGTGCCTGAATTTTACGCACCATAATGTGCCAGTGGATCTACCCACCCCACATACGGGTGTCTGATATTTATACACCATTACATGCCAAGAACTATTGTAGGACTTGATGCTCAACTATGGGTAAGACCTATCAGACGTACTGTATTTGCTACCTCATTTATTTTTTACAAGCATCAATAGGTACTAATCCTCGTTATGTTGATGGAATTCAATTTCATACTGTCGTTGAGCTAAGGGAGAGCAACGTAACATTAACTTTTCTGCGAGCGGCTTGGATGTGAATCCTTTCTCTTTTACACAGGTACTTCAAATTTCACAGTACAAAACACAATTAGCGTGATTAGCTGCCACCCCCGGAGGTCCGGGTTTGATTCCCGGCTCTGCCACGAAATTTGAAAAGTGGTACGAGGGCTGGAACGGGGTCCACTCAGCCTCAGGAGGTCAACTGAGTAGAGGTGGGTTCGATTCCCACCTCAGCCATCCTGGAAGTGGTTTTCCGTGGTTTCCCACTTCTCCTCCAGGCAAATGGCGGGATGGTACCTCACTTAAGGCCACGGCCGTTTCCTTCCCTCTTCCTTGTCTATCCCTTCCAATCATCCTATCCCTCCACAAGGCCCCTGTTCAGCATAGCAGGTGAGGCCGCCTGGGCGAGGTACTGGTCATTCTCCCCAGTTGTATCCCCGACCCAAAAAGTCTGAAACTCCAGGACACTGCCCTTGAGGCGGTAGAGGTGGGATCCCTCGCCGAGTCCGAGGGAAAAGTCAACCCTGGAGGGTAAACAGATTAAGAAGAAGAAGAAAACACAATAATGTCATTCTCTCTCTCATTGCAAGGAACATATTATCTTCAAAGCTGGATCTTACGTCCATAAAGGCTAGAGCACCATGAACTTGCATATTTTTAGGCAGAGGCAGCAAGTTTCTCCACTTGGCTGCAATGTTTCTTTTTATTCCCCCCTATTAAACAATCAAACAAGTGCTTAGCGTCACCAAGTATCGGTCTGTCCTTTCTTTCAAACTTTGACGGTAGTTCACATATCTCGTCACGCACGTTTCTTATTACACTGTTTAAAATAATTTCTCAATTGATCTTACAACACGGTTGAACTTATCTTTGCTCGAATACCGGTACATCCATTTCTGGCCATGTTGCATTAACTCACACTTACGAAATGTATTCCTATAACTCGTTATTCTTTACCTCTCTTGATTGTACATGTTAACTGCACTGATCACTTGTACGAAAACTCAGGGACAGAAGTTTAATACCACTGTAGTTCTCTTACATTAACTCTAGTGTATGTTTTACCACATAGCTCGCAGCACTCCTTACTAGAGCATTCTTCATGTTGTCCGATTTTTCATTACCTACCACTTTTTGGTTCAGAAACTGGTAGTTTATTTTTTTCTTCTCTTGAAACTGTTACATGTTATCCCATTCCTCTAGTTTCCAGTTCTTAATCTTAGGTTTCCTTCTCCTACTTGGGAATTGCCACAAGAAGTCGATGATTACATTTACAACAGATACAAAAGTTGAAAACTAGAAAATCGGCTGGAATTGATAAGATTTCTGGGGATATACTAAAGACAATTGGTTGGGATATAGTACCAAATCTGAAGTACTTGTTTGATTATTGTTTGCATGAAGGAGCTATACCAAATGAATGTAGAGTTGCTATTGTAGCCCTGTGTATAAAGGAAAGGGTGACAGACATAAAGCTGAAAATTACAGGCCAGTAAGTTTGACATGCATTATATGTAAGTTTTGGGAAGGCATTCTTTCTGATTATATTAGACATGTTTGCAAAATTAATAACTGGTTCGATAGAAGGTAGTTCGAGTTTAGGAAAGGTTATTCCACTGAAGCTCAACTTGTAGGATTCAAGCAAGATATAGCAGATATCTTGGATTCAGGAGGACAAATGGACTGTATCTTGATTGACCTGTCTAAAGCATTTGACAGGGTGGATCATGGGAGACTAGTGGCAAAAATGTGTGCAATTGGACTAGACAAAAGAGTGACCGAATGGGTTGCTATATTTCTAGAAAATAGATCTCAGAGAATTAGAGTAGGTGAAGCTTTACCTGACCCTGTAATAATTAAGAGGGGAATTCCTCAAGGCAGTATTATTGGACCTTAATGTTTTCTTATATATACAAGGTGTCCAGGTTAAAGGTATAATAATATACAATTTAATAACTTGAGAAATAATAGAGATATCTTTGGCAGTTTGTTTCTACAAATAGGGTAACTCAAAATGTCTTCTGTGTTTGCTTGCGTGGCGGTGGTACCACGTGCGCATGCACATAACTGCATTGGTCACGAAAAGCGCGCCAGTAACCATGTGGACTCCACAGCAGGAGGTGTTCTGCATGCTTCCGCTCGCGGAGATAAAACCCGTTACACTAGTAAAACGTAGATTTCGGCGTGGGTGTGGACTGTTACGAACTGATGATGTTCCCACTTACGTAACAATCATGAAATGGGACAGGCGCCTTCGAGAATCTGGGACCTTGCTGTCGATTTTGGGCCGCCACACCAAGCACGCAGTTTCAGAGGCTACTGTTGATTTAATCCGTGAGTCCTTCAAGCGGAGCCCTCGTAAGTCATTCGACAAGCAAGTAGGCAGTTACTGTTACCTCGTCCGACAGTACACGATGTCGTCCACAAAAGGTTGCGCCTACAGGCGTACAAACTGCAGCTTCATCAGAAAATCAAACCTCAGGACAGTCCACTACGGAAGGCATTTGTGGAGACGATTTTGGCAAAACTTGATGAAAAACGAGGCATTCCTCGATTCGGTCTGTTTCTCAGATGAGGCTACATTCCATATTTCCCGCACAGTAAACAAGCACAATTGCCGCATATGGGGATCTGAACCGCCCTCACCACATAGTGGTAGATTTGGAACGGGACTCTCTGAAAGTGAATGTGTGGTGTGGATTGTTGAAGGATAGGGTTATTGGCCCATTCTTCTTCGCGGAGCCTACAGTTAATGGAACACGTTACCTAGACATGTTGGAGCAGTATGTTTGCCACAACTTCCTCGTGACGTGATCTTTCAGCAAGATGGTGCACCATGCCATTATGCGGAAGTTGTGAGGGATTTCTTGAATCAGGAGTTCCGAGAAGCCCCGATATTACGCCACTTGTTTTTTTTTTTCTGTGGGGGTTTGTCAAGAATCAAGTGTACCAGACACCAGTTCTTGATCTACCAGATCTGCGTCATCGCATTCGTGCAGCTATCGCATATGTTATGCCTACAATGCTGCAGAACACTTGGAGAGAAGTGGAATACCGATTAGATGTCTGTTGCACTATTAATGGTGCGCATATCAAGGTTTAGTAGGTATGTAAACAAACATTTTGAGTTACCCTACTTGTAGAAACAAACTGAAAGTAAATATCTCCACTACTTCTCAAGTTATTAAATTTTACGTTATTATACCTTTAACCCGAACACCTTGTATAAATGATATGAGTAAAGAAGTGGAATCAGAGATAAGGATTTTTGAGGATGATGTTATTCTGTATAGAGTAATAAATAAGTGACAAGATTGTGAGCAACTGCAAAATGACCTCGATAATGTTGTGAGATGGACAGCAGACAATGGTATGATGATAAACGGCGTTAAAAGTCAGGTTGTGAGTTTCACAAATAAGAAAAACCTCTGAGTTTTAATTACTGCATTGATGGGGTGAAAGTTCCTTTTGGGGATCATTGTAAGGATCTAGGTGTTAATATAAGGAAAGATCTTTATTGGGGTAATCACATAAATGGGATTGTAAATAAAGGGTACAGATCTCTGCACATGCTTATGAGGGTGTTTAGGGATGGTAGTAAGGATGTAAAGGAGAGGGCATATAAGTCACTGGTAGGACCCCAACTAGAGTATGGTTCCAGTGTATGGGACCCTCACCACGATTACTTCATTCATGAACTGGACAAAATCCAAAGAAAAGCAGCTCGATTTGTTCTGGGTGATTTCCGACGAAAGAGCAGTGTTACAAAAATGTTGCAAAGTTTGGGCTGTGAAGACTTGGGAGAAAGAAGGCGAGTTGCTTGACTAAGTGGTATGTAATACCAATATAAATGGTCTGTTATTGGACATTGTAAATATCTAGGTGTTAATATAAGGAAAGATCTTCACTGGGGTAATCACACAAATGGGATTGTAAATAAATATCTATGGGAATATCTATGTAAATATCTATGGGACTCAACATCTATATCATAAGTGGTATGTTCCGAGCTGTCAGCCGAAAGATGGCGTGGAATGACATTAGTAGACGAATAAGTTTGAGTGGCGTCTTTAAAAGTAGGAAAGATCACAATATGAAGATAAAGTTGGAATTCTTTTTTTTTTTTTTTTTTTTTGCTAGGGGCTTTATGTCGCACCAACACAGATAGGTCTTATGGCGACGATGGGATAAGAAAGGCCTAGGAGTTGGAAGGAAGCGGCCATGGCCTTAATTAAGGTACAGCCCCAGCATTTGCCTGGTGTGAAAATGGGAAACCACGGAAAACCATCTTCAGGGCTGCCGATAGTGGGATTCGAACCTACTATCTCCCGGATGCAAGCTCACAGCCGCGCGCCTCTACGCGCACGGCCAACTCGCCCGGTAAAGTTGGAATTCAAGGGGACGAACTGGGGCAAATATTCATTTATAGGAAGGGGAGTTACAGATTGGAATAACTTACCAAGGGAGATGTTCAATAAATTTCCAACTTCTTTGAAATTATTTAAGAAAATGCTAGGAAACAACAGATAGGGAATCTGCCACCTGGGCGACTGCCCTAAATGCAGATCAGTATTGATTGATTGATCACTTTCAAGACATTCACTTGGAAAGACTTTGATATCTTGCACTTTAGCTCCGCTACCTATGTCCTTAATAACATACTCTATCAGAGATTTTGATTTGCCATCCCAGCTGTATCTTGTCACCTTATGAATTTCTTTCTTCTGGAACCATGTATTTTTGACTAAGAGTTTGTTTCTCAAGCACAGGTCAAGTAAAAGTTCTCCTTCCATACCCGAATGCTTTCATGGTTGCCTCGTATCCTGTTCTTTCTGTTCCTAACTGGGCATTACAGTCACATATCATTACGAGGTTCTCTTCATCGATGTCTTCCAACTGCTGTAGGAAATTTATCTTTTCTTCTTCACTACAGCCTTGCTGGGGAGCATAGACCTGAACAATTGTAAGATATTCATCATTTAAAAAACCTTTACTTTAATTATTCTTTCAATAACATAGGTTACATCAGAAATACAGTCATTGTTCTGGTGTAGGACTATCCCCATACCATTCCTTGCTGTGGTCTTATTTCCACTCTAACAAAGTTAAAGGCCATTAGCTAATGTGTTTGTGTCACAACCCTTCCATTTTGTTTCACTCAGGCCTGAGATCGTTAGATGCCTGTGGTCCATCATGTCAGTGATTTCATTGACTTTATTGGTCACGGTTAATATACTCAATGTGCCAATTCTTAAATTGTATTCTTTATGTCTTTTTAAAAGTGTCTCTTTTAGTACACTTTGGAGGAACATCATATCCTACAGAGCCATAATTAATTCCAACTGTATCAGAAATGTTGGTCGCAGTCTGTTTTACTATTCTTTCCTCTCCGAAAACCGAAAAAGTAGTTAGTGGGAGGTAAAGCAATAACATCATTATTACTATTCTTTCCAAGGCTCGTTTTTGTGTTGAATCATCAATCAATCAATTAATAATCAATGCATTTAACGCTGCCACCCAGATGGCAGATTCCTAATCAATTGTTTAGCCAGCTTTTTCTTAAAAGTTCTCAAAGTACTTGGAAATTTATCAAACATTTAAAAACATTTGAAAGCAATCCTCTTCTGCTGACTTCCTAGGTCTACCACAATCGAGGTATTTTCTGTCAGGCCTTTAGTAGTCCTCTACTTCATCTACAAGGCGGCAGATTAATTTAGTGCACTCTTATTAATCCCCGAGTAATGGGCTGCCCCTTCCATCATCTCCACTGTACCAAAGTCCATCTTCTCCACTGCAGATGTCGTAGAGGTTTTCGCTCGTAACGGTCAGCTGGAACCTTACCAGATGCTACACAACGGGTCAGTGTGATCTCAGACTCACGTCGGTGGAGTCGCCACACCCTACAGTAGAGCTGCCTCAAAGAGGGTCTCTACCCGCTACCCGTAATGCTATTATTCTGTGTAGCAATTTCATCCCAGCCTTCCCACTCCATTTCACCTCTTTGGGTCTAATTTCATCTATTCTTGCTGCTTTATGACAATGGAGTTTATTTACCATCCTTTGCACCTCCTTAAGAGTCATTTTACTAACCCTGTATGCCACCTGAACCAGTCTATTGCCTGGAACCTTTCAATAATCGTATCCATGTACTTCTGTCCAATTTCCTTGTCCAGGAGATTCTCTGTTCTTGTTCATCTGCAGACAGATTTCACTTTCTCTATTCTAGGCTTAGAGGTACTTATTGTACAGTATAGAATCAAAATCTCAAAAAGCTATTATTACTGCACTTAAGTTGGTTGACTGTCAACCTTTAACTCTCTGTCGAAATTTGCTCAGAGAGCATAAAAAACTTACCACTTTGTAGCATTTTTCCAGTTTCGATGTCTATACTCCCCCTGTGCCACTATATCCCACAAACCCAGGTACATTTTGTTGTCTGTACTTTTTTTGCCTCCCCCATTCGCCGCTACTGGGTAAGAGTGATGCTAGTAATGCCATTCATTATGCAGCCAGTCCCTGTTAGGAATGGTGTGAAAATGTTGTTCATAGGGTCAATTGGTGTATCATTTTCAGTAGGCTTGACAGACTGATATTTAATAGCAATTTCTGGCTTGGTGAGGAAAGCAACTGGAAACTAAAAAATCTCACTTCTCATTTCCCTAGTACAACTCTTCAGTGACACCTAGGCCGTCTGTGATGGCTGATGGAGGGGCTATTAGGGGTCGGACCAGGCTTCAGGCTCAATACTCGAATAGACATGGATATTAAAACAGCTCTAGAGTTCACAAACATAATTACGTTCCTCACATCCTCATTACTCTCCGCTGTTCTCCAGGTTAGAAGTGGCTGTCAAAGGAATCTGTTCCATAGGTTAAAGGTAGCCTATTTTCAAGCACAGAATTAAGAGGAGCCCCACTGTGCTGTGTTTGCCCCAAGAACTCTGAAGGACTAGGGACAAACAACATTATAATAAACCAACACACAATACAACAGGCCATCGGCGCAGCAGCTCAGATTCCAGTTCTGAGGGTATGAGATGGGTCTTATGGCGACGAAGGAATAGGAAAGTGTTAGGATTGAGAAGGAAGTAACAATGGCCTTCATTTTTTTTTTGCTAGTGGCTTTAAGTGGCACCGACACAGATAGGTCTTATGGCGACGATAGGATAGGAAAGGACTAGGAGTTCGAAGGATGCGCCTGTGGCCTTAATTAAGGTACAGCCCCAGCATTTGCCTGGTGTAAAAATGGGAAACCACGGAAAACCTTCAGGGCTGCCGACAGTGATATTCAAACTCACTATCTCCCGAATGCAAGCTCGCAGCTGCGCGCCCCTAACCACATGCCTAACTTGCCCGGTAATGGCCTTAATCAAGGTACAGCTCCAGATTTTGCCTGGGGTGAAAACGAGAAACCACGGAAAATAATCATCAGGGCTGCCGACAGTGGGGGGATGAGAAAGGGTGAAAAAGAAAATGTCCAAAATGACCGAGATTGCAGATGAATGTGTTTATGTTCCAGAATAGCTCTCAATCAAACTTGGTAAAAATATGTCTTACTATCCAGAAAAAAATACTGTGGGGGCTAGAAACCCTAGCAACCATAGGGGAGGGGATAACATATGATAATAAATAAAAACGACTGATATTAGTGTCGAATCCATTGTTTTTGTGGACGCTGAGAGGAACTGTAACACTCTGGATGCCGTTTAAGTCAAATTTCATTCCCAATCGGAATGGGGATTAGAAGGGGTAAAAAAGAAAATGTCAAAATGACAGAGATTACAGATGTAAGTGTGTATTGTGTCTGTTCCAACACAGCTCTCAACCAAACTTGGTACACATAAGACTTACTATCTGGAAAGAAAGTACTGTGGGGTAAGACACCCCAAGGGGCAGGGGAAGAAAGTGAGTGAAATATAAAAATAATAGAAAACAACCAATATTAATGTAGAATCCATGGTTATCGGGGTCGCTAAGATGAATAGGAAACTTCTGATATCACTTTAGTCCAAGTTCGGTCCCTATAGTTATGGGAGTGAGAAGGGGTGAAATTAAAATTAAAATAATGTACTTCATACAATTTATTTTAAAATGATGTGTATTACTAAATTTAAAAAATAAGTACATGGTTCAAAAACATCTAATGGGTAAATTAATAAACGCAGGCGAAACCTCGGGTACGTGCCAGTAATAATAAAGTGAGGATGCTATTGTTTTTATGTCCCACTAACTACCGTACTTGCACGGTTTTCGGAGACGGCAAGGTGCCCGAATTTTGTCCCGCAGAAGTTATTTTATGTGCCAGTAAATATACTGACACGAGGCTGACGTATTTGAGCACGGAGGTACTCAACACGGCGGTTTTTTCTTTAAATAACAATTTAAGGAAACCGAATAGGCCTACAGGTATCAACCTACAAAAAGGAATCTCCACCAATGTAGGCCTATATAAAGAGAAACTGTGGATTTTAACAAGTTCATATAGGCTACCCCAACTTATAATTTGATTTAATACATAGCATTTTACACATGCATCCTCACTAACTACTTGCACGGTTTTGGGAGACGGCAAGGTGCCCGAATTTTGTCCCGCAGAAGTTATTTTACGTGCAGAAGTTATTTTACGTGCCAGTAAATATACTGACACGAGGCTGACGTATTTGAGCACGGAGGTACTCAACACGGCGAGTTTTTTCTTTAAATAACAATTTAAGGAAACCGAATATCAACCTACAAAAAGGAATCTCCACCAATGTAGGCCTATATAAAGAGAAACTGTGGATTTTAACCGAATATCAACCTATAAAAAGGAATCTCCACCAATGTAGGCCTATATAAAGAGAAACTGTGGATTTTAACAAGTTCATATAGCCTAGGCTACCCCAACTTATAATTTAATACATAGCATTTTACACAAGCATCCTAAAGCAATAATTAGGATTAAAACTTAACCTAAATAGTACTAAGTAATATGTTTATCCGTTGTTATGAGTAAAAGACTTTGCCCATTCGTGACATTTCAAATTAACCTAAATTGTACTGTTTATTCGTTGTTAAACGACGGCCCATTCGTGATATTTTGCATATTGGCATCACCCCATAAACGCAGTAATTAAAACTGAGAGGACTTTTCCTATTTGTGAAACTCACAATTTGACTTTATTGATCGGGTTGTTGAATTTTCAGATTAAAGCTCGCAAATCAGCTGTTTTCAATCAGTAATGGCTACTATACACCACTACGTCCAATCCCTCCCTCAACGCCTACGCCCCTTCCTCCCCACCACCAATAACCGAACACTGCCGAACCTTACCCCCACCACTACCCCGTGTAAAGCGCACCAGGGAAAGGTCTGTATTGATAGTTAATACGGTACACCCCTACGCCGCACCTTTAAATCTTGTGCCAATAATTCCTCCTCTACAGGAGAAACTCTGAACTTAAAACTGGACCTACTTAAACCTTTCCTCTGAAGATGTCACTGTGTGGATTTCGACGTGTTTTGTTTACTATTTATCAAGAAGTTTGGACATTCTCTCATAGATGCCTCGGCAAAAAACTATGATCATGCACCCTGGTGCGAAGTGAAGGAACTTTATTTGAAGAAATTTTGTATTCGAAAGTTTGTTCCTTGCTAAATTTAGTGCATTCATTTTTGGATTGGCAATATTTACCCTGTCTTTCCGCCTGTTTTGATTTTAACCAATCAAGAATTTCTGTAATTAATTTTCTACCAATCACAGGTTTCTTCATCGATTTTGGTGTGTAACTCTAAGCGACCCAATAAAATTAAGTGAGTGTGGCTGTTTCATTCATGATAGGTCTCGAACTTTCCCCGAGGGTATAAAAACTGCTGATTTTCACGTCTCCTGGCCACTTCATCAACATCTAACCTAGTGTATGGACGTGTAGCATGAGGCGGGAAGCGCCTCTTTCATCAGGCAGCAGCTCTTCAGTAAGGTAATGGCCGTTTAACATCTTTATTTTCTTGCTAGCTCAGCAGTTTAATCCGCGGGAAAGGTCCGAAACTTTTACCATGTAACCTACTTTTCTGTAATGTAATTTTTGCCGGCTTGTGTAAATATCTTTAACTATAAATCGGGGATAGAGAGTGCCTTACCCTTTCGAGCTCCCCTTCATTTTGATTTGAGGTGACTACGTTTTGGTAACTGATTTTCTTCTCTTCCTTAATGTTTAAATTTCTTCCTTACACGGGGCACCTCCATAGTTTGGGAATAGCCCCTGTTTCATCGGCCTAGTGCCTTTTAGGTTTTAAGAAGTTTCATGTAGGAGTGCAAGTACACGCCTCCATTCAACTTGGTGTTGCGGGCCAATTACTTAACCTGTTATTTTCTGCTATGGCCCAGTAGGTTGGGTTCGCGATACCCCTGTTTCAATTGTTGTAAGTTGTGCCTTGATGGCAAATTATTGTAAAGTCTGACATTGCCTTAAATAGGCTTGAAAAACTGAGAGCGCGTCTGCTCTTTTCTGGTGTTGTAAGAAGTCCTCTGGGAGGCTTTAGGTTAAAAGTTGGGAGCAAGTGCTCCATGTAGTAGGGGTTTTCTGCCCCTTTGTATAAATTGTGCTTTCGTAAAACTAAGGGCGTGTAGCCCGTGAGAGTTAAAATTCTGGAATCTTGGATCTTTCTAGTCTTGTTTACAAATTGTTATTCCCAAAGTAAATGTTGTTAAGATTTTGTCGTTGATTGATTGTTAAAATTCAAAAATATAACCTTTATTTGAAATTTTAAAATTAGCTTTGATTCTGTAGTTAGACCCATTCATCCCGGCACCTACTTTCACCTCTGCTAATCCACCAAACCACGGTAATAATAATAATAATAATAATAATAATAATAATAATAATAATAATAATAATAATAACAGTATATTGACTCGATTCTATACTACTAACAAACGACTCGTAATGGTATCTATTTCAGCATACTATTCTGTTTTGTACCTTCACATTAACAATACAAATGTCCGCAGAAATTATATTACTGTACTTAGTATGTAATACTTCAAACCTTATATAACGCTTACCATTTTCTGCAATGATGTTTGAAGAGCTCTTGTTAGACTCTGTGCTTGAATCCCTTCTCTTCCTCTTCGCCGAACTTAGCGGTTATTTATAAGCTGGATAATCGGGGAAAAGGCTGGGTACAGATCCTGTTTTTAATCTTCGCGCTTTACTGGTCACTTTAAAATCGTCATTTACGAAATGTAGACTGCAAAGCACGGAATAGTCAGAAAGAATCCATTTGCTTCAATTGCTGTTTCCTTCCCTGGAATATAACACTTAACCACTTTCGACGCAATTCTGTACTTGCAGATACCACGGCATTCTGGTTTCCCTTTCTCTGATTTGCAGAAAGGCACGCAGCAGTACACCATTTTACTCAAAACAAATACAGTGGTACCGGTACTACCCTATTTCCCGCTATTTCATTCCGACGGGTCTGGGGCCAGTTGGTGCTGCCACCTACCGTGGGTATTTGTAAACGGAGTGTTTCATTTAGTGCCATGTTAAAATGTTGTAATGAGCAGGCAGTATAAGTAGCCATTGGATGCAGATCGAGCAGGTAGTGAGAGTGGCTAACATGGCTGCTACAGCGCACTGGGTGGTGCCAAGGCGAAAGAGCGACTCCATTGTTTAAGCGCCATCCGTAATTTCTTCCGTTTACAGTGCGTAAGTTTTAATAGATTAGATCGAATAAATTATGCTCTCTACCGCATGCAATTGAATAGATTGTAGAGAATACACGAAGGAGATATCAAATAAGTTTTTTTTTACTAAAGTACACAATTTTGGGCGATTAGCAGAATTACGTTGCCTGTGTACCACAATCCAGCCGTGTGGAGTAGGCCTACTTTTATTTTCGTGTATGATCTAACCATACAGCCAAAAACGATAAACGGTATCCTGCCTGGCTGAGTGGCTCAGACGGCCAAGCGCTGGCTTTCTGAGCCCAAGTTAGCATATTTGGTTTTTGAAGGTGCTCAAATAGGTCACCCTTATGTCAGTAGATTTACCGGCCCGTAAATGAACTCTGGAGGCACAAAACTCCGGCATCTCAACTTCTCCGAAAACCATACAAAGTAGTTGGTAGGACGAAAAACCAATAACTCTATTATTAAATGGTATCCTACAGAGCACGGTTCCCCGACATTTTGAAAATAAATATAGGCCTATAGAGAACAACGACTATACAACACGCTTACTGTCCAACGCCACACCTTCAGTGTTTTGAGTTTCCTAGTCACCTCATCCCCTCTGCCAACGATGCGGAGTTATATGAGGACTTACAGTCCTACACCACCACTACTACTGAGCGAGTTGGCTACGTTGTTCGCGGCATATACTTCGTAGCTCTTAGCTTGCATTCGGGATATAGTGAGTTCTAATCCCACTGCCGACAGCTCTGATAGCTGGCTTTCCGTGTTTTCCATTTTCACATCAGGCAAATACAGGGGATGCTGTGTCTTAATTAATGCCACTGCCACTTCCTTCGCAGCCCTAGCCTTGTCCTATCCCATCGTAGCGATATGACGTGTCCGACTGGGTACAACATAAGGCATATGCAAAAAATCGGTATTGTGTCGTTAAGGGACTAATTCACTGAACTAGTATTAACCACAAAGATAAAACATACTATTTATTGCACACGACACAAAACATGATACATACACATGGCTACCGCCTTTATACATCCCGCTTTTGTCTTCAATGTCCCATCAGGCCTCACACACCACCGAGTCCAAGTAAACATTGATATCCTGCCAGTGTCCACCATTTTTGAGGCCAAGAACAAATAAACATAACCAAATTTTCGTAACATCCTCCCACCTTTTAATCACATGATTAAAACCACTAAATTCACAACCAAAACAAAACAAAGCAAAGAAAAATCTACAAACTGAGACGAGATGGGATTCGTATCTTCCTCCCACATCTTGTAGTAACCACTCGTGGAACAGTTCTGCTAGAGACAGGCACAGCAGGGCTCTTCTCCTGGACCTCTTCTTCATTCTGCCACTCAGTAATGGGAGTTGCTTCCAGTGGATAGATGTTCTGCACAGGCCGGTCCAACTCACCACCAGCAGTCTTCACCTTGACCACCCTGATGACATTGTCCTTCCCAGGATATACACCAACCACTCTTCCTAAAGGCCAGTCCATTCTACGTGCTCCATCACTTCCAAGGATCACTACTTCCCCAACCTTTAACTCTCGACGAGGGTTCGTCTGACCTTTCCCCGGTTTAAGTTGTCCTAAGTACTCTATCCTGAATCTTTTACGTAATTCTGTCCTCAGATGCTGCATATATCTGAATCTCTTTCCGTGGCTTATCTGATCAATGTGATCAATATCGGGCACTCCCACCCTAGGAATATCCTGAAGAAACATTGCTGGAGTCAATGCTAGTAAATCATCACTGTCTTCAGATAAGTAAGTCAACGGTCGGGAATTAATAACTGCTTCAGTGTCCATTAATACTGTCAACAGTCCCTCGTAATCCAAAGAGGAACGACCTAAGATTCGTCGCAACAACTTCTTTAGCATCTGAACAATACGTTCCCAAAACCCTCCCCACCATGCAGCTGTGGGAGGATTGAATTTCCAAGTGATTCTCAGACAATTAGCTTCTACACTCACTTTCGTCCAGTCAAGATCACGGAACGCATTTTCAGCTCCCACAAAATTCCTTCCATTATCACTGTAAATAACATTTGGTCTCCCTCTCCGAGCAATAAATCTTCATAACGCTTGAAGGAACCCTGGAGTAGACAAAGTCCTGATGAGCTCAAAGTGTACAGCTCTGTAAACAGCACATGTGAATATCACTATCCAGGCCTTTTCACCCCCGCGGAGATGTAATGGGCCAGCCAAATCCACCCCTACAATCTCAAAAACAGAAGCATCTCGAATTCGATCCTCAGGCAAAGGTGCGACCTCTGTGGTAATTCCTTTCACTTGGTATCTTCTACACTTGACACAGCCAGAAATCACCTTTCTTATGGTTCTCCTACCATTGACGATCCAAAACCGCTCTCGCAAAGTAGAGAGCAGAACTTGTACTCCAGCATGAGACAATTCCAAATGTTTCTCCATAATCATCATGTGAACTAGCTTATGGTTTGCAGGTATCAGAATGGGAGTAAGGAATAATTCTTCATCCTTTCTTCTTATTAACCTCGTCTTGACCCGAAGTAACCCACTTTCATCTTCAAACACATTGAGAGATTTGAGGGACGACCGCTCCTTTTCTCCAAGCATCTCTTGCGTCACAATCTTCCATAGCCCCCTTTCAGCCATTTGCAACTCTTCCACTTCAAGTTCCTTTGAAGTGTGTCGTCCTCTCCTTCCGGCCGTGTTGTGGATGAATCGCAAAATCCAAGCTGTCATCCTGACAACTTTCGTGTACTTTGAAAAATAATGAAGATACCATTTTTCTTCTGGTTTCGCAGAAACTAAAACAGTAGAAAGTCCTTTCCTTTTCTCTTCGTTGACCTTTTCTTCATCAGGCATGACATCGTCATTAGGCCACTCAGAACTGGGGCATCTCAGCCACTGAGGACCCTCCCACCATTTCGACATCAGGAGTTTGGTAGCGGAGCATCCCCTGGAGGGTAGGTCAGCCGGATTATTCACTCCACGCACATGATTCCAACTATCAGGGCTCGACAATTGTTTAATTTCCTTCACCCGGTTGGCCACGAAAGTTCCCCAGACTTCTTTCCTCTTGATCCAGCAGAGCGCTGTTGTCGAATCCGTCCAATAATAAGTTGAAAGGTCTCCAATTCCTAAACTTGCCTTTACGGAGGAAGCAAGACGAGCTGCAATTGAACAAGCTAAGAGTTCCAACCGAGAAATAGTAGTTTTTTTCAGAGCTGCTACACGAGATTTCGCCTGTAAGAGTGTTACATTTGAATTTTGACCATCTTGTGATCGAAGGAATACAACTGTGGCATATGCTACGCCGCTCGCATCGCAAAATGTATGAAGGCTCCAAGATTCCTGTGTTTCACAAGGTGCTATTTGTCTAGGAATTTTAATATCAGGCAATACGTTCAGTTCTTGAAGCCAATTTTCAAACTTGTTCCTCATTTCGTCCTCCATTTCTTCATCCCAGCTCATTTTCTTCTGCCAACTTTCCTGTAACAGCAACTTGGGTACTATAGAGACAGGGCAAGTAAAACCGATGGGGTCAAAGATGCTCTGGGCAGCAGCCAGTACATTCCTTCTAGTGATCTTCTCACCAATCCTCGATACGTCAATTTGTTCACAAGAAAGAACATCTCTTGCTTTATTCCATCGAAGATCTAACACTGAAGTTACCTCAGAAGCGGATGAATCTCTTTCAGAAGAATTTAGCCATGTGTGCTCCCAGTTACGAAGATCGAACCGTGCTCTGCTCAGCAATGCAGTAGATTCTTCCATAAACATACATAATTCCTCCTCATTGTCCACAGAAGTGATGCAATTATCGACATAAAAGGAGTTTCTCAACTTTTCAGCTGTCCCTCGGTAGTCTGTACTATGTTTTAAGTGTAGATCTAACACTGCTTCCAGCAGAAATGGGCTGCAATTCAGTCCAAATACTACTCGGCAGTGACGAAATGCCTTTAATTCTCTTCTCTCTATATCCTTCCACCATAAGAAGCGTAACCAATCACGGTCCGTTTCTTGGACAGATATCTGAAGAAAAGCCTTTCTAATATCCGAAATCACCCCTATCCTATTCTTCCGAAACATCAAAAGAAGTGTGGGGATTTGTAGTAGCAAATTAGGTCCTTTCTCGAGGCACTCGTTCAATGAAGGCGTATCCTTTGACTTGCAGGAACCATCAAAAACTGGTCTCACCTTAGTGGTAGAGTTGTCTGTAAATATTCCTCGATGTGGTAAGTAGTAACATCGATCTTTGTTTTCTTCCTCTGGAACCTCTTCAATGATGTCCTCATTTACCCACTCCTGAAACACCTTTCCGTATTCCTCAAACTTTCCTTCCTTGATCAGCCTGTTCGAAACAGAGATCAATCTCTTTTCCGCTATCTCCTTGTTGTTCCGTGGATACTGACGGCTCTCCAGCCAAGGTAACGCAACTTCATATCGGCCATCGCCATTAATTCTTACTGTATTTTGAAAGTAGTTACGTGCGGCTTCTTCCATTTCTTCTCTCGATTTGTTTTCCACTGGATCAGATATGCCTATGGTATCCAAGTTCCATAAGTCAGCTATCGAGGCAGATTGAATGAACAGTGAGGTTGTATATGGAGCTAGAGTGTCCTTCTCCCCTTCCTTCAGTCTGCCTGTCACTGTCCAGCCAAGCGCAGTCCTAACAGCTACCAATCCTGATTCAAGCTTATGCATTTCATCCATCAAAATATTTCTAGCAACATCAGCTCATAGAAGAACTTCCACGTCAGTTGGATCACTTCCCACATCTGAGAGCCATATCTTTTTCTCTCTCATCTCCTTCATCCAGGGCCCAAACTTCAACTTTGGAATTTTACCACAAATTACCTTCTGATCGATTAACTGCAACGTTGTACTATATGAACCATCGCAGCTGCTCACCTCTACGTTGTACACATGGTGGTCTTCTTCACAGGTCTCAGCGCCTCCAAACAACTTATGAATCATCGTCTCTGTTTTCAAAGGTTTGTATCCCATTTCCTCAGCCGTCTTCTTCAAGATGTAGGATCTCTGGGATCCACTGTCTATCAATGCCCGGACCTTCTTCTGTTTCCCCTTATGTGTCAGCTTGATACACAATGTTTGAAGAAACACCTCCTTTGTGGCACTCTGAATGTTCATGGAGATATTGCTCTGGTTTTCCCCACCTTCCCGAGTTCTAGGTTCAAGTTTCTCTTCAGCCCCTTTCACATTTAGTTTATGGCACATAATAACAACATGAGGGTTAGTGCACAAGGGGCATCGAATGTGTGCCTTGCAATTCTTGGCTCTGTGCCCTAACTTCAGACATGCAAAACAACAGTTTTCTTTGGCTAGCTTGTTACGCTTTTCTTCCAAGCTCATTTGTTGAGCAAGATGACACTCCTTACTCTCATGTGGTTTACTGCAAAACACACACTTTCGCTTCTTGCCATCGAATTTCGCAGAGAACAATGAACTCGCAGTTGGTAGCGATGTATCTTCAGAAATTTTCCCTCTTCCCTTCTCTTGTTTTTTCCTATCGGCTAAACCGAAACCTGCCTGCGCAAAGGTAATCCTTTCTTCTCCCTCCACTTCACGTTTAAGGAAATTAAGAAGAATCTCCAGTTTATCTTTATGTGGACTGATAAAATCTTCATTCCCTGACGATTGATTTCTGAGCCATACCCTTAAAACATCTTCAGGTAAGCACGATTGTACCAGGGGGAACAACATTGACCCATATTTATCTCTGGTTACACCTATGGATTCTAAAGCTCTTAACTTGCTCTCTAGTGTATCATACAAAGCGGCTATCCCTGATTTATCTTTCTTATGGGACACATTCTGGATAACTAACCCAATAAGCTCCCTAACGTAATACTCAGTCAAAAGATCTTCACGTCCAAAGCGTTCCTTCATACACTCTATAACCTTTGGATAGTTTTCGGCAGTGGCAGGGAAGCTATTTACCAGTTCTCTGGCTCGACTGTCAGGTTTGGTGCACTGAATCAGATACTGAAATTTATCTTCAGATTCTATATCACAATCATCATGGATTCTTTTAAACATGCTCCAGAATCCGAGCCAATCCTTTATTTCCCCCCCAAACTTGGCTAGTTCCAACTTAGGTAGTTTTAAATTCTTTTTAGCTGTAGATGAAATATCCGATCTGTGATCTTTAACTATGCCTACATTTTCAGTACATAAATTCGTCATCTTTAACTTAACTTCGTCCAAATTGTCTCTATATGTTTCAATTGCCTCGTACTCACGGTTATAAACATCGTCCTCTTGTTCCAATGTTAGTTCTAATATTTTTTCATCTAGTGGGGAAAGGTCAGCACTTAACCTCTCCAGTTTCATCAGCATCTTCTGTGCCGATTCCAGCTCAACTACTTCACTAGTTAAACTTCGCATTAGTTCGTTATACACCTTTGTAAACGACGCCCGAATTGGTTTACGTTGTTTCACTAATCTTTCCATGGTCGTGTGCCGGTATTTTTCACTGATAAAAGAAATCTTACGTACCGTATTCTATCGCAACTTTTCTTACTGTACGCGTTATTATCACGTCGGGGTCACCATATTGTGTCGTTAAGGGACTAATTCACTGAACTAGTATTAACCACAAAGATAAAACATACTATTTATTGCACACGACACAAAACATGATACATACTGTACACATGGCTACCGCCTTTATACATCCCGCTTTTGTCTTCAATGTCCCATCAGGCCTCACACACCACGGAGTCCAAGTAAACATTGATATCCTGCCAGTGTCCACCATTTTTGAGGCCAAGAACAAATAAACATAACCAAATTTTCGTAACAATCGGCATTACCATAATCTTCGTCCAAAATATCGAAGTGAATTATTCAAGAAAGTAAACTTCTGTGTGTTTTAAGATCATTAACACAAGAAAGACTGTCTTCTTTTTAAACAATTATTTCAAATTGTTTATCCTACAACTTCTTGTTCTATTATTATTATTATTATTATTATTATTATTATTATTATTATTATTATTATTATTATTATTAAGGGATACTTAATTACACCATTGGCAACGTTGTACTCCACGGCTCTAGACTATTTATTTTTCGTAAATTATTATTAGATTTACGTCCTACTAACTACTTTTCCGGATACGCCGAGGTGTCGGATTGTTGTCACGCAGGAGTTCTTTTACGTGCCAATAAATCTACTGACACAAGGCTGACGGATTTGGGCACCTTCAAATACAACCGGACTGAGCCAGGATCGAACCTGCCAAGTTGCTTAGTGTCCGGCTCCTTGGCTGAATGATCAGCGTGCTGGCCTTCGGTTCAGAGGGCCCCGGATTCGACCGGTTGACGATTTTAACTGGGTTGTCGACTGCTAATTCCTCTGGATTGAGGACTGGATAACCTTCATCTGCACACAACAGAACATGCTACAAACCACCATAGAAACACGCAATAGTAAATGCATCTTTCCACCTAGGGTTGGTGTAAGGACGGGCATCCGGGCGTACCGCCTCAAGGGCAGTGTTCTGGAGCTTCAGACTCTGGGTCGGGGGATACAACTGAGGAGGATGGCCAGTACCTCGCCCAGGCGGCCTCACCTGCTATGCTGAACAGGGCCCTTGCGGGGGAATGGGAAGATGGGAAGGGATAGACAAGGAAGAGGGAAGGAAGCGGCCGTGGCGTTAAGTTAGGTACCATCCCGGCATTTACCTGGAGAAGAAGTGGGAAACCACGGAAAACCACTTCCAGGATGGCTGAGGTGGGAATCGAACCCACCTCTACTCAGTTGACTTCCCGAGGCTGAGTGGACCACGTTCCAGCCCTCGTACCACTTTTCAAATTTCGTGGCAAAGCCGGGAATCGAACCCGGGCCTCCGGGGGTGGCAACTAATCACACTAACCACTACACCACAGAGACGGACGGTTTTATTATTATTATTATTATTATTATTATTATTATTATTATTATTATTATTATTATTATTATTATTATTATTATTAGCCTAACAGCGCAAAAACGAAGTTCATTAAACACATACTTATTCAAATTCTATGCTTATATTAATACATTCCCTTGGGAACTTAAAACTTTGAACGTGGAACGATGACCACAGGCTACAGCTTAGTTTGACATTGCTTCCACTTAGGCCTACTTGGATCACGCTTCTTGCTTATATCGTTCCTATCCTAGGCTATCTCTTTTTATTCTACTCTTGGTCTTGTTGACATCTTAACTCGTAAAGTGGTCGGTCGATTATTTTGCTTGCTTGCTTTTTTAAGGGGCCTAACATCAAAGGTCATCGGCCCGGTCGATTATTTTAGCCCCCGAGTAGGCTACAAGCACGACCGAAAGGAACATGTACGGTACTTCGAAGAACCAGATGGGTCTGCTTCACCTGTTTATTAATATTAAGCGACCATACCTTCAATATTTTTCTCTAGTTTATTTATAGTGAAATTGTCTGGTCTTCGCAGGTTTTTTTTTATTTTAGAAACTTATTCTTTAGTAAGAGGGTTGATTCAGAAGTCATGGCAGCTATGTTTTTCTTATCGAAAAATCTCTAACACAGAAAATGTACTAAGCACATTTTGAAAGGACTTTTTAGAGGTGCCACCACATGCAGTGATCTCTGGTAAGGTAAAAGGACGGATATGACAATTTGAAATCTCTGTTTTATTAGTTACTTTATCGGACAAACTGTATGCAGTCATTTGTAAGTATCGCACAAGTTGTTTCATGTCCACCAAAATAGTTCCATAGGTGGTCTATGGTTCGTTGCCATCGATGAGGAAGACAGAAAATACCTACAATCGGCTGCACGAGATTCGGCAATGTGAGCTACCTCACGTCGAAATGCTCGTACTACGTGTTGTTTGTTGGCAAAGCGTTTCCCTCGCAATGACTACTTCATTTTGTAAATAAGAGCGAAGTCGCACGGACTAAGATGTACGACCGCTGCTCGATTTTGGCTAATTTCTTAAAGCACCGCTGTCATCAGACAACTACTGACAGGAAGCGTGATCGCGGCAGAAATAATGCATCCATACCCCATCTGCCGGTAACATTAGCAAGTTCATGTAACGTAGCTCGGCCGTGAACGTAGTCGCCCTTGTACGTACAGTGCTTTCAAATGCATATACTGTATTACATTTTTTGGCATTGGCACATTTTCGGCAAAGAAAATCGCTCCCAAGACTCAGAATCAATCCTCGTACATAGGAAAGAAATAAAGGAATAATCATCTTTCGTTCTTTGGATATCCACAGAAATATCTCGAGGAGGGGGCCATGATTTCCTTTTACTTCTCATTGTCCCCTGCCACTGCCTTCGTGATGTCCAGGCCGTACTGTAACGAGCGCGGGAAAGCAATCAGCTGATCTTTAGGGGGGAAGTTTAGCACATGAGTTAGTAGAGTTAAACATAGATTTTCGCAGTTTTATTGAAATTTTTAACGATGACCGCATGTTCACTCAGATATATGTGAGAATGAGTCGTCATCGACTGCATTGTTAAGTGAAATAGTGAAGAAAACTTAGTGTGAGGGTGTATTTATTTGAAGCTATAGGTTAAGAAGGTCGTTCTTCAGTGTTTTAATTTTGTAGTTTATTTGTGTAAAGTTATATTTATAGTGTAAAATTAATTGAGTTAGTGCATTCTGTGTTTTATTATTAACCACGAATTGTATATACTTGAATTAAGATGATCAGTGAGAAAAATCACCATGCCTAAGAGTTGCTGTGTGCCTGGCTGCAAAGTCAATTATAAACAAGGAGAGTACAGTACGGTATTTGTGTTTCCTTCTGATGAAGAACGAGGTAAGTTATGGAAGTAGGCTATTCCCAGGGAGAATTTAATAGTTAATCACAACACAGTTGTGTGTATCAAGCATTTTCCTGAAAATCACACCCTGAGAGAAATAAGAGTATCTCGTCCAGATGGTGAGTTAATTTTTTTTAATGTCATAAACATGGGTAACATTAGGTAGGCCCTGTATGTTTATGTAACCAGACCTACGGCTTATCTGAATTCGGTGTATTTGAAAATGCAAGTCTTATTCATGAGTATCACCGAGCTCGATAGCTGCAGTCGCTTAACTGCGGCCAGTATCCAGTATTCGGGAGACAGTGAGTTCGAACCCCACTCTCGGCAGCCCTGAAGATGGTTTTCCGTGGTTTCCCATTTTCATAGAGGATGGTTGCCTAGTCGTACTTCCTCTTAAAACTGTAATCACCACCACCGCTTTCCCATTTTCATGCCAGGCAAATGATGGGGTTGTACCTTAATTAAGGCCACGGCCGCTTCCTTCCCATTCCTAGACCTTTCCTGTCCCATCGTCGCCGTAAGACCTATCTGTATCGGTGCGACGAAAAGCAAATAGCAAATATATATATGAGTATCAAACAGCAGTGTGATTTATGTAAATCTTATCTTCTGACAGAAGTAGTATAATACAGGGATTCGGCGGCCTCCTCCTCCTCCGGCTCTCGGGAGAGGCCTCCTCCTCCCGCGGGAAATTTGAATTTTGGCGGGAAATTTGAATTTTGGCGGGAGATTTGAATTTGTAAACAAAGCCACGTGCTTTTTGACAGCTGTCATCGACAACAACGCATCGCTAACCTCAGTACTGCCATCTTGACGGGCCTAAACCTCAGTAGTGCCAACTTAACCTCACTAGCTCGAGATAAACAAAGCCACGTGTTTTTTGACAGCCACGTGCTTTTTGACAGATTTGTAAACAAAGCCACGTGCTTTTTGACAGCTGTCATCGACAACAACGCATCGCAAACCTCAGTACTGCCATCTTGACGGGCCTAAACCTCAGTAGTGCCAACTTAACCTCACTAGCATGAGGTAAACAAAGCCACGTGTTTTTTGACAGCCACGTGCTTTTTGACAGATTTGTAAACAAAACCACGTGCTTTTTGACAGACAACAACGCATCGCTAACCTCAGTACTGCCATCTTGACGGGAATAAACCTCAGTAGTGCCAACTTAACCTAACTAGCTCGAGATAAACAAAGCCACGTGCTTTTTGACAGCCACATGCTTTTTGACAGCTGCCATCCGCCATCTTTAAACTACAGAGCGCTGTGCTGCCCTCTTGCGTCACCTGTCATCGGCAGTGCTGCCATCTTGGCGGGCCTAAACCTTAGTGCTACCAACTTAACCTCACTAGCTCGAGATAAACAAATCCACGTGCTTTTTGACAGCCACGTGCTTTTTTGACAGCTGTCATCCGCCATCTTTAATCCATAGAGCACAGTGCTGCCCTCTTTAGCTACTTACCTTTGAAATGTGGTGGCGGATAATTTGAAAAATGCTTTTTGACAGCAGCCATCTTGCATCGCAAACCTCAGTGCTGCCCTCTTTAGCTAGATACCTGTGGTAGCAGACAATTCCACGTGACAGCAGCCATCTTTAATCAAGAGAGCACCGTGCTGCCCTCTATGTGGTGGCGGCAAATTGAAAAATTCCACGTGCTCTTGTTTGGAAACAAACTCACGTGCTTTTTTGACAGCTACCATCCACCATCTTTAATCAACAGAGCACAGTGCTGTACTCTTTAGCTAGATACCTTTGAAATGTGGTGGCGGCAATTTGAAAAATTCTATGTGCTCTTGTTGGGAAACAAAGCCACGTGCTTTTTTGACAGCTGTCATCCGCCATCTTTAATCAATAGAGCACCGTGCTGCTATCATGCGGGCAATTTCATCACCTATCACCCGCCATCTTTAATCTACAGAACACCGTGCTGCCCTCTTTATGGCTACTACCTTAAGCATGTAGTAGCGGGCAATTTGAAAAGTTCTGTTAGCTATCATCCGCCATCTTTAATCAAGAGAGCACCGTGCTGCCATCTTTATCTAGATACCTTTGAAATGTGGTGGCGGCAAATTGAAAAATTCCACATGCTCTTGTTTGGAAACAAACTCACGTGCTTTTTGACAGCTACCATCCGCCATCTTTAATCAACAGAGCATAGTGCTGCCCTCTTTAGTTTGAAATGTGGTGGCGGCAAATTCCACATGCTCTTGTTTGGTAAACATAGCCACGTGCTTTTTTGACAGCTATCATCCGCCATCTTTAATCCAGAGAGCACCGTGCTGCCCTCTTTATCGCAGTAGATGTAAATTCGTCACCTGTCATACGCAGTGCTGCTATCTTTAGCTAGATACCTTTGAAATGTGGTGGTGGATAATTTAAAAAGAAAAATTCTACAGCAGTCCTCTCTCGACGCTAATTGCATAAGATGGCGGCTATACATGACTCCTTAAGGGTGCTTACGCAAGATGGCTGCTATACACAGGTTCTTATGAGACGCCCTTGGGATGCTTGCGCAAGATGGTGGTTATACAAGGCTCCTTATGAGACACCCTAGTGATGCTTGCGCAAGATGGCGGTTGCTCTTATGAGGCGGCTTAAGGGTCCTTGCACAAGATGGCTAGAGACGCCCTAAGGATGCTTGCGCAAGATGGCGGACACAAGATGGCGGCTATACACGTCTCCTTATGAGACGCCTTAAGGGTGCTTGCGCAAGATGGCTGCTGCTCTTAGCTTAGAGGCTAACGTGTCGTGCTAGTTCGATTCATTAAATTTAGGGCTTAAATGCAAAATGTTAAATATCTCGAAAGCAGTGCACCGTAGAGCAAAACGGACAAAATTTTTCTGCCTAATACCTAGGTTCGCAGTATGAGGAACAAGAAAATCATAGTCTAATGATGGGATCAACGGTTCGGTTCCTACTTAGGCCCTTTGGCATTTGCTCTGTTTTAGCTTGTATTGAAGCGAGTCTTCGTAACATGATCAGGTTTAGCTATGGTAGAGAGTATAACGTGCCGTGCAGGTTCGATTCATTAAATTTGGAGGCTTAAATGCAAAATGTTAAATATCTCGAAAACGATGCATCGTAGAGCAAAACGGACAAAATTTTTCCGCCTAATACGTAGGTTCGTAGTATCAGGAACAAGAAAAAACATAGTCTAATGATGAGATCAACGGTTCGATTCCTACTTAAGCCCTTTGCCATTCGCAGCTATCTATTTCTACAAGATGGTGGCTGCTCTTATGAGAAACAAGATGCCTTGAGACGTCCTAGGGATGCTTACGCAAGATGGCAGACACAAAATGGTGACTATACATAGCTCCTTATGAGACGGCCTAGGGGTGCTCGCACAAGATGGCGGCTACTCTTATGAAGAAAGCTAGCTTAGAGGCTACTGCGCAAGATAACAGCTGCTGTTATGCATGTGGTGGAGGGCAATTTGAAATTCTATGTGCTTAATCAACAGAGCACCCTGCTGCCCTCTTTAGCTGAAATGTGGTGGTGGATAATTTGAAAAATTCTTTTGACAGCTATCATCTTTAAACAAAGGCGACTATACATAGGCTGTTAAGGCCTTATCATTCTCCTCCTCCTCCTTCTCCTCCCCCTCCTCCTTCTCTACCTCCTCCTCCGCCTCTTATGTCAAGGCATAGCTTTATATCGAACAAGTTTAAACCTGCATCGCGAAGGCAAGCGTGTGCAGCGATAACATTATTGTGCATGTTTAGACTTTCGAAACATAAGAAGAGTAGAATCAAACGCTGTACTCGATACGACATGTGATCAGAACATTGATTGATGCGTTCAGAAAACAAAATAAGTGATCAAGACTAGAATCGAACAATGTACTCAATACATCATGTGTTTAGAATATGTCAGGGGATACGCTTGTTCTAAGAAGATCAGATTGAAACATAACAAGACTAGAATAGAACACTGTAATCGATGTTGTTAACTTCAACATGTGATCAGAACATTGATTGATGTGTTCAGAACACAAAATAAGTGATCATGACTAGAATCGAACACTGTACTCGATACAACATGTGATCAGAACATTGATCGATGTGTTCAGAACACGAAATAAGTGATCAAGACTAGAATCGAACACTGTACTCAATACAACATGTGTTTAGAACATGTTAGGGGGTACCCTCGTTCTAAGAAGATCAGAATGAAACATAACAAGACTAGAATCGAACACTGTAATCGATGTTGTTAACCTCAACATATGATCAGAACATTGTTTGATGTGTTCAGAGCAAAAGTACAATTTTGATGATTTGCGCAGCTAACTCGCTCGGTAAACGATATAGCCAAAGTATATCTTCAAATTATTTACCTTCCATCATTCGTCTTGTGTGTAAAAATCAGTCGAACAAGTTATCGCATAAACATGGCTGAAAAAAAAATCGTGATAGGGTATGGAACCCAGGGGTTACATCTTATCAGAAGGGCAAAAAGGATGAAAGGACTCTTCCTCCTCCTTACCGCACATTCCTTGGCTAAAGGGCTAATGGGCTAAAGGGCTAATGGGCTAAAGGGCTAAAGGGCTAATGGGCTAAAGGGCTAAAGGGCTAAAGGTGCAACAACCTCATCGATCGCTATCAGCAAGAACGCTTGTACTTTGTTAAGTGTAGAAAATTAATCTTTATTGGTAAATGGTTTTATGTTCAGAACAAGGAATGGAACCTAGGGGTTACGTCTTACCTAATAAAATCCCCGAGGTGCGATGAGTTACGTTTTTCGAACTAGTGTTTGGAACACTGAACTTTTCAAGATGGCAAGAGTGAGGTTAGCAATGTTCTGTTGTTGGATTTTAAATTCCGCGCTACAACATGCATAAGGTGGCAGCCCTTGAGGTTTACTCCCGTAAAGATGGCAAGAGTGAGGTTAGCAATGTTCCGTTGTTGGATTTTTAAAATTCCCCGCTATAACATGCAAAAGGTGGCAGCCTTGAGGTTTACCGCCGTAAAGATGGCAGCAGTGAGGTTAGCGACGCTCCATTGTCCTTCAAAGTGAGGTTAGGGTTCGTCAAGAAGACAGCTGTCAAAAAAGCACGTGGCTATGTTTACCAAACAAGAGCACGTGGTCGTGACGTCACGGTCACGTAATCAATCCTTAGCTCGACGTCGCTAAGAGCAGCATTAGGATTAGCTATGCTTAAAAGTCTTGGGAACAGAGCAGCAGTATGAATTGCTATGTTTCAAAGCGTGTACACATCACCTATCGATTTTACATACATCGACCATCGAACTAAACTTCATCCGCTAGATCGTGCTGCTATCTTAGCATGACTTTAAAGTACAGAGAATAGCTATGTCTCAAAGCGTGTACACATTACTTATTGATTTTGCATGCAACGAATATCGTACTAAACTTCTTCCTCTAGATTGTACTGCTATCTTAGCATAACTTATACACATGAACTTAAAAGTAGAAAGAATAGCCATGTTTCAAAGCGTGTACACATTACTTATTGATTTTGCATGCATCAAATATCGTACTAAACTCCTTCCGCTAGATTGTTCTGCTATCTTAACACAACCTATACGAATGACCTTAAAGTAAAAAGGTGTGTACACATCACCTATCGATTTTGCATGCATCGAATCTCGTACTGAACTTCGTCCGGTAGATTGTGCTGGTATCTTAGCATAACTTATACACATGAACTTAAAAGTACAAAGAATAGCCATGTTTCAAAGCGTGTACACATCAACTATCGAATTTGCATGTATTGACTCTCGTACTAAACTCCTTCCGCAAGATCGTGCTGCTATCTTAGCATAACCAATACGCATGACCTTAAAGTAAAAAAGAATAGCCATGTTTCAAAGTGTGTACACATTACCTATCGACTTTGCATGCAACAAATATTGTACTAAACTTCTTCCGCTAGGTTGTGCTGCTATCTTAGCATAACCTGTACGCATGTACTTAAAGTACAAAGAATAGCCATGTTTCAAAGCGTGTACACATTACTTATTGATTTTGCATGCATCAAATCTCGTACTAAATTTATTCCGCTAGATTGTGCTGCTATCTTAGCATAACCTATACCAATGAACTTAAAGTACAATGATTAGTCATGTTTCAAAGCGTGTACACATCAACTATCGAATTTGCATGTATCGACTCTCGTACTAAACTTCTGCAGGTAGATTGTGCTGCTATCTTAGCATAACTAAGACGCATGAACTTAAAGTACAAAGAATAGCTATGTCTCAAAGCATGTACACATTACCTATCGATTTTACAAGCATCGACTCTCGTACTAAACTTCTTCCGCTAGATTGTGCTGGTATCTTAGCATAACCTATACGCATGGCCTTAAGGTACAAAGAATAGCCATGTTTCAAAGCGTGTACACATTACCTATCGATTTTGCATGCATTGACTCTCGTACTAAACTTCTTCCGCTAGATTGTGCTGACATCTTAGCATAACTTATACACATGAACTTAAAAGTACAAAGAATAGCCATGTTTCAAAGCATGTACACATTACCTATGGATTTTGCATGCATTGACTCTCGTACTAATCTCCTCCCGCTAGATTGTGCTGCTATACGCATGACCTTAAAGTAAAAAGAATAGCCATGTTTCAAAGTGTGTACACATCACCTATCGATTTGCATGCAACAAATATCGTACTAAACTTCTTCCGCTAGATTGTGCTGCTATCTTAGCATAACTAAGATGCATGAACTGAAAGTACGAAGAATAACCATGTTTTAAAGCGTGTACTCATTACTTATCGATTTTACATACATCGACTCTCGTACTAAACTTCTTGCGCTAGATTGTGCCGCTATCTTAGTATAACCTGTACGCATGAACTTAAAGTACAAAGAATAGCCTTGTTTCGAAGCGTTTACACATTACCTAATGATTTTGCACGAAACGACTATCATACTAAACATTTCCCACTAGATTGTGCTAAAATCATGTAAGTGTGCTGCTATCTTAGCATAACCTATCGATTTTACATGCATCTACTATCGTACTAGACTTCTTCCGCTAGAGCATGTAGCAATCGCTTTTGAGTATCCCTAACCCATGTGCATGAACTTAAAGCATAAAGATGAGCTATGTTCTAAAGCGTGTACACATCACCTATCGATAATGCATGTATCGAATATCGTACTAAACTTCTCCTGCTAGAGCGTACGAGTATCGCTTGTGCGTGCACGAACTTAAAGCATAAAGAATAGCAATGTATAAAAATCTTGTAAACAAAGCAGCAGCATTACGTATAGTTAAGATTAAATGCGTGCACACATCATGTATCCATGACGCACACAGTACTAAACTTATTCCATTAGAATGTACAAAGTTCGCATGTGTTTGTGCTGCTATCTTAGCATAGCCTATGTGAATGAACTTAAAGCTTAAAGAATAGTGATGTATAAAAATCTTGTGAACATAGCAGAGTGTTAACTACGTAGGTGTAGACATTGAACTTTACATGCTGAGGCAGCATACTACGTGACCGTGACGTCACGACCACGTGCTCTTGTTTGGTAAACATAGCCACGTGCTTTTTTGACAGCTGTCTTCTTGACGAACCCTAACCTCACTTTGAAGGACAATGGAGCGTCGCTAACCTCACTGCTGCCATCTTTACGGCGGTAAACCTCAAGGCTGCCACCTTTTGCATGTTATAGCGGGGAATTTTAAAAATCCAACAACGGAACATTGCTAACCTCACTCTTGCCATCTTTACGGGAGTAAACCTCAAGGGCTGCCACCTTATGCATGTTGTAGCGCGGAATTTAAAATCCAACAACAGAACATTGCTAACCTCACTCTTGCCATCTTGAAAAGTTCAGTGTTCCAAACACTAGTTCGAAAAACGTAACTCATCGCACCTCGGGGATTTTATTAGGTAAGACGTAACCCCTAGGTTCCATTCCTTGTTCTGAACATAAAACCATTTACCAATAAAGATTAATTTTCTACACTTAACAAAGTACAAGCGTTCTTGCTGATAGCGATCGATGAGGTTGTTGCACCTTTAGCCCTTTAGCCCTTTAGCCCATTAGCCCTTTAGCCCTTTAGCCCATTAGCCCTTTAGCCCATTAGCCCTTTAGCCAAGGAATGTGCGGTAAGGAGGAGGAAGAGTCCTTTCATCCTTTTTGCCCTTCTGATAAGATGTAACCCCTGGGTTCCATACCCTATCACGATTTTTTTTTCAGCCATGTTTATGCGATAACTTGTTCGACTGATTTTTACACACAAGACGAATGATGGAAGGTAAATAATTTGAAGATATACTTTGGCTATATCGTTTACCGAGCGAGTTAGCTGCGCAAATCATCAAAATTGTACTTTTGCTCTGAACACATCAAACAATGTTCTGATCATATGTTGAGGTTAACAACATCGATTACAGTGTTCGATTCTAGTCTTGTTATGTTTCATTCTGATCTTCTTAGAACGAGGGTACCCCCTAACATGTTCTAAACACATGTTGTATTGAGTACAGTGTTCGATTCTAGTCTTGATCACTTATTTCGTGTTCTGAACACATCGATCAATGTTCTGATCACATGTTGTATCGAGTACAGTGTTCGATTCTAGTCATGATCACTTATTTTGTGTTCTGAACACATCAATCAATGTTCTGATCACATGTTGAAGTTAACAACATCGATTACAGTGTTCTATTCTAGTCTTGTTATGTTTCAATCTGATCTTCTTAGAACAAGCGTATCCCCTGACATATTCTAAACACATGATGTATTGAGTACATTGTTCGATTCTAGTCTTGATCACTTATTTTGTTTTCTGAACGCATCAATCAATGTTCTGATCACATGTCGTATCGAGTACAGCGTTTGATTCTACTCTTCTTATGTTTCGAAAGTCTAAACATGCACAATAATGTTATCGCTGCACACGCTTGCCTTCGCGATGCAGGTTTAAACTTGTTCGATATAAAGCTATGCCTTGACATAAGAGGCGGAGGAGGAGGTAGAGAAGGAGGAGGGGGAGGAGAAGGAGGAGGAGGAGAATGATAAGGCCTTAACAGCCTATGTATAGTCGCCTTTGTTTAAAGATGATAGCTGTCAAAAGAATTTTTCAAATTATCCACCACCACATTTCAGCTAAAGAGGGCAGCAGGGTGCTCTGTTGATTAAGCACATAGAATTTCAAATTGCCCTCCACCACATGCATAACAGCAGCTGTTATCTTGCGCAGTAGCCTCTAAGCTAGCTTTCTTCATAAGAGTAGCCGCCATCTTGTGCGAGCACCCCTAGGCCGTCTCATAAGGAGCTATGTATAGTCACCATTTTGTGTCTGCCATCTTGCGTAAGCATCCCTAGGACGTCTCAAGGCATCTTGTTTCTCATAAGAGCAGCCACCATCTTGTAGAAATAGATAGCTGCGAATGGCAAAGGGCTTAAGTAGGAATCGAACCGTTGATCTCATCATTAGACTATGTTTTTTCTTGTTCCTGATACTACGAACCTACGTATTAGGCGGAAAAATTTTGTCCGTTTTGCTCTACGATGCATCGTTTTCGAGATATTTAACATTTTGCATTTAAGCCTCCAAATTTAATGAATCGAACCTGCACGGCACGTTATACTCTCTACCATAGCTAAACCTGATCATGTTACGAAGACTCGCTTCAATACAAGCTAAAACAGAGCAAATGCCAAAGGGCCTAAGTAGGAACCGAACCGTTG
The DNA here is from genome assembly GCF_040414725.1 of Anabrus simplex. Taxonomy (NCBI): domain Eukaryota; kingdom Metazoa; phylum Arthropoda; class Insecta; order Orthoptera; family Tettigoniidae; genus Anabrus; species Anabrus simplex. Next base: position 292,876,348 of record NC_090270.1, on the reverse strand, counting down.
ATCCCATCATTAGACTATGATTTTCTTGTTCCTCATACTGCGAACCTAGGTATTAGGCAGAAAAATTTTGTCCGTTTTGCTCTACGGTGCACTGCTTTCGAGATATTTAACATTTTGCATTTAAGCCCTAAATTTAATGAATCGAACTAGCACGACACGTTAGCCTCTAAGCTAAGAGCAGCAGCCATCTTGCGCAAGCACCCTTAAGGCGTCTCATAAGGAGACGTGTATAGCCGCCATCTTGTGTCCGCCATCTTGCGCAAGCATCCTTAGGGCGTCTCTAGCCATCTTGTGCAAGGACCCTTAAGCCGCCTCATAAGAGCAACCGCCATCTTGCGCAAGCATCACTAGGGTGTCTCATAAGGAGCCTTGTATAACCACCATCTTGCGCAAGCATCCCAAGGGCGTCTCATAAGAACCTGTGTATAGCAGCCATCTTGCGTAAGCACCCTTAAGGAGTCATGTATAGCCGCCATCTTATGCAATTAGCGTCGAGAGAGGACTGCTGTAGAATTTTTCTTTTTAAATTATCCACCACCACATTTCAAAGGTATCTAGCTAAAGATAGCAGCACTGCGTATGACAGGTGACGAATTTACATCTACTGCGATAAAGAGGGCAGCACGGTGCTCTCTGGATTAAAGATGGCGGATGATAGCTGTCAAAAAAGCACGTGGCTATGTTTACCAAACAAGAGCATGTGGAATTTGCCGCCACCACATTTCAAACTAAAGAGGGCAGCACTATGCTCTGTTGATTAAAGATGGCGGATGGTAGCTGTCAAAAAGCACGTGAGTTTGTTTCCAAACAAGAGCATGTGGAATTTTTCAATTTGCCGCCACCACATTTCAAAGGTATCTAGATAAAGATGGCAGCACGGTGCTCTCTTGATTAAAGATGGCGGATGATAGCTAACAGAACTTTTCAAATTGCCCGCTACTACATGCTTAAGGTAGTAGCCATAAAGAGGGCAGCACGGTGTTCTGTAGATTAAAGATGGCGGGTGATAGGTGATGAAATTGCCCGCATGATAGCAGCACGGTGCTCTATTGATTAAAGATGGCGGATGACAGCTGTCAAAAAAGCACGTGGCTTTGTTTCCCAACAAGAGCACATAGAATTTTTCAAATTGCCGCCACCACATTTCAAAGGTATCTAGCTAAAGAGTACAGCACTGTGCTCTGTTGATTAAAGATGGTGGATGGTAGCTGTCAAAAAAGCACGTGAGTTTGTTTCCAAACAAGAGCACGTGGAATTTTTCAATTTGCCGCCACCACATAGAGGGCAGCACGGTGCTCTCTTGATTAAAGATGGCTGCTGTCACGTGGAATTGTCTGCTACCACAGGTAACTAGCTAAAGAGGGCAGCACTGAGGTTTGCGATGCAAGATGGCTGCTGTCAAAAAGCATTTTTCAAATTATCCGCCACCACATTTCAAAGGTAAGTAGCTAAAGAGGGCAGCACTGTGCTCTATGGATTAAAGATGGCGGATGACAGCTGTCAAAAAAGCACGTGGCTGTCAAAAAGCACGTGGATTTGTTTATCTCGAGCTAGTGAGGTTAAGTTGGTAGCACTAAGGTTTAGGCCCGCCAAGATGGCAGCACTGCCGATGACAGGTGACGCAAGAGGGCAGCACAGCGCTCTGTAGTTTAAAGATGGCGGATGGCAGCTGTCAAAAAGCATGTGGCTGTCAAAAAGCACGTGGCTTTGTTTATCTCGAGCTAGTTAGGTTAAGTTGGCACTACTGAGGTTTATTCCCGTCAAGATGGCAGTACTGAGGTTAGCGATGCGTTGTTGTCTGTCAAAAAGCACGTGGTTTTGTTTACAAATCTGTCAAAAAGCACGTGGCTGTCAAAAAACACGTGGCTTTGTTTACCTCATGCTAGTGAGGTTAAGTTGGCACTACTGAGGTTTAGGCCCGTCAAGATGGCAGTACTGAGGTTTGCGATGCGTTGTTGTCGATGACAGCTGTCAAAAAGCACGTGGCTTTGTTTACAAATCTGTCAAAAAGCACGTGGCTGTCAAAAAACACGTGGCTTTGTTTATCTCGAGCTAGTGAGGTTAAGTTGGCACTACTGAGGTTTAGGCCCGTCAAGATGGCAGTACTGAGGTTAGCGATGCGTTGTTGTCGATGACAGCTGTCAAAAAGCACGTGGCTTTGTTTACAAATTCAAATCTCCCGCCAAAATTCAAATTTCCCGCCAAAATTCAAATTTCCCGCGGGAGGAGGAGGCCTCTCCCGAGAGCCGGAGGAGGAGGAGGCCGCCGAATCCCTGTATTATACTACTGACAGATTCAGATCTTATTTATGAATTACCTCCAGAAGTAAGATATCTGAATTTCCTAAATCGAGGGGGCTTAAAGTATCCATCAGACATGTCAATAGAACTTGGAATTGAGGTGTACAAAGTATTTTGTGTGTTAGTGCCAGATACATATAAGATGGTATTTCCAAATTCAGACAATCCTAAGTGTGTCACAAAATCCTTGGCTTTGGAGTCAATGCAGTTGGCAGATTCCCCAGTCATTTGTGACTGCGGGAAGAAATTGGAAGACCTGGCCGGACAGTGTATATATATTTGGGTGAATATACATTTAAATAACTTTTCCAACATTCACACCGGCTTGTGTATTCAACAAAGTGCTTCAAAGAGAACAGACCTACTCCATACTGGTGTAACTTCCTGTAAGAGGTCCAGGAAAGCTGCAGTGTTCATGGAGTGGAAACAGTGAGGTACAGAAATAATTTACATTTGTAATAAATAGTAATGGTAATTGGCTGCATGTTTGCTGTCAGTGCGTATGATGTGAATGTTCCAGTTGACCAGAAAATGGATAAAATCGCAAGAATATGTCTCAAAGTGTTAGGCTGTACTCACGCAAACGAACGTATATACGCGAGAAATAGAACGTTACGGAGAAGAATATGCATTGTATGTCAGAAGTAACAAATACTTGAGGATAGGTTTTGGTTTTATAAGGTGTTAACAGTTCTTTAAATAATTTAAACGAGTGTACTATTCAAGCGGAGCGTATGCGTATCGCCTTCAAGTCCCCCCCAAAGCGTGACGTCATCAGAGGTACAATACGGCCTGGACATTACGAAGGCAGTGCCCCTGCTAACTGAGACACATGGCTAAATGGTTAGCGTGGTGGTCTTTGGTCATAGGGGTCTCGGGTTCGATTCCCGGCAGGGTCGGGAGTTTTAACCATACTTGGTTAACTCCCCTGTCGTCTTCATCATCATTTCATCCTCATCACGACGCGCAGGTCGCCTACGGGTGTCAAATCAAAAGACCTGCACCAGGCCTCTCTGGAGGCCACACGCCATTATTATTAACTGAAATACATGGACGCTGCCAAAGTACTGACTTTGAAACGCAGATAGTGATGATGTGCAATTATTAAAAATGACAGTAGATCTAACCTTTACTTGTAATGAACATGTACAGACATTATTTCTTAAGACCAGTAAGTGACTGGAGAAATCTAGTTAAGTATGTTCCTGTCAGCATTGCAAGAATGATCAATTTTTCCCTTATTTACTCACACATGTTCGAGTCTCGTTGGTCGAAAAAAGAAATCACCATTAGAATGTTGGCCGGCAGGGTAGAGGAGATGGTGGTATGTATATTGCGAAGGCAGTGGTGGTATACAATTTCAAATCACTAGATTGCGTGCCAAAAGCCTGGTTTAAATTCCCAACCTCTCCGCAATGCTCACATGGAGTGAGGACATATTATTATTATTATTATTATTATTATTATTATTATTATTATTATTATTATTATTATTATTATTATTATTAGCGTATATACAAACATAATACAAAATATACAAATATACAAGTTGGTGACAGCATCAGGACTTCACTTTTATATTTTAATGAAGTTGCTCACGTCCGTAGGTTTAACCTCACATTGCCCTACACGTGACCTCCGGGTGGTGCTAAGCGAGCAACAGAGACTAGATGCCGCCGTACTGTCCTCAGCGACCTCACGGCAATGACAATCAAAGATTTAGCCCTTTTCAGGGCGCAGCATCCTACACATGGACACTAGGCCCTCAATTAACCATCTGTTAACTAAACATTGAGGGTATAAGTAGAGCCAAAGTGAGGACATATGACGCTGTTGATGGTGATTCGTCTGTCAGATAGTGACGTTAAGCTTTGAGCAGACCCCTTGGTGCTATTCGACCGGAGTAGGCTATGTGCCGGCACCCCCTTCCCCCTTTACCTTCCTGTTATTATATATCACGTCATTTATTTCATCACCTGGCGAGTTGGCCGTGCGGTTAGGAGCGCGCGGCTGTGAGCTTGCATCCGGGAGATAGTGGGTTCGAATTCCACTGTCGGCAGTCCTGAAGATGGTTTTCCGTGGTTTACCATTTTCACACCAGGCAAATGCTGGGGCTGTAAGGCCACGGCCGCTTCCTTCCCACTCCCAGGCCTTTCCTATCCCATTGTCGCCATAAGACATATCTGTGTCGCTGCGACGTAAAACAACTAACATAAAAAAAAAGGATCATCTCATTAAGTCCTCTATGAGGTTGACGTCAGGAAGGGCATCTGATCATAAAAACCCGCCACGATAGATTCATCTCACCTCCTACCCGACCCCGTAGAGAAACGGGACAAGGATTGGACAAACAAAATACTGGGGCCTATATGACATAGAGTTGTGGGACAATACTTCTAAGCAAAATGTCATAAAATCTACAAGAGCCACCGAGCGAGTTGGCAGTGCAGTTAGGGGCGCGTAGCTGTAAGCTAGCAATCGGGAGATAGTGGGCTCGAACCACGCTGTCAGGAGCCATGTAAATGGTTTTCCGTAGTTTCCTATTTTCACACCAGGCAAATGCTGGGGTTGTACATTAATTAAGGCCACGGCCGCAGATTCCTAGCACTTCCCTATCCCATCGTCGCCATAAGACCAATCGGTGCGACGAAAAGCAACTTGTACAATATCTGCAAGAGCCATTATGTATCTAGCAAAATTGGAATGTAATGGATAATGCAAAAGAGGTATTCAGATATTTACAGATTTTGACCCTGATTGGAATGCGATGCCTTTGCTGGCGGTACCTAATGTTTACAGTGCACTGTATCTTTTAGTATGGGCTAGAACAAATTTGACCTCTCTCAGTCTCAAGCTTGGCTTTGACAATACGAAAGTGACTGAGGTATGAGCAACACTAGTAATACCATTCCTTATGCAGGCAGTCCCTGTTATGAATGGTGTGAAAATGTCGCTCATAGGGCCAGTTAGTGCGTACATTTCGGTAGGCTGGGCTAACTGATTATGTAATAGCAACTTCCGGTTTGATGAGGAAAGAAACGGGAAACACCTCGCTCCTAATTTACCTAGTGCGCCCCTTCAGTAATGCCTAGGCCAGGGGGGTGACACTTCATAGGGAGCGTCCCAAGCAGTTCCGAGATCCTCAATCTCCGCCAACTAGTGAAAACTAAAATTCCCTTTTGGAGGGTTAATTTAGAAGGTAGTGGTTGACATTACACATGCAGTTGCGCGGTACAGCAAATTCGTAACATAACACCGTTATCGTTGCGCGCGAAGGGAACTTGGTCGTACGGCAAGTAATAGTGCTTGTTAGACGAAAATTTGTTGAGATTCTTTCGCTTTGAACGAGATTTTTTTTTTTTTGTGAGTATGGAGTGAAATTAGAATTATACGCGTTCTTAGTGTGAAGTAATAGTATTATGATCATGAACTTACTTCACATTGAACTACCTAGCTGTTGCGAGTAAGAGTGTGTGTTTGTGCTTCTTACCTGTTGTTTGGAATAAATAAATTCAAAATATAAACTGTGTGCATTATGCTGTGTTTTACTTCTTCCTTTCCTTCTCCTGTTTTGCATTCCCATACATAAAAGTCGTGGGAAGGGTTCAACGAACGAACGAGCGAAAGAATGAGGTTATGTTAGATCGTGATTTAGGTAAGTATGGGCGTTTTGGGGTTTTATATGAATTGCATTAACATTTTCAGTAATCAATGTTTCATTTATTATTTAATAGATGTAAATTTACATTAAAATGCGAACGATTAAACAACGATACAAACTAACGTAATAACAGGATTGCCAACACACAAATACGGTAATTGCAATTTATTTTTCAAGTAAAAGACACGAGAGAAGCTTGTGAGACAACTTTCCTACCGAAATCCAATCATTATCTCTATCACAATTACAAGTTTAACAAAATAACAACTGTCATTATCAAATTTATTACGAGGTACTATCGTGGTATTTATTTCCTTATGTTGGCCACTATTGACGCCCGAAACGGGGGAGGAGCCTACGTTCAGCTGTTTCCAATATGGCGGCGAGATAGTGACGGGAAATAAACACGACAGTGATCGGGTGTGCGTCTGTAGGATTTATTAAATGTTCAAAATGTCTTTGGTGTCGTATGCGCAACTGTTGAGAGTTGTCGGAGATTTCACGCGTCCATTAGTGGAAGGGGAAGAAATATTCAAGCGTAATTACTTGATATGTGTAGGTAAAAAGTTTGAAACAGAAGATGAAACTGGTGTTGTAGCGCTGTGTTTACAATCATCCCACATCGATTCAAAACCCCACAAAGTTAATGTTGTCTTGAACAAAGGGAGTGAAAATGTGAAGTGCAGCTGTACATGTAAAGCGGGTTTGTTAGAGAAATGTTACCGTTGACACGCTAACGCACCTTAACAGTTAAGCTACTGTAATTTTCAACTATTAGAAGTTATGGAGTAATTTCTTGTTGATTTGGTCCATGCCAAAGCTTTAGCCAGGTGACGGGGGAGTTACCTGTCTTGTAAACTGCAATCTTGGGGAAGAAATAAAATAATAATTCTACTAAGTAAATGTTGTAAAGCAAATAAATCCTAGGCTTTATACAGGCTTTTGTTGGAACAGCCCACATCCTAATCTTAACATTCTTCCATTTTTACCATCAGCACAAAAGTTAGAACTTAGAACCGACAATAGGAAGTATAAAATGTATAACTACCTACAGAATATGCTGAGCAAAGTTTGAAAATTATAATTCAAGAGTAGTATAACCTCTACAGTCACAGCTGTTTGGGGTTGAAGAATACTTGGTTTGTCCAATTCTACCAAATAATTAGGTTATGGCTTCTAATTTATGATGACCGGGCGAGTTGGCCGTGCGGTTAGGAGCGTGCAGCTGTGAGCTCGCATCCGGGAGATAGTGGGTTCGAACTCCACTGTCGGCAGCCCTGAAGATGGGTTTCCGTGGTTTCCCAAATGCTGGGGCTGTACCTTAATTAAGGCCACGGCCGCTTCCTTCCCGTTTCTAGACCTTTCCTGTCCCATCGTCGCCATAAGACCTATCTGTGTCGGTGTGACGTAAAACAAATAGCAAAAAAAAGCTAATTTATGATGGCAAAATACTACATATTTTCTTTCATTGAAAGAAGTATTTTATAGGCAATTTAAATGCAGTGCTTAATTACTACCAGTTAAAGATATTACTCACACGTAGATAGTTAATTTACTGCCTGCTGTTACACATATGAAGAAGTTTACAAAGAGCGGATTACATTCTATGTGCGGCACAGAAGTATTAGGCTACAAGTTAACAATATTTTTGATGTAGCTAAATCGTTGTGAATACAAATTAGAGACAATAACTATCAATGAGTACAATAAACAGTACCGGTACCTACGCTGTGTAAAAAAGTCGTCTTCACGAGAATGCAGACTGCACACTGTTATGTATCGCGTAACGCGTTTTCCAATTGACAGCGCGGAAGCCCATCTTTCTCTCTGAACTTTTTGTACAGGAAAGTAGTGAAGAGATTTCGCATCCGTTTTATACGATTTGCAACCGTATACAGAGCAGTACCTCCTCAAATTTGACAATTTTCTTTCTGTTTCCATCACGACGTCAATGCTTCGCCATGTAAATAAAGCTCACCAGTCACTATGTTGCAGCTTCAACATTCTACCGCGTGGCTGCGCCATACAACTTTTCTGACGTCAATAGCTTCCATGACCTGTTTTTTCGGTGAACTTTATTGTACAGGAGTGACAGATCTATTCCTCTTACATGTTCCTTGGCCTAGGCCATCTATGACAGCTGTTAACGGAGCTGTTGAGAATCCGACTACCCTTCGGAATGACTACTCAACATACTAGCATATACATCTTCAAAACAATTATATATGTCGTTAAACTTAGATTTCCAATGCAGCGAAACTCAGGTATACATTGCTACAACACGAAAGGAAAATATTTGATGGCACTCGTAGGCCACAAGCTTACTGTAGACTTTCGAGAAGAAACCTACGAATAGCTACATGAGTGTACGTTTTGTAAAATGACTTACTATAATATATTAAAGCTAGCACAAAATGTGAGCAATTCTGGAACAGTTAACCCAGATTCCTTATTATTAATGCTTACTGTTCGTTTGAGGAATATTTGGAAAAGTAAGACTTTCTCTCCACCCGACAGATGATTTTTGTTTACTGCGTTAGAAATGTTCAAATGTATATGCGTTATCATTAAACATAATCTTAAGAAAATATTTAATGTAGATATTGTAGATTGAAAATACCGAGCGGAATGACCGCGCGTGTTATCGCGCTGTGACTATGGAGCCAAGCTCTGCATTCGGGAGACGAGTGGGTTCGAATCCCACCGTCGGCCGTCCTGAGAATACCTCTCTGTGGTTGCCCATATTCACTTCCAGGCAAATGCCGGGAGAGTTCCGCAGTCGATTCCTTCCGCCTCTTTACCCAGTTTAATTCAACTTAATTAGCTCCTCAACCGAGGTTGGCGGTAGGAAGGGCATCCGGCCGTAAAACATGCCATATAATTTCATCTCACGTCATTCTCGACCCCGTATCAGGACCCGGGACTGAGTAGTAGACACACATGCATTGGAGATTGAAAATAGAAATATCTGACGTTCTTTTGAATGAAAATACTGTACTGAACTATAAAGTATATTTATTTAAGCGAAATAAAAAAGAACTATTATAACAACCCGTGACCTATCGCTCCGAAACGTTGCCCAGTTTTCGCCCTCATTTTCGTCAGTAATCTCCCATGATCTACCCTATGAAAATCCCTGGATAGGTCAATAGTGATACAGTCCACATGACCTTCTGAATCTAAAATATCTGCTATATCTTGTTTGAATACCACAAGTTGAGTCTCACTGGAATAACCTTTCCTAAACCCGAAGTGTCTTCTATCAGACCAGTTAGTTATTTCGCAAACATGTATAATATAATCAGAAATAATGCTTTCCCAGAGCTTACAAACAACACGTCAAGCTGACTGGCTTGTACTTATTCGCTTTATGTTTATCATGCATTCCCTTGTACACTGGGGGCTACTATTACAACTCTCTATTCATTTGGTATCACTCCTTCATGCAAACACTAATCAAATATTTCAGACATGGCACTATATCCTAACCCATTGTCTTTAATATATGTATATCCCTAGAAATGTTATCAATTCTAGCTGCTTTTCTGACTTTCAACGTTTGTATCTTTTCGTAAATGTCTTTATTATTATAGGTAAATTTCAATAATTCGCCAAAATTAATCGCCTCCCCTGTCTGGACATTATCCTTAGACTATATCCAACTACCTCTACATACTACTGACTGAATAATTCTGCCTTCTGAACATCTGCACATATACTATCCCCTTGTTCATTAATGATCCCTGAAACACGGTATTATTTTTTGGAACCAGTTTCTGCCTTAAAGTGTCTGTACATATCCTTCCCTTGCTCCCTAAAATTCGTATGGCTGCCAATATGTTTGCCATCATGTTATCCTTAGCTGACCTTTTTGGTAAATTCAATTTCCTAATAAGCTCCTTCAGTCTCCTTATTCCCGCATCCATTCCTATTTATATATTTTTTTTCTTATTTGCGCCTTCCTCTTAATCTCTTTATTTCCTTATTATAATATAATAGGCATCTACCATTCCTTGGCACGTTTAAAGGTTCATACCTGTTCTCACATTCGTCAACAATTGCTTTAAACCCATCCCATTAGCTGCTTACATTTTAGTCCCGTTCCCTCAATACGTGACAGGGGACGAGGTGAGATGAAAATGAATGGCATGATTTTTTAGGGCCGGATGCTCTTCCCTGACGCCAATATCGGATGCGGAGCTAATGAAAATGAAGTGAATGATGACAAATGAAATTCGGTACGGAGGTGGAAGGAATCGGCTGTGGCCTATGAATAGGAAATGTCCCGTTATTTGCCTGGAAGTGAAAATGGGAAACCACAGAGAGAGACATTCTCATGACAGCCGACAGTGGGGTTCGAACCCACTCGTCTCCCGAATGCAGAACTTGGCTCCATAGCCATGTCGCGATAACAAGCGCGGCTACTCCATTCAGTGTGAACACTACGAAATGTATTTTAATGAAACTTGGGTATTTGTTCTACGCAAAAAGTTAAATGGGATGAAGTTTCTGGTTTCCAAAGACATACAGAGAATGCCGAACAGAGCACGGGAAGACCACCTTGCTTTATTCAAGAGCTGTCTTCCCTTTTAGATAATCAACGGCTCCGATTTATTTCATCGGTGTTCCTGCTTTACCAACATACTGATACTACTCCCCTTTATCACCACGCCTCTCCCCCACACCTTCACAACCGATTCTAACCACTGACCAATACTGGATATTCAAGGTACTAAATTCTGACATAATCGTACGAATCGAAATGGAACCACATTGACTGGGCTCGATAGCTGCAGTCGCTTAAGTGCGGCCAGTATCCAGTAATCGGGAGATAGTGGGTTCGAACCCCACTGTCTGCAGCCCTGAAGATGATTTTCCGTGGTTTCCCATTTTCACACCAGGCAAATGCTGGGGCTGTACCTTAATTAAGGCCACGGCCGCTTCCCTCCCATTCTTAGGCCTTTCCTATCCTATCATCGCCACAAGACCTCTCTGTGTCGGTGCGACGTACAGCAAATAGCAAAATAAAAATAAAAATAAAATAAAATACAGTGCTGAGAAACGTAACCTTTAAATTATGTATTAAAATTTCAAGAGATTGAAGTAGTACAAAGAGTAATGAAAAACGTTATCCTTATTATTCGTTCTTAACATAGCGTAGAATAAATTAGACTTCACTGTATTATACTAACTAACATGCAATTATAGTAAATCTCGCACTCTCATGCTGTAAGATCAAAGCGTGCACTACCTGAACTACATTTATTGCATCCTCACACATGGGCGTCCATGCCCGGGGGCAAGGTGGGGACGCCACCGCCCCCCCCCCCCCCCAGCTCTCAGGGAAAGGAAAAAATCTAATATATTCAGGTGTTTTTCTTTCAAGAAAATGATTTTAAAATCGGTATTACGTAGAAGTGGTAGGGGATACCGTGTGTGGTATTCTACCGTGGAATACAACTCGCAATTCATCTTCCAAAATATTAAAAAAATACCACATATCCCCAGGTCTTGCTCCACCCTACAAGCTGTCCTATGGGCGCCCTTGTCCTCACATGCCTCGCAGCCTGGGCGAAAAACACAGCGGTTTTTCTTTGTCATTATCATCATCATCATCATCATCTGTTTACCCTCCAGGTTTACCCTCGGACTCAGCGAGGGATCCCACCTCTACCGCCTCAAGGGCAGTGTCCTGGAGCTTCAGACTCTTGGTCGGGGGATACAACTGGGGAGTATGACCAATACCTTCCCCATACGGCCTCACCTGCTATGGTGAACAGGGGCCTTGTAGGGGGATGGGAAGATTGGAAGGGATAGGCAAGGATGAGGGAAGGAAGCGGTCGTGGCCTTAAGTTAGGTACCATCCCGGCATTCGCCTGGAGGTGAAGTGGGAAACCACGGAAAACCACTTCGAGGATGGCTGAGGTGGGAATCGAACCCACCTCTACTCAGTTGACCTCCCGAGGCTGAGTGGACCCTGTTCCAGCCCTCGTACTACTTTTCAAATTCCGTGGCAGAGCCGGGAATCGAACCCGGACCTCCGGGGATGGCAGCTAATCACGCTAACCACTACACCACAGAGGCGGTCGGTTTTTCTTTGTTTGGTATTAAATTAGCAACTTCTCAACGCGAATTCAAGGCGATCGTTAATTTAATCGGTGGACGTGGCCCACTTCTGCATTCTTGACTTAGTGATTCAATCATAAATGTTACAATGCTGGTTTCGTCCGACTCCTTATCTGAATGGTCAACGTTGAGACCTTCGGTTCAGAGGGTCTCGGGTTCGATTCCCGGCCGGGACAGGGATTTTAATCGCGTCTGATTAATTCTTCTGACCCGGGGATTGGGTCTTTTTACACAGACAACGCACTACACTGCCAACCACCACAGAAATATGCAATCGTAATTACATCCCTCCATATAAGGTTGGCGTCAGGAAGAGCATCCAGCCACAAGACAGCGCCAAATCCACACATGCAACACAGTCCGTACCCAAGATCCCACACATGGGGGAAAGCGGTAGAAGAAGTTACAGTACTGGTTTCGCGTCCATTAACTACGTTTACGGTTTTCAGAGACGCCAAGGTGCCGGAATTATTTCCCACATGAGTTCTATTCCATGGCATAAATCTACCGACACGAGGTTGTCGTACTATTTGAACACACTCGAATACCATCGGACTGAGCCAGGATCGATCCCGCCAACTAGGGCTGAGAAAGTCAGCGTTCTACCGCCTGTATCGAACTTCTAAGCCACTCAGCCCAGCGTTAACACTTCCTGTCAAGTGTGCGAAAAATGCGAGCAATACAATATATTTTAAATGTGTACGAACGGATACTTTTTGCGCCGCTTCCTGCCAGTTATGGGAGCAGTGTACTTCGCCTTTTCGCGCCGATCACGGTAGCAATGTTCCGAAAATGCCGCGAGAGTTCGCTGGCTAATGGGCTAGCTCGTGGCAAGATTAAGAACGGGCAACGAACTTGAACGAACTTGCTTTCATTTCGCACATGACTTTCGTACGGCACTGTTATTAGTTCAATTTGACCTGTTGAGGCTAGAATCAAATAGAGTATTTGCTAGAACTGACTGCAGTGTATTTGTCCCAAGTGTATTTATGCTGGTTTTAGCAGCCAAGTTGCTAGATACGTTATGCTTTATAAAATATATTTTGTGGGAACATTAGTAGCCTATATTTCGTTCTGTACCTATTCAACTTCGTATCTTTATGCAAGACTTGCACGCTGGTCGCCGGCATCACGCTCAAGAGAAGGGAACGAGAATTTGAACATCGGCGCATTGAAAGACAAGCTGCGTGCTCAGATCGGAGAGAGAGAGAGATAGGGAGTCAGAAGCCCAGCGCACTGAATGCCTAGCATCAGAATCAGCGTCATGCTCTGTAGATAGGGTGAGTCTCTGAGTCACAACAGCAGCGTTCTGAACGGTCCAACGGTGAGCTGCTTGCTACTTGCTACCACAAACACGATCATACTGACAAATTTGAAGAGCAGCTCACTGAACTGTTGTAGACAGTTAGCGCAGCGTACGGAGGATGGACTTACAGCTAGTTTATAACAGTGGTATTCAAAGTATTGTACGCGGTGTCGTCTCAAGGAGTACGTAAATTTATCGTAGCTTCTAACTGTTTTCAGTGAATAGTTCAGAAAAGAGTCGAGCCTGCTCATTTTGAATATAATCTTGTTTCGATTAGTACTGTTTTTGTCTACCACTACACAGAGTTCCCCTTCCAAACTATTCATTCTAAAATATGTTAAATTTTGCACCTCTCATTGTTTAGGTATGTAAAAATGCTTACTTATGCTGTATTGCTCTTGTTTTAATTTTTTGTTTCGAAATCCGCTCATTCTTCAGTTTTTCAGTAATAATAATAATAATAATAATAATAATAATAATAATAATAATAATAATAATCGTATGGCCTCAACTACCGTGTGCAGACATTTCAATTTGACGCCATCTGGCTGTCTGCTCGTCAATTTCGAGATTCCGTTTTACTCTAGGTCTACTAGACGGCAGACCGACTAAACCCAAACTTTCTTGGGCGTCTTTGACTGAGATTTAATGAATTTTGTCGGGTAAACACCAAATGTGTCACCATAGATCTTTTACATGCCGACATCGTACGACATGGAGTGTTGAATGAACTTTTTTTTCCGCCCTTCAAAAATCCGACTGCCTCTGCCAGGTTTGAACCCGCTATCTTGGAATCCGGAGGACGACAATATACCACTGATCCACAGAGGCAGCTAGTTTTTATTTCATTAGCAATGTATATATTACAATAATAATAATTGTTGCATTAATAATACTCGTATATAAATCGTTGTTAGGCAATGACAACCTCGTCATTCCACTCACGAGAAAGATCTTACCTCTGCATTCTCGAGGAGCGCTGGTTTCAAAATCTCCGAAGACTCTCCTCATTATTTTTGTTGCCGGCCGGGTGGCTCTACATCTTTAACTCAGCTCCCCGCCGGACTCTCAAGCATATAGGCCTGACACCGAGTTGGAAGTCGGCCGTTCCCACACCATGCGCACCTGTGTCATCCCCGATGTTAATCCTGCTATATCCGAAGAAGAGATTTGCTACGCCCTCCGCACCGCTGGCTACCCAGTCCACGATGCCCACCGGATGTTGGATGCCTCAACTTCATCACCATCATCGCAGGTTCTTCTTTATCTACCTACGTTGGACGACTGGAAGCGCCTCCTTGACACGGGAGTGTCTATTCACGACCGATACTACCTAGTGGAGCCTACCAGCCAGCCTATATTAGCCCAGCTTACAGCAGATCCCACCACATTGCCTGTCGTCAACGCGCCTCACCACAAGCCTCTGCTACAACAAACATCGCCCTCCTTTCCCCCTCATCACACACCACCTACTACTACCACCGCGACCACTACGATGTCAGCCACTACTCGCCACCATATTCCTGTTACTACCGTTACGTCATGCCATCCTTCCCCTGTAATGGTATCCTCCCTCTCTTCTATCCTGACTTCTGCACAACCTCGTCCCCAGCAAATTCCCGACAACATCCTAGCCTCCCCCGCCGTGTCACCACCAGACGACACCGCAACAGCCGCCGCAACATCCTCGCAACGGTCGCAACCACCACCTCTGGACACTATGTCAAGCTGTGTCATCCGCGGCGTAGAACCTACCATCTCAGAACGGGAAATTCTCCAAGAACTCCAGGAAGCAGGCATCCCCGCTCGTCGGGCGTTCAGGATTTACAACGCGTCCGGGCCTACTTTTATGGTCCGAATTCACCTTCCCACCGCCAATGATGTGGAACAACTTATCAACACTGGTGCCTACATCTTTCAACGTCGCTTCAAAGTGGAGCCCTCACGTTCCCCACCCCAACCTTTTCGCCATACTTCCAACACTCCCTTTCGTCGCCCCCGGCCAGCCAGTCCTCCATTTCAACCTTGTCAACCCGTCCGTCCACCCCTACCTCCACCTAACTTCTTCTATCAACCTCCTCTGCAACTTGAACTCCTCAGACTCCTCACCACCTCATTATACAATATAACCGCAACATTACACCTTCTAACTCTTCAATTCCATCCTAGCCCTCCCATCTAAAACTTGTCAATCATTGCACTCTCCTCTAAATATGTAATCCTTGCACACATCTCCGATCATTAACTACTATCCGCACACACCTCCTAAGTCCATACATCAAATTACCCACCTCCCTCTTTTCTCACATCTTCTCAACCCCGTCATCTCTCCTGGCCAGAGAGAGGGCGACACCCTCTAGGTGGCCCGCCCCACCCCTTCAGGGTGGGGAATGAAAGCATTTGAACAACAACACGAGAAAACCACGTTTCATCTGTCTTGTGAAGGCTTGCTGCGTTGCCTCAGAAGGAAGCAGAATACTCTAATGGTGAATCATATTGGGCTATCGGTAAGCAATAAGGTGCCAGGAACAGAACAGTTCCCCGGCCATTGCTGACCGCTCAGTTTTGGGCTTCTGTAAACTTTACGGTCCACCTCTGTGGTGTAGTAGTTAGTGTGATTAGCTGCCCCCCCCCCCCCCGGAGGCCCGGGTTCGATTCCCGGCTCTGCCACGAAATTTGAAAAGTGGTACGAGGGCTGGAACAGGGTCCACTCAGCCTCGGGAGGTCAACTGAGTAGAGGTGGGTTCGATTCCCACCTCAACCATCTTAGAAGTGGTTTTCCGTGGTTTCCCACTTCTCCTCCAGGCAAATGTCGGGATGGTACCTAACTTAAGGCCACGGCCGCTTCCTTTCCTCATCCTTGTCTATCCTTTCCAATTTTCCCATCCCCCCGCAAGTCCCTTGTTCAGCATAGCAGGTGAGGCCACCTGGGCGAGGTACTGGTCATCCTCCACAGTTGTATCCCCCGACCCAGAGTCTGAAGCTCCAGGACACTGCTCTTGAGACGGTAGAGGTGGGATCCCTCGCTAAGTCCGAGGGAAAAACCAAGATAAAGAAGAGAAAAAGGGGTTACGAGGTTTCCTTTACCTAGCGACGATGTATAGGCCTATATACAATTTTGTACTTATTGTCATTATTGGGGAACAGGATAAATGAAATGGCGTATGGCTTTTAGTGCCGGGAGTGTCCGAGGACAAGTTCGCTCGCCAGATGCAGGTCTTTTGATGATGAAGACGACACATAGACCCAGCCCCCGTGCCAGCGAAATTAACCAATTATGGTTAAAATTCCCGACCCTGCCGGGAATCGAACCCGGGACCCCTGTGACGAAAGGCCAGCACGGTAACCATTTAGCCATGGAGCCAGACGGGGAACAGGGTGATATAGCGGCTTAGCTGCATGCGCATCATCCCGCTGGCCGTGGTGGAATTTTCAATTGAAAATCCCGTGGTACCAGGAAGGGCACAACTTTCTCCTGCCTAAGTACGTATAGGGACCCTCAGCAAGCGGGATAAGCGGCGAAAAATAAAGATGATAGTTCTTCTTCTTCTTGTTATTATTATTATTTGGCATCCAGCAACAATCATTTGTTATTTCTGGTATAATCGCAATATACTCGTACTTCGCGGGTACGAAGGTAAAACTATTGGATTTTGGGGGTACGCCAACAAAACATGTTTATAAGATAACCGAAAAGTCAAGGCGCAGAAAAATGAAGTACGGAATGACACGCGTTGTCCAATCAAGTGGATGTCCTTAGATTTTCAAATTACACCAAATAAAAATCTTCTTGGAGATGTACAGTACCGGTACTGTATATAATATGTTTACGAACGTAAACCTATTGCAGAGCTGAGAGAAAGGTAAAATAGCTGCAAGATAAATGTTATCACACAGCCTGCTCGGATTCGACTGCTGGCCTTCTGACACCAGTTTGCAGGTTTGATATTTTAAGGTGCTCTGTACGCCGACTTCATCTCGGGAGATTTACTGATACGCTCTTGCATGTTGCTATTTCTTAATATATCAAGTATTTTTACGTCTCTTGGCACAGGCCATCGCAGAATATAGCTTCCACCGAAGTCTCAGTCTCATTTATGGCTGTGGCAGTATGGACGCTACTGAAGTATAGGTAGTGCTGAGTACTGACATTTGGAGCACAGCTAGTACCCCTGGATTTTATGAAAGGTGCAATTCATATTGTCAGTTGTCCTGCAATAGCATTTTCTGGCTCAGTGAGGAAAGCAATGACAAACTACATCACTCCTCACCTTGCCTAGAATCCTCATTATTGCTCCACCATCGGTTTTTGTGGTTTCCTCATGACTTTCGTAGTGCTATTTGAGGATCAAACCAGCCTCTGGAGTTGATAACTTGCCAGACAGAGGAACTCCTGAGGGATAAAATTCCAGCATCTCGACATTTCGAAAACCGTAAATTTAGTTAGTGGGACGTAAAACCAATTACATTATTATTAGTCTCTTCTTCTTCTTCTTATTATTATTATTATTAAATAATCCACATAGATACGTCACTAAAAGTTGCCAAGTTTCGAAATCAAGTCACTGAACTGGGACTTCTCACCCTAACATAGAACGTAGTGTGTGCTTGAGTTTCATTCATAGAAAAAAAATGAACTTGGCCTATTGTCTCAATTAAAATATCAAATATCCAAGGTACCATATATCGCAAATTATATTTTGTAAAGTTCTGTCACATATCAGATACAGTAGAACTTGGTTAATTCGAACCTGAAGCGTCCAGGAAAAATAAATATAGAATTAATATTTTAATCAGGTGCTACTCACGTATAACATACCGCTACGTTCGCTCCCGTATGTGTCATTTATGGCCTATGACCGTATTGTTACGTTTCAGAGATGTTTTTCTCGTTTACTATGCACGTGCACTCAACCGCTCAAACAATTTATACATTCCCAAAACGCGAGGATATTAATAAACTGTGGATAGCCGGTGGTCGAAGAGATAATACTTGAACTCACACCATATGCACAATATGTTTTCCCTATTTCAAACAAGATGATTTTGAAAGAAAGTCATTTTCTGCGACGGCCAAATTTTTTGCGGTTGAGGGCACATGTACGATCCCTTTTATAATACATCTGGTGACATCCGTCTTTCTGCTTTTGAATTATGCCCCGAGTTGATATTATTCGTCGATACAGACTGAACTGTAACTCTATAACTGTGATGTAAGTAATCTGAAGTGTCGTGTTTTGTAAATAATAATGTCGGGATCAAGTGTCCTAGATTCTGTATAGTTCACCTGTCTCATGGAGACAGGTGATATGTGAGGCACCGATGCCGGTGCTCCCTTCGGAGCTCCTCTGTCGGTCTGTAGTGGGTGTACTCAGTTGTGTTCTAATAAGATGAGATGGGGTCACTCTTTCGGGTGACCGCATCCTAGGTTACTGAGTTATGAGTTAGTTTATTTCTGTTGTGTGATCTTATTTATCCTGTTCGTTGTTTGGGAGTATTAATTTGTGTGTTGGGATCGTGAAATTTGTGTGATAGCGGTTGAGTATGATTATTGTTCTAGGTTGTGTAGTTTCTTCATTAATTATTAGCATATGTGATTTATTGTCCAGGGTAATGTTACGTAATTTAGAATGACTGACACAGTGAGTTCTGTATACTGTCGTTCGCCGAATGAAAAAGAAGTATTACGAGTTATTAATTATTATTGCCGAGTCAGATATCAATATTAGTGACGATAGTATATTAGAGAATTACTCTTTGTCAGCAAACAGTAGTGAAATGTCGGACAGTGTCTTTTTCAGAATACAGAAATTGTGACCAAATGAAAATGAAAATCCACAGCCTGTTTCCAGTCATTCTACCGCGTCAGGAATGGAATGAATGAAGCCCCTATCTAGCGGCGAGGATAGGAATTGTGCCGACTGCCGAAGCCTGTCGCATTCCCCTGGGGCAATGATTTATGACTGACCAAAGAGAATGTGTGACTGACAGATGAAATGAAATGATATTAGAGAGTGTTGCTGGAATGAAAGATGACAGGGGAAACCCGAGTACACGAAGAAAACCTGTCCCGCCTCCGCTTTGTCCAGCACATATCTCACATGGAGTGACCGGGATTTGAACCACGGAACCCAGCTGTGAGAGGCCGGCGCGCTGCCGTCTGAGTCACGGAGGCATTGTGACCAAATGTATGGCAAAATATTTAGGCACACAGAAAAGAGTTTCACGAAATGTCGAAATGTGATTAAATATCTTAGGAGAGGGGACCTATTACAGATGTTGGAAAACTAGTCCCTAAGGGGTTAAGCAAAGGCACAGGTACTGAAAATTAAAAGCAAGTATCGTGATGTGGAATATTGTAGTGCAACACGTTATTGTAAATGAAATGTCGTGTGGCTTTTAGTGCCGGGATATCCCAGGACGGTTTCGGCTCGCCAGGTGCAGGTCTTTCTATTTGACTCCCGTAGGCGACCTGCGCGTCGTGATGAGGATGAAATGATGATGAAGACAGCACATACACCCAGCCCCCGTGCCATTGGAATTAACCAATTAAGGTTAAAATCCCCGACCCGGCCGGGAATCGAACCCGGGACCCTCTGACCCGCTGACCGTTCAGCCAACGAGTCGGACAACGCGTTATTGTAAACAAAAGCAACAAAGTCTCGCCGTTGTCGCTTAATACATCTGCAATAATTAATGACGAATATGTTACCAAGTGTCCGCCTCTGTGATTAGCAGCCAACCCCGGAGGTCCGGGTTCGATTCCCGGCTCTGCCACGAAAATTTGAAAAGTGGTACGAGGGCTGGAACGGGGTCCACTCAGCCTCGGGAGGTCAACTGAGTAGAGGTGGGTTCGATTCCCACCTCAGCCATCCTCGAAGTGGTTTTCCGTGGTTTCCCACTTCTCCTCCAGGCGAATGCCGGGATGGTACCTAACTTAAGGCCACGGCCGCTTCCTTCCCTCTTCCTTGTCTATCCCTTCCAATCTTCCCATCCCTCCACAAGGCCCCTGTTCAGCATAGCAGGTGAGGCCGCCTGGGCGAGGTACTGGTCATTCTCCCCAGTTGTATCCCCCGACCAAGAGTCTGAAGCTCCAGAACACTGCCCTTGAGGCGGTAGAGGTGGGATCCCTCGCTGAGTCCGAGGGAAAAGCCGAACCTGGAGGGTAAACAGATGATGATGATGATGATGTTACCAAGTGTCCATATTTTCAGTAGCTATAACAACATATCTCGTTTCATCTGCTGACAGCTGTCAATCAACTCCACATGGAATTTTGGTTTTAAGTCTAATGAATGGATTTCCCAGTTACTGAAACTTCGCTACCTAGAAGATTATTCAAGGAAAATACCCTCAGGCAGCCAAGAGCTTGAACGTTTTCTTTGCTTCTCAACAACTATAGTTCCATTTTCAGTACCAGGACGATTCTGCACTGCTTTTCTCTTCCACCCAGGCCGCTTTCCATCATTGCTAATTAAATACCAATTTTTAAAAATATGAGAATTCTAATATGGTATCTTCTCTTCGAATTAAACAATACAATATTCATATAAACATGAATTTCAAGTCGTGCACATAACTAATTTTGAATACTTGAGAGTCAGAGGACGAACTGGTTTCGGACTCTGATAAGAGAAGATGTGCCATGGCTATTTTGGTGAAAGATGGAATTTTAGGATTCTCATTGTCGCTCATTACTAGACTTTCCGACGGTGCGAAAAGGGACGGGTTGTTATCTGTCCCTCCCCCCCCCCCCCCCACTTCCTAAGAGGCGACTTAAACGGGCCCCAGGGACTCTGAATTTGGGAGCGTGGGTTGGCGATCAGTCCTGGCTTTGCTTCCATTTACTTGTGCCAGGATCCTCACTTTCACTTGGGGCCGATGACCTTCGAAGTTAGGCCCCTTTAAACAACAAGCATCATCAGCACTTTCACCTATCCTATCCGACCTCCCTTGGTCAACTCTTATTCTTTTCCGACCCCGACGCTATTCCAGCATTCGAGGGCTAGTGAGTTTTCATTTTCACGCCCTTCATGGTTCTTGTCTTTCTTTGGCCGATATCTTCATTTTTCGAGGTGTCGGATCCCTTCCATTCTTTTCTCTTTGATTAGTGTTATATAGAGGATGGTTGCCAAGTTGTATTACCTCTTAAAACATTAATCACCACCGCCACTACCACCTGTTATCTTGGTGTACGCAATACATGCTAAGAAAAAAAAGTAGACAGATGTGGAAATGAAAATTCACAGCCTATTTCCAGTCCTTAGACCAGGTCAGGAATGAATGAAGCTCCCAATCTAGTGGCGAGGATGGAAATTGTGCCGGGTGTCGAAGTTTTTCGCACTCCTCTGTGGTAATGATTAATAAATGACAGATGAAATGAAATGATACTAGAGAATGTTGCTGGAATGAAAGATGACAGGGAAAACCCTGTCCCGCTTCCGTTTTGTCCAATACAAATCTCACATTGAGTGACCGGGATTTCAACCACGGAGACTGATGCGGAAATATAAACCAAATAGTAAAAAAAAAAAAAAAAAAAAGAGGTTCTAACGTCAAAATATAGAACCTTTACATGCAGGATTCAGATCGATCTGAGTACACTTCCCGTATTGAAAACGCCATGTAAACGGGGACTCAGTTCGGATTGAGTCTCAAGGTCGATCCGGTAAAATCTGGGATCGTATCGTACTCGGTTCGAATTGAGTTCCATGTAAACGCGGATCGTACTGAGATCGTATTGAAAACGACTGCGCACACACTCCAGTTTGTTCTGACAAAATCATCATCATTAAAGTTCTGTCGAAATAACAAATATAATAACCCAGTAAATATATTTACCTGTATAAATGATCAGCAACTGCAATCATATTATAAGACGGCCAGCCCTGGCGATTAAAAAAAATCACGATAACCTTATGTTGGGGGTAAAATTGGAATGTGCTTTCTATCTATTTGCACCAATTACATTTGGAATACCACACATACTTTCAAAACTGAAAGTTATCTCCTGGGCTTCTACTTCATTTGGCGTTTTTAAATTCTAAGAGGTGATATCGATTTTACTACAATTCTGCATCGTCTGTATACGTCGATGTTGCCTGGCGGATTCAATACGATATTCAAATACTACATGTAAACGGGGATCGTATTGAATACGGTAAGTGTACTCAAATCGATCTCAATCCCCATGTAAACGTATTAAGGCATGTCTTAGGCACTATAAAACACTTTTAGTCCTTTTCCGAAGGATGTTACGGATCTCGTAGACTGACTACATCTCAAACGCTTAAGGAGGGAACGAATGTTGGTTATGTACTACCTAGGAATGATACATACATACTACTAAAATTGATCATACAGGGTAAAACTGATGGACGTCGAGGTCGAAGGAAACACTCTCGGCTGAGGAACTTACGGGATTGGATAGGACAAGATTCGAGTAGACTGATGAGGACACCCGAACATAGTACGGATTTCACTGCGACCGTGACCAAACTCCAGTAGGCCCTAATGGTGGAGGCTCTACAAGAAAAAGAAGTCCTAATTGTCCATGACAAACCTAAACAAAAAATATCAAGCGTGTGTGTATTAAGGAAGAAAATAGTTTTTCTTGCCTTAATTTCGCTGTTTACATACAGTATGACATAGGCCTGTACCACGACTGCTGACTATTTAGTCAGATAGCTTGCAGATAACGGAATGTCACGTGGTCAGCGAGATGACATCCTCAGCCGTAATACTTGGGCCCATTGCCTTTCATATCGGACATTATCGGATCAGAATACGATACATGATTTTATCATCTTAAAATAGCTTCCAGACTTAAGAAATGTCATCATGCTCCTCGGCTTGTTTCCGGGCCTTGGTTTCGCAGAATGGCGACCTTGAAGCAGTCATGTTATAACTAGGGCCCGGATTCATATGCACTAAAAACTCCGAAAATATGCACGCACATATGCACTTAAAATGTTGAAAATATGCACGGAAATATGCAGTAAAAATAAAACAAAATTCAATTATCAAACGCATTATTTAATTTTAACTCAGTGTTAAATTGATAAACACGTTTCATCCCTTAGAAATGATGCATGGCAGTAGGTTTCAACAGTTTTTCAATGTTTTCAGGAGTCAATGACTTTCTGTTGTCGGACAGAAGTAATTTATACGCTAAAAACGATCGTTCTACGTCGACGGATGTAACTGGGCAATACTTGTACATAGGCACTGACTGCTCGGAACATTATTCTGACAAAGACTTTAGGCATTTTTACAGTTTAATCTGGTAAAACACTGCAATAGACGAAGAGCAAGTTAACGGATGAACGTACTTGTTTAAGCAAACCTTGGGAGGCTACTGTAAGAAGAAGGAGAAAGGAAAGTCAGAAAGAAGGCAATTGCTGTTGTGAAAAACGTCATTATCCATCTACCTACTTGTATTGCGACACAGGTAATCGATCACACATAAGAGACAAATATGTCTGTATACGCACTAACGTTCAAAGTATGCACTAACGTTCAAAATATGCATTTGCATATGCGCATATGCATTTTTAAAAAGTCCGGGCCCCAAGTTATAACATACCGGTACTTGGATCAAACAGAATTAGATGAGGTCCAACACTGTTTATGAACAACAGGGAAGTTAATATTTTGATTGACATGGAAGATCTTTCTGGAATCACGATGAGGTTCATCTGGGAAGATCCCCTTTCAGATTCCGTAGAATCTTACATAGGCCATTTCCTTGAGCATTGCTTCCCTGAATTTAAAGATGATCTCTAAAGGTTCGAATGGCTTCTTTTTCACTGAGATGACGTCTTCTTGTTAGTGTGCGTATTCCTTCTTCCAATACGGCACGCAGAGCGATGCAAACATTGGTGGAAGAACGCTCTGGACAGATGGTCTATTGGTATATGATATATCGCTTGATTAAGTACTTCCTACCACTTATGCCAATTTCAAAACAAATGGAATGAAATATACTTTAGCGCGGGAACCTTAAATATATTTTATTTCATTAACCTGATTTTTTTAAAAAAAAGCCCTGGTCACTAGTACTTCATTTACTTTATTTAGAAACGTTCGGTAGCCAATCTCGATTTCTTCCTTGCTAGGGTTATCATATGACCACAATGAAAAACAAATAAAAAATCTATTGATAAAAGTAAAATGAGATATTTACTAGCCAAAAGATGGCAGATATTACGGTCTACGTCAACATTATGCCTTCTATAAATGTATGTACTTCGGTAATAATAATCAGGTTTCAGTGCTTTATGGGGCAATTTCACAACCAGTTTCCCCTCAGAACACTTCACTGCCACTTTCTCAGTCTTGGTGGTGATTTTTGTTTTAAGAAGAAGTAGATTAGGCAACCATCCTGTATTAACACTAATCAGAGGGAAAATGGAGGATGTCCGATCCTTCGAAAAGTGAAGGTATCGGCAAAGAAAGGGAAGGGCCATTCATGAAGGGCGTGAAAATGAAAGACTCCTTAGGACTCGCAAACCTAATAATTTGCTATCAAAGTCAGATAGGAACAAGAGTATGTCAAGGGATGTCAGATAGGAAAGAAGAAAGTAACGAGGCTGGCAAAATTAAGTGGAAGCAAAGCCAGTCTTACCTAGGGGCCGTGTGGTCGCCAACCCACACGCCCAAGGTGAGATCCCTGGTTCTTCTTTTAGTTGCCGTTTAGGAAAGGTAGGGGATACCGTGAATATATTCTACCACCCCAATTAAAAAGAGGTTAAAAACAGGTAACCCTATTCCTAGTCTGCGATCTTTAACGTGATTCAGCATACTGGATTCTGAACTTCGGCACTTTGCTGTTCGTTGTTGGGGGCGTACCGAGTTTACGTTTTGCAGTGGATCGATGATGAAGTTCTTGAAATTGGCTTTAGAGAGCGTACCACTCCAATGCTCTCATTACCGCGTGATGACGTAAAGTTTCAGCTCCGTGCCGGTAGATGGCAGGAAAATACACATCCCGGCGGGAAGATGGAAGTTTGACAAAGGGTGTGGGAGTGGGAGAGACTATAGGAGTACCGTATATTGTAACTTCAAATAATCCTTGTTACTTTTCTCACATACAGCTGAAAGAAAAAAGATAATTTATGGCGAAAAGAAGATATTGCTCTTGCTGGTTATAAGTTAAAGTTTGAAATTGCATTTGTTCTATTTGTATCATTTTTTAGGTACCGGTATGTTTACTTAGGAAGAGTGGACTTTAGGAGGGGAGAAGCGGTTGTTTTTGAATAGGATGCAACTGAATTTGAAACTCTTTGTTTCATACCGGTATAGAGTGAACTCGCAATCTCTGGCTGATATTTATTAGATTGGTAGTCGTTCTAGCAAGAAAACTCACGAACGTGGAAACCGGAAGGATGCAAGTTCGTGTCCGGAGGACCAGATGTGTCAGGTCTATTTCATTTCACTCTCTAACATAAAATAACTGTGCTGGGATTCGATCGTACTACTTTGTGCACAACAAGCGACCGTCTAAACGCGCGTTCAATAGACCTACAAGTTTGAGAGTACGCTATTGGCTATTGTTTAATTATTCTGTAAGATACAAAAAAATTGTGCAATGATTATTGAAAACACGGTGAATGATAACGGCGCGAGAAAGCTAAACAAACAAGCAGGATGAGCAGCACAAGGTTGGTTGCTGGTTGGTTGGGCGCTTGCCTTCTGCGCTGAAGGTTGTGGCATTCCTTGTACAGTATTGAACCAGTAGGGGCGATTAGGAATTGGAATTGGGAGTGGGTATTTACAGACAGCAAAAAGTACTCGGGTTTGTTAATAATTAAAGAAAATAAAGGAACGAATTAGATTGTGCAAATTGTTAAAAAATAATAATTCCTAGTTTCAGGCGGCTAAAATGGAATGCAAATTTCATGTTTTCTCCACAAACCCCGCTAGTAGCCGCTACTGTACTGAACAGTCGGTTGGCGATGTTATGCGGCTATCATGACCCTCGACTGGTATCTGGAAGAGGCTTAGTTTCCTTAGCATATGTGCGCCATTGAATATTATGGATTATAACTTTGTATAAACAGAAGAACTCATCTATGCAGATAAAGAACATGTCAATGTCCTATTCAGAGTAAACGTTAACCAAAAATATAATGTATAGCAGTGTTATTATTCACCTATTACTTTTTTCAATTATTGTCTT
Source organism: Anabrus simplex (assembly GCF_040414725.1). Classification (NCBI taxonomy): domain Eukaryota; kingdom Metazoa; phylum Arthropoda; class Insecta; order Orthoptera; family Tettigoniidae; genus Anabrus; species Anabrus simplex. Next base: position 292,849,775 of record NC_090270.1, on the reverse strand, counting down.
TTATTGATCGAATGATTACGTAGGTACACAGAAATACATCTGTTGTGGGTTTACGAAAACGCATTTGGTTGGAATTCAATGCTGACACTGTAATCAGACGTCTCGATTTGGCCGGAACAGTTCCGGTTTTAATAATAATATAGAATTTCGCACAATGTGCATGGGATGATTAATTTTCACAGAACTTTCTTAGAGAAGAACCGCGTCGATTACACCACAATACGTGATATCTGTCACATGGCCGTCCGCATAGTTCACACAGACATTGTATATTCAGGACGTGGAACTTCTTCATGCTACACACTCTATGGTGAAACCTATGAACCGCAAAGCTCGTAGTTTGAGTCCATTCACTCAGACGACATCATTGCTTCGGTCACATAGAAATCGTCCCATATTTCCTTCCGTTTCTCTTGCAGCTCGTGCAACAATTGTTGATATGCCTCAGTAGATGGCAGGTGCAACTACATGCGAAGTTCTTCGTCACGTCTCCTTGTTTCTGTTAGGTCGTTAGTTACGGCTTGGACACTTGGATGTTCCTGTTTCTCCAAGTCAGATCAAATTACCAATCTCTTATCCACACGCATACCGCGTTAAAAATATTCGTTTATAGGAAGGGGAGTTAGGGACTGGAATAATTTACCAAAGGAGGGAGATATTCAATAAATTCCAACATTTTTTGCAATTTTTTAAGAAAAGATTAGGAAAGCAACAGAGAGGGAATCTACCACCTGGGCGACTGCCCTAAATGCAGATCAGTGGTGATTGATTGTAGAATGTGTTTTACGGTATACTTTCTTGGTACAAATGAGGCAGTCAAACATGCGTTTTCTCTATTGAATAAGGTACCGACATGTAACAAAACGCAATCTGAAGTAGATTGGCTACTCTAAAAGCAATTCTCACGGATATTAAGATCTAAGATGAATTTGAAATGCAGTTGTCTGGAGTTCCATGGATTTTAAACGGATACAGATCACTTCTGAGAAAACAAATCACAGTATAGAGAAATCGGAGATTGAATTTGTAAGTCACAAAGGCTGTGTACAATTTGAAATTCCAATGCAAAATAATCGCAATCTGCACTACGCAAGAAAAGGGAGGCGGTCTTGCGGTAGGTACCGGTAGCCGTTTGGTCGCAGCTGCGACCACTAGGAATATGGTCACCTTATCTTAAACCTATATAGCTAACAAATAGCATCTGGTAAATTAATTTGAGAATGAAATGAAATGTCGTATGGCTTTTATTGCCGGGATATCCCAGGACGGGTTCGGCTCGCCAGGTGCAGGTCTTTCTATTTGACGCCAGTAGGCGACCTGCGCGTCGTGATGAGGATGAAATGATGATGACAACACATACACCCAACCCCCGTGCCAATGGAATTAACCAATTAAGGTTAAAATTCCTGGAATCGAACCCGGGACCCTCTGAACCGAAGGCCAGTACGCTGACCGTTCAGCCAAGGAGTCGGACAATTCATTTGAGAATATGATGATAATCATGGTAATTATTGTTGTCTGAATGGAATCAAACATCGAGGACACCGGCCTCCTTTGAATAATAATATCATATCATGGCTAATGGACACCAGAATATCCAAAGATCCCCACTACAGACAAATTATGGAATAATCACACAGGTCCCTTCCTTCAAATATCTAGGAGAAATCATTGTACCATCCGGATTGGACAGGAAAGCTAATTTAGAAAGAGCCACCAAACTCCTGAAAGCATACCGAATAACATGGAACCACTGCCTGCTCGATCTGCATCCGATGGCTGCTTATACTGCCTGCTCATTCTATATTCAAATGTGTAACACGACTTACAAACAATCTGCCGCTAGATCGCAGCACCAGACGTACCCAGTTATCGCGTGAATACAGCTAGATAAGCATACAATCAAAATTTTAAATTTGAAAGTAACAGAAAAATTAAAGAATTGTATGCATAAAGTGGTACTCTAGAGAGTGATAGCTTCAGGACTTTTCGAGAAAGAGATTTCGACGAATAAGAAAACCTGTAAACTTTGTCTGTATGGTACTTCCCTACATTACTAAGTAGAATTTGGCCACCACAGTTTCTGACACAAGTTCCTGGTGCTTACTGTTACTAACACACTTTAAAATCTTACAGTGGCACAAAGAGGGTAGAGCCGGGCTGAGTGGCTGACGGTTAAGGCGCTGGCCTTCTAACCCCAACTTGGCAGGTTCGATCCTGGCTCAGTCCGGTGGTATTTGAATGTGCTCAAATACGACAGCCTCGTGTCGGTAGATTTACTGGCACGTAAAAGAACTCCTGCGGGACTAAATTCCGCCACCTCGGCGTCTCCGAAGACCGTAAAAGTAGTTAGTGGGACGTAAAACAAATAACATTATTATTTAAAGAGGGTAGAACATAGTTTATTATAGTCTGGAGCAGACTTGCAGATTTCTTGCAGGACGGTACAGCTGCCTCAACAAATGTCTGTAGCCCCATAATTAGGCCAATAAATCCTTGCTGGGGATAGCGCAGGCCTCCTCTATCAGACTGTCTGATTAAGTTCATCAATGGGGATGCATTAACTGAGGTGAAAACGTTACTCTAGCACGTGCTGCAGTGTTTTTTCTTCGATTACATGCACTAAATAACCACACACTAATGCATGGGAAGCAGTTTCCAAAGTGACATACACTGACTAGGGGGCTCACGGACATCTTCCAGTAAATCAAGTACATACTCAGCGGGCATCACTGGTTCTGTGACCGGCTCCGTAGCGTAACGGTTAGTGATATTAGCTGCCGTCCTCGGGGGCCCGGGTTCGATTCCCGGTACTGCCAGAAATGTAAGAATGGCAGGAGGGCTGTTCTGTGCTTGAAATAGTACATGCAGCTCACCTCCAATGGGGGTGTACCTGAAAAGAGCTGCACTACCTCGGGATGAGGACACGAGTTTACTTACTTTACTGGTTCTGTTTCGTCAATTCCGGGAGAGGATACTGACGCAGAAAATTTTGAATTTTGTTTGTGGACAACGTTAGCACCATCGGTGGACATTAAAATACCGGATTTCAGAATTCTTTTTATGGAATTCTGAGTAGCCCGGGAGTCAGTCATGTCATTGCACCCTTCTCCCATTCTTATAGAGGCGCGCGCGGCTGTGAGCTTGCATCCGCGAGATAGTAGGTTCGAATACCACTATCGGCAGCCCTGAAAATGGTTTTCCGTGGTTTCCCATTTTCACACCAGGCAAATGCTGGGGCTGTACCTTAATTAAGGCCACGGCCGCTTCCTTCCAACTCCTAGGCCTTTCCTATCCCATCGTCGCCATAAGACCTATCTGTGTCGGTGCGACGTAAAGCCCCTAACAAAAAAAACATTCTTATAGAACTAAACATGGCTTCAACTGGATCTCCTGAAAAAGCCCGTGTCATGGAATGAAATACCACGGCATTCTGGTTTCACTTTCTTTGATTTGCAGAAAGGCACGCAGCAGTACACCATTTTCACTGTAAACAAATACAGTACTACTACTACTACTACCGTATTTCCCACTATTTCATTCCTACCGTTCAGGAGCCGGTTGGTGCTGCCATCTGCTGTGGGTATTTGTAAACGGAGTGTTTCATTTAGAGCCATGTTAAAATGTGGTAATGAGCAGGCAGTATAAGCAGCCATCGGATGCAGATCGAGCAGGCAGTGCATGGAACCACTACAATAAAAGAGTGATGTCACGAAATGCAAAACTTCGGCATTACAAGACTGTTGTTCTTCCGGAAGCCTTGTATGCCTCAGAAACCACATCTCTAGGAGGCCACTCTAAAATTGATGAAATTGAAAAATAAGAACGAAAAATTCTGAGGATCGACAAGTTCACCGATACCGTACGCAGGAGACGATTGAAATTCTATGGCCACACTATGGACGACACTAGATATGCAAAAAGATTGCTTGGTATAATTAATTCAAAGAAGGTCAAAATAAGCTGGTTTGAGGAAATAAAGCAGGGCTTAAAAGAAATGAACATCACAGAAGATGTCATCAGGGATCGCAAGGCTTTTGGGAATCTGGTTGCAAAGCACACGTTCACGGAAAAGGCTAAAAGAACCACAGGGAAACAATGGACGGAAGAACGCAAGAAACAGCATAGCGAGTTCATGAAGAGATTTTGGGAGGAGAAGAAGAAAGGAAAACCATCATCAAGCTAACAAGTTCCAACGCGCTCTGTAAGCGGGCATAACGAAGAAATAATAATAATAATAATAATAATAATAATAATAATAATAATAATAATAATAATAATAATAATAATAATAATAATAATAATAATAATCATAATCATCATCATATATGAGTTAACACCCCTTCATTCGGCTGAAGCCCCCTCTTCTCTTGTCCTTATAGGCATGCTTAAACTGGAACTCGAACCGTGCTAGGGTTCGAAACTGCACCCGAATCTTGAACATAGGAAGCGCCTAACCAACCGTATCGTCTTTGGTATAATAGAAAAATGAAATGGCGTATGGCTTTTAGTGCCGGGAGAGTCCGAGGACATGTTCGGCTCGCCAGGTGCAGGTCTTTTGATCTGACGCTCGTAGGATGCGGATGAAATGATGTTGAAGACGATACGTGCCTCTGTGCCAGCGAAATTAACCAATTATGGTTAAAATTCCCGACCCTGCCGGGAATCGAACCTGGGACCCTGTGACCAAAGGCCAGCACGCTAACCATTTAGCCATGGAGTCTTTGGTAGAAACTCTCTTTGAATGAAAGAGAAGTAGTATAAGAAGAAGAAAGGTGTTTTGCATCATACTCCTGTATTGTAGAATGCCTTATTTTATACATGAAGTTGAGGTATCTCTTCTTTCAACGACAACTATCATCATCGTCGTCGTCGTCATCACTAATTTATTGCTAGAGCGGAAGTAGCAACTTGGAAGGAAGCCTATCACCTATCAGTCTCCCTCCTCAACATAAACTGCATATATCAACTAGGCAAGGACGAAGCAATGGAAGTTGTAAACAACCTGCCGTTTTTTTTAAAGATACAACGGCCTTGGGCTGCATAGGATTAGAACTCGTTTTAACTAAGGCACGGAAACGCTTACGGTACTTCTTTCTGCTCCCTCATACAGCCCCATGTAGACTACTGTATTTGGGGCGTGAGAAGCCAGTCTGATGACCCGAGATACTGTGGTGTAGGACCTAATTGACTAGAAAAGAAGCCAATATGATTGAAATATAACCTCGCATTTGCTTTTAATTAAAATGATAAGATAAAGTGAGCTGGCAGTGTTCCTGAAGATACGTGCAGTATATCGCGTTCTATATCTTCAGTCAGTCTAAAATTTGTGGCAAAGCTGGGAATTCTATCTCGACCCACCTGAACGAAAGACATACCGTACTCTGCTAATCTCTAGATCTAGACAAGTTACATTTTCCAGTATACGATCTATATAAAATTCAGAGGTTTGTCTTTTTTTTTGTTTTGTTTTGCGAATTCACTTTGGGTTTGGCGCACCAACTTAAAGAATATTTCTCTTAAGGGAGGTAGGCTACTTTAATACATATCATTTCAAAATCCACGAACGTACGGTACCGTACCGGTCAGGTGAGCGTTTGCAGGTAGCATGAGCCAAGAAATTTCAATTATCTCCGTGCGTTGACATAGGTTTACGAAGAAATGTTGTAAGTCGGACTGATGTAGGAAAAAAAGTTTTAGACGGAATTCTAAATAGTTTTGTTCAGTGCAAGATTCCTGTAGCATTATGTTTTTAGAATTATGGAATTACCTGGGACGACCAAGACGTGTTGATGTCGAGTATATCGTGGTAACAGGTTATGTCCATACCTCATAAAGGCCAAGACCTGAAATAATACAGTATTGGCTGATTTTTTATTATTATTGGTGTTCGCGCGCGAATTGTCCTTCATCTCCCCTCGTTGCCACAGAACGTTTGTTCCTGTGCGAAATTGTCCCCATGTTCTGCTAAATTTCCTGGCGTCAAGCTTACATCCCGTGTGACTTTATACAGTCGGTTAGTCCTTGACTTCTTGTAAGATAATGGTAATGAACGGTCCATACACACGCCTCTTATCAGTTCGGTAGTTGCGCTGTTATCATTTCCATTTACAGTTACATATTTCTTAGTGTTTTTATCTTTCGTTCTATTTTGAGCTGCTCTGTAGCCGCTTTGCGACGGCTTTTGCTTTTGCTTTCTAGAATTACGTTTGACTTCGTGATGCCAATACATAAATCACAATAATAATAATAATAATAATAATAATAATAATAATAATAATAATAATAATAATAATAATAATAATTCCTGACGTCAACCTCATCAGAAGAGTCAATGAGATGAAATGAATGACGTGATATCTGGTAGTAGGAAGGGAGAGGGTGAAACTAGGTGCCGGCACATAGACTACTCCTGTCGAATAGCACCAAGGGGTCTGCTCAAGCCTTAACGTCGCCATCCGATGGACGAATCACCATCAACAGTGTTATATGCCCCTTGCTCCATACAAGCACTGCGGAGAGGTCTAATCCAGGCTTTTGGCATACAATCTAGTGATTAGAAATTGTATACCACCACCTCCCCTATCCTGCCGGCCAATATTCTGAAGGTGAAAATTATTTTGACCAACGGGGCTCAGTGAAACAGTGCAGCTCCATAATAGTCGGGATTGCATTAGCTGTTAGCCTATTAATGTGTGTGCATAAATACCATTATAGTGTAGTTAATTCATTAAATTAATATTGTAATGCAAGCAGATTTATATTCAGCTAGTGCCATGTTGTTATGATTATTATTATTATTATTGTTACCGTGGTTTGGTGGATTAGCAGAGGTGAAAGAAGGTGCGGGGGTGAACAGGTCTCAAAATACGAAATTAAAGTTAAGATAAAATTTAACAAGGTTATATTTTCTTTGCAAAATCAAGAAATAACAAGAATGGCAGGTACAGAGTAGCAAAGTCACTAATTCGAAAGTGTACAGTTACAGTGTTACAAGATTTGGGCTCCGAGAGCCGGACACATAATTCTTGAGCAATGAGCCCAACTTTACTATATACAAGATTCAACAAAGGGGCAGAAGACCCCAATCATGCCCAGGAGCTCTTGCTCCCAATTACACAGTAAAGCCTCCTTGAGGCACGCAGAAACAAATTTCAAGAAAGAGCGACCCGCCCTTAAGTTCAAGCCTATCAAAGGCCACACCAAACTCCACGTTCAAGCTGTCTTCCAAGGGCATATACACAGGGGTAAAAATACCCAACCTACTGAGGCCTATTAAGAAAATAAACAGGTCAATTACCTGGCCTCTAAAATACCAACTTGAGAGGAGGCGTTCTTGCCCTCCTAATACACTTTATATAAAACCTACTTGGCACTAGGCCGTTACTGCAAGGGCTAATCCCATACTAGAGAGGCGATTTATAGAAAGAGACAATTTACATTACATTAAGGAAGAAGCGGTTGAGAAAATAAATTCACCTCAACGCAATATGAGTGGGAGCTCGAGAGGGTTAAGCACTCTCTATCCCAATATGTAGTTTAAAAGATAGAACTGATACAAGTGTCTTTACATTTTAGGGGAAAGTTACATGGTAGAAAGGCTTCGGACCTGCCCCGAGAGTTAAACTGCTGAGCTAGCAAGAAAAGAAGTTATTAAACGGCCATTACCTGGTGGCTGAACTGCTGCCCAAAGAAAGAGGCGCTTCCCGCCCCCTGCTACGTACATTACACACGAATAGATGTTACTGAAGTGGCGCGGAGACCCGAAAATCAGCAGTTTATATACCCTCGTGGAAAGTTCGAGGCGTTTCAGGAATGAGAACACCCTCCCACAAGAATTTTATTGGTTACCCACGAAAACCCCTACACAAGATGAAGAAGAAACACATTATTGGTGGAAATTTAATTACAGAAAATTATGATTGGCCAGTTTCAAAACTGGCAGAAAGAAAGGGTTAATATTGCCAACTTAAACAATAACTGAAAGAAATTTAACAAAGAACAAACTTATGAATTCAAAATTTCTCCAAAAACATAGTTCTTTCACTTCGCACTAGGGTGCACAATTGTAGTTCTTCAGTAGTGCCATCTGGAAGAGAATGTCCACACTTCTTACTACAGGCAAAACAAAAATACATCGAAAACGACCCAGTTCAGAACTTCAAAATTTACAAGTAGTGACATCTTCTGAGAAACTTGAAAATTAACACAGTAGATAAAGTTCAGACTTCCTCCAGTAGAGGAGTTTCAACTGGCGCAAAGTTTGAATTAGCGGCGTGGGGGTGTACCACCCGGTACAATTATTATTATTATTATTATTATTATTATTATTATTATTATTATTATTATTATTATTATTATTATTATTATTATTATTATTATTATTATTATTATTATTCTCTCTTTCTTAGCATTAATCCCGACTTACAGGGTCTGCTGCTTTGCTACATCTCCTCCATTTCTGTCTGTCGTTGACATCTTCTGGTGTTAAGCCAACACTGTGCATGTCTGCCCTGATGTTGTCAGTCCATCTCTTTGCCGGTCTTCCTCGTGGTCTTGTTCCCTCTGGGTTGATGTGGAGCGCTGTTTTGGCAACTGAGTCGTCCTGTTTTCTCATGACGTGGCCGTACCAGCGGAGATGGGCTTCCCTCACTTTGTCTATGATGGGCGCGACACCAAACCTTTGCCGGACGTCCGTGTTCCTTATGATATAAGTAAAAGAAACTGGTATCACAGATAAGGCTTTTGCAAATGGTGTTGTACCTACTGTATAGAGTATCGTGGTACTAGTTAGTGAAAACTTGACTGATTTGGGAGGGGAAAGAGATGGCGGCACAGCCCTGCCAGAGTAAAATGTTATGAACCACCTCTGAAAGGGTGATAAATGTATAAAGCAGATAATTACAGGCCAGTCAGCTTAACATGTATTGCGTGTAAGCTCTGGGAAAACATTCTTTGTGATTATATGAGACACGTTTGCAAAATTACTAATTGATTTTATAGAAGGCAGTTTGAGTTTCAGAACGGTTATTCCAGTGAGGCTCAACTTGTAGGATTCTGACAAGACATACCAGATATTTTAGACTCAGTAGGTTAAATGGACTGCATCGCTATTGATCTATCCAAGGCTTCTGAGAGGATAGATCATGAGAGACTGCTGATGAAAATGAAGGCTATTGGACTAGACAAAAGAATGGTTAAATGGGTAGGATATTTCTAGAACACAGAATTAGAGAAGATGAACATTATCTGATCTGTAACGATTAAGGGGGGGGGGGTGAGGGGGGTCCTGCAGGGAAGTATTATTGGTCCTTTATGTTTTCTTATGTATATCAATGATATGAGTAAAAGAAACTGGAATCACAGATAAGGCTTTTTGCAAATGGTGTTGTACCTACTGTATAGAGTAGTGAACTGTGTGAGCTCCAGGCTCTGGTCATGGGCGACTCTCTTGTTAGGCATATGGGAAAAGTTGTGAGATGTTGGGAAATGGATGCCAGACAACAGTATGACTTTAAACAGGATGAAAAATCAGGTTATATGTTTTACCAAAAGGAAAAGCCCTCTCAGTTTTAATTGTGTTGATGTGGTGAAGGTACCTCACACGAATCACTGTAAGTATCTAGGTGTTAATATAAGGATAGATCTTCATGGCGGTAATCACATTGATGAGGTTTTGAATAAAGGTTACAGATCTCTTCATATGGTAATGAGAGTATTTAGGGGTTGTAGTAAGGGTGTAAAAGAGATCAAATATAAGTCTCTGGTAACACCCCAACTAGAGTATGGTTTCAATGTATGGGACCCACACCAGGATTATTGATATGAGAATTGGAAGAGATCCAAAGGAAAGCAACATTATTTGTTCTGGGTGATTTCCACCAAAAGAGTAGTAGTACACAAATTTTGCCTACTTTGGTAAATTTTAGTATGGGAAGCCATGGGAGCAGAAATGAGCTCCTTGGGCACTGGAATACTTTCAAACTCTAAAATGACGCAGCTGCACAGGCGAATGTTGCCTTGGAACCAAGCATGGCAACTTCTGAAATGTAAGTTGACGATATCGTAAACAACCAACACATCAGTGATGGGTACGTTGTGCTAGCTTATTATTTATGTTTAATTTAGGTAAATTTTGTTTCTTAACTTCTCTATCCCACCTAGTTTCAAGGTTATGAATAGTGCAGCCAACTTCCAACAAAGAGGAGGAAGGTTGTCCTCTTTCAGAACAACTGTTTCAGCATCTAGGTTCTCCTTGCAACAGGTCCATTTCTTCCCCTGCTGCAGTGAATTTAGGTAGTCAGAAGACCACCTCTTCCATAAATGCTGCTGCATTGAATGGATATGCTGTCACCAGGAAAATTTATTGATGGACAGGTCAGTGATGTCAGGCTCAGGAATGGTTGTAAGAGGGCCATCTATTAGGAAGTGAACGGGTGATAATTAATCAAGGACCAAGTGAGATGGCCATGTGGTTAGGGTCGCACATCTGTGAGCTTGCATTCAGGAGACAGTTGGTTTGGACCTGTCAGCAGCCCTGAAGATGGTTTTCTTCAGTTCCCCATTTTCTCAGCAGGCAAATGCTGGGCTGTATCTTGGTCAAGGCCACGACCACTTTCTTCCCATCACTGCCATGAGACCTATCTGTGTCAGTGTGACTTAAAGCAAATGGTAAAAAATAAAAAAGATGGTCATTAAGGTCATTAGATAAGGCAGTTAAAGGACAAAAATTGAGATATGCTTCTATCTGCACAGTAAATGTACACAGATCCTCGAATGTCAGTAGCACATTTTCTGCAACTCTTCTCAAATGATATTTCATGGACTTGACAGCAGCTTCCCAAAGTCTGCCAAACCGAGCTCGATAGCTGCAGTCGCTTAAGTGAGGCCAGTATCCAGTATTCGGTAGATAGTGGGTTCGAACCCCACTGTTGGCAGCCTTGAAGATGGTTTTTTGTGGTTTCCCATTTTCATACCAGGTAAATGCTGGGGCTGTATCTTAATTAAGGCCATGGCCACTTCCTTCCCGGTCTAGGACCTGTCCCATCGTCGCTATAAGACCAATCTGTGTCGATGCGACGTAAAGTCAATAGCAAAAAAAAAAAAAAAAGTCTGCCAAAGTGTGGAGAGCTAGTAAGTTATGCCTTCCATTACTAATGAACTCATTTATCTCTTCAAAAATATACTGTTTGGAAAGAACAGCTTTAGCAGATCCTGCATCCTTCTGTTGGCTCCAATGAGGTTAGTGCCATTATCACTATAGATCGTAAAGCATTTTCCACATTGAGCTGTGGATCTCCTCAAGGCTACTATGACGGCATCAGCAGAGAGGTCACGCAGAACTTCCAAGTGAACAGCCTTTGTGACCAGACAGATGAACAGTGCGATGTAGCTCTTCATTGTCTGTTTGCATTTTACATTTCTCCTTTTGATGAGGAAGGAACTGGCATAATTAGCTCCTACATAAAGAAATGGGTAACTCTTGCATTCTAGTCCCAGGGAGTTGTGTCATAAGCTGTTCAGCTGTTGAAGCATTGAATCTAAAGATTTGTGGATGATTCTTCGCACAGCTGCCTTGACAATAATATTCCAAAATCTTTCTTGTAAAGATGTAATTGCTAGTTGTGCAACTGCATGCAAAAGCCTAATGTGTTCTGCCCTCACAGCAAGGTTTGTTAAAGCATGCTGAGGAGGAAAGATTAGCTGGTGTTTATTAACATAAGGTAGATTTGAATTTACAAGTTTTCGTCCTACCCATAACAATCTTTGACCATCTAAGGAAATATGTAAATCTGTAATTTTGCTATTCTTTGAGATGCAGCATTTAGCATTGTGATCAGCTGTCTCCTGAGCAAAACACACTTACTGTGGAATCTTGATGCAGAAGAGCAAGGTCATCTGTACCTCTTTGGCAGTTAATATCCCCAATCTTTTGTTCAATCAATCAAATCAATCACTACTGACCTGCATTTAGGGCAGTCGCCCAGGTGGCAGATTTCCAACTGTTGTTTTCCTGGCCTTTTCTTAAATGATTGCAAAGAAATTGGAAATTTATTGAACATCTCCCTTGGTAAGTTATTCCAATCCCTAACTCCCCTACCTATAAATGAATATTTGCCCCAATTTGTCCTCTTGAATTCCAACTTTATCTTCATATTATGATCTTTCCTACTTTTAAAGTCACCATCCAAACTTATTCGTCTACTGATGTCCTCCCAAGCCTTCTCTCCACTGACAACTCGGAACATACCACTTATGATATAGATGTTGATTCCCATAGGGAATCTGAAATTTTTGTCCCGAATGAGTAAATTTATAATACCAATATAAATGGTCCGTTACTGGACATTATAAATTTTCCAAAACATCTATATCATCTGATGGCCAAGCAGGCATCAATTTTTGGTAGTGAGACAAAGTCTCTCATAGTGCATTGGCACTGCCGGTGGCTTCAAGTAGCCTACGCAGTGGCCTCCACGGTATACACTAGCCACGCGTCTTGGTAGGTGTACTAGGTACCAACTGACGAGCCCAACCTAGCACACGGGGGCGAAACGCTGGCAACCAGGAATGAGTTAGCTGGAAAATTGATAATGTCCAATAACGGACCATTTATATTGGTATTACATACCACTTAGTCGAGCAGCTTGTCTCCTTTCTCCCAAGTCTTCCCAGCCCAAACTTTGCAACATTTTTGTAACGCTACTCTTTTGTCGGAAATCGCCCAGAACAAATCGAGCTGCTTTTCTTTGGATTTTTTCCAGTTCCTGAATCAAGTAATCCTGGTAAGGGTCCCATACACTGGAACCATACTCTAGTTCGGTTCTCACCAGAGACAAATATACTCTCTCCTTTACATCCTTACTACAACCCCTAAATACTCTCATAACCACGTGCAGAGATCTGTACCCTTTATTTACAATCATATTTATGTGATTACCCCAATGAAGATCTTTCCTTATATTAATACCTAGATATTTACAATGATCCCCAAAGGGAACTTTCACCCCATCAATGCAGTAATTAAAACTGAGAGGACTTTTCCTATTTGTGAAACTCACAGCCTGACATTTATCCCTGTTTATCATCATACCATTGTCTACCGTCCATCTCACAACATTATCAAGGTCATTTTGCAGTTGCTCACAATCTTGTAACTTATTTATTACTCTGTACAGAATAACATCATCTGCGAAAAGCCTTATCTCTGATTCCACTTCTTTACACATATCATTGATATATAGGCTATATAAGAAAACATAAAGGTGAGGATTGGCACTATTGTGAATGAACTGCAAGCACAATGCAGTTACTAGAGTCAGTTGGGACATTGTTGATTACTTCAGTATAAACTCATCCAAATTAATACTTACCAACATGACTACAGGAAGTGTACTTCGTGACTCAGGTAGTTTCACTTTTGCGCGGGATGAGATTGTGGCTGGCCATGATTCAATGGGTTCAGTTAACCAAGATGGTGCTCTTGTATTGTTATTCCTACCATTAATACATAATTCAATTAAACATTGTTTTAGTAGATGCATCAAATACAACCCTTGTTTTGATTGTTGAGCTACTAAGCTTAAAAAACTGGATGATGGGGTAGATAATAGCTTCTGCTTTCATTCCTTATTGAGCAGATGTATCCACCTTAAAGTTACAGTACTTATGCTTAAGCGACAGCTGCCTACTGAAATACCATTCTAGTTGAGCCAGTCTTGACATGGCATGATTTAAGGAGTTTTCCAGAGCCGCATGTTTTTGCTGGAGGCATAAGGGAATTATAAATCTACCTGTAGCATCCCTTATTGCATTCTCTGTAAAGTGGCTTTCAGAGGCTATCTCTTCCTCTGTAATTAATTTTGTGTGGCTATTTCTAGCTAAGTGCAGCCCTTGTAAGTCAGACCCTTCGATGAGGCTGAGGGGCATCTGCCATGTGTAGGTAACTGCGTGTTATTGTGGTGGAGGATAGTATTATGTGTGGTGTGTGAGTTGTAGGGATGTTGGGGACAGCACAAATACCCAGCCCCTGAGCCACTGGAAGTAACCAATCAAGGTTAAAATCCCCCACCTGACTCTTCCATTTCCCAAAACCCTTGTAGCTGGGTGTCTAACTTGTCCTTCATCTTCAAAAGACATGTGGTTACAGTAAGACATTTCTCTTCCCTACAATGATATTGTCCAGCAATAATCTATCCTCATTCAGTGTCTTGAAGGACAGGATAATCTAGTAATCGAGTTCTGTGACCAGGTTTCAGCAATGAGAAGAAATGGTCTGCATCTGTTAACAATTCAATATCCCCTGGCTAGAAGAACTTGTGATCTGTGAACTGCATGTCCTTGGGCAAGTTCCAATGCTCATGCTGAATGTAACTATTAACCATGTTCCCTGCGAGACGTGGAGAGACAGAGCAAGACATACTAATAGTGAAGTTACCTGCAGTGGATAGCAACTGTAACTGAACACTGTACTTCGACTGAAATACAGAATTATATATATAGCTGACTGGTATGGGGTTCCTAATTTTCTTGAGAACTGATCACTGAACTAAACTTTCAGTGCAAAGATTAACCTGGCTGCCATTGCCAAGAAGTGCCTGGCAGATGTGCAGTTGTCCTATAAAATCCAATACCTTGACCATGGAAGTGGACAAGAACCCATACAGGATCTTTTGCATTGCAGTATGTGTGAGACGATTTGGATGTAGTTTGATGGTGGGGCTGTACCTTCCTCTCTACCAGATGGAATGTGTAATGATGTTTGATGCTTCCTACTGCAAAACTTATAGACTTGTTTGTTAGAATGCTCTGTGTGCATATAGTTCAAGCACAAGTCCATTTCCTTAACTTTCCCCAGTCCCTATTTCACACTGCAAGCTGCAAACACTTCACATTTAAATATAGGATGGTTACCATGACAGTAGGAGCAATTGGTGGTGGTGGTGATGTAAATGTGGCATGCTTGAATATCCCCATGTGGTTGAGATTTATTCCTCTCAGCTTGTTGCCTGTGCAATGGTGTAGGATGCTGTGAGATAGGGGAGTTAAGAGCTCTTTAATGTGAGTGGCTGTTATTAGTTTCTTGTTTTCAAATCTATTCTTCAACATTTGCTACCTCAGAGTTAGCCTCATTGGCTGGCTGGACCCTGTTGTGAGGACAAGAGACTTTTGTATATACCTAACCATTAATTAACCATTATTAGTGAAATGTTGTTAATCATTGTTGAGTATAAGTGTGTGTACTTATTATGTCATCCTTGATTACATTAGTTTAATAATGCAGTCAGAATTTTATTCATAACAATATAATGTCTAGTGCACCCCTACAACCCAGTTATGAAACCACCTAATCATGATCACAATAAGAGAGGCTGTTTTATGGTAAGCGCAGAACCTTCTTTTGAGTACTACTGCTGATCCACTCAATAGCTAAAGGGACACACTGTCTGATCCTGTCTTTGCCTTAAACGTCACGCATACTTGTCATAAAATGTCCAAAATTGCACATGTACTTACCTACTCCAGATTGGAAATGTCTCTACATTAATTTTAAATGTTTCAGATTTGCTGAATGGGACTTTCTTTTAAATAAGGTATACTGAATTGCTTGAAGTACTATGTCTGTTGCTGTCTCTGCCTTCATACTCATCATAAAGCATATTGAAATCCACTTTTTCTTATTTCAAATTGGCAATATTTCTACCTTCATTTTTAAGCTTTTATATTTCCTAGGTAGTTGGTGTGGGAACTTTTTAGACTCTACCTACTAGAAAATTCTGGCAAATCAGATCTGAAAATAGAGTTTTAAGTAACGCTGTATTTGTGAAGCCAATCACAAGAATCTCATTGTTTCAAATCCTTACCACCAGTAAGTTATTGGGATAAAAATTAGACTTTGTAGATTAGTTGCTTTAGTGCTAACAGTGCTCAATTTGAGTTTCTAATGTGATATAAAGTAATAAGAAATGTAGTGTTTTTGTACTTTCTTATAGTATGTTATTATTTAAAGGCAATTCAATTTGAGTTTCTAATGTGATATAAAGTAATAAGAAGTGTAGTGTTTTTGTACTTTCTTATAGTATGTTATTATTTAAAGGCAATTTCTCAACTTAATTCAAATAAAAAAGTGAAATTGATGCAAAATCAAGCCCAAGCAACCTTCAATCATTTTTCAATTATAAACTGTTCAAAAATTTCAGAAATATTGGAGGTGTTACTGAAAGTGTTAATGGAGAAGGAAGAGTTGGTGCTGTGTTGCATATTGACCAGTCTGCATGCTGCAATAAATATTCTGAGACAAATTTTTAATTGAACTCTGAACAAAATAATGGAAGTTATGTCAATAAGCAAGGCATTTTAGACTGATGTGATACTGCTAAGAAAATTAAATTAAGCCATTTTTTCAATATTAGCTGATGAGAAAAGATATTATTATCTGTAAACAACATACATTGTGCATTAGAGACTTGGATGTATAAAGCAACATGTTAAAGGAAGACTGTGGTGTTAATGATCTAACAGAAGAACGATTAGCAGACACTATTGTGACTAAGCTGCACAGCATTCATTGGCTTGTCAGTTCAAGACATAGGGGGACAAGCATATGATGGTGGAACAAATATGAGGCTATTGGTATCAAAAGGAGCAATCTCCACCTTCCTGCACTTTACAGCGGGGAGTGATTTTTTTATCTAATGCATTTCTGTTCGCTCTATCTGGGTGATTTTTCTTTTATATACACAACAGACAGGCTGTGAGCGAGTAATCAAAGAAAACCTACCATATAATTAATGGTTAATTAGGTATTTTAAATTGTATTTCAGAGATTGTCCCTTTTGATACTAACTTTCAGATTTTCAAGGATATTGCTCTTTTTGATACCAACATGTAAGGAGATTGCTCTTTTTGCTAATAACTTACAGAATTGTGATACCCACACTATTTTTCTTAACACTAGATTGAAAGGTCAAGAATGTCACTATAATGTACTGTACATTTATTTAAGTTACAAAAGTGATGAATAATATTACCTAGACTGAAAAACAGAAGACCACCAGCACAAAACACATCAGTTTAGATTTGCAAACTATCTTATTACCAATACATTCAATATAGGGTACAATAGAATTTAAAAATTAACATTATCCTTCAGATAGTCAGTAAAAAGAAGGAAGAGAAGTCTGTAAACTAAGGATAGCTGTTACAATAAAGTGCCCTGAGGTTATGATTAGTTCATATGGATATTGACTATACAAGAGTATATAAGTCCATTTCCCAATTGAATTTCTATCTGGTAAAAAAAATATTTACAGACTGAATGTTATTGCCACTTTTTTGCAACAATTGATTTCCATTTCCTATGATCGTGAGTCTATTTCCTCGCTTTTGTGGGTGACACAGGTGTCACGTTTTGCTTTCAATCAATCAATCAATCAATCAATCAATCAATCAATCAATCAATCAATCAATCAATCAATCAATCAATCAATCAATCAATCAATCAATCAATCAATCAATCATGATCTGCATTTAGGGCAGTCGCCCAGGTGGCAGATTCCCTATCTGTTGTTTTCCTAGCCTTTCTTAAATGATTGCAAAGAAATTGGAAATTTATTGAACATCTCCCTTGGTAAGTTATTCCAATCCCTAATTCCCCTTCCTATAAACGAATATTTGCCCCAATTTGTCCTCTTGAATTCCAACTTTATCTTCAAATTGTGATCTTTCCTACTTTTAAAGACACCATCCAAACTTATTCGTCTACTGATGTCCTCCCATGCCATCTCTCCACTGACAGCTCAGAACATACCACTTAGTCAAGCAGCTCGTCTCCTTTCTCCCAAGTCTTCCCAGCCCAAACTTTGCAACATTTTTGTAACACTACTCTTTTGTCGGAAATCGCCCAGAACAAATCGAGCTGCTTTTCTTTGGATTTTTCCAGTTCCTGAATCAAGTAATCCTGGTAAGGGTCCCATACACTGGAACCATACTCTAGTTGGGGTCTCACCAGAGACAAATATACTCTCTCCTTTACATCCTTACTACAACCCCTAAATACTCTCATAACCATGTGCGGAGATCTGTAACCTTTATTTACAATCATATTTATGTGATTACCCCAATGAAGATCTTTCCTTATATTAATACCTAGGTATTTACAATGATCCCCAAAGGGAACTTTCACCCCATCAACGCAGTAATTAAAACTGAGAGGACTTTTCCTATTTGTGAAACTCACAACCTGACTTTTATCCCCGTTTATTATCATACCATTGCCTACTGTCCATCTCACAACATTATCAAGGTCATTTTGCAGTTGCTCACAATCTTGTAACTTATTTATTACTCTGTACAGAATAACATCATCTGCAAAAAGCCTTATCTATGATTCCACTTCTTTACACATATCATTGATATATAAAAGAAAACATAAAGGTCCAATAATACTGCCTTGAGGAATTCCCTTCTTAATTTTTACAGGGACAGATAAAGCTTCACCTACTCTAATTCTCTGAGTTCTATTTTCTAGAAACAGAGCCACCCATTCAGTCACTCTTTTGTCAAGTCCAATTGCACTCATTTTTGCCACTAGTCTCTCATGATCTACCCTATCAAATGCCTTAGATAAGTCAATCGCAATACAGTCCAATTGACCTCCTGAATCCAGGATATCTGCTATATCTTGCTGGAATCCTACAAGTTGGGCTTCAGTGGAATAACCTTTCCTAAACCCAAACTGCCTTATATCGAACCAATTATTAATTTTGAAAACATGTCTTATATAATCAAAAATAATGCTTTCCCAAAGCTTACATACAATGCATGTCAAACTGACTGGCCTGTAATTTTCAGCTTTATATCTATCACCCTTTCCTTGCGGTAGCATGTCCATCACAGAACACACTGAAGGAAGCTTCAGTTTGTTTTGGTAATATAATATGTTCGTGCACGTTCATATACTTTCAAAACACCAAAAATACCTCCAGTATAACTCTAAAACCGAAAAATAGGCCTACATAAGCAAGACAATCTCAATTTATAACTCAATTGAACCAATATGGTAGCACTCACATGGCATGAGCAGAAAGAGCTGATCGGTGGTTCTGGAGATTGTCCCTTTTGATACCAACAGATAGCAGAGATTGTTCTGTTTGAAAGTCACACTGTACTTTTGTGCTCTGAAACGATGGGATTTTGTTCTTTTTGAAAAAGACAAACAACATAGTTTTATAGACAGCTATTAATACAATACAACGGTATCAGCAACTCATTTCCAAAGAAAAGTGGAGATTGCTCCTTTTGATATCAATAGCCTCATATAGCAGAAAAACATAGCAGGATAGGTCTACAGGTGTGTATCCTCAGATTGCAATCATTAGCACACTGTGCTAGTTACTGCCTGAATCTTAACCATGTCTAAAGTTTGTGTTCACCGAGCTCGATAGCTGCAGTCGCTTAAGCGCGGCCAGTATCCAGTAATCGGGAGATTGTGGGTTCGAGCCCCACTGTCGGCAGCCCTGAAGATGGTTTTCCGTGGTTTCCCATTTTCACACCAGGCAAATGCCGGGGCTGTACCTTAATTAAGGCCACGGCTGCTTCCTTCCCATTCCTAGGCCTTTCCTATCCCATCATCGCCATAAGACCTATCTGTGTCGGTGCGACGTAAAGCAACTTGCAAAAAAAAAAAAAAAAAAAAAAAAAAAAAGTTTGTGTTCATCATCAGTTAACTGTCTCTAGTTGCCCAGGTGCAGTATAAAAGCACTTGCCAACATTTTCTGTCCAAGTATAGCTTCTCCTCTTCCACTTAGAGCCATTCTGTGCCTCTTCCAGACAGGTCTTGATCCACTTCACTTATCCACCATTTCCTTGCTCAGCTTCTAGGTCTTCTGCTGTCCAGATCTCTTTCCGGAACACTCTTTAGCTGCTCACTTTGGCTCCATTCTATTATCATGTCCAAACTATTCCAGTCTCGATTTTGCTATTACATTACAGAGTGCCTGTTTAACTTGGATCACAAAATGGATTTTCTCATTACAGACCACAGTCCTGAGAAATTTAATCTCCAGGGCTTGGAGTCTGCTTGTATCTCTGCTGGTAACTATACATGTCTCAAGATTACAGTATATACTACCATACATGGTAGTTGGCAGAAAGTACATTTTGTACAGTATTAGTTTGGATCGTAATGGAACATGACTGTACCGCAGGAGATTTCTAATTTGATGGTAAAACTAAACTCCTTTTTGAATTATGCTGGGGATCTCTGCATGGGAATGGATACCTTGCATTACAGTACTTCCAAGATATTGGAAGCAATCTACTTCTTCTGATTTTACTCCATTTACCATGATGTGTGCAAAACTGCATCCGCAAGGGGAGACACAGAGGGGCAGCTGCCCCTCTCACAAATGCAGGTTTATTAACTTTAAAAGTCCTAAATTTAAAAGAGAAAAGTATAATTTAAATTCCACTGGAAAGTGACCAATCCAGCAGTTTGTTTCTTCTTCCTCAAAAAACATTTTATACCAAAATAAGATTTTGAAAATATGTACAGAACAGTACACTCTACAAATCTATTTGACAAACTCTTGCAGTATATTCAATATCAAAATAAGGGGGTTTTAATTATTTTGTATCGCTTATAATAGAGGCTAAAATTTTATGTACTTGTATAAAATCTTGATCATCTGTATTAAACCTGCTTGCTATTAATGTAATATTTTATTAGAATATACAAGGAAACTGCCAGATTTCTATTCAAAATAACTTATTTTATCATCATATGCACAGTCTATGTAACAATGGCTGGCGTGGAGTAGTGTTTTGATGGTTTAATTGATCATCCTACGTTTCGTTCCATTTAAAACTGCACCACAAATTATTATTTTAGTATGTAAATATTATTTTATGGCAGAATGACTATTACCATTAAGTATCTGATGTCTCAATTGATGATGATGATGATGATGATGATAATAATAATAATAATAATAATAATGTTATTGGTTTTATGAGCCACTAACTACTTTTACAGTTTACGGAAACGCCGAAGAGCCAAAATTTTGTCCCGCAGGAGTTCTTTTATGAGCCAGTAAATCTATTGACATGATTTGAGCACCTTCAAGTACCACCAGACTGAGCCTTGATCGAACCTGCCAAGCCGGGCTCAGACGGCCAGCACTCTACCATCTGAGTTACCATATGTCAATGCAATTGGCCTTGTCCAACCCATAGAGTAACGTGATTCCACATAAAAGAATATGTAATTTCAGATCTCAAAGAACTGGAGTTGGAGGAGGACCTAGTAGTCAATAGAAATGAATGAAGGAGACAAATCCTCATCAGCGACACCACATGTCAGCGGGACTAATCATGCTGGTGAAGAAGAAGAAGAATAGTATCAGAGATGAACCGGTCAGGGGCATTTTCTGTTCTTGCAGATGAAACATGTGATATCAGTGGAATATAACTATTGTAGATTGGTGATAAAGATGAAGGAAAGTAACTAAAAAATGAAGATTTTCTAAATTTCGTTCTCCTTTATGAAATGGATGATGCAAGTGTTGCAAAATCTGTACTAAAAGCTTTGCATCAATATAGATAAGACATGAAAAAAGTAGGACAGGGAGATGATGGCTGTACAACACTATACATGGTGGTGTACAAGTAAAAATAAAAGAACAATATCTTAATGCATTGTATGTGCAATGTTCAGCTCATAGGCTAAATTCATTGATAAATGATCTCAATAAATTATAATTACTTCAAAACTGCGCAGCTAATATACAATCTGTGATTAAATTCTCCAGGCAAAGTTCCAAATGCAAGAGATGAATACAGAATATCCCAATGTTCTGTGAAACTAGATGGATGGAATGATACAAAAGTATTAGTTTATTCAATGAACATACATATTGTCGATGAACTTAAGGTAATTTCCAATAAGTTCAAGATTCTTCAGCCAAACAGCAAGCATTCTCCTCATATAGCACCCTCACAAATTCAAATTTATTATGTCTTGTTTTGTTATTGCAAAATTTTTAGTAGTTTGGAGCCATCACCGAAAGCTCTACAGGCTGAACAATTAGATATGTTAGCAATGAAAGAGCTTCTTAAAACATGGATTGAGGCAATAAATGAATCAGATAATGAGATTTTTGAAGATTTTTTCAGAAAGCAGTAATTGTTGTTGCAGAACTTGGAGAGGAAGTAAAAATATTGCCACAAAGGGCTAACATAATTATTACTACAGATTCAAGGGATTATTTTTTAATTAGTTTATCTCACTCTTATTAAGATAAAATATTGTCAAGTTAACTTATGCTTTTCCACTGAAAATTCTGTTGCTTATGATTTGTGAATATTATATCCTGCACAGAACTCTCAAGAACAATTCATAAATGTAACTGATAAAAATATATATTTTTATGAACTTGATAATCTGAAAGCAGAAGCATTTGTATTGAAAAATATTTGGAAACTGAGAAGTTTAGAAAAGTAACAACTTAAGATTGTAAAACTGAAGAGGCAAACTTATTGTCTTCTATGAAACAGGTTTAATCATTGCTCTGGCTTTTCCTGTGACAACGTATTCTGGGTGAAGAGATCCTTCAACACGTTAAAAAGAGTGAAAACTTGGACATCAAACACTATTTCAGAAAATCGTTTAAATGGACTTGGATTGTTGAGTGTTCACAAAAGAATAATATAATTTTGTAAGAAATACTAAACAATAGGAATGAATTTCTGGAAAACATGGTCCATGAGCGATTGTACATAAAACATTACTAATGTTTTAGTAATGTTTTATGTACAATCGCTATTAAGAAGGTTCACCAACAGCTGATGATGACCTATTTACGGATCAAAACTGGTACTGTTTTAATGTAAATAATTTTATACGTTTTGTAAATAAAGTATTGATTAGGTGGAAAACTCATCCTTCATACTTGTGATCTTCAGGGCTGCTGACAGTGAACCCACTATCTCCCGAATACTGGATACTGGCCACACGTAAGCGACTGCAGCTATCGAGTTCGGTTGTTTGAAGGTGATGTGAAGGTCATCAATAATGGTGAGCAGGCATGATTTTTCTTATAGTACAGTAGGCTACTATGAATATCATTTAGTTTTTCTATTTTGTTTTCAGAGTTGTTTGTCATTAGATAAGCCTACTATGCTTAAGTACTTTGCAATTTGTATCTAACTGTGAATACTCTTAAAATATAACTTCCTAAATTTTTCCCCTCCCATAAAAAAGTTCTTCAGACGTCCTTGTGTATGCTTGTGTCCTTCATCTACTGACTGTCTTAACCACAGTTTTTGTGGGAATTATTTTTATTCTGAAGTGCTAGAAATGGACATTCCACACATTCAGTTTCACCTGTACTTCTCTTTCTGTACAGCCCCAGATTACCGCGTCATCTGCAAATGCAAGTGCCTTGAAATCACAATCTTCTTGGTAACATTTAACTTTCTCCATAACTTCATCCATGACAGTAATAAATAGTAGGGGCAATAGTGCACTATCTTGTTGAACTCCTTGTTTTGTCACAAACAATTTAGAATAATTGCCTCCTACTTGGAAACAACTCTGGAAGTGCTTGTACAGCATTTACACTTTTCTGATAAGAGTTGCTGGCACATTTCTCTTCTTTTCTCCCAGTGATTTTCTATGAATATTCTGAGAGTAAAAATGAGGTCTGTTGTTGATCTGTCCCTTCTAAAACAATACTGCTCATCCTCTAGTTGTGGTTCAATTATAGTCCTTAGTCTGCAATCAATTATGTTTTCCATGATCTTCAATCCATGCGAAAGTGGGGTAATACCTCTGTAGTTGGTGCACTTCCTTCTGCTCCCCCTTCTTGAAAAGTGGGACTATATTTCCTTTGTTCCAGTCATCTGGAACTTCTTTCTTTTTCCAGATGGTATTCAGTACTCTGAAGAGCCAGTGAAATCCATGAACTCCAGCTGCTTCTCAGTCTCCATCTTTAGCCATCAGGAGTTGAAAAGTGGAATCTCTTGTATTCCCTGGGTTATACAGTAGCAGTGGTGTGCACTGAACCCCCATCTACCTCAGCGCTGCTGGGGTAAAGAACTTTGTATTGACATTTTCTAATTATTCCTTAGAATGCTTTTTATAATGTTTAAAATATTGCGAACATCTAAGCCAAACCAAGTACAGCTGTCTCGACAATCCACTCGCACTACCACAGTTCAGCTTCTCCAGCGAGCTGGGTTTCCTTGCTGGCGTGATAGAGAGCTACCCCCAGCAAAATTTAAGGTCGCTTGGATGACGCATGCACTTGAAGCTTCCTCGAGGCGGAGCTGTGGCCCCTCCCCCGACAGCAATTTACGGCAACAGGCCCGTTAGCTTAGGTAAGGGGTGTTAGTTTTAATACTTGATACTCAAAGTCTTCAGTACCACACACTAGAGACTGCAATAAAAATATCAACATCTTAACAGTATAGCCACTTGCACATTGTCTTGCTAATAAAAATAGAGCCAGTATATGAAATCAATTGTAATATAAAAGAATATATTTTAGTCTTGGGTTTCGGCATGTATACAGTTTTTTCGAGCAATTCATTGATGGCACGTGTAGAGTATGTGTTCTGATAGCCACAGAAAAATATTTAGGTTGCCCAGCATGAACACAGAGTTAAGCGTGAATAGTTGTCTGTGATGGTGGTATATAGTGAATTTTTGTAGTGTTTCTCTTGGATTATAGGTGAAGGTTTTGCAAGTTCTGTGGATTCTTCATGAATATAACATGTGTTATATGCCGTGACAAATATTTTCTCTCTTTTGTCGTTGATGCACGTACACTCAGTATGCGAGTGAAACTATAAAACTTCAACGACGGTAAAATACCAGTTAAATTTTGCTGATTAGTTTAGATTAGGCTTTTTAAGTAAAAAAGAAATAGTTAGTCCCAGTGTATTTTTGTGAAAACCATGACTGTACTATCACAAAGCGTCACTGGATGAAACTGTAAGTACATTGTTTAAAATCTGCTATAGATTAAGTTATGATGGTGTCATCACTGCCGTGAATATCAATTTGGAAGTATGTGCGTGTGTGTGGTTGAAAATATTCATTGGTCATGAACAAGGAAGTTTGGAGCCACGATACCGTCTTGGACACTATTCATTAGCCAATTGCAAAATACTATTCTTGCAATGAAATCTGTAGGCTGTACGTTATTGAATGAATTACACCAGTAAGATCGAAAATGTAATAGTTTTGTTGCATTATGTGCTGACAAATGTGAAATACCAGTTTCCCAACCTGCTCTCCAAAGAGATTTATGTGGACTGTTTGCAATTTTGCCTATCTTCTAACCTCTCCTGTGTGAGAGCTGTTCTCCTTTACTGTTTTTTCTTATTAGTTGAAGAATGAGTACTATGCCACTTGTGAATGAGTTGTTACATGTAACATTTTGATGGTACTATTGAACCAGAAAATTGTCTTAGGAATTTTCAAAGGTACCTTTTAACTGGTTTCTTCTTCTTGTGCAAATAACACTCAACCAAAATTATTCTCTGCACTGTAGTGTATTTAACCACTGGGATAATAACCTTACAAAACACCTTCAAAGTCCAATTGTTACTATAGCTCATTCCACATTAAGAAAACCCCCACCCGGTATGTGCGTCTTTGAGTGATGAGCACTGCTACTTGCTCAGCGCTCTCTCATGGTTCAGGCGGCCTGAAAGTACTGGTGAGCGTATTGACCAATGAGAATGCTACATTTCTCTTTAATAATTTAAAAATATATGGCTAGAAATTTTTAAGCTTTTAAACTCGCCCTGCAAATCTAAAGGCCAAGAGCTTTCGTCAGAATGCTTTACGATGTCAATCAGTTCAGCCGTTCTCTCAAAATTAATGTAACAAAAATCAGCCTGGTGTTTTAAATATATAGATGATGATAATAATAATAATAATAATAATAATAATAATAATAATAATAATAATTTTGTACAATTATTACAACTGGATGTAGCACTTATAAGGCAGACCCTCAGATGAGAGCAGGAAGCATCTGCTGTGTATGGAAAACTGCATGATATTGTGGTAGAGGATAGTGTTGTGTATAAATTGCAAGAATGTTTGAGACAGCACAAATAATCACTCCCTGAGCCAAGGTACAGAGGTACAGTAACAGACTAATAGGACACATCTTGAGGACATTCAGGACTCAGCAGTGTGCAAGGTAAGAATGGTAAGTAAAGACCAAAGCACAGATATGACAAACAGATTAGACGTAAGCTGCATCAAACCAGTGATCTGAACAACAATGTAAATATGGGGAAGGAAGTGATTAAAAACTACAATGCTGTGTATATATAACTTTATTTAAATACAAAGAATGTTCTTTTTCCCAATATCTCTTATAATAACAACAACATTCTATAAGGTATAAGATATAGGTATAATTCAATGTCAAAAAATTCATCAAAAATACTATGTGCAGTGGATTGGGTTTAATGCAATAGCATTTTATATATCTTGTCAAAACTGGTATTAAATTTGTATTACTACAGTATATACATATTTCTGTAACTCTTAATTATTTTCACTACAGAACTATTGTAATCATTTGCAAAGGTAATATACTTTAATGAACTTTTCTACGTCTGTTAATAATATTCAGATCATAAAATTTAAGTACAGTCAAAAATAAAATAATCACTGAAATACTGTATGTATATGAATAAGTAGGAACTCTTCTCAAAGAAATGTTAAATTAATGTTGACAAATTTTGCTGCAGGAGGGTGATATTGGTCCTTAAGCAATACGATTTTTATAAACTGTAATGTTTTTATATACAGAATGTTAAAAATATAGACTATACTAACAGCATCCATACCTGTTACAAACATGTTTCATATTTATTGTGCATAAGCAATGTGCTATAAAAACTTCAAAATTCAACCTGTACAATACAAGGAAACAATCACTCAAATCAATATAAAAATCAATATAAATTGAAGGAATGGTAAGTATAAACCCTAAGTTCAGCTGGAATTATTTGTTAAAATATCATAAAAGGGCTAAATTTTACATATTACCTTACTTATAACAATTTGCAAAGTCTCACCATTTTACAAAGAGCACAGGAACGTGAACATCTAGTATGGTAGAATTAGGGTTTTATTCCTCATCATCTAAGGAACTGGATATAGAGTTTGGTATTAACAGCATATTCTGGTCCATATGTATTAGAGAAGTATAATATAGTATATTATTTGACTACTGCACCTGCAAGGGATAATACCAGGGGTGTCTTATGGAGTAGTGCCATTCTGCCATGGCACCACCAGTAAAGGAAAAAGAAGGAAATCCTTATGAATACTACATAAGACACCTCAAAACTGTTTCAGCATATCTATCCTTGTTCTTTCATTTGAATGGGCACACTCCGCCAGTATTTTCTACAGCTTTTAGCCAATTTAGTTTGATATTAATTCCGTTTATATGGTACTGTATGTAAGACTGTGCTGTTCATTTATACATGATTCAGTCAGGAACAGCCAATAATGTAACGACAGAGTAGTCTGCATTCGAAGCAGCAATGCACAGAAGCAAATACAGTGGCAAATATAACTTTCCATGCCAACTTCTGTAATGTTACTACCCTGTGAGAAGTTAATGCAAGTGGATTTCAATATGTAAATTAAAGATTTATTATATTGAATGCAAAAGTTCTTCTCATAAAGTAAAATATAATTTTTTAATGTTTATGGGGGCTGTTTCTTATTAGTGGCAACAATGTTGAATGTACACCATTACTGGTGTTTCTCATGTATACACGTTAGGTTTGTACCAAACCTACCTCAATCAATCATCACTGATCTGCAATTAGGACTGATGCCCAGGTGGCAGATTCCCTATCAACTGTTTACCTAGTCTTTTCTTAAATGATTTCAAAGAAATTGGAAATTTACCAAACATTTTCCTCAATAAATTATTCCATACCCTAATTCCTCTTCCTGTAAATGAATATATGCCTCAATTTTTTCTCTCAAATTCCAATTTTATCTTCATAATATGATCTTTCCTACCTTTAAAAGCTCCTCTCAAGTTTGTCTACTAATGTCATTCCACACCATTTCTCCACTGACAGCTTGGAACATCCTGCTTAGTCAAGCAGCTAGTCTCCTTATTCCAAAGTCTTCCCAACCCAAAGTTCACAATATTTTCTGTAACACAACTTTTTTGTCGGGAATCACCCATAAAAATTGTGCTACTTTCCTTTGAATCTTTTCCAGTTCTTGTATCAAGTAATACTGGTGTGGGTCCAATACACTGGAACTGTACTCTTACCTCACAGTACATGGACTTATCAGGCTCTGCATATACATTGTGCTGTGAAGAACAGTGTTGCCTGTGAGGGATCGGTTGAACAGTTAGTATCCAAGTTGTTCTTGAAACAGGAACAGTGCAGATGGATT
The DNA here is from genome assembly GCF_040414725.1 of Anabrus simplex. Classification (NCBI taxonomy): domain Eukaryota; kingdom Metazoa; phylum Arthropoda; class Insecta; order Orthoptera; family Tettigoniidae; genus Anabrus; species Anabrus simplex. The sequence goes on along the minus strand of NC_090270.1, from coordinate 292,821,316 downwards.
AACAATGAACATGCTCATGGCTGTACAGCACGAAAGTCAAAAGTGCAACAGAACCCCTACAATGTGAAGGCCATGGTGATTGTGGTATACGACTATGATGGTGTTATCTTAATGCATACCTCAAGGAGAGAATGTGAATGAGCAGTATTACTGTTCATTTTTGGAACATCACCTGCGACCAGCATTGCGCAAGAAGTGATGGCGCTTTCTGCAGATGCCTCCCATAAATTTTCAGGACATTGCTTGGGTGCATGTTGCACAACTGGTGGTTGATTTATATGCTCGATGGGGGCTGGGAAGTGCTTTATCATCCCCCATACTTCTCAGTCTTAAGCCCCTGTGATTTTGATTTGATACCGAAGATGAAGGAATTACTTTGTGGCAGCCGCTTCAGAAATGTTCCCGAAATTCTGCAGGTGATATATATTGCGGCCTTCGCATCATCCACAGAACAGGTACTTCTACTGAGATACTATCTACATCACCAGCAATGGGTTCCGCACAATGCTCAGGAGCACAATGAGGGACTGTAGATGTTTCATAGAGGTTAAGTCTTTTGTACATGTTGAAATTAATAGCTGCCACTAATAAAGAAGCAGGGCTCGTATGTCATTGTTAAAATTATGGGGCATCATTTACATTTTTTTCATTTCATGACTATTAAATATCACTCTGTGATTCTCAGTAATGATGCTTCAGTATCTACATGTGAAGAGCACGTGTTCTCAGAACAACAGGCATGTGTAACTGCTTGTGTACAAGTAGTGCAGTAGTATCTTATTGGTGAATCTTAGTGTGGATCAGTGATAAAGTGTCAACCTCTGTATTTCATGATCAGAGGTTCAAACACGGCAGAGAAAGACGGATTTTTGAAGGACAGAAAGAAGTCCATTTGACACTTGATGCCATACGATGCCAGAGTGTAAGAGATCTCTGGCGGCACATTTGGTGTTCACTCGACAAAATTAATTAAAATCTCAGTCATAGGTTGCCCAAGCAAGATCATGTTACTCTGCCATCTGGTAGAGAAAAACAGATCATCAAAATCAACAAGCAGGCAGCCTAGATGACACCAAACTGAAATGCCTGCACACAGTAGCTGAGGTCATACAGTTGGTGTGGCAGAACCATGGAAAGCCATATTCAGGACTGCTGACACTGGGGTTCGAGCCCACCACCTCCCGAATGCAAGCTAACAGCTGCGTGACCCAAACTACGTGGCCAGCTCGCCTAGAGTCATACAGTTATTAATATTATTATTTATTAGAGTGCAAATGGTATGAGCATGAATAAAGGAAGTGAATTACTAAAAGTTCTATTTGCTTATAAGTTTCATGTTCGTTGGCACCACGAACAGCATGCCTCAGTGGCTGCCAGTGGATAGTGCTAAAGAAGATATTGATCAAATCAATTAAACAAACCTTCAATCAGGCTCTGAACACCTTACTTGTACAGAAAATCTAACTATTTAAAATGTAATTATAATCACTCAAAAAATATCTTAGTACTGCCATAAATAAACAGAAACACATTGTGGGTATGTAGTCCCATTGCAATGAAGAATAGTAATTGCAGGAAACACTGCAGAACTCATTTCATATGTTGTATTGAGACTTGGTTCACTCATTTGAATCTATCCCATATTTTACTTACAAAAAGACAAAATAAAACAATAATTACAACAATTAAAAATACAAGTTAAAACATCATCTATGATTAAAACAATTCACTCTTCTTCACTATAATTTTTATTAAAATATAGGATCCTAATTACAAACAAATTTCCAGATATAAAATAAACATCCTTTACTACTCACCCAAGATAATACTGACACTGTTACCCAAGATGGTAGTGTTCAAGATTGTATGATTGGTCCTAGTTGAGGCAGATGGATTTTTGAATATCCACAGCTCAGTTAGGTCATTCGTTTTATCAAGCAAAAGAATCTGCACACAGGACTCTTTCTTTGTTTTCTAGTTCCCTCTAACCCACTCTCCCTAAAGAACTTAAACCTTGTGAGAATCAGTAGTTCTTATAGAGCCGTAGTACTGTTTCTATGTATCAGGATCCTCAATTTTATCTTTTTTGTATGACCTTCCTTGATCAACTCTTGTTTTATTATGATAAGTATGAGGTTTCTAAGGCATCGAGAGTCTTTTGTTTATCTCTCATAATACACTATCCATTTCTTCACACAATACTCTCATTCTTTAAGGGATCAAAACTATTTGTATTCCTACTTCAGTTGTTTTTATTACCTCAGATAACAACCACCACCATTTTAAATGAATGATTTTATTGTTAGGACCACTGGTAGTAGTGTTAGCTATAGAGATATGCTTAAAATAAGATGTAAGTTGTACCAAACTCAGAGGATTTGCATTCTGCAGCTGAGGATACACAATATATATATGTATAACATACAAAATTGTAACTAACATACTATCAGCTAACAACTATTACTTAAAAATATATTTTATTTCTCTTTATAGGTAAACAGAATTATAAAACTTTTCTTCAGTTCAATTTTTAACAGCACAAATGAACACAGGTAGTGCTTAGTGTACTCATAATGAAAAGCAGAGATAAACACATATAAAGAGAAGGTCTGCTTTAAAATTCAGCTGCTTGAGAAAGTAAATTGTATGTAATTCACTTTGGAAGCAAGGTTATCAGTTTCAAGATTACTAATAAAGAATTTTTTTTTCACCAGTTGAATGTTGGTAAGCAGGAAAAAGCATAATGAACTATCCTTAATAGACTGAAAACTTGTGTTCAATTTTGAACCACTCTGTTTTTCACCGATTTCATAAAATAAGGAATGTGAGAGTCTTTATAGGATATCTAAGCCTGATTTCCATCTGTAAGTGAGGAATGCTTTTGAGAGTAATTCAATAATCAAATAAGACTGGTAACAGGCTTTTGGGCTTATGCCATGCAAGAAAACAAGGTGAAACTCTTTACGTTTCACAGAGAACTTTGCTCCACGTCTTCAGAAGAAACTCTTGACTGCCCTTTCTATATTGGTATTTTGTTTCGGCGTTTTCCAAATTCGTATGTTCATCATCACCAGTTGGTTCATTCCAAGCTATGTGTTATGTATTTATGTCATACTTTCATAATGTGTGTACACTGGTTATGCCCCTCCTCCCATTCACACTGTCTCACATCATTATAATCCTCTGTTTTTTTCCACATACTTTCTTTCCATTCTTCAGCTCTGTTCTATTCTATCCTGGTATCTTTCATTGCATTTTATTTTATTAGTTTCAATTTATTTCTACTACCACATTCGTCCCTCACTTGTCTGATGTCCTCTCTGTTACTCCTCACGCAGACACGGTGTGAGAGAACATCTTAATTGGAGCTTAATGTTGTCGCCAGCTCCCGCTTGGAACGTTGTGCCAGCATACACCGAGCCACCTGGTGACGAACGAGCGTTCCTTATGAACAGTCAAGATTTTTTTCTGAAGACACAGAGCAAAGTTCTCTGTGAAATGTAAAGAGTTCCACCTTGTTTTCTTGACATGGCATAAGCTCAAAAACCCATATCATGTCTACAAGTTTGGGTCGAAAAAGAATCAATGTTAAGACTGGTAACAGTTTATGTACCATAACAGCATTTAGTCAACAACAAAGGAATTATATTTTCTATTTGGATGATCAGTAGTTGATAAAAGCAGTAGTGAATCAAGTGGTTGCAATGTCACAAAACTATTCAGCCATTAGGAAATAGCAAACTAAATTTACAAATTCTGATTTCATTCTAATTTCAGTTCTGCTAGTCTGCTATTGGTGAGGTGTGGAAATGTAAATGAAATAATTTTATTTAAATACAGTATAGGTTATTACAAAACAACATAACTTATATAAATGATCAAATATTAAGAACTACCATCTGAATGATCATAGAAATACACCAACTAAGAATGATCATCTATTGATTTTCAAGTACACATACACTTTGGCACATGATGATTGATGCAAGTAACTCTAATCACAGATAACAAGTATTGATTAAAGCATGATGGTGGAATGTACTACTTATTAGATTATCACATACACCTGTATATTCTTGCATAGATAACATTGATATTCAAAATCAACTGAAGATGTCGGTCATTTAATACAAGAATGTTATAACTCAAAGACGCCCTGTTTTGAGTTATGTGTACTAATTTATTGGTTCTTGCGCACTTTTAATTGATATACATAACTCAAAACAGGCAGGCGTTCTATTAAATTAGCGATGTGTCAATGTGATTTTAAAGAGCAATAATTTTAAGTGTCAGTGTCCGGCTCCATGGCTAAATGGTTAGCGTGCTGGCCTTTGGTCACAGGGGTCCCGGGTTCTATTCCCGGCAGGGTTGGGAATTTTAACCTTAATTGGTTAATTTCGCTGGCACGGGGGCTGGGTATATCTGTCGTCTTCATCATTATTTCATGCCCATCACAATGCGCAGGTCGCCTAAAGGTGTCAAATCGAAAGACCAATAACGGACCATTTATATTGGTATTATAGACCTGCATCTGGCGAGCCGAACTTGTCCTCGGACACTCCCGGCACTAAAAGCAATACGCCATTTCATTTCATTTTAAGTGTCAGTCATATATTAATACAATTTAGTGAAAATGAAATCTTCTCTCAAGAACATCACTCAGTAATTATTAGTTATGTCCAAATATTAAAAATTTAAGTTTAAACATAAAGAGTTTCAATATGATATAGTAGACTTTCAAGTGTTTCTAAGTTCTTCACTAAGACAATCCAGCTTATGCCAATTGGCAACAGCTTTTGGGTGTGAATAGCTACACTAAGTGTCAAGAAAAGAGGTTTGTATTAATGAGAATCAAGGTCTAGTCTTCTTTTTTATACTAAAGTGTTAGATCATAAAACAATACTGTATCATTGGAATGATGGAGTCATAGGCAAATGCTAAAAGTAGTTTTGGAATAATCTGTAAAGTCACCGAGCTCGATAGCTGCAGTCGCTTAAGTGCGGCCAGTATCCAGTATTCGGGAGATAGTAGGTTCGAACCCCACCGTCGGCAGTCCTGAAAATGGTTTTCCGTGGTTTCCCATTTTCACACCAGGCAAATGCTGGGGCTGTACCTTAATTAAGGCCACGGCCGCTTCCTTCCCACTCCTAGCCCTTTCCTGTCCCATCATCGCCGTAAGACCTATCTGTGTCGGTGCGACGTAAAACAACTAGCAAAAAAAAAAAAAAAAAAAAAAAAATCTGTAAAGTCAATGGCACTTCTTCCAATTTGAGAGGGAGAATAAAGATGTAACAGAAAAAAGTCTCTGGAAACAGCAGTGATCCATGTCAAATGTCTCAAAAGATAGGCAGAGAAAGCGGGACTCCTGGAGCGAATAGAAAGAAAAAGTACTTAAAGAAGCTAATGGAAAGCTGTCACTTAAACAGGGTAAAATCAAGCAAGTGGAGAAATTTAAATACCTCGGCGACTGGACTGTCAGAGAGAGGAACCTTTCCTGGGAGAGTCAACAAGCTGGAACTGATCTATTGACGAACTGAAAACACCAACAACAAACGATGTCTGTCACACAATCTGAAGCTGAAACACTATATTACAGTCATCCAACCTGAATTTTTTTTTTGAAGTTTGCAGTAAGCACCATGTTACTAATTCTACTAGAGCCATAAGTGTAGACATTTTGAATACCGGATGCTATTCGGATCCATTTCTTCTTCTTTTTCTCCTTCTTCATGGCCTTTTCCCAATTTTTTGGGGTCAGCACTATACGTGGATTTGGCACAATTTTATGGCTGGACACCTTTCATGACGCAAACCCCAATATGGGGGAATTTATTCACTACTGGGTGTTAATGTGGTAATTAGTAGTTTGGTGTGTTGTGTGCAAACAAAATTATGTGTACTAAGATGTACACAAACACCCTGTTCCAGAGCCAGAGGAAGTAACTAGATGCAGTTAAAATCTCCGGCCTGCCTGGGGTTCTTAGAGCTGAAGGTCGCTATGCTCTCCATTCATCTAAGGAACTGGACCAATTCAAGATCCATTTGAAATGAAAATGAAAATCCACAGCCTATTTCCAGTTTCAAGTAGGTCGGAATTGGAGAGTGTTGCTGGAATGAAAAATGACAGGGAAAACAGGAGTACCTGGAGAAAACATGTCCCGCCTCCACTTTGTCCAGCAAAAATCTCACATGGAGTGACAGGGATTTGAACCACGGAACCCAGTGGTGGGAGGCCGTTGCACTGCCACCTGAGCCACAGAGGCACCAAGAGGAATTTACTACTCTTTCTTCTCAACCTGCCACTGTGAACATATTCTGTCATTTTAAATGACTGCATATTCACAATCACATAATCAGCATATCCTGAAAAACCATTATTGTCATGGGCACTTGTAGAGTCTATTTCTTTTACAAAGCAACAAATTTAGAAACAAAGCTTTAAGATGAAAAGAGATATGCATATTTGAAAAGTATAATGTACTTAATTCTTTACAAGTCTTATGCCAGATCAGCTGACTAACATCAATACCAGTAGATAAGGCTTGGCATGTATCTTATACCGTATGTGATACAAGAAGGGATGGTTATAAAACAGAACTAGAACATAAACAATAACAAAACCAAGAGAAAGTTTATCTCACTTTAATCTGTCCAACAATCATCAAATTTTAATTTATAACAACGTATTATGTACAAATGTCTAAGCCACTAGGGAGATGGTCTGAAAAGCATTTTCTCACATTCATTACGTGAGTTTATGTTTATATTTCTATCCTTGCAAGTACCCATGCTAATTACATTGTACTCTTCTTGATCACTTTCCATATTATTGCTAATGAGACAACCAAATCAATTCAGTTACATGTATTACATGATATTATACACATATTTTTCCCCTTTCAATTTGATGCATGGTATCACACTATTCTCCTCTAGCTGTGTAATCTGCATTCTTTAATGTTGTTTACTTTCTCCACATTTGATATGGACAAGCTCCTACCAGACAAAACATAATTAAAAGTGTGAAATGCTCCAGCTTTTAAAATATTCAACCAGCAAGTCACAGGAACAAAATACAGAATGGTCAGAAACAACGTGGATGGAGCATATAAAGGTTAAGAGAGTTAGTTGTACCAATAAATAATTCTATATTTCACGCCGTTGTAATTTGGTCAGCTGCTGAAGTTAACCAATCAAATCGCTTTGCGGGCGACTTCAAATGGACTTAACAAAGTGGTGTTGCTAAATATGCATGTGGTTTATACTGGCTTGAGAGCCATGCCAAGAAATCTGCATCAAACACAAACACCTGAATAACATCAACAGGGAAGATGGCTTCAAGTTATCAAATACATGGAGACTTGTAATGTAGAAATACATGCATAACTCCACCATGGCACAGGGGGACGCACTCAAGAAATTGTTGACCGAGGGCAGTGAATCAGTAACTTCCCTTCCAACCACCACAGCACAGCATGACAATCCTTGAGTCCAGTTAATGGGGTAGGCTGTGGATAGTACGGTCATGACTTCCACGTTCCTTCGAAGAATTTCTTTGCTCACTGTTGGAGGCAGAACTTCACATGCCCTGATGAAGGCCAATGCAATTTGGCGGAAAGCTCGGCTTTATTAAATAAATATATATAGTGGCTTTAATCCAGTTACACATTTATTTATTTATGTTAATATTTATTTATACTGAGTATTGTCCCAATGAGCCATTAGTTTTCTAGTTACAGCTTTACAATTACTGGTAAAAATGTTTGTTTTAGTTACAGGGATATTATGTAACATGGCTGGTTTATCACAGAAGTAGGATATCACAGCAGAATTCATGTCCAATATACATTAATGTCAAATGGCATTTATCACTTTTGAAACTGTTAATTAAACAAGTACATCTTTTACAAAATGTGCCCGAGACAGTTCAAAATGTTCTGAGGTCCTGATTTTGTCACCACACTCCTGACACCTAGCAACAACTCTTTCGACCTTTTTGTCAAGATCCGAGTACAGTTTCTTTTCTTTTTATGGTGAATTTGCTTTGCTGTCTTTTGATATTGCGACTTGTGGCTTCATTCTGTAGGCACTCTACAAGATGATAAACTGAAAAATGATCCTTACCTACCATTTTGTTAATGCGACTATGTCAGGTCATGCATATGTTGGTTGTACATGGCAAATATGAAAGAACTCTATCATGACAATTCCATGTTTTTGGAGGGAACACTGGTGTTCTTCACCCCCTAACATATCTTCTTCCAAGAATATAATTTATTTCCATGTAGTCCAAAATTACCTGCAGATTTTCATCAATATCTTCTTTCATCACTGTAAACATTCCAGGAACATAATTTACTGGAACAAAGTACTCGTATGGAAGTACTCCTCTGTGTACAGGGCCTCCAAACCTTCCTATGTAACCTGAGCAATAGAATTTGTGCATAGTGGAAAAAGCAACCAGCAATTAAACTTCTTCCATGGCTGATAGGGATGCAAGCTCATAATTGGTTGATATGTTATCAGGCTGTAAAATTATCTGAAATTGGTCCAAAATTTCATGCTAGGACAGGAAAAAGTTCCTCATATGTCCTTTCATCACACTTCTTTGTCAGTACAAATAAATTGGAAAAAAAAATCCCATCATTAACTTTACTGTTATACAACTGGTTTGTCTCCATCCTTAGTAAATCAATATTTTTTAGGTAAATTTTCAATTTGTTCCAAATTTGTGGGTTCACTGGGCATGTTTCGCCTCTTAATATGTCTGATAGTTCTTCTCAAGGTTTCCTTCTCCTCTAGTTTAATATTTGTTTTCCTGGACGTTGAAGCAATCATATTTCGCATAATCAATGAAGTTTGTTCTCAAGATGTGGCAGCTGTATTCTTAATTTAACTTGTTTTCCTGGATGTTGAAGCAATCATATTTTGCACAATCAATGAGTTGGTTCTGCAGACATGGCAGCTGTATTTTTAAGTTAAGTTTAGCAGCTTTGCAGGCTCCCCCATTAGACACATGGCTGTGTTCTGTTTTTGACACCACTGATACTCCATTCTCAGCAATTAATAAAGTAATAATTGCAGTACATCGATGTCTATCAACACATCTCCATCACACACCATTTTTCATCAATCTATATTTCAGGTACATGCAATCCTAATAAATTAGTTTCTTACTCCCTTTAGCAGCATGAATGAGTTTTCTTTCACCTGTCATTTCAAAATTAAACTGTACGAATTTTAAATTTTGTATCTGTTGTTTCCACAGAAGCCACTAACTTTGTTTTGTATCGTTGGTTACTGTATCTGTAACAATCTAAATATCATGGCATAACATCATGTGACATAATTTTAAGTGCATCGTATGATACCTGTGACAATATTAATATCGCGACATAATGTCCATGTGGCATTCTATTAAATTGTGACCAAAAGTCTGTGTTACATTCCGGTTGTGACAAAATGTTCAAATGACCATGACCATGTTCAAAGTCAAGGTCATGTAACTGTCAGCTTGCATTCAGGATATAGTGGATTCAAACCCCACTGTCGGCAGCCCTGAAGATGGTTTTCTGTGGTTTCCCGTTTTCACACCAGGCAAATGCTGGACCTGTACCTTAATTAAGGCCACGGTGGTTTCCTTCCTACTCTTAGCCCTTTCCTATCCCATGGTCACCATAAGACCTATCTGTGTTGGTGCAGCATTAAAAAAAATCATTCTGTTATTGATTTTCCATCCCACAAACTACTTTTATGATTTTTGGAGACACTGAGGTGCCTGAAAATTTGACCCACAAGAGTTCTTTCATATGCTGGTAAAACTATTGACAAGAGACCAGTATGTTTGAGCACCTGCAAATACCACCAGCTTTGAAACCTATACATTGGTCTCAGAAAGCCACACTAGGTCAAAAGAAATATGGAGGAACCTATGTGCAGATGTCAACAACATAAAAATGCTTAAAAACTTTTCATCTGAAAAGAAAAATAATTCACTGGGCTGAATGGCTCAGACGGTCGAGGTGCTGGCCTTCTGACCCCAACCTAGCAGTTTTGATCCTGGCTCAACCCGGTGGTATTTGAAGGTGCAAAAATATGTCAACCTCATGTCGGTAGATTTATTGGCACGTAAAAGAACTCCTGAGGGACTAAATTCTGGCACCTTGGCATCTCCGAAAAAGTAGCTAGTGGGACGTAAAGAAAATAACAATATAATTAAGAAAAATAATTCATACCGTAGGACAAATTATAATATCTGTTTTTGTTCTTTTTTGCTATTTGCTTTACGTCGCACCGACACAAATATGTCTTATGGCGACGATGGGAGAGGAAAGGCCTAGGAATTGGAAGGAAGCAGCCGTGGCCTTAATTAAGGTACAGCTCTGGCATTTGCCTGGTGTGAAAATGGGAAACCACGGAAAACCATTTTCAGGGCTACCGACAGTGGAGCTCGAACCCACTATCTCCCGATTACTGGATACTGGCCGCACTTAAGCGACTGCAGCTATCGAGCTCAGTATATTATATTATATTATATTATATTTTATATTATATTATATTATATTATATTATATTATATTATATTATATTATATTATATTATATTATATTATATTATATTATATTATATTATATTATATTATATTATCTGTTTGGTAAATTTCTCCTAGGAAATTTTATATCACAGCCCCAAATCTGAGGTTTCAGTGCTTCCTTATAAATTATAATTTTTTGTGTGTCAATTTTTGCAAGAGTTAAGCTGGGTGTCTTTACAGTAAATAATTCCTGACTCTTTTGTTTGAAATGACGTTTTGATGAATGATGGGTACCTACTTAATTGCATTAGGAACAACACCACTAGACAGCATATTGGCATGGGATCAATAGATGAGAAGGCCCATGAAAGCAGCGGTGGTAAGGGTATACCCAAAGAACTGCACCTAACACTGTTGCAAAAACAGCTTACCATCAGAAAGTCAAGGGAATATGACCACATGAACGACTTGAGAGGATACTATAAAAATTAAATAACTGGAAAGGAGGTTCAACCTATTCAATACTCAAAAGAAAGAAACGTAGCAATCACATTTCTATTTAAATGGGACCGGTTTCGACCTTAGTCTAGGTCATCATCAGCCATAAAAAACATGTAAAATGTTTATGAATGTTGGAGGTCAGTTTCACGCTCTGTTAGGCACAAAGACACGACACCACATTCTGTCCTGCACAAAGTCACAACACTAACAATCAACATGCGAAGATCAAAAAGGCTCGAATTCGCAGACGAACAGATCTGTAGTAGAAAGCCGCCAGCTCCCAGTAACCAGCGCGGCACACTCAAGGTCACGTGCTGCTGCCAAACACCAAAGTAAAGTGGAGAACGTTTCGAAGGTCCAGAACCTGTCACGGCTGCGGGAAGCCAAGTACGTATATAAAAATATACAACGCCAATTAGTACAACCGAATGAGCACCCGTAATCCAGTTAAGTTCTTGGTAAACAGTTGACTTGAAAAAGCAATTGTAGAGAGAGGAAAAAAATGTAGTAAAAAGCGCAATATCGGAAAACAAATGAAAACTTATATGCACAGTGCGCTATTTTTTAAAAAGAAAAAATTTTTAGGTTATGATTGAAGTAGTCGAAGTTGGCGCAAGACAATAATTTTTGAAAGAGGAGAATAAATTAAACGAGGAAGAGTGATAGTGAAATAAGAGAAAGAATAAAAGAAATTGAAGTTAGATGGTAATGAGGAAGGATAAGATAGAGAAATGAAGGAGGGGTAGTTTAAGGTGGGTTAGGAGGGTGGGTTATTGGAGGTAGAAAATGTGGGTGGGAACTATGTAAGACATGGAAAATAGAACATATATTCTATTCTATTTTCCATGTCTTACATAGTTCCCACCCACATTTTCTACCTCCAATAACCCACCCTCCTAACCCACCTTAAACTACCCCTCCTTCATTTCCCTATCTTATCCTTCCTCATTACCATCTAACTTCAATTTCTTTTATTCTTTCTCTTATTTCACTATCACTCTTCCTCGTTTAATTTATTCTCCTCTTTCAAAAATTTTTGTCTTGCGTCAACTTCGACTACTTCAATCATAACCTAAAAATTTTTTCTTTTTAAAAAATAGCGCACTGTGCATATAAGTTTTCAATTGTTTTCCGATATTGCGCTTTTTACTACATTTTTTTTCTTCTCTCTACAATTGTTTTTTCAAGTCAACTGTTTACCAAGAACTTAACTGGATTACGGGTGCTCATTCGGTTGTACTAATTGGCGTCGTATATTTTTATATACGTACTTGGCTTCCCGCAGCCGTGACAGGTTCTGGACCTTCGAAACGTTCTCCACTTTACTTTGGTGTTTGGCCGCAGCACGTGACCTTGAGTGTGCCGCGCTGGTTACCGGGAGCTGGCGGCTTTCTACTACAGATCTGTTCGTCTGCGAATTCAAGCCTTTTTGATCTTCGCATGTTGATTGTTAGTGTTGTGACTTTGTGCAGGACAGAATGTGGTGTCGTGTCTTTGTGCCTAACAGAGCGTGAAACTGACCTCCAACATTCATAAACATTTTACATGTTTTTTATGGCTGATGATGACCTAGACTAAGGTCGAAACCGGTCCCATTTAAATAGAAATGTGATTGCTACGTTTCTTTCTTTTGAGTATTGAATAGGTTGAACCTCCTTTCCAGTTATTTAATTTTTAACATCAATAATTTCAATACGGAACAATGAAATTTTTATCTTTAAAGGATACTATAAATCAAGATCTGAAAACAGTCAATCTATGACCAGATGATACAGTTGACAGTGTTAAGTGGCATAACAAGATCCACAAAGCAGACCCTTTATCAAGAGGAAAATGTTAAGCAGAAGTTGAGTCCTTTATCTGAACTGTCAACCAGTGATTCTGATACAGAATCTAGACAACTGGTACTATTTCTTCCTCTAAAATTTAATGCAATTTTCTGGAATATTCATTAACGTGACTGAAAACATTTATCTATTTTGTAAAAGTACATATATTTTCCCCGCAGGTTGTAAATATATTTTCATTTATTTGTTTAACAAATATGACTAACTAGTTTATATAGAGAGCTTGAAATTCTTATGTATGGGGCACATGGGTAAGTTCTGGACAAAAATGGAGAAGGTACATACCATTTACAAATTTTCATCCAGTGAAAAATTATTAGTTCAAAGTGACAAAGCACATGCTTATACTGTATTTCCAGTGAGCTACCTTAACTCAGGCAGTAAGACCTACTACCTCAGTATGTGAACTGCTTAACCTGGGGCAAAACAGAAATAGAGCACAGGAAGTGGAGTATATTCTTCAACACACGGTGTTTTCACACTGTGCTCATAAAATTTTGCTAGATTAGAATTTTATCAGTATCTTCTTTATATCCAATGTTTTGTCCAGAATTCATGTGGTAAAATCCATGTGCCAATTCTGTGACTTTCAGTGTGTTAAGATATATACACCACTGTTCATCAGAAGAGTAAAACCATTAGAAAATTATATTATTTTTAAAATTGAGGAAAAAAGTATGTCCCTGTTGTTTAAAGGAAAATATGTTCAATATGTATCATATGAGAACAACTTGTCACACAATATAAAAGATAATGGATCCTATTAGAGCTGTTCCCTTTTAGAGTTGAAATCTAAGTTTGCCCCATAAATATGGAAGGGAATAGAGCTATTTCGCTTTATAGAAGAGGAAATGTAACAAAATTTAGTACCTTGAGTATACTTGTCATTGGAAATTGATGCATACTGGTTTATTAGAAGCTTAGGAGCTATGATATACCATTAATACTAAGTTTTTCTCCTAAGTTAATTATTTTGAAGATTACAGATATACTTGCACTGGTCTCAAAAATGATGGGATAATCAAGAGGATATGTTAAAAGGAGTCAACTGATCTGACAGTTGGATTTATTTGTTAATTCATTTTAACTGACATGAACTAACTACGTTTACGGATTGGACGGAACTGCAGGGTGGGATCGGGTACAAAGTAGCGGTCCCAGTGCTCTGAATGAGCAGACCAATGGCGCCATGGTTTGAAGTGACCACTCCAGTGCAGCAGTTTAGCACGTTCGATGAACTGTTTGGAGTGACGACTTGTGGAACCCAAACCTATACAAAGATAAAAAATAAATTATTTATATCAAAATATAAAAGAGTAAAAATACAGACTTTGCTATGGGTATAGCATTCAACTTACATGAAATTGTACCAAATGCTAAATAATACTGTCAACACAGGAAGGAGAAGTACTATAATATACAAGTGCAACATAACAAAACATACGCATATATGGTAATTGTCTTTCTTGACTGCAATTTTTGAATGCTTGTTCTACACCTCGTTTTTATCTCAGGTTAAGCAAACCAAAGTGAAAAACAGATTAAATGCATTTTTAGTTAGTACAGTATGTTACTAACATGAACATAATTTTTATGAAGCCCGTTATTCAAGTTGTGAGAATGTGGGATGGTAACACAGGCTATGGTGGGGCTGGGTGTAAGAGTTTAGAGTAAGGTCAATCAATCACTACTGATCTGCATTTAGGGCAGTCGCCCAGGTGGCAGATTCCCTATCTGTTGTTTTCCTAGCCTTTTCTTAAATGATTGCAAAGAAATTGGAAATTTATTGAACATCTCCCTTGGTAAGTTATTCCAGTCCCTAACTCCCCTTCCTATAAACGAATATTTTCCCCAATTTGTCCTCTTGAATTCCAACTTTATCTTCATATTGTGATCTTTCCTACTTTTAAAGACACCATCCAAACTTATTCATCTACTGATGTTCTCCCACGCCATCTCTCCACTGACAGCTCAGAACATACCACTTATGATATAGATATTGATTCCCATAGGGAATCTGTAATATTTGTCCTGATTGAGTAAATTGACAATACCAATATAAATGGTCCGTTATTGGACATTATAAATTTTCCAGTTAACTCATTCCTGGTTGCCAGCATTTCGCTCTCGCGTGCTAGGTTGGGCTCGTCAGTTGGTAACTAGCACATCTACCAAGACGCATGGCTAGTGCATACCGTGGAGGCCACTGCGTAGGCTACTTGAATCCACCGACAGTGCCAATGCACTAAGAGAGACCTTGTCTCACTACCAAAAATTGATGCCTGCTTGGCCATCAGATGATATAGATGTTGATTCCCATAGGGAATCTGAAATATTTGTCCCGAATGAGTAAATTTACATTACCAATATAAATGGTCCGTTATTGGACATTATAAATTTTCCAGCTAACTCATTCCTGGTTGCCAGCGTTTCGCCCTCGTGTGCTAGGTTGGGCTCATCAGTTGGTACCTAGCACACCTACCAAGACGCATGGCTAGTGTATACCGTGAAGGCCACTGCGTAGGCTACTTGAAGCCACCGGCAGTGCCAATGCACTATGAGAGTGGTGATTATTCCATAAAAGATGTCAGGATTATCCTTCACTTCATGATTTATCAACATAATGTTAATTAGCACTCACTGTTGCAATTAACAAAGGAAGTGACAAACCAGCATTATTGAAAAGTGCTCAAGGAAGAGAATTCGTGGTGATATTCCAAGCCGGTTGGTAACTGAAAGGATGAGCTTTCCTCATCCTGAGCATTGACATGTAAAAGGTGGGCAGTGCGGATTAGGCAGGGGAAAAGCCGGAATATATTGCTGGCAGTGAGGATATGAAAGCATGTTTCGAAAGCCCATTTTTTCCCAGTTTGTAAAGGAGTGAGCATGAAGGAAAATTAATGTATTTTGTGTTGGTTAATGTGATAAAAATGGCTTGTAATACAAGTATATGAAAATGAGGAGAAAATCCAGTAAATAAACTTGTAACTGTAAAATTAAATTAATAAGAAGACCTTTAAGTTTATTAAACTACCAAGAAGGAAAGGAACTAGTTTCTAAATGATGACTAACATCATCATTACCCAATCTCATTCAGCTTCTTAAAACGGGTGCAAAACAGTAACACATTATTTTTTGTTTCTAAGTATACAGATATACCAGGGATAATTGTAGAAAAGTAAATAAACTCTTCTATTGGGCATGTTTATCGTTTTGTTACTTAAAAAATATTAGGAACAATGAAGGTGTGGGGAATTAAGTAATTTAGTGCATAAGTGTCATCAACAATCAAAGGAACACATTGCTGCTTTAGTTTCATTAAAAGAGTTTAATAAGTCAGATAAATATATTTATTTCATTTTTGGGGGTCATGGGTGTAATCTGTAGCAAATATGTGGGCTTAACCCAGTTTTACGGTCAGATGCCTTTCCTGATGTGAACCTACGCTCTCTTTCTGAACCATTCAACCAAGGTCCAGGATATCATGTCTTATACGATTATATTACATAAAATTAGTTTCATGGTCCGTATTGCACTTCGATAGATTCACAATTAAGTATTTATTATTTTCCACCTAGTCGATACAATGATTGCTTAAGGCAATTTAATGGTTAAAAGTGGTACATGTTTCGTATTTTATCAACATATTCAGCCACATAACACTGTTTAGATGAAAAATATATAAAATTGACAAAGTAATGCTTAAGAGGAAGTGTCCTTAAAATTAACATAAGATTGACAACATTAAAACAAACAAAAACTCAAGAGAAAATATATAAATTATTACTACAGTTGAAAGCAGTTGTCAAGGAAACACTTGTACAATATTCCATAGAGAATATGTCCTAAAATTAATATTCTTTTCTTAATAATTCATGAAAAAAGGTCAAATTATAAATTATAAATGATACAGTTTATAAGTAATTGTCGAAATGAAGAAATCCAGATATCACAATGTGGTTCTTATTATTAATGCAGATGAAAATATAACTAATTCCTAGTTGTCAATTCTTATTAAGCCTGCTTTCCTTTGGAACAGTAACTCCTGTCATTCTTTCACAGTCTTGTGTCTGGTGTAATATTGATGATGCGTTTTTCCTTGCTCTTGCACCTGAGGAGGTGGAGGAGCGGGGGATATAGGTGTGTCAAGAACCTCCTTGCTGCCACCTATAGCTTCAACTGAGGAGGAATAAGTTGTAGGGCTATCTGTAGATGGAGAAATTCCAATTCTTTTTTCGTGATCTTTCTCAAGCATTTTCCTCCTCAGTTGAAGCTATAGGTGGCAGCAAGGAGGTTCTTGACACACCTATATCCCCCGCTCCTCCACCTCCTCAGGTGCAAGAGCAAGGAAAAACGCATCATCAGTATTACACCAGACACAAGACTGTGAAAGAATGACAGGAGTTACTGTTCCAAAGGAAAGCAGGCTTAATAAGAATTGACAACTAGGAATTAGTTATATTTTCATCTGCATTAATAATAAGAACCACATTGTGATATCTGGTTTTCTTCATTTCGACAATTACTTATAAACTGTATCATTTATAATTTATAATTTGACCTTTTTTCATGAATTATTAAGAAAAGAATGTTAATTTTAGGACATATTCTCTATGGAATATTGTACAAGTGTTTCCTTGACAACTGCTTTCAACTGTAGTAATAATTTATATATTTTCTCTTGAGTTTTTGTTTGTTTTAATGTTGTCAATCTTATGTTAATTTTAAGGACACTTCCTCTTAAGCATTACTTTGTCAATTTTATATATTTTTCATCTAAACAGTGTTATGTGGCTGAATATGTTGATAAAATACGAAACATGTACCACTTTTAACCATTAAATTGCCTTAAGCAATCATTGTATCGACTAGGTGGAAAATAATAAATACTTAATTGTGAATTTATACGATTATAAGTTATAAATGTGTGTTATTACTTTTCAAATTTTCTGAACTATGAATATGGTATATCAAAAAATAATAAAGCAAGCATACTTGTAGTTTTATGCGATTTGATATCGAGATCATAGCCATGGGACCTCCATTTCAAATAGAACTCAAATCTCAGGGACTTGACATAGCATGAACTTTTCATTAAAAAAATTCTATGAGGGGCTGATGACATTGATGTTTTGTCTCTTATAACAAAAATCATCATCATCATCATCATCATCATGAAAAATCCCACAAGCATTGGCTGGAATTTGAAATGCCACACTCAGTTGTCAGACTCCAATATTTAAAAATAATGTGGACACACTGAGATAGGAGTAGCTGATGCATCCTGAAAGTCAGAACTAGCTGAAGGATGATAAAGATGAGATGTGATCAGAGAGTGCTGCTGTTAAGTAGTCCCCACTATAGACTAAAAGTTATCAGGTGTGAAAGATCTCTCTGCAGGTTCATTATGACATCTCTACAAAGATCTCTGATATACAGTACATTGCTTAGAAATAGTAACATTATATGCAGGTGCTTTTAAGTGCTGTGGAATCTTCACTAACTTTTGAAAGAGTTTGTCTTCATTGCCCTAATGTGGTGAGTAAATAATAAGGAACATCTGAGCAAGGAAGTCCTTGCAAAAAAATTTAATACAGGTCAAGTGGGGTGTGTGTGATGGTAGAAAGAGAAAAAGGAAGGAGGACTGGTATAATTTGGAGGAGTAGTATTCTGTAATTAATTTCTATACAGGTTTTTAAAAGTTGTGCAATTTAGTATGGTTACAGATACCCTCAGAATGGTTAATCATGGTATGAATAATCACGGCTATACAGTAATTCTCTCTTTTCTTGGTCAACAAATAAAAAAGAGATAGAGTGTAAATAATATTTACATACACTATGTGACCAAAAGTCTCCCAACACCCCTTGCTGTGTGTTCCAAAGATACCAGCCATGTAACTAATAGCATGTAGAACCTCATTTTGCTACTATTACATTGATTAATTTTTGCAGAAGGCATTCCACTAAGTTCTGATACACTGAAGCAAGGTGAACAGTTGTTACCAGGTTATTGGGCAAATTGATTTGGCATGCAACTGATGCTTTAGTTCATCCCAGAGTATTCAACTGGGATCAGGTCAGGGCTTTGAGAAGGCAAGTCCAGCACATCCATTTGATTTTCTTTGAAGTGGGATGTAACAGTCACTGATTTGTGGACTGGACAGGAGCATTACCATGTTGCTACAGAAAATGTCTAATTACAAACATCTGTGTTTACTGTGCCACCAATCAGAACTAATGGTCTAAACCCAAACCAGGAAGAACAGCCCCAGACCATCATACCATCTCAACTGAATTTCACTGTTGCCACAATACACTCAATACTGTTTGTTATGCATCCGTAAGGTCTACACACACCTATTTGAGTGCCACAGCATATACTGTGACTCGTCACTCCATAAATCCTTCTTCTACAGCTCCAGAGACCAATGACAGTGTTGTTTGCAACACTCTATCTGATTTTGCATATTTATTTGTGTGATCAGTGGCTTCTGGGCAGCAGCACGACCCGGAAAACTGAGTCTTATTACCTCTCGACAGATTGGTCTGTCAATGACCTCTGCTCTGACCTGCAACGGAAGTCCACTGCAATAGTTGACAAGGATGTCTGATGATTGTTTCATAAGGAATGCTTTAGAGTTCAGCAGTTACTATCAGTTAATTTCTTCAGCCTACCAGAGTGATAATTGGGTACCTAGGCACATATAAATCATGTGAAATCTCTCTGATGGAACTCCCAAACTTGCAGGCCCCTACAATCACGCCCTGTTTGAACTCACTCAATTCTCAACACTGACTCATTTTGACAGACGTATTATGTTGAAACCTCGTACCAGCACTTATATACCCTCAGATGCATAGCCGGAATATGTTCAGTGAGGTGACTGGAGACTTTTGTGTACACATGTATCAGTCTGAATTTTGTGGAGCAAAATAATATAATTTCAATTAAAGTCAAAACTCCATTTATTAATTTTCTGGATTTAGGCCTAATACTTAAATTGTACTGTGCTGAGAGCATTTCCAAAAAACTTTGGGTTAGCTACAATCACACTCATTGTTCTTTAGAGAATAATTTTCTTGCAATCATTGTCCAGAAATCTTAGCCTCAGCAAATGTTGATTCATCACTGAACATCTTTAAGAAAGGTTATTTAGTATTAACTTTTGTGTGTCAGTATTTCACACAAAAGTTGTGATACTTTTAGAGCATCCTGTATTCAGCCTGGGTGATGTTTATGATCTTGTGCCTTTTCTGTTAGAATGCATCTCCATGCATATGGTGGGAAGCACATTGACCCTACGAATAACAGCATTCAATTTGCCGAGCACTGCAAACATTCTGATCAAGATAGGAACTACACTTAACCTTACAGCACAGAGTGTTGTTTTAGATACAGCGCGCGACAAACGTTGGCAAATGTGGACTGTCACACTAGTATGCAACATGTAGTCTTTGTATTATACTACCGTCTGTTGTAGGGATTGTGAACTAAGTCAGCCTTTCTTTCTTTCCCTCTTCCTTTTGGTGTATACGAGTGTTGGGGCAAAAGTCACTACAACTATTTTTTTCCTGGCAGATAAGTGAGTGGATCACAAACTGCTATTTGTTGCATGGAAGCTATGCAGGCATAGTGTGTATTCACAACAACAGATGGCTGTGTGACTGCTGGTAGTAGCACAGACAGCATTGTGAAATCACTTGTGTGGCGAGCGTCATGTGAAATGGAAGTAATCTGAGTTGAGCAGCACGTATACATCAAAACAGCCATTCTCTGGGGGAGAAATGCTAGAGAATGTCAAGTGAATTGATGGAAGCCATTGGGAATAATGCTCTCCCAACTGTACAGTAGTATGGTGGTTAGGAAAGTTTCAGCAAGGACGTGTGGGAACCTGTGATCAGCAATGCTCGGACGACCTGTCAGTATGCGGACCGATGTGGCACGTTCTGTTATCGAACTGCTCCTGGAGGAAGACTAATGGAGTTAGAGAGGGCAAGTGGCATCGAGAAATGCACCATCCACAGAATATTGCGGGCAGAGCTGCAACTGCACAAATTTGCATAGCAGTGGGTACCGCATGCACTGATGGAAGTTCAACAGTGGATGTGATATGCAACATACTCCGACCACCTTGCACACTGGCAACAGGATGGCGACTACTTCCTGTCACACATAATCAGCACTGATAAATTTTGGGCCAGAGCATACGAACCGGAACTCAAAGGTCAGTCCGCAGAGTGGAGACATGTTGGATCACCAAGGCAGCAGAAGTTCTGTCAGAATCCTTCCCCCGTGAAATTGATGGTGATCGTTGCGTATGACGTCAGGGTGTCATTGTGTGCCACTTCATTCCACATGGTAGAACAGTGAGCGCAGAGTACTACAGGGACTTCCTGGTACGACAGCTACAACGTGGCATTACGGAGAAACATCCTGATCTTGTGAACAGTGTAATCATGCTGCACGATAACACAAAACTACACAAAGCAGCGTGTACGATGGCAACCAAGACACTGGGGATGGGAACAATTGGAGCACCTGCCATACTTCCCTGTTCTTTCACCCTGTGACTTTCATCTCATACAAAAAGTAAAGGAACCACTACGTGGTAGGTGGTTTGTGACATGAGAGGACATTGCCAATGCTGTGCGACAACTGATGACCTGATTCACACATGATACAGCAAATGGTGATGCAGATGGTATTCAGTGCCTCCCACATTGTTGGCAGTGTGTGGTGAACGTTGCAGGAGACTTTGAGGGCCTTTAGACCCACTTTTGTCATGTCAACTGGATGTGGGCTGTGCTATGCTGTAATGTAGGAGGTGTGCTTGTTGTTCCTGAACATCAACAGTTGGTCGGACTGGCCCCACGCTTCTGCTATGCTTAGGCGGGACTGTTAGGAGTGGCGAGAGCGTGCTGTTAGATATTTCCCACTGTTTCGTCAGTAACGCTCATGATGATGAGCAACAGATGCACCCCTCCACTGTGCAACACATAATTATAAAATTTCTTGTTTGTGAAGGTGTTACAGCGGCGGAAATTTACCAGAGATTGACTGCACAGTTCGGTGATCAAACACTGTCAAGGACACGTGCGTTTGCCTGGCATAAAAAGTTCAAGGAAGGACGAGAATGTGTGGAAAATCAGCAACACGATCGCTGTCCTCAGACCAGCATTATAGACGAAAATATTTGTGCGGTTAAATACATCACTGACGACGATCGACATGCATGAGTGAAGCACAATCAATGCTGTTTACTACTGCGAGTTGTTGAACAAGGCGAGGGTTGCATATCGCTGCAAAAGACGAGACCAACCAATTCGACAGGTCATTCTCTACGACAATGCGCGGCCCCATACAGCAGCTCTAACTGTCTCCAAGCTACAGGAAATGCACTGGACCACACTTGCTTATTCTCCTTACAGACCAGACTTATCGCCCTGCGATTTCCATTTCTTTGGACCGCTTAAAGAAGCTCTAGGAGGGCAATGATTTGAAGATGACTTGAGTGTGGAAGTCTTGGCGTGCAACTGGCTGATGACAAGACCCTGTTCTTTTTACGATGAGGGCATCAAAAAGCTGCCCATACACTGGGACAAATGCATTTCCAAAGCAGGAAACTATGTGGAAAAATAAATTGTAATTACCTTGTGTTTTTCACTAAATGAATTTAAATAAAAAGTAAAATCCCGTTTATATTTGATCCCCCCTCGTAAGTTGCATATTCCAACTGGGCTGTATCTGCAAGAAAGAAAATGGCAATGACTTTTGCCCCAACCCTCATATATTTTACGCTACCTGTTGATATTTTTCTTTTCCTTTGAACAACTTGAAAGTCATCAATTTTAGCAATGTGACAACCAGCCATCGCTGGTAGCCGTAAAGCAGGGTTTTCTGATGAGAGTATTTCTTTACTTGAGAACAACAGTTACAATAACTCTTGATTCTAATGATTATTTGTTGATAAGAGGTGTTACTGTGGCAGAAATGAATGCGAGAAGTGAAAGCAATAGCATGGTGCATGATGTTGAGCCGTGATCTTTGCGTGACAGATGCCTGTGCAATCCAGTGGGAAGGTATGTCTACCAATGTAGTTTAGAGAGACGTATTTTGTGTGATGTACCTGGTCCAAGAATTGTGAAAGAGTGTGTTATATTGTATCAAAATTGTGTGTGTATTTGCGCTGAAACTATTGAGTTACATCAGTTCCAATATCACACATTTTACGTTCCTAACTCACGCTGAATACTGGCCTCCTCCTGTAACAGCAACTGACGTGTGTTCTGATGGCTCCCACTCTAAGAGGTTAATGTCCTTGCTTTTGTTGATGACATAGCAATAATTGCTTAATACAAGATGAGGTGTTCACAAAAATCGATTTGTAAAATATATGCTAGTTGCTTTATGTCGCACCGACACAGATAGGTCTTATGGCGACGATGGGACAGGAAAGGCCTAGGAATGGGAAGGAAGCGGCCGTGGCCTTAATTAAGGTACAGCCCCAGCATTTGCCTGGTGTGAAAATGGGAAAACACGGAAAACCATCATCAGGGCTGCCGACAGTGGGGTTTGAACCCACTATCTCCCGGATGCGAGCTCACAGCTGCACGCTCCTAACCGCATGGCCAACTCACCTAGTGCAAAAAAAAAAAGTAAACAACTAACCAAGAATAAAACTTTAAATTATTAAAAATAAACCACGGGTCAAATAAAAATATTCACTTAATAAGTAACATAAAACAAAAGATAACAATTAGTCCACTGAAGCAGAAATTGGCAATATCTCCCATTGAAATTTCATCACCTCAACATGATTATTTCATAACCACTCAGCAAAGTATGGACCAACAATTACCCTCATCCTAATTTCCCCCATTACAGACATTGCCATGATTGGCGGTGCACCAACGGGTAAACTGTGGGCCAAGATAAAATTATTCACTTAATAAGTGAATAAAAGAAACAAATTAGTCTAGTGAAACAGAAATTGGCACTATCTCTTGTTGTATTAATTATTTATTATTAAGTTAATAACATTAACAGAGTATCATCATCATCATCATCATCATCATCATCATCATCATCATCATCATCATCATCATCGTCATTATTTCCCTTTATGCAGCTGTAGCCAGGTAGGGGCAAATATGATTCCTCTCCACTTTCTTTGGTCTTTCCACCACTCCTCCTCCAACACTGTGTCCCAGTCCAGGTTTCTTTCTATAATACTGCGTTGGATCGTGTTCTTCCATCTCAATTGTGGTCGTCCATGGCCTCTCCTTCCTTGCATTTGCATTTCCATCTCCTTTTCTTTTTGACATTCTTTCATCACTCATCTGCTTTATGTGCCCAAACCATCTTAGTCGGCTCTTCTCTATTCTCTCATTCATTTTTTCCACTCCAATTTCTTCCCAGATTTTCTCATTCCTTATTTTGTCTCTTCTACTCTTTTGTATCATACTCATCAAGAACTTCATTTCGGCTGCCTGTATTCGACTCTCATCCTTCTTTGTCATTGTCCAAGTTTCTGTTCTGTAAGTTGTTAAGGGTACGTAATACATCTTGTACATAGTTTCCTTTGCTTCCATTGGAATATCTTTGTCCCATAACATGTTTCTTACACTATGATAGAAACAGCATCCAGCTTGAATCTTCTTACTAATCTCAGCGTCCAAGCGACCATTTACCATTAATTCACTCCCCAGGTATTTGAACGTCTCCACTACTTCCAGGAGCTTGTCTGCAGAGTATATAGACTAAAAATAGATGATATTAGATGAAGTTTATGAGAATCGGCCTAGGAAAAGCACACCAACAGAGCAGCCAGAATATACTACGCATTGGAAACCACAACTTTCAAAACATGGCTAAATTTACCTATCTTGGTGTAGAGTTATCCAACAAAAACACAGATAAAACAGAGATTCTGAGCAGATTAAATTCAGCATACAGAAGCTTCTATACTTGTAAGAAGCTAATGGGATTCAAACTGTTGTCTCACCACACCAAAACCAGCATGTATATACAACAATAATACGTCCAGTACTAATTAACAAAGCAGAAAACAGGATCTTGAATAAAAAAAGAAAGAAAGATCACAACCTTGTGGAGGGTTTTTGGACCAACTTACAAGGAGGGAGATTGGAGAATACAGCATAGCTGGGAACTTTTTTTTTTTTCTTTTCAGAATTGGTTTTACGTTGCACCGACACAGATAGGTCTTATGGTGACAATGGGATAGGAAAGGCCTAGGAAGGGGAAGGAAGTGGCCGTGGCCTTAATTAAGGTACAGCCTCAGCATTTGCCTGGTGTGAAAATGGGAAACCACGGAAAACCATCTTCAGGGCTGCCGACAGTGGGGCTCGAACCCACTATCTCCTGGATGCAAGCTCACAGCTGCGTGCCCCTAACCGCATGGCCAACTCACCCGGTAGCTTGGAACTCAGAGAACTGTTTAAGGGGATTAAGAGCAGGACACTGAGATGGGCAGGTCATATCATGAGCTAGGAAGTGAATACCATGATTAGGAAAGTGTGGTGTGCTGTACCATAGGGAAGGCAGCCACCAACAAAACCTAAACCAAGACCATGGGATCAGGTTGGGAAAGATATAAGGAGGATGGGCCTGACGAAGTGTGATGTATCAGATAGAAAAAAAATAAAAATAAAAAATAAATGTCAGCAGTGCGTTGGTGAGGTCAGGTTCCAACTGGGTTAACAGTAGCCATGGCAGCAAGTAAGTACTGTACTACAATGCCAGATAATCCATTTAAAAAACTTTCTTTTTTAATCTGTTTACCCTCCAGGGTCGGTTTTTTTCCTCGGACTCAGTGAGGGATCCCACCTCTACCGCCTCAAGGGCAGTGTCCTGGAGCATGAGACTTTGGGTCGGGGGACCAGTACCTTGCCCAGACAGCAGGTGATGCTATGCTGAACAGGGACCTGGGTGGCGGGATGGGAAGACTGGAAGGGACAGGCAAGGAAGAGGGAAGGAAGCAGCCATGGCCTTAACTTAGGTACCATCCCGACATTTAGCCTACCTGGAGGAGAAGTGGGAAACCATGGAAAACCACTTCTAGGATGGCTGAGATGGGAATCGCATCTCCCTCTACTCAGTTGACCTCCCAAGGCTGAGTGGACCCCGCTCCAGCCCTTGTACCACTTTTCAAATTTCGTGGCAGAGTCGGGAATTAAACCCGGGCCTCCGGGTTACCTAATGACACTAACCACTACACCATAGAGGCGGAAAAAAAAAGAAGGTGGTCATAACAGAATTATGCAAATAAAATCTTTTGCAGGAAAAGAAAAGGAAAAATATGTAATCTCTTATTTACAAATTAAACTCCTTCAGCTAGTTAACAGATTAAACCAATTCTTTCAATGTTAGATTATTTGATACTGGGATACTGTATGTACATCAAGTAAGATTATGCTTCTAACAGTTATTCTTTTCTCTTAAATGCCCAATGAGGTTAAAAGATTAATGTTACAATTTGTTAAATTTTTAACTACATGAACATACCCAAATGCTGGATATGCCAGAGAGGATCAAGGGCAGTTATTTTTCCATAAAATTCTATCAACATAGCTGCCTCAATTTCATCCACTCCTGGATTCAGTCCAGTGATAGGTCCTCTGAAAACAAGTGAAATGTTTACATGTTTAGTATCTATATATACAGTAGTAAAATAACAATTCCTTAATTATGAAAGAACAACAAAAACTACGGTAAGGGTTATCATTGGTGTACATGGGAAAGATGTGAGCAATAGCTGCATCTTACCTTTCATTTGAAGGCAAAAGTATGCAAATAACATCCTTCACATGCCACAATGAAATGTCATGCAGATAGAGCCTGAATTATAAGTACTCTTTATGTGCGTCCACCCAACCCTGAAGTCGCTCGAAGACATCCTTCTCTTTCCACTCACTAATATTGGCAACAAATACTCCCGTAGCAAATGGACAAGCAGAGCCATCAATATCAAGGTCCAGGATATGACTGTGATGGAGGTTGATGTGTGAAGCATATCTTGGTCGACCCATGGCACCACCTGCTCGAGCAGATGAACTACTGCAATCTTGTGCAAATGCTCCATAGGTATTAGGTTGAATCTTCACAGCATATAACTCCATGATGTCACCTAAAATACACATTAATTACAAGGATATATTCATAGAACTACATTTTAGATTATAATGAAAGTTTTGAGTGTATACTATTATAATGAAAGGTTGCTGCCTGCTATTTGAATTTGATGAACTTAATGATAAACTTTTGCAAAAATAATTTTCTATGATTTCAGAGCTGGTTTCAGCAGCAATTGAAATTGAAATGTTAGTGTAGTGTGTTTAGTACATCTTTGTCATCCCAAGCAATAAAGGATTTTGGGTGTGTTGGAGTTTGTTAATGAAGAATGCTCCAACTAATGTGTTCTAACTATAGCAAATAAAAAGTATTTGATGAGGAGTAGATGCTGATATTCATGTTACTTAAGGAACAATTCAAGTTTTGTGGTGTTACAGGAAAGACAGTTATATCAGAGTCTACTGAGATACAGCTCCCTTCATCACAGAAACTGGCAGAAAAGATTACATTTTTGTGCAAATGGTCAAACTGAAATTCTGACACAAAATACTGTAAACAGTACATTACTATATGTTTATGAGGAATTTCAAAGTAAGTATTAAAAAAACAAAACAAAAAATAAAACAAAAACAACAGACAAGCAATCGTGGTATGAAGTGACACTATGTTGGCTTAGGTACTTCATTGAACAGGTTAGCCTTGTTCTCCAGATGTTTCAAGTCAAAGAACTTGGTCATCCACTATTTACTGCAGTCCCATTTTGGACCCTAAAATTTAATTTGGTTTCTCAAGAGCCTTTAAAAGCATTTTTCACATCTAAAGTTACAGTTAGTAACACAGGTATTTTCTTTAACAGGCCCTTTTTTTTTTTTTTTTTTTTTTCAATTGGCTTTACTTTGCACCAACACAGATAGGTTTTATGGCAATGATGGGATAAGAAAGGGCTTGGAATGGGAACAAAGCAGCTGTGGCCTTAATTAAGGTACAGACCCAACATTTATCTGGTGTGAAAATAGGAAAATCTGGTGTGAAAATAGGAAACAACGGAAAGCCAAGGCTGCCCAAACCCACTATCTCCCGAATGCAAGCTCACAGCTGCATGCCCCTAACCGCACGACCAACTCGCTCAGTTTCTTTAATAGTGAGAAGGAATGGCATGTAGACCCCAAAAGACAGTCTGAGTAAAATGGGGAGATCTGCCCATGGGCGAAGAGAATGTTTAGAGAAAATATAACGATATGCACTTTATTAGCTATTCAGTGCATGGGACAATATTTTGAAAAGGCATAATGATAACTAGATAGAAAATGTAAGTGGCAATTTTAAGAGATGGAGGGTGTCAGAATTTTGTCTCACAACAACTCTCTCATGAGCAGAAAGCCAAGAACATGGAGTTGTCACATTTAAATAACTTCAAAAATGACATTGACCTCGATTGTGATCGATGCTGCTATTTTGGGAACAGAAGGACAATGATTAACTGACAGTGCTACTGACTTTGCCAATCTATTATACTAAAATACAATGGAATCCATCAAAAGTACAATTAGAAATAAGACAAGTTCAATCTGGAAACTGTCAAATGTATTTTACCAAAAGCAATGAGAGTGCTAACATTTGTTTTCTGGTGTTGATAACTTTATCTGATCTATGTACTTGATAAACAAACAAATTCAATATTGTGGTAATTGCAGTTTTAAGGAGAAAATGATGACATAATCTGCTTTGAAGTCAAGTGTCAAAAGAACTTTCATTTGCCCATAATTTCTAATTTGCAGTCAAAATTTCAGATTTTGTTATGCATGAATAATATCATTTTCCACCAGTGTCAAGATGAAGTAAATTATGACAGAATAATTATGTTCAGTTCTAAATACTTAAGTACCTTCACTGTGGAACTGAGTCTTTCATGGTACTAGAATCTGGTTGCCTTAATTTGAGCTTTTATACAGTCCAAAAACATATACATATGGTATTTCAGAAGTTTTAGATCTAGAGATAATAAACTAATTAGCATCCTACAGTTCTAGCTTCCATACGGTCAGGATAACGAATGGTGAAAAAAGTAAAAAAGAAACACAATGAACTCGTACCTTGTACAATAATATCATTGTCCATATAAATCACCTTGCCTTCTAAGTTTGGGAAGTAGAGATTCATTTCCATTTTCACTTTCCTCAGGTGAGCAGCTGCCTTGTTCCCACTCAGTGGCACAGTATGTATCTCATAATCCATTGTGTGCAGTTTTGTGGAATGAATCCAAGTCCTATGGAATATAGTTATAAAACTAAATACTCACTGCTTAGAAAATTAAGTTATTATTCAACTCAGTTGCTAAAGACTATTATTTCCATACTTACAATTCAATTTATATAGACAATATAAACGTCATATGAGCTCTAAAGAAAAGAGTGATATTCTCTTTAGAATAGGTGAACCAGTTTTAATACAGGCATATTTTAGACTTTATATAGATTAACTGCATGCTTATGTGCCTGGGCTTCTTTTTTCGGTACAAAAACGGCTCAAGAGATAGAGGTGATCTGGACTGAGGCTAATTCCCAAAATACAAAACTCCATTATCCAGAGCAGTGGTATTTATCTAGAGCAATAGTATTCAACCTAAGTACACATACCCCAGGGGGTACATGAAGACTTCTTTGGAGGTCATACAATTTGAAAGAAGCATGTACGGTATGTTTTGTGAATGATATGAGATAATGAAACCTTTTCTGTAAGAGTGAATCTGTATCACCTTCTTTTTCGAAGAATCTCTATTGCTAATTCTACTGAACAGCTGCACTTGTTACATTAAGCATGCTCCTATAGTTATGAATAATATCTGAATTGTCTGTTTCAAACACCAACAACAATAACAGGGTTTGCAAATGTATGTTACTGATTGATGCTCACTTATAAATACTTAGTACCTTCACTATGGAACTGAAAGTCTTTCATGGTACAAGAATCTGGTGGCCTCTTTTTTTTTTTTTTAAATGCTATTTGTTCGGGGCGTTGACCTAGAAAGATCTTTTGCCCCTACTTGCACCATATGCATGTATTTTGCGTGTATTTTGTAATGGCGGAAGTGTAAAGTGTTGAATGTGAGGAAAGGAACGTTAAGGACGACACAAACACCCAGTCCTCAGGCCAGGGATATTAATAATTTACAATTAAAAACCCCTGACCCGGCCGGGAATCGAACCCGTGGCCGCCGAGTGACAGGCGGACGTGTTACCCCCTACACCGCGGGGCCGGACATCTGGTCGCCTTAATTTGAGCTTTTACAGTAGTATGTGGTGATCATTGTGAGCAAGGTAAATTCCTTTTCTTAAAGTTCCACATTTCACTCTTTAACTCAAATAAGTATAGTAGTAGCAATAATGAAGGTGATGGCAACTAGGGTTATAAGGCAACTACTATTACTACTAATTATAATCTAAACAAAATTAAACATAAGGAATCCAGTAGAGGTATGGGAAACAAATTTAATCACAGTGAAATAACTACTGGTATAAGTTTAAGCATTTTTCACCTAAATATTTGTAGCTTAAGAAATAAAACTCTAGAACTAAATGCATTCGTAAGGGATTATACTTTTGATATACCAGAAAAAAAGGGAGGAAACTTTTCCTGAGTTTTACACTACAGATGCAATCAACAGAGAATGGATAAAAGCCAATTATGCACTGAGACACATCATGACACGTTTTGCAGTTTATGGTTTTCACCACTGTATCTGCACAAGAGACATCTACCGTCAACTGGGAGAACTATGTGTATGCAAACTTTGTGATAACAGATGTGACAGATATCACTAACTGACATGTAAGCACAGAGAAATATCTCTGACAAAATTCTGTGAAAGTGCTTAAGATTTAATATTAAGTACCCTACTCTACTTATGCACATTATGCAAAATTAAATTAAATTATAATTTTGATATACTCTATATTAATGAACATTGGTTGCATAAGAGAGAGGTGGAATTCATTCAGCTTAATGGTTTTATTCTAGCTGATGCATTCTGTTAAACCAATCAGTCTGGAGTGTGTGCTGTATTTCTATCCTTTTTTGCTTGGTATATGAAGTTATGGATGTGTCTCAGTTTTCTGTTGAATATCATTGAGAACCAGTAGCTATTTTGCTTTCTGAATTTAACCTAGTCCTGGTAGCCTTTTATCGTCTTCCTTCCAGCAGTATAAATATCTTTCTTATTGATAAGATATTAAAGTCTAGGCCTAAAATAATAATAATAATATGTGGGGACCTTAATGTAGATCTTAGATTTTCTTATAAAGAAAGTAGCATGGTTTGTAATCTTTTTAAATGTTATGGATTATATCGTACTGTTAATGAACCAATACGTGGACAGTCCTGCTTAGACAATATCTTCACTGATTTTAGCCCTCAATGTTTTCAGGTATGAGTTGTTAATCCTTGTCTATCTGATCATGCTGGGGTAATATTTAATGTACTTCAACCTGGTAAAACAAATGAAAATCCAAACTCACTGATCATCAAAATCAAAATCTCTTTATTTGCAAATGAGGTGTCTACCTCGGTGGCAAATGGTACACTAAAATACATTATTGTCAAGCACTAAATTTTAAATTAACAAGAGAAGAAATTTTTTTTCCCTAGAATAATATACAATTTATGCCAACAATTTTTTCTATTAAACAAACAGATCATCCTTAATAAATTTATATTGTTTACAAAATTCTACTTATAATATCTCATAGTCAACTCATATACAGTATGTGGAATTACTTCAAATAATACTATGCAACTGGTATAAGATTAAAATTTACATTGCATTTATTTACGTTTTTTTTCTTTTTACCCAATTTGGAACCTAAGTAGCATAACGACCTGCTGCGTCTTAACCAGAGCCCCCTTTTGCCACCACTTTTCAGAGTTCCTGAAGGGCCTTCACAGCTACCGTAATGGTCCCAGGGCCCTCGAAGTCCCCACTGTACTTCACCCCTACAGGCAGTCCCCTACTTTGGCTGTCCAAACTCCATGGATCAGGGGATGGAATTAATTTTTTTTTTAACACACATTTTTAAATTTACAATAGCCTGCACTGGTCGAATGCCCTCTAACATTTCATTTGTTTTCCCTGTTGCTGTTTATTCTCTTCTTGAATACCTGTACAGATTTTGGAAAAGGATCAAACACTACCCATGGTAAACTGTTCCACTCCTTCACGCCCTTCCCAATGAATGAAAATTTACCCCAGTCGCTTCTGCTAAAATTTCTTCTAATTTTATACTTGTGGTCAGTTCTGCCAATATAATTATTTTCCAACTGAAGCCTCTCACGGATTTCTCCCCTTGCTTCTTCTCCTGTATAGGCTCTATATAATCCTATAAGTCTAGTTTTCTCCCTTCTCTTACTTAGAGTTTCCCACCCAAGTTCCTCTAACATTTCTGATACACTACTGTTTCTCCTGAAATCCCCTGTTACAAATCTTGCTGCTTTCCTCTGCACACTATTTATTTCTTTTATTAGGTATTCTTGGTGAGGATCCCAAACATTGTTTGCATATTCCAATAATGGACGAACCATACTTAAGTAACTTTTTTCTTTTAATTCTTTGTTGCATCCTTTAAGTAGCCTCATTATGACATGTAACGATCTGTATGCTTTCCCAACAATGTCATCAACATGACCCTTCCAGTGCAAATTACTTTCAAATCTCACACCTAAGTATTCGCACTTGCCATCTTTTGGGATAACTACCTCATCCAAAGTATATTCAAATTCAGTTTTAAAGCTCCTGTTTGTAAATGTTGTAACAGTTGATTTGCCTCCATTAACCTTCATATTATTTTCTTCAACCCACTGTTGGATACTTTCAAGGTCCCTTTGTAATTCTGAGCAATCCGCAATGTTATTTATTTCCCTATAAACAATTATATCATTATATTATTTTCTAACCGGTCACCACCCTCTAGGACCCCGGAAATATCCCAGCGGTGATGAGGTTAATAACCTTACCCCACCAGTTGAGGGAAAAGAAGGAGATAGGAAAAGAGAGAGAGAGAGAGGGAGAAAAAGAGAGAGAGAGAGAGAGAGAGAGAGAGAGAGAGAGAGACAGAGACACTGGTGTGAAGGTTGCTATTGTGTCCGCCCCAAGAGGGTAGTTTAAGCGAACACAAGAGAAAACAAGGGCGAAAAAGAAGCAACAAGTCACAGTACATCAAAAAATTCCAAGGATAAAAACGGCACCAGCCAACAACATGATACTAAAATTACCCAAAGGAAGAAAAAGAGACACTTACCCAAAACGTGGAGGAAAGCGACTTAAGGTCCGTGGACAACCAAACAAGAAAATAGTTGCAGCGCTGCACCAAATGTGGTAAATGAAAACCAACTTTTAAGTGATATGAAAAAGGAAACTTTAATAGACATTTAAATGAGAGGTAACATTTCAAGATAATATTAGGAGTGGACCTAGGTTCATTATAAATTCAGAAAATACTTTGAACCATATTGTTTAAAAGAAAGTAAATACTTGACTAACAATAATTGGATTAACCTGCAAGAAATTAATATGATTAATAAATAAATAACCAATGAGGCAGCTTTAAAAAAGAAAATGCAGACTTCATTTAACAAAATAAAGGAACTAAATCGTAAAAATCAACAAGGAAAAAAAAACAACAGTGACCTCCATACCGTCAAACAAGATAATTAAATATTGATTTAAGTGTGATCGATCACGCGTTTAAGAAAAAAAAACAAATACCATGTTTAGTAAACAAACCCTAGTCCCATGACCTTTAGGCCGGTTGCCTTTTAACTTTACCACAATTCGTTCCAATTTCTACCAAGGACAATTTCCAAGGGCACACGAAATTAAAGGAAGGAGTTACACTTTTCGCCCAGCCAAAGAACGAGACGAAACGACCAAAGGTAGGCCGAAATAAATCACTTTATATGAAATAAATGCCAACGATACCAGGCAACAAAAATATTTTCATCCCACAAGAACACATCAACCAACAACAACCGCGGTAAAACAAAACCCCACAACAATTACCCAAACACACGTTGCCATAGTAACGGACAAAACAAAGCACGGTCTACAAAAGAGAAGAAACCAACGGTTTAAAATCAAAAATAAAACAGAGATCCCGGAAACAATGCAAAAAGAACAAAAAGGAGGAATAAAACCCAAAAGGCAAGGAACCCGAAGGAAAGCTAACCCCGCTACCTTGGAAACTGCGCCTTGGTTCACACCTTATTGTACAATCAAGTGCAAAAAAAACTTTTACAGAATTTTACGATAAACATACAATTTTTTTTTCACCGTGCGAACTGCATTCTAAAATGATTAATTGCCGAAACCGTTTCCTAACGTTCACAGACGCACACGATATCCAGCACAATTTTCGAAGAGGAAGTCTTAATCCAAATATTATTATTATTATTATTACAGTTATCTTGAAGTACGCCGAAACACATAAATCTTCTTGCTTCCCCAGAAATACTTTAATCCAAAACAGTTACATACCTTTGAGTCCAGAAAAATTGAGAAGTTCAAACCTTGGCCATTGTTATTGAAGACCGGCAACCACGAGGCCGTGAACTAAAGTTGTTCACCAAGGATCCTGGGGATTATCGTAGCAAAAACATAATCCAGTGAAACAGTAGGAGGCCAGCAACTAATAGAGTAAGGGATAATCCCTCTTAAGTTGGTTTCATGGGGGTTTCAGCACCACCATCCGCCGCATAGCGGAACACTCACATACACGTCTATCCATGGCGGCTACAGGACGCCGACTCCCACCGGCAAGCAAGCGAGGAGCAGGCCAGTTTTGCCTGGTAGGAGGACTGCGCATGCGCGACCAACCAGAGCTAGGAGAACGCCCCACGGCTTACATTAGCATTAAACGAGAAGTCGAGCATTGAATTGACACAGATATTCTAGGGCTCACAGGCCAGTTCAAAATGTTTATAAGGGGGAGGCTCACATTATTTAATATCGTCTCAGCCCTCCCGCCCCGAATCGACGACAAAATCTCATGCATAACACGATGATGATGTGGTGGTCACATATATACTAAATTTGGGCGAAGTAGTCCAACAGGAAACGACCACCAAGATTAACTAATTTCAGTTAGAAGTTCACATGACCAGGTTAATAGTCCAATACACAGTTCCATATCACATAGTTTTTAGAAATAATTGGCGGGGTGCGATCAACAACAGTGTCCAGAAACGTTAACCGAGCACTCGGAAAATCACCAGAGTAAAGTTTGTCATCAAATAGAGTGCACAATGACCAGAGTTCGCCAAATATTCAGTTTCACCCAATACACATAGTTTTCAATGCATCAGACAATGATATAGTTTATGACACATGACGCAGTTCACCTTGGGGTTCGGCAACTCTCACACTAATCACAGATATACTGACCCAAAATTAAACGAAAACCACACGACTATAAGTCCACGCATCCAGGTTATTTTCTCAAGCACGGTGGTAAATTAATTTTCAATGCATGAATACCTTTACAAGTCTCCTTTGATATTAAGGGAATGCATGATCTCGGGTTGCAAAGGGTGACAACAGGGGATAGAAACGCACAACGGGATCAGGGGAGGACCAAAGAAGGCGCAATTGGTGAATGTAATCTTCAAAATAAGTGAACCGTCAAATCTAGATCCATACAGTTTTGTTACGCTTGATTGAGTCAGGGCCACGGTACACCACTCAAATATAGAAGTGAGTAGTCAACAGGGTAAGCACCAGTCAGTACACGGAGTATCCATAATACCAGAATGGAACGAGCAACCACACCCATCACCATAGCCAAACAAGACCTCAAACTTCAACACTCGATTCGGTTAGCAACCCAATACCCAGGTTTTAAAAATTACAGCAAAAACAACAACCCATAATCAAGAGCATCAACCACAACATAAGGTGCCATAACCGCAGTGCCAAATAGCAATATTCCACAGAAGTACAGATCAGAAACTCTGAGTGAAACAACACCTAGTCCACAAGTACCATCACAACGGTACAACGGCTTACCACCACTAACTAAACATAAATAAATATGACATAGGTCAAGAAGGTTTTTCATCTAGACAAAGATCATTATACAGGAGTACACCAAAGAAGGCAAGTTAAGTCCAAGATATTGAATTTAGTAGATACAGGGCCACGACACAGTGAAGAATCGACCACTAACAGATTCCGAGATCCACTGACAAGAGCATTAGGAAAAGAAAAAATTTCAAATACAGGTTCAACTTCCCACATCAAAATACACCACCTAGTTGAATAAGAGTGAGGACAAGAAACCAAAACGCAATAGATAAATCCAGCTTCAAGAAGTCAGAGTTAGGGTATTAAATATGGAAAATCCAAGGCTTAAAAGGGTTAACATGTTTAGAGCAAGGGAAGGATTGACTGGACCAGTTGGAGACTTCTTAAGGTATCCAGATGGAGGGTTCGCGAACAGTCTGTCATCGACAACAAAACAGCCAAGCAACACCAAGCAACCGCACACATCATTAGTCACAAATAAGCAACATGGACTAAACGGGACAGAAATAGGGATAGAAGAAACACAGGAGGGAACACAATCTGGAATCAGTAACCAACCTACTACACAGAACCTTAAATACACATTAATTCCACAATGGCCAGCCAATCAAATTAAAAGGCAAAATAAAACCTCAGATCGGAAAACCAAAATGGAAAATTTCGAGCAATGACGCACACAACGTACACCACCGGATACCCAATAGGGTCTCGGCATTACCCGGTCTACAAATAAGTGACTTTTCCATCACACTGTCGCTCTACAGCCAACAGGTACTTTCTCCTATCCACCAGGAGAGCAAGCAAATAAAACATAAGTGGCGGAATACGAGGCGGGTCCATGGAAAATGCTCACAGTAGCATGAAGAAGGCAGAACTCTACAAGAAGACCCCATAATCTACTCGCAGGAAGATTCCAGTACCGACCAAGGGAGCACTACTCCGTCCCATACCAGAGTAGCAAACCCAGAGCACGGTAAGATGACAAACACCAAAGTCAACAGACACAAGAGATCCACTGTGAAGAATGAAACACCATAGAGTGGTAGGTAAAATTAAAATGAGCATTACAGTAGAAGAAGTTACAGACACGACATCAGATCAATAGGAAATGCATGGGAGACAGGGAAAGAAAACCCGAGCAAACAAAACAGACACATTACTGAAAACCAACAAGCTAATTCTGAGAGTAGTAGATTCATGTAGAAGAAAATGGCCATATCCACAGAACACGGAGGTAAATCAAAGACAGACACGAACACTGCCCATACCAAGGTGCCAACATCACCAAATAATACAACACAAAGAATAACCCAAACCATGACCAACCACACCGGACATGTGTCAGCTCCACAAAGGGATTAAAGGAACACTAACATCCTCAACAACATGCCGTGAAGTTCTCATGCCACCCCAAAATAAATCCCCAAAAATAATCCACGGTACCGTCACAACACAACCACCTTACATATGTCCAAAGCCATCCCAATGAAGGTTCAAAAGGGC
Organism: Anabrus simplex; assembly: GCF_040414725.1. Classification (NCBI taxonomy): domain Eukaryota; kingdom Metazoa; phylum Arthropoda; class Insecta; order Orthoptera; family Tettigoniidae; genus Anabrus; species Anabrus simplex. Next base: position 292,783,767 of record NC_090270.1, on the reverse strand, counting down.
ATATACCACCCCTCAGGCAGAGGATCATCAACAACACAACACAAGACCCGACAAGTAGATATGGTAAGGAATACTTGAACCCACAACTCAAAGGAATTAGATAAGTACCAATAGGTTAACCAAATTTTGACAACACATATTCTAGGCCTATAATTACCACGGTAGTGCACGATACCAAAATGGAGTGAATAATCGGGCATAAGAAACACTCAACCACCAAGTAATGTTTACAGCAGGATGAAATCCAAAGCAGTAGTTCAGAAAAGGTCAGTCAGATTAATTACTACACAGCAAGGCAAGTTACGAGTAGCAAAACTTGAAGTGGCCCAGACACCAGATAAATATCCTAGAACTAGTTGATAGGTTACACGAGGAAGATGGTTCACGACACACCAGAAATAGCTAAGTACGTCCGACCAATAATCAGGAAGGAAAAAACCAGTTAAAACTATAATAGCTCAGGCACAAGGCCATCCAGTTATCCCAACCTAATACCGGCCAACATGGCCCAACCACAACTGATGACTGCCTCACGAGCAGTTGACAGAAAGATAATTCCAATTACAAACCAAGACCAGACATACATACATATTCACGGGTGGGATGATGAAATGAAAGGACACACAAACCGACAACACACAGCACTCAGTCAAAGCAGAAACACACCACAGCTCGGTAATGATTGAGGCACATCATATAGGCAGATTTCAATATACCAAATTCCACACAAGGATGGGAACACCTCACTAGTAACAGGTCAAATAAACCAGACAGGATCTCACAAGGGTGCATATTTAACGCCACACTAAAAGCCAACTACACTTCAGATAACAGAAACTTAAACCAAAATTTAAAGAAATAATAAAAGACAAGTAAGGTTAAGCAATTTCCAACTTAAAAACCAACCAAAGAGCACAGAAACATTACAGGCTAGATAAGTTTCAAAATACCATGATATTGTCCACTAGATTATCAGACACTAACAGCCAAGAACGGTCACTGGCATGGAAACAACAGAGGTTAGCCATAAGTTAGTAGGGGCAAATAACTTACCCACACAGCACCAATTAAATGAAAAGCACATACGACCACCAATACCATAACACCAGGTCACATTTCAAAACCATGAAAGGGCATAACACATCACCGTTGCACTTCAGCACATAACCGATTACACATATGAGTAGGCATATTTGGACATGATTAGTGGCCAGGTCAAATTATAATCAGAATCACACACCAGAGTTAACGCAGTAAGAAGGTATTAAATTTAGAAGACAAATAAATGGTTAGCATGTACACCACCAAGGTACCATACAGGAAATATGCTAGAAATGATAATAACCACATTAAGTCTCGGAGCCCAAAGCAAGGCCAGAACAGGTAACACAACAAGGTGATCCCAGGACACCCTATGTCACTCTCCAAAAGCAACCGAGCAACCTTCACATAACATAATGATCAGAAAAGCTCTCCACGATTAAACCAGATTAATTCCCACCGAAATCGCAACCACAGTATGCAGGTAGGCAGCAAAAATACAAGGTTGACAGCCAGTACACATAATACAGGACATGTACCAACCGGTAGTACACCAGTAGCCCTGAGTCAACCAAGTCATACTCCATTACAAGTTGTTCAATTATTACAACTTCCACCAACCCAGAATAATTAATTACATGCAATCACTCACCAAATCCGCCAGGAAAAAGGAAGAAAAATTTACAGGTCACCTCGAAACAGCAAGGCAGAAGCAGAATTCACAGCACCGGTACCCAAAGGGTTTCAAAATCATAATCAGCAAGTAGATAAGTCCATACAGCTCAGCATAAACACAGTTGAAAGCAACAGGGAACTCCAAAACACAGGTACATGAAACAAATAACATAGGGAATTACACGAGATCCTTGCATTTCCTTTTACAATAGTTATTGACAACAACACCTTTAGTTTTTCAATTTTTGATTTCCATCCGCCAACATTCGCCACAGCACTGCACCGAGCAAGGGTAGGAGGGGAGGAAAGTTAGGCTGCACAAGGCAGAAACAACAGAGATTAGGCAGCAGAGCAACAACAGTGGAACAACAAACAACCACCGCTCTGCTACCACTCTAACCGGTCACCACCCTCTAGGACCCCGGAAATATCCCAGCGGTGATGAGGTTAATAACCTTACCCCACCAGTTGAGGGAAAAGAAGGAGATAGGAAAAGAGAGAGAGAGAGAGGGAGAAAAAGAGAGAGAGAGAGAGAGAGAGAGAGACAGAGACACTGGTGTGAAGGTTGCTATTGTGTCCGCCCCAAGAGGGTAGTTTAAGCGAACACAAGAGAAAACAAGGGCGAAAAAGAAGCAACAAGTCACAGTACATCAAAAAATTCCAAGGATAAAAACGGCACCAGCCAACAACATGATACTAAAATTACCCAAAGGAAGAAAAAGAGACACTTACCCAAAACGTGGAGGAAAGCGACTTAAGGTCCGTGGACAACCAAACAAGAAAATAGTTGCAGCGCTGCACCAAATGTGGTAAATGAAAACCAACTTTTAAGTGATATGAAAAAGGAAACTTTAATAGACATTTAAATGAGAGGTAACATTTCAAGATAATATTAGGAGTGGACCTAGGTTCATTATAAATTCAGAAAATACTTTGAACCATATTGTTTAAAAGAAAGTAAATACTTGACTAACAATAATTGGATTAACCTGCAAGAAATTAATATGATTAATAAATAAATAACCAATGAGGCAGCTTTAAAAAAGAAAATGCAGACTTCATTTAACAAAATAAAGGAACTAAATCGTAAAAATCAACAAGGAAAAAAAAACAACAGTGACCTCCATACCGTCAAACAAGATAATTAAATATTGATTTAAGTGTGATCGATCACGCGTTTAAGAAAAAAAAACAAATACCATGTTTAGTAAACAAACCCTAGTCCCATGACCTTTAGGCCGGTTGCCTTTTAACTTTACCACAATTCGTTCCAATTTCTACCAAGGACAATTTCCAAGGGCACACGAAATTAAAGGAAGGAGTTACACTTTTCGCCCAGCCAAAGAACGAGACGAAACGACCAAAGGTAGGCCGAAATAAATCACTTTATATGAAATAAATGCCAACGATACCAGGCAACAAAAATATTTTCATCCCACAAGAACACATCAACCAACAACAACCGCGGTAAAACAAAACCCCACAACAATTACCCAAACACACGTTGCCATAGTAACGGACAAAACAAAGCACGGTCTACAAAAGAGAAGAAACCAACGGTTTAAAATCAAAAATAAAACAGAGATCCCGGAAACAATGCAAAAAGAACAAAAAGGAGGAATAAAACCCAAAAGGCAAGGAACCCGAAGGAAAGCTAACCCCGCTACCTTGGAAACTGCGCCTTGGTTCACACCTTATTGTACAATCAAGTGCAAAAAAAACTTTTACAGAATTTTACGATAAACATACAATTTTTTTTTCACCGTGCGAACTGCATTCTAAAATGATTAATTGCCGAAACCGTTTCCTAACGTTCACAGACGCACACGATATCCAGCACAATTTTCGAAGAGGAAGTCTTAATCCAAATATTATTATTATTATTATTACAGTTATCTTGAAGTACGCCGAAACACATAAATCTTCTTGCTTCCCCAGAAATACTTTAATCCAAAACAGTTACATACCTTTGAGTCCAGAAAAATTGAGAAGTTCAAACCTTGGCCATTGTTATTGAAGACCGGCAACCACGAGGCCGTGAACTAAAGTTGTTCACCAAGGATCCTGGGGATTATCGTAGCAAAAACATAATCCAGTGAAACAGTAGGAGGCCAGCAACTAATAGAGTAAGGGATAATCCCTCTTAAGTTGGTTTCATGGGGGTTTCAGCACCACCATCCGCCGCATAGCGGAACACTCACATACACGTCTATCCATGGCGGCTACAGGACGCCGACTCCCACCGGCAAGCAAGCGAGGAGCAGGCCAGTTTTGCCTGGTAGGAGGACTGCGCATGCGCGACCAACCAGAGCTAGGAGAACGCCCCACGGCTTACATTAGCATTAAACGAGAAGTCGAGCATTGAATTGACACAGATATTCTAGGGCTCACAGGCCAGTTCAAAATGTTTATAAGGGGGAGGCTCACATTATTTAATATCGTCTCAAGGGGATGGAATTAATTTTTTTTTTTTAACACACATTTTTAAATTTACAATAGCCTGCACTGGTCGAATGCCCTCTAACATTTCATTTGTTTTCCCTGTTGCTGTTTATTCTCTTCTTGAATACCTGTACAGATTTTGGAAAAGGATCAAACACTACCCATGGTAAACTGTTCCACTCCTTCACGCCCTTCCCAATGAATGAAAATTTACCCCAGTCGCTTCTGCTAAAATTTCTTCTAATTTTATACTTGTGGTCAGTTCTGCCAATATAATTATTTTCCAACTGAAGCCTCTCACGGATTTCTCCCCTTGCTTCTTCTCCTGTATAGGCTCTATATAATCCTATAAGTCTAGTTTTCTCCCTTCTCTTACTTAGAGTTTCCCACCCAAGTTCCTCTAACATTTCTGATACACTACTGTTTCTCCTGAAATCCCCTGTTACAAATCTTGCTGCTTTCCTCTGCACACTATTTATTTCTTTTATTAGGTATTCTTGGTGAGGATCCCAAACATTGTTTGCATATTCCAATAATGGACGAACCATACTTAAGTAACTTTTTTCTTTTAATTCTTTGTTGCATCCTTTAAGTAGCCTCATTATGACATGTAACGATCTGTATGCTTTCCCAACAATGTCATCAACATGACCCTTCCAGTGCAAATTACTTTCAAATCTCACACCTAAGTATTCGCACTTGCCATCTTTTGGGATAACTACCTCATCCAAAGTATATTCAAATTCAGTTTTAAAGCTCCTGTTTGTAAATGTTGTAACAGTTGATTTGCCTCCATTAACCTTCATATTATTTTCTTCAACCCACTGTTGGATACTTTCAAGGTCCCTTTGTAATTCTGAGCAATCCGCAATGTTATTTATTTCCCTATAAACAATTATATCATCTGCATACAATCTTATTTTTGATGTTATATTGTTCCCTAAATCATTTGTGTATATTAAGAAAAGTAACGGACCGATTATACTACCCTTGCGATTCCCTTCCAAACTTTCTCTTCCTGTGATATATTATTTCCTACTTTGACTTTCTGAACCCTTGAATTTAGAAATGTTCTTATCCAATGTATAACCCTTACGTCCAATCCTATTCCCTCCAATTTCTTTAATAATATTCCATGTTCCACTCTATCAAACGCTTTGGAAAGATCTATGGCTATGCAATCTAACTGGCCTCCTGAATCTAATTGATCTGATATGTCCTGCTGAAATCCCACCAGTTGTGCCTCACAAGAAAATTTCTTTCTAAATCCATACTGGCTCCTCATGAACCAACTTTTATCATCACATATCCCTCTGATGTACTATGCTACTAAACTCTCCAGTATTTTACAAACTATACTGGTCAGGCTGATTGGTCTGTAGTTCTCTGGTTTCCTTTTATCACCCTTTCCTTTATAAATTGGTATTATTATAGATTCCTTCCATTCTTTTGGTATTACACTATTATTTATGACATAGTCAAAGAGAAATTTTAAATAAGGCACTATGTACCACCCCACTGTCTTTAATACCTCCCCAGTAATTTGATCACTTCCTGCTGCTTTTCCTTGCTGAAGCAGTTGGATTTCTCTGAAAATATCTTCATTTGTGAATGAGAAGCTTCTTGTTTCCCTATGTGTCTCTCCCTCTCTATCTTCTGTTACTGTTTCCAACTCCTGACAATCTTCTACTGAATCTCTGAATTCCCTACTAAATAGATTTGCTTTCTCAGTATCTGTTGAATAGTGTTCACCCCCCTTCTCCCACCATTGTAGGAATTTGGATTCCTTTTCCTTTTTGATTCCTAATACACTGACTGACAGAGCAAATGCAACACCAAGAAGGAGTGGTTCGAAAGGGATGAAAGTTGGGGAAAAAAGAGAGACGGCACGGATGAATAATTGATGTTTATTTCAAACCGATATGCAGGTTACACAATGCGCATGGCATCGACTCAGTAGGATGTAGGACCACCGCGAGCGGCGATGCACGCAGAAACACGTCGAGGTACAGAGTCAATAAGAGTGCGGATGGTGTCCTGAGGGATGGTTCTCCATTCTCTGTCAACCATTTGCCACAGTTGGTCGTCCGTACGAGGCTGGGGCAGAGTTTGCAAATGGCGTCCAATGAGATCCCACACGTGTTCGATTGGTGAGAGATCCGGAGAGTACGCTGGCCACGGAAGCATCTGTACACCTCGTAGAGCCTGTTGGGAGATGCGAGCAGTGTGTGGGCGGGCATTATCCTGCTGAAACAGAGCATTGGGCAGCCCCTGAAGGTATGAGAGTGCCACCGGCCGCAGCACATGCTGCACGTAGCGGTGGGCATTTAACGTGCCTTGAATACGCACTAGAGGTGACGTGGAATCATACGCAATAGCGCCCCAAACCATGATGCCGCGTTGTCTAGCGGTAGGGCGCTCCACAGTTACTGCCGGATTTGACCTTTCTCCACGCCGACGCCACACTCGTCTGCGGTGACTATCACTGACAGAACAGAAGCGTGACTCATCGGAGAACACGACGTTCCGCCATTCCCTCATCCAAGTCGCTCTAGCCCGGCACCATGCCAGGCGTGCACGTCTATGCTGTGGAGTCAATGGTAGTCTTCTGAGCGGACACCGGGAGTGCAGGCCTCCTTCAACCAATCGACGGGAAATTGTTCTGGTCGATATTGGAACAGCCAGGGTGTCTTGCACATGCTGAAGAATGGCGGTTGACGTGGCGTGTGGGGCTGCCACCGCTTGGCGGCGGATGCGCCGATCCTCGCGTGCTGACGTCACTCGGGCTGCGCCTGGACCCCTCGCACGTGCCACATGTCCCTGCGCCAACCATCTTCGCCACAGGCGCTGCACCGTGGACACATCCCTATGGGTATCGGCTGCGATTTGACGAAGCGACCAACCTGCCCTTCTCAGCCCGATCACCATACCCCTCGTAAAGTCGTCTGTCTGCTGGAAATGCCTCCGTTGACGGCGGCCTGGCATTCTTAGCTATACACGTGTCCTGTGGCACACGACAACACGTTCTACAATGACTGTCGGCTGAGAAATCACGGTATGAAGTGGGCCATTCGCCAACGCCATGTCCCATTTATTGTTCGCTACGTGCGCAGCACAGCGGCGCATTTCACATCATGAGCATACCTCAGTGACGTCAGTCTACCCTGCAATTGGCATAAAGTTCTGACCACTCCTTCTTGGTGTTGCATTTGCTCTGTCAGTCAGTGTATATGAATACATCTTTTTCCATTTCCCTTTGTGGTCATTACCCTCTTGAAGTATGCCATTCATATATTTCTCTTTTGCTTCCTTTATCACTCTATTCAGTTCCCTCATTAGCTTTTTTCTAGTTTCTCTATTCTCCCTACCCTCTTTGATTTTCCTGTTTACTATTCTACATTTTCTTTTTAATTTCCTTATTTCCCTTGTATAATAAACAGGGTCTGAAGTCATTTTACCCTTCTTAACAGGTACAAATCTATTCCCTCTTTCCCAAATGATTCCTTTAAATTTAGCCCAAAGTGTATCCACATTACTCTCTTCACTTATCCAACAACTGAATTGTGATTTAAGGTAAGTCCCAAATTCATCAACTTTAGTTTTTCTGTATAAATTCTTGTCTTGTGTGACCCTCTTATTAAGCATTTTTGGTACAAGTCCTACAACCATTATTACAGCCTTATGGTCACCTATGCCTTCAATTACCTCAGTTTTATCAACAATTTCCCATGGTTTAACCAAGAATACATCTAGCAAGTTGTTGAGACGAGTCAATTCTTGTACTACTTGTGTAAACCCTCCCTCCCAAATTAACTTATTTGCCAGTTTCAATATTAGAAAAATTACACAACAGAATATTGAGTTACTGGTACTTAAGAGTTATTTAGTGCATGTGTTTTCAGAAAACTGGAGTATTCAGTTCTAGAATGTTGTAATATGTTTTTCAGTGTCATTATTGAAGTGTTTAACTATTATTGTCCCCTTATATGGACTAAGAAATCTACTGATCATCAGAAAACTAAACATGAAGTAAAATGGTATACTGCTGAACATAAAGTTTTATAAAGAAAGGTTATGCTCTTCTATACACTACATAATTTCCAGAACACATTAAATACCAAAAAGGCACATGTTTGCATATGGAACAAATTTAAAGTGGCACTCAGAGAGCTGAAATTTCTGAAAATATTGATTTTTATACAAAATTCTAAGAATTCGTGTAAAGCAGCTTGAACAGTAATTAAGGGTGTTGCATCATCTACAGTACTACAAAAACCTGAGGCTATAAATGATCCTAATTTAATAATTACTTCATCCATTCAGTGGAAGGCATCTGTTATAAATTTCAACAATCAAGTAGTATGGCTATTGAAACGATAAGAAGCTTAAATTTCAAACTGACTTACATTTCAAATGGAGAATGGTTGTCTGTGAAGAAGTGGAAAAAAGTTGTTAATAATATGAAACCTTCAAACAGCAAGGTCACTATGGCTTTACCAACAACATTTTAAAATTGCTCGTTAGTTTTATCTCTATCCCCTGACAAAGATCATAAAGTAGTTAAGCAGAAACAAAAACAGATGCAAATGGATCGAATCATGGCTAAGTCAATGCATTCCACATTGTTCCGTGAACAACAGGAGAAATATGTAGATGTAAAACAGTCATCGTTATGGCTAATGAGGGGGAATATATCTCTACAGGAAGTAGGAATGTTCTGTAAGATACAAGACAGAAACATCTTTAGTCATGGGAGTATATTCCAGAGGTGCCCACACTGCAACTAGGTCAGTAAGATACTAGACCATCTGGCAATACAATGTGGACGAATGCTTAATTTGGACTACAAGAAACGCCACAATGATGTCAGATGCTTGCATTTCATGTTCACCAAAAAGTATGGGCTGAATAATTCTAAGAAAATAAGGAACTATAAAGTGGAAAATGCCATATCCAATCAGCGGATTAGAATAAAGTCAGACGACATCAAACAGACTGAGCTTCACCTTGAACACAACAAACTGGATCTGATGATACATGATCTTGTAAAGAATGAAATCCTATTAATTGAATTTGGAATCACAGAAGAAAAAAAAAATATCCTGAAACAGACTGAAGCCACTAAAGGAGGAAAGTATGAGATGCTAGCCAAAGAACTCTCACTTATGTACAATGGAGCCAAGGTGACGATGGTTCCTGTGGTAATAACGTGGGACGGGCTAGTCACCAACTTGTTCAAAAAGCACATGGACAAACTGGAAGCGAGCAAACAGCTACAGGCCTACTTACAGACCATCATACTAAAAAGAACGTGTGAGAGTGTGCTAATCGACTTCATATGAGGCAACTTGGATAATGAGTTATGGACGGAGGACTTGCAAAGAATGATGGACCAGATGGAGGCGGTCCTGGTACTGTAAATGGTGTGCAAAAAGTGTGTATATAAATGCGTAGAATCATTGGATGTAACATGGACTTGAAAACCAATTGAATAAATTATTATTATTATTATTATTATTATTATTATTATGCTGAATGAATGAGATTATTCTAGTGGATAAGGAAGTGTAATGCTCCAAGACACCTAAGTAGGAACCACTCATTGGCATTCTAAGTACACTTGCATGTGGTCTTTATAGGATTAATAGGATTAATCTTTTAAGTGATGTATTCTTCAGCATAATAGGATTGTGATTGTGGTTATTTATATTGATTTTTATATGATACTATGTTATCTGTGTTTTCGTCAGTATATTTTTTTGATATAATCTTTTCAAATTGAATGTGTATACATCTTCAGTCTGGGAAGCCATATTTGTTTATTTACTTAAAGTGCTTAGTTACCATAGCACTTGAATGATCAGCTGGTGATCACGTAAGTACGGTTAACCGAAGTTTATACACCTCTGCTGACACATCATGCATTGAGATGGATGATTCAAACAGAAGTAATGTTTCAGCTAATGACAAAAGTAATTCCTCTCAGCCTGTGTGTAACCATTGCAGGCAACTGTTTAAGTCCACTCGGGAGGTCAATATTCATATCTCAAAAGCACATCCGAATGAGCACCGAACACGGCTAGTGAATAGACAGATAGCTGGGGAATCGAACCACCAAGTAAGTACTGAAATAAATTTAGGATCATCTGCAGAACAAGGGCATGAATCTAGAAAAGAAATAAAACAACAAAACACACATAACTCGTACTACAAAGAGCAAATGGTGATATGGAGGGAAAAGCTACAAGGTGACATCAGTGATTCTGAATTTTTCTTATTTGTAGAAGACTTTCTAAAGTTTCTGTCCACTGCAATTGATTTTTTGCCTGGGTCTAAACACCCAGCAAGGAAATTTTACGAGCCGCGTAAAAAGAAATCGTATGTTAATACGGAAAAAGGATATAAACAAAGTTCAAATCCGCAAAGGTCCGCTAATAGGGATAGAGAAAAAAGACGAAGTAAGTATTTATATCAGTTAACTCAATTTCACATCCACAATCAACGTAGGAAAGCAGTTAGAACTGTCCTTCATGAAAACAATGAAAGATGTCTGATTAATTCTCAACACGTATATGGCTATTTCCATGAAATGTTAGGACATGAAAATAATTGAGTGAGAGAAAATTATCCCCCAAAAGTGAGTGAAGCTACACAAATGGTTTACAATGACACGTTTAATGATGTTATATCTAAAGATGAAATACAGCTTGCAACAAGTAGAATTGTGGTGGACACTTCACTTGGACCTGATTACGTCATCGTCAGAGATATTAAAAGTGACATCGCTTCCGAGATAATTGCCACAATAGCCACTCGTATGCTTCAAACAGGACAGGTACCACCGTGTTTTAGAATGGCAAGAACTGTTCTTATACACAAGGGGGGTGCCCCTGCTGACATTGCAAACTGGAGACCAATCACAATATTTTCTGTTGTTAGGAGAGTAATTGAGCGAGCTCTTGATAAACGCCTGAGAGAATACGTTGCTTTTAATCCACAACAACGGGGATTTATATCTTCAGCCGGCATCCACAACAACGGGGATTTATATCTTCAGCCGGTACACATATCAATACTTCTACACTTGATTCGGTTTTAAATTCTGCGAAACAGAACAAAACTGATCTAACAGTGATTTTTCTAGACGTCAGAAACGCGTTTGACAACATTGGGCACCTTCATTTACATGAGACCTTGAGGACATTAGGAATACCGGAGAAATTAAAGGAACTAATAGTTAATCTCCAGACAAAAAACACTACAAAAATAGAAACTGTAACTGGAAAGACAGCCACCTTAAGCCTAAAATGGGGTGTTATGCAGGGCTCACCTCTTTCTCCCTGTCTCTACAATCTAGCGACAGATCATATTTTAAACGAACTAACTGAAGACTCTCTCAAAAGCCACTATGGATTTTCTTTAGTACCACATCTTCCACCTTTAACGATTGTGGGTTTTGCTGATGACTTGGCTGTCATAGGAAATAGTCGAACAGCAGTACTTGAGCTCTCGAAAATATATATATATATTTTTTTTGCTAGGGGCTTTACGTCGCACCGACATAGATAGGTCTTATGGCGACGATGGGATAGGAAAGGCCTAGGAGTTGGAAGGAATCGGCCGTGGCCTTAATTAAGGTACAGCCCCAGCATTTGCCTGGTGTGAAAATGGGAAACCACGGAAAACCATCTTCAGGGCTGCCGATAGTGGGATTCGAACCTACTATCTCCCGGACGCAAGCTCACAGCCGCACGCCTCTACACGCACGGCCAACTCGCCCGGTCTGGAAAATATTCACAAGGAGATTTCATGAAATAGGGCTTTATATCAACCCAATGAAATGTACGGCAATCTGCATCGAACGCGGAAAGTTAATCGAAGACCCAGCTGAATTTGAGAGCTACGATACATCGAGTTTGCGACGTGGAGAAACAATGATGTAGATGTTGATTCCCATAGGGAATCAGAAATAATTGTTCCGAATGAGTAAATTTATAATACCAATATAAATGGTCCGTTATTGGACATTATAAATTTTCCAGCTAACTCATTCCTGGTTGCCAGCATTTCGCCCCCATGTGCTAGGCTGGGCTCATCAGTTGGTACCCAACACACCTACCAAGACGCTGGATAGTGCATACCGTGGAGGCCACTGCGTAGGCTAATTGTAGCCACCGGCAGTGCCAATGCACTATGAGACACATTGTCTCATTATCAAAAATTGATGCCTGCTTGGCCATCAGATGATGTAGATGTTGATTCCCATAGGGAATCAGAAATAATTGTTCCGAATGAGTAAATTTATAATACCAATATAAATGGTCCGTTATTGGACATTATAAATTTTCCAGCTAACTCATTCCTGGTTGCCAGCGTTTCGCCCCCATGTGCTAGGCTGGGCTCATCAGTTGGTACCCAACACACCTACCAAGACGCTGGATAGTGCATACCGTGGAGGCCACTGCGTAGGCTAATTGTAGCCACCGGCAGTGCCAATGCACTATGAGACACATTGTCTCATTATCAAAAATTGATGCCTGCTTGGCCATCAGATGATGTAGATGTTGATTCCCATAGGGAATCAGAAATAATTGTTCCGAATGAGTAAATTTATAATACCAATATAAATGGTCCGTTATTGGACATTATAAATTTTCCAGCTAACTCATTCCTGGTTGCCAGCGTTTCGCCCCCATGTGCTAGGCTGGGCTCATCAGTTGGTACCCAACACACCTACCAAGACGCTGGATAGTGCATACCGTGGAGGCCACTGCGTAGGCTAATTGTAGCCACCGGCAGTGCCAATGCAATGTCCAATAACGGACCATTTATATTGGTATTATAAATTTACTCATTCGGAACAATTATTTCTGATTCCCTATGGGAATCAACATCTACATCATCTGATGGCCAAGCAGGCATCAATTTTTGATAATGAGACAATGTGTCTCATAGTGCATTGGCACTGCCGGTGGCTACAATTAGCCTACGCAGTGGCCTCCACGGTATGCACTATCCAGCGTCTTGGTAGGTGTGTTGGGTACCAACTGATGAGCCCAGCCTAGCACATGGGGGCGAAACGCTGGCAACCAGGAATGAGTTAGCTGGAAAATTTATAATGTCCAATAACGGACCATTTATATTGGTGGAGAAACAATCCGCTATCTGGGAGTTAAATTTTCAAATGAAATAATTTTTCAACCTACACAGGAGCTTAAAAAATTACAGAATAAAATGGAGAAATTGGTTTCTTCTCCACTATTACAGGCTGTCCAGAAATTTTTTTTTTTTTTTTGCTAGGGGCTTTACGTCGCACCGACACAGATAGGTCTTATGGCGACGATGGGATAGGAAAGGCCTAGGAGTTGGAAGGAAGCGGCCGTGGCCTTAATTAAGGTACAGCCCCAGCATTTGCCTGGTGTGAAAATGGGAAACCACGGAAAACCATCTTCAGGGCTGCCGATAGTGGGACTCGAACCTACTATCTCCCGGATGCAAGCTCACAGCCGCGCGCCTCTACGCGCACGGCCAACTCGCCCGGTGACCAGAAATTTAAAGTAATAAACACAGTTATATGCCCATCTCTCATATACCCATTCCAAACTATCAAGCCAGAGAAGATTCCGAAAAAGTTCCTTGCTGATACAGACATACTAATTCGAAGTGCTCTTAAGGAAATTCTTCAAATACCTGCAGACATTCCTAATGGAATGGTCTACACTGAGAAAAAATATAAGGGGTTGGGACTCTTCTGCGGCACTTGGGAAGCTCTTCAGCACATTAACATCTGTAAGGTACTATTAAGCTCAGGTGACGAATACATCCGTGCTACAAGAAATCTGAAAGAAGAAATAACTCTCTCACTACAATCCCTCAATGTCCCTCCATCTGACAATTTGCTACAATCACGCCTAGAAATAACAGATGCCAGGAAAGTGAGAAGAATACTGAGAGAAAGGGCATTCAGTGAGTGGAGTAACTTGCAGCAGAAAGGAAGAGGTGTATGTTTGTACAATGAATATACTCCTGCCAACTCCTGGATTCGAGACCATCAAGGCTTATCATGTAGTGAATGGCGTGAAGCAATTAAGATGACAGCAAACATTTCAGCAGTTAGATCGGTACCAGGAAAATCTCAGAACGATTCCCTTTGTAGGCGCTGCCTCAAGGAGATTGAAACTCTTGCACATGTTCTGGGATCTTGTCCTCATGGTGAACTTTTAAGGAGTACGCGTCATCATAACATCCGCTCGTTAATTGCGGCAACGCTAAAAGACCATGGTTTCCAGGTATTTGAAGAGGTTCATAGCTTAGCGGATAACGGAAGCCACAGAAGGAATGACATCATTGCTTTCAAGAATAAGAGGAGAGGTTACATCATCGACCCCACAATTCGCTTTGAAAGCCATAAGTTGGAGCCCTCAGATGTTAACCTAGAGAAAAGGAATATTTACTTACCAACAATTCCTTACTACAGGGAGAAATACCAGATAGAGTAAAGTGACACAGTAGGTCTAATGATTGGAGCAAGGGGAACGATTCCCGCTTTTGCCACTAATTTCTGGAAACAGATGTCTCTGCCAGTTACGTTTCGGGAGATTGCCATCATAGCCTTAAGGGGCTCACTGATATTTCTAAGAAATCACTGTTACAATTAGGTTACCTTCAACATTTCTCAAGTACAGTATATCTATTTCCCTTCTCAAAATAAATGCAAAAGTATACTTTGTCGCAATGCAGCCTCTGCATGAGAGGAAGTATTTCATGAAATAGAATAAAACATGTCTGTCTAATTTCTGTGGTCAAATGTGAAGTTGTTGTCCACTCCTTCAACATAAAGGGCCGATTGCAGAAACGATGACTAGTTTTAAGCCTTAGGCATCGTCTACCTAAACAACGTCTAAATCATTCACGATCTTCCATTGCATAAACAATGTTCAGTCGATGTTTAACTAGACATCCCTTAAAGTTTCAATTTTGGTTTGAAAATGGAGACTGAAGTATCTTTCATGTAACTCTTTGCTTGTCGCAACCAATGAAATTCGTCGGTGCGCGCGCCGAACACCAGTCAGCTGTTTGTCTTCCTACACATTACTCAAATATGGCTGAGCATGACTTGCCCACAGATAAGAGTATCGCTTTCGGTGCAAATTAAATCTCATAATATTATTGACACTAAAGCGACACGCCACCGTACGGGGAAGTGTAGCTTTCATTATAATGTTGTTACAGTGAGTGTAATCTACTCATAAATACGGTAGCTTCGACGAAGGGAAGATGAAGCAATAGTAATGTGTAACCGAGTGTGTTGTACGGGCCATATAGATGTAGCTTGCATTCTGGAGATCGTAGATTCGAAACGCATCATCGATAGCCGTGAAGATTGTTTTCCGTAGTTTCCCCATTTTTACACCAGGCAAATACTAGGGCTATTATGGCCACGGCTCTTCTTCCCCAGTCCTCTTTAAACGATAATCACCACCACTTGCCTTTTTCTATCTGATAGTTACCGAAAACCTATGTGATTATATATGTAAAAATCCCATACAACCTACTTTTTAGTTTTCACTATTATGTGTGTTTACTTGGCAGTAAATATAAGTGAATCTCTCCCGATTGATGTATGTGACAGCCCTCAGACGATCGGGACACGTAATTGTGATATGTATGTAGTCGAAGTGACCTATAATTCCATGGAAATTACCCCATGTATATAATAAAATTTATCGATTGCCAAGAATTGTATTCAAGTTGACAGTTACCGGCCTGTCACTTTGTCAGTCTCAAGAAACAAGTCTCTCGTAAAGCGGAACCTTATTTTTTTATTATCTCCCCGTGCATGTCAAACGAATTGCTGCGATTTAGCAGCGGGCGACCCACAGAGAGGCCGTCGGACTAACCTTTCTTCCCGGAATCGTCTCAACATGATAATACAAATTACATATTTCACGGTACATAACCTCTGATTGTGATTCACTCCTGTCACGTGAGGTTAAACAGTGCTCTCGGCAGTGTTTAAACATGACCGGTTGAACATCGGTTTTAGACAGTGTCTAAGTAATAAATAACGTCTCTGCAATGCGGCAGCCATACTTAGGCATTGTTTAACCGTAGACATCGTCTAAATGCTGTTTCTGCAATCGGCCCAAATTATTTTATCAATTAATGACATCTTTTATTTGTTTTCCTCTTAAAAGGATGTATTACTTGCTTATATCAGTTTCCAGCTATTATTTTTTAAATTTTGATTTCTTCCTACATCAAATGCAGGCTGTTATGGAAACAAGAGATGAATACAGTACAGTAAGTACATTAAATACAGTCACATGTTAATACAGAATATTGGTGGTTGGACAATATTCCAAATCCTAATGATCATAAATAATGACAACATAACACAAATAGAAATGGATAAAACATTAATATAAACAAAATATTAGGCCTATATAAACAAATTTACAGAGAATAAACTACCGGTACATAAAATGATCATAATAATGTCAGCCTCTGTAGCCCAATGGTTAGCACAGTTAGCTGCAATCCTTGGTGGCCAGGGTTCGATTCTTGGCACTGCCAGAAATTTAAACATGGCAGGAGGGCTGGCTGTGGATAAAATAGTACATGCAGCTCACCTCCACTGGTGTATGCCTGAAAAGAGCTGCCCCCACCCCAGGACGAGGACATGAGTTTATTTTTTACCATAATAATGCAAACAGGAATGCAGATGATAAACAAGCATAAAGTTGCACTAGCCTTTTTAACTAAGCCATAAATGAGTCTATTAATCTATAAGCCATTTATACATTTTGTTAAATGGGTATTTTAAAAGATCATCAATTGACTTAGAAGTTGCATCAAATTAATGTGTCACACTATATAGGAGAAAGGAATATATCACTGCTGCACCTGCAAAATATTTCACATTAGAACTTTGGCTAGCAAAGTTATTACAAAGAATTCGCAATTATCACAGAGCAGATTTCATAGCTGCAACTACTATTCTGTGCAGAGAAAATGGCCACACAAAAACTTGCAAGTGCTACATGGTTCAACTGTTTATGACACCACGGCTATTAATTAAGAACAGAGAAAACTTATCATAACACCAGGCACCATTAAAAAAAAAAAAACACCAGACAAGAGAGCAGAAGTTAAGAGAGTTCATTCCAAACATAACCAAAAATCTAGGAAAAGGACCCAAATGTCTATTTTGCAAATTTCTCAATTTAGCAGTTGAGAGTTCCTGAATATTTATCTCACAATGACTGCATTATGAAGAAGTAGGCTACAAGCAAATTGTTCTTTTAGCAGCTTCCTACAACAGAACAATTATTCTGTGGTTGCATTTCAATTTGTTTATTTGCTTCTTCTACTTCTTCTCCACTTTATATTTCAGACTAGCTGATGTACCCGTGCTTCACTACAGGTGTTGCGAACGACGAAACAACATATCGGCCGCACATAACAAGGTTCAGTTCCATAGGCGCTCAAATACAATTTTGAAACAAATCAAATGGAGGACCAGACTGCCCCAAACGAGCAGACACAAACACATCACTCACAAGGTGATTCAAACATTTATTACACATGAATAAAACACTGCATATTTACACATTATGTACAACAAATTCGGAGGTACACCAAAACACGTGTACTGCTGCCGGTCGCCATGTTCAGTGTCTGTGTATAAAACAAAAACGCAGCAGCACATTGCCAACTGTTACAAAATGAAATGCGGCAGACGAGTACCAACACAAAAGCCGCAACATACTCCCCCCTTTGAGGGATCTCAACACTCAAAATCAAAGTCAAGTGTTCATGTTCATCACAGACAAATTAATAAAAAAGTAAACTCAGATACAACATATACAAATATACAACTATACAACATCCTTGGGCAATGGACACAATTTCACTATGGCACGGCGCAAAAGACCAGTTTTAGTCTTTACACTGACCACACGAGTAATGTTGTCACAACCAGGATGGAGCTCCTGGATTATACCAGTTTTCCAAACCAGAGGAGGAAGGTTATCCTCCCTTAGAAGCACTAAATCTCCCACAGTTGGAGTCCACTTTCCTATAGAAGACCATTTACGTCTTTGTTGAAGTGATTGTATGTATTCTTTTGACCACCTCTGCCAAAAATCGTGATACAGCTGTTGCACCAAATTCCATTTAGTTAGACAGGAGCGGGAGCTGTTGGATATGTCTGGAGAGGGGATAGAGGTCAATCGTCTCCCTACTAGAAAATGTCCAGGTGTCAAATAGCATTGATCATTGGGGTCGTCAGTCATTGAACAGAGAGGTCTCGAGTTCAACACAGACTCAATTTGATACAAAAGAGTATTCAGCTCTTCAAAATTAAGAATGCATTTTCCTAGGGTCCGCTTTAAAAGTGATTTTGTGGACTTTATTCCAGCTTCCCAAAGCCCACCGAAATGAGGACTGGAGGGTGGAATAAATTTCCAATTCACATTCAAATTAGATGAATATTCCTCTATTTCAGTAGAGCTATCCTTAATAAATCTTAATAACTCATTGTTGGCTCCAACAAAATTTGTGCCATTATCACTCAAGATGAGATTTGGAAATCCTCTACGCGCCGTGAATCTTCTAAATGCGGCGAGGAAGTCCTGAGTCGTTAGACTCTTCACAGTTTCAAGATGTATTGCTTTAGTGACAAGACAAACAAAGAGAGCAATGTACGCTTTAAACTTTATCTTACTCCTCGGGTTATCACCTTTAATGATGATTGGGCCACCATAATCAAGACCAACCTTAACAAAGGGTAATGATGGCTCAACTCTATACGTGGGTAACTGACCCATTATGTGAGTGGTGAGTGGAGGTTTGCTCTTGAAGCACTTATAGCATGAATGGATCACACCACGAACAACCGTCTTCCCACGTGGAATCCAAAATCTGTTACGCAAGGAAAACAATACAGCCTGAGGGCCGGAATGCAATAGCATCTCATGTTCATGTTTAGCAATCAATTTAGTAACAAAGTGTTTCGGAGGAAGAATGATGGGGTGTTTTTCATTGTATTCCAACTGAGAATTCATGAGTCGACTACCGACTCTCAACAACCCGTAATCATCGAGGAATGGATTCAAAGTTTTCAATGAGCTCGAAGAGGCAACTACATGATTAGACCTCAAGTCATGAAGTTCCTTACCATACTCAATAGCTTGCATCAGACTTATTATTTTCATTTCACTAATCATCAGTTCTTCAGGGGTGAGTGGACCAATGACACGAGCATCCTTAGTGGAGCGAACATTGGTAATAAATCTCAGAACATAGCTATAAACTCGCTTAAGTTTGAGAAAGGACGAAAACTTCTCTAACTCAGGTGGGTGCATATTAACTAGCAAGACTCTCAAAGAGGGTTTCGATTCTGCATTCACAGCAGATGGTGTATTATTCGCAACAAAATCAGGGTACACCGGGAATAATTCGCGCAACCAGGATGGTCCATGCCACCATACATCAAGAGAAAACATTTGTGAGGGTAAAACACCTCGAGACAAGTGGTCAGCTGGATTGCTGTGGGTCGGTACGTGTCTCCAGTCTGAGACTGAAGTGAGGGATTGAATTTCAGCAACTCTATTAGCGACAAAGGTTTTCCAACAATTGGCGGGTTTTGTAACCAACACAGAACTATCGTGCTGTCAGTCCAGCAGTATGTTGAGAAAGGAATGTGCAATTTCAGCGATTCAGTTACCTTACTCATTAGGCGAGAAAGCAATAGAGCAGCACAAAGCTCTAAACGGGCAATAGATTGCTGTTTTAATGGAGCAACTCTCGATTTAGAAGTCAACAGGATCACTGATACCTCATCATTATCAGATACTGTCCTAATATACACACAAGCACCATAGGCAGCTTCTGAAGCGTCAGAAAAGCCATGGATTTCAATAACCTTATTCTTAGCAAAGGGCATTACATTTCTTTGCACTCTGAGGTCATTAAGCAAGGGGAGCTCACTGTAGATAGCATTCCAGATTTCAATAATTTCAGATGAAGGTTCTAACACAAAATCCCAATCAATTTTCAACTGCCAAAGAGACTGCAGGATAAGTTTACACTTAACTACGGCACATCCTAACAATCCAAGGGGATCAAATATGGAAGCAATGATAGTGAGAATGCTTCTCTTAGTGACTTCCTTAGGTGCTTTCTTCAAATTTATTTGAAACTGAAACTCATCACATTTAGGATGCCACACGATACCTAATGTTTTAATAGCTTCATCCTTAGTGAGGTTACAAGGTGACAACATTTCTCTATCCTCTACAGGGACATTGGCAAGAGCTTCTGGACAATTTGACGTCCATTTTCTAAGATGAAAATGTGCACTATCAAGCACAGAAGAGATTTCTGATTGAAGCTCCTTAGCTTCTTCAACTGAACTAGTACCTGTCAGCAGGTCATCAACATAAAAACAAGAGCGAATGATCTCTGATGCAGTGGGGTGAGATTCCTTGTGTTCATCAGCAAGTTGAACTAGACATCTCGTAGCAAGAAAAGGGGCGGAACTTGTACCGTATGTGACAGTAGTAAGACGGTAGTCCTTGATTTCTTCATCAGTAGATTCACGCCAGACAATTTTCTGAAGATTTCTGTGGTCAGGATGAATTAGCACACATCTATACATCTTAGCAATGTCAGCCGTAAGAGCAACAAAATAGGTTCTGAACCTTAAAACAATGGACAGCAAGTCAGGCTGAATAGTAGGACCAACCATTAACATAGAATTCAATGCTGTCCCATTTGATGATTCACAACTTCCATCAAAAACAACTCTCAACTTGGTTGTAGTGCTAGAATCCTTGAGCACACAATGATGGGGCAAGTAAAAGCTTACAGAGTTAGAGGTCTCTGGAGGAGCAATTTCCATGTGACCCATTTCACTGTATTCACGCATGAAATCTACATACTTCCTTTTCAAGTCTGGAAGCTTAGCAAATTTATTTTCCATCTGTTTGAGCCTTCTAACAGCATTATGCTTAGACTCAGCTACAGGTGGCACTTCAGCACGAATAGGAAGTTTGACAACAAACCTACCAGAATCATCTCTTTGAACACTATTCACAAAGTGTTCTTCACAAGCCCTTTCTTCAGGAGTAAGAACTGGTTGATGAAGTTCTTCAAGCTCCCAAAACCTTTGGAGTTTAGTGTCAATAGAATCAAGTTTTACAAGATTAGCACGACGAGCCTTGGCATTATTCTTAATGCACGACTCAGGGAAAGTGCCTGACAGCACCCAACCAAATTCGGTATCTAATAAGGCGGGATAACCCTTCTTATGCAAAATATTAGAAGACACAATTTCATAGTAGACATCAGCACCTAGCAAAATATCAATAGTAGAGGGCTGATTAAATGTCCTATCACTCAAAATAATATCATCAGGAATAACCCAATTGGAACAATCAATTTCCTGCGCCGGAAGTGGACTTGTGATTGTGTTCACTACAGCACAGTTCAACTTCAATGTATAATCTGATACATTTGAGAACAAAACAAGGTTACATGTGGAACTTACAGGAGACACATTCGAATTGCCTATACCAACAATAGGTAGACGACAAGACCTAGTACGGATACCAAGCTTCTTGACAAGATCAGAAGTCACAAAGGATAATTGACTCGCAGAGTCTAACAAAGCTTTAACTAGTATAATCTCTCCTGAGCTATTTTTTATTCCTACACACGCTGTGCTCAGCAAAACATTAGAACCTAGTCCTGAAACAACCTTCATGGCAGTGGGTGAAACAATTGCAGAACTTGTAGCATTCATATTATTATTGTTATTATTGGGACTTGTTTGTTCCTTGTGAACCAATAAGTTGTGGGGCCCATTACACTGGGAGCATTTGTTTTGCTTACAATGTTTAGAAACATGAGAAGCGGAAAAACAAAGATAACAAAGTTTATTTTCCCTCACAAACTTGCGACGATGATCAATGTTTGCTTGTTTGAACTTTCTACAATTAGAAATGCTGTGATTATCAAGTTTGCAAAACCTACAATTCAAGGAAGTGCTATTGTTGGCAATGTGAAGGGCTTTTAAGTTGGATTTTAAGTCTCGTTTTTGCTCAATAACAGGTTTCTTGCATTCTGTTAGCTCTAGTGTTTGACATTTTCTTTCCAAGAAATCAATCAAATTATTTAGTGTGGGAATATCAGTAGAGGCAAATTTGTTTTCCCATTCACTTCTATGGTTGGACTTGATCTTACTTAGAATCAATTCCTGTAGCAAAATTTCATGTAGTGGAACCTGACCCTCTAAATTGTCAACAGCACTAAGATTAGATTTTACTTGGTTTATCAATTTGCGATATTCAACGGAAGATCCACTAGTACAATTATGGAGATTGAGCAAATGTTTTACGTGCTGTGAAATAATCAAGCGTTTGTTATTGTACCTTTCATCAATTAAATTCCAAGCAACAGTGAAATTATCAGCACATATGGATAGGTTATCTAACAAATCCCTAGGTTCGCCTTGAAGAGACGACAATAGGTAGTGTAGTCTTTGCACATTGCCAATGCGGGTATTGTTAATAACTAAGCTTTGAAAGGTGTTCCTGAAACTCAAGTATTTTGTCAAATCTCCTTTAAAAACAGGCAATTCAATGGGCGGGAGCTTCAAGCTACAGTTGGACCGAGTAGAGTTATCAGAAATAATGGATGCATTGCTTGGACTTGTGGGTCTCTCAAATGAGCAAAGCAATTCTTGAATCCTAGCAACTATTGCATGATATCTGTTTTCAAATTCATCATGCTCTCCAAAGTGAGTTTCGCTAGATTTTGAGTCTAATTCACATTCTAGATACTCCCTAACAATGCTGAATTCCTTCCAAATTTCTGGCAGCCTATTTTGCCTAGAAATTAGTTCGTGATGGTTGATGTTATCTTGCTTTAAGTAATTTTCAAGGTGAGTTAATGACCTTTTAAGTAGACCACGTTTTTGAACAGCCTTTGCTTCGGATTCAAACACCATGATGAATAGTTGAGGTAATCAATTATTGACAAGATAATAATAGAAATCAATCTTACAACTATGGTGACTATACAAACAATAAGCCCTATAATCAGTGCACTGCATTCATTTGCATTGTTAGAATGAGTGACAGTCTTTGAATGGAACCAACAATGTAGGTAGATGCACAAAAGCATGAAATAACGTATAATAAACCACGTACGTTCTAAAATATACAAAATACACAAAGCGGCCCAACAAATTATTAGCACGAAATCGTATAATGCCCATGAGAAGTCAAGACAAATCTGTTAATTCTATACACGAAAAGTGCTAGCAGTAGGGTTAGGATATCAAGCAGGATGTCCACCCTAGTCAAGATAGGAACAATAAAGACAAATGGAACAGACTTACAGTACATGGCGGTGCTGTATCATCAATCATCACTACCACTGGAAACACTCCTTGGCTGGAATCACATGCTCAAGTGACTGGAAAGTCCAAAGGATGACGTCTGCGATGTAATGTTCGCTGGAGTCCAAATTAAGTAGCATTTAACATCTCGAACATCAGGGTATCAGATACAAGCTGGCGTAAACGGCTCACAAGAACAAATGCATTAGCACGTGGTAACTTCCACAGATTGTTAACGTGCGATATCAAAGCAGTTCCAAAACAATGTAGACTTCGTTGAAATCTCAATATGACGAATTCAACCATTCGTAGTAATTAGCCTTAAGCACGACATCCTGGTGCTTTTATACAATAACTGTTCACGATGCTTTTCGCGCCAAGCTCGTTGCTATGTTCAAACGGCGATTGCAGGCAGCAATTCATGACGATAACAATTTTCTGGTGACTAGCACAATGTTCAAAGTTCACAATGATTCTCATCGCGGCCCGGAAGGACCAAAATTTTATGTTGCGAACGACGAAACAACATATCGGCCGCACATAACAAGGTTCAGTTCCATAGGCGCTCAAATACAATTTTGAAACAAATCAAATGGAGGACCAGACTGCCCCAAACGAGCAGACACAAACACATCACTCACAAGGTGATTCAAACATTTATTACACATGAATAAAACACTGCATATTTACACATTATGTACAACAAATTCGGAGGTACACCAAAACACGTGTACTGCTGCCGGTCGCCATGTTCAGTGTCTGTGTATAAAACAAAAACGCAGCAGCACATTGCCAACTGTTACAAAATGAAATGCGGCAGACGAGTACCAACACAAAAGCCGCAACAACAGGATTCTCAGAAAGACTGTCTTTGTGGTTTTCCTACTTGAAGTCGTCAGTAGGAATGTAGCGATTAAAAGCAATGTTATCATATAAAATACTCGATCAAATTTTAAAACTGCACATTTCCTCACTTTTAACGAACAGTAATACGGTGCCTATCTAACAGTCCAAAGTTCCAGTGCTGCAATGGCCAGACCGCAGACAACCGTGAACACTTCTCTGCCATTATTCTGTTAATTATGCATACTGCTCATTCCAATCAGTGCCTCAGAGTAGGAATTGAATGCTATGATGAACCAGTTTGTTACATATCAGTAGTATCAGGAACTTATCTAACTCTCCAGCTACTTCCTGCCAATATTCAGGCAGGCTGTTATACTTGGTACGACCGGGTGAGTTGGCTGTGCGGTTAGGGGTGAGCAGCTCTGAGCTTGGATCCGGGAGGTAGTGGGTTCTAACTCCACTGTTGACGGCCCTGAAGATGGTTTTCCGTGGTCTGTCATTTGCACATCAGAGAAATGCTGGAGCTGTAACGTAATTAATGTCAGGACCATTTCCTTCCCACTCCTAGCCCTTTCATATCCCATCGTCACCATGAGTCCTATCTGTGTCGGCGCGACGTTAAGCAAATTAAAAAAAATCTTGTTATACAGCAGTAATTCCATCTATCACAGATGAGTGGCAACAGAGACATAAAGCACATCACAATAAACAATGGTCAACGTAATGTTATTGTTGATCAATATTATGAGCTTTCTGTATTGTAGACCTACACATTCAATTTTCTTTTGACTCTGTAATATTAGGGCGTCTTATAAAATTAATTATAGCGTAGACAGTACTTCCTTATTCCCCGACTTTACATACCAATTTTCATTAAATTCTGTTTATCCATTTTCTCGTGACAGCGCTGATATGAACTTAGCAACAAAAATTCAAATTCATGAATATCTCCGTTATCATAGCCAATACGGTAAAAATGTATTAGACATAAATGATCGGAAATTTAAGACTATAATACTTAAGTTATATAGTATTGGTCAATAAGACCACTAATAACACAAATATTTTAAATTTTGGGCCTTCCCCTAACTACCATTTCGCTCAGCGTAAATAAAGTTTTTACGGCCTAGATTGCAGCGACTTATTCCCCGACTTTACATACCGATTTTTATTACAATAGGACAACAGATAACAAATATTTGAGAATTAAATTTTAGGCCTTCCCCTAAACTACCATTTCTCTCAGCGTGAATAAGATTATTTATGACGTAGATTGTAGCGACTTATTCCCCGACTTTGAATACCAATTTTCATTACAATAGGACAACAGATAACAAATATTTGAGAATTAAATTTTAGGCCTTCCCCTAAACTACCATTTCTCTCAGCATGAATAAGATTATTTATGACGTAGATTGTAGCGACTTATTCCCTGACTTTGCATACCGATTTTAATTAAGAAAGGACCACTAATAAAATGAATATTTGAGAAGTAAATTTTAAGCCTTCCCCTAAACTACCATTTCTCCCAGCGTGAAAAAGATTATTTATGGCCTAGATCGTAGCGACTTATTTCCAGACTTTACATACCGATTTTCATTAAATTCTCTTCAGCTGTTTTCTCGTGATGTGTGTACAAACATACATTCAGACAGACGGACAGAAATTATGGAAAATTAAAAAATGCATTTCCTATTACTATGGACATGACTGGTACAGAAATACCATCCTTTTTAAATTTTGAGTAATGTACAGATAAAACTCCTATTTTATATATACAAATTTTATGAGGACCTTGAAGTATAAATACAAATATCTGGCTGTGTCAAGAATGCCAATAAAAGATAGTGAGGGCTGAGATATTCTCAATCCACAGTTCTCAAAGAACAAGAACTCAAGAGTTGGCTGATATCATTCGACAGCAAATATGAAAGAAAGGAAGCTAGCAATGCTAGACTCAGCTTGACTTCAATGGTTACAATCAACAAATTGTGGAATACTGGGAATTACATGAAGATATTGTAAATATGCATGCTAAAATACTTTTTAATTAGAAAAGAGCCAATCTATTTGAAGACAGCAGTGCACAAAGATGTGGAAATTGCCTTTGTCCTTCTGTGTTTTCATGTTCGTCTTTGTCTCCTTTTTCATTGCTCCCTCTTCTGTCATTGTGTTTATCCTACTATATGTTCCTATATTTCTATACATGTCTTGATTTATCACTTGTCTATTTCTTTCCATTCCATATTTATTTATTTATTTACATAGTTTATGCCCACATTGGAGCACTTAAATCAAACCCAAATACATTTACGTTAACAAAGAATTAACTGAAGATTTAGGGTGCATCATCTTCTTCCTTTCCCAAAACCTCTTCATTCTGGCTGACCTGGCTGCCCTTTCTTCATCAGATATGACATATTGTTTGTGTTGTACAGTTTTTAATGACAATCTTATTTGTTTTTTCTTGAGAATCCTTTTTTCTTCTCTATTTTCAATTTGCTTCATTGTAATATTCAGCTCTTCTAAATCATTCTGAACTTCTTTAAACCAATTATATTTTGTTTTACTTTTCCAAAAGTAATTAAATAGTTGTTTTCATTCCATATTTGTTATTAAAAAAAAAAATTAATATTACTGAACTGTACTATGTAAAATTCAGAATGGCAGTGAAACAGACATACTTAAGATGTGGAAGTTCCTCCTCGGTGATGACGATGTAGAATTTTACATGGCTTTTTGTGTTACTCAGGATGCTGTTGATAAGAGCCACCAGACCTCCTATAGTTAAACTGTCTCCTGTTACAATCACTCGTACTACTGGACTCAGTGGTGTCGCTGTAAAAAAAAGAAAAGTACAAATTTATCTTCAATCCAAAGTTATAAATACAAGAAGGCAACAAAAAGTTTTATCTTTAATCCATTCAATGCCAAACCCATATATATACTTTTTGGTGCAGCGTGTACTTCACCGATCTCATAAATAAATGGGATATAGTGTCATTATTTGAAATTCCATTACAAGAAAGTGTGAGACAAAGTCGTAATTATGAATCTCATGCAGAATTGTCATCCCCTCCTCAAATAAATTCTTTTTTCCCCCAAATGTTAATGATCTTGATGATACCAGCTCTTGGATCAACAATATTTTATTATATTTCAGTAATATCACTGAACGGAGTAGCTGTGCATGTTAAGATGCTACGGCTATGGAGCCAAACTCTGCATTCGGCAGGCAAGTGGGTTCAAACCCCACCGTCAGCTTTTTATTTTTGCTATTGGCTTTACGTCGCACCGATACAGATATGTCTTATGGCGACGATGGGACAGGAAAGGGCTAGGACTGGGAGGGAAGCGGCCATGGCCTTAATTAAGGTACAGCCCCAGCATTTGCCTGGTGTGAAAATGGGAAACCACGGAAAAACAGTGGGGTTCAAACCTACTATCTCCTGAACCACCGTCAGCTGTCCTGAGAATTTTTATTTATGGTTTTCCTTTTTCACTCCCAAGCAAATGCTGGGACAGTTCCTATTCATAAGTCACAGCTGATTCCTTCCACTTCCTTCCCCAGTTTCATTCACCAGCATTCATTTCATATTCATTATCTTCTCAACTGAGAAGGGCCTCCGGTCGTAAAAAGATGCTGTAAAATATAACCTCACTTCAAACCTGGCCCCTATATTGGGCTGCGGGGCTAAGGGGATGATATGCATTCCATTAATAGTATCAGTAAAAATTTATCTGTAAAAGTGCTTCTTCCTTTATAAGAAACCCGGCCCAGAGGGTTCGCCAGGTCATCAAAACTTGGCAGTGAAAAGGTTAGTAATAATTATGTTGTTTGTTTTACGTCCCACTAACTACTTTTATGGTTTTCGGAATTTAGTTCCACCGGAGTTCTTTTACATGCCAGTAAATCTACCGACACGAGGCTGATGTATTTGAGCACCTTCAAATACCACCGGATTGAGCCAGGATCGAACCTGCCGAGGTGGGAGTCAGAAGGCCAGTGCCAAAATCGTCTGAGCCACTCGGCCTGGCAGTTTTAATTTTAAGAGAATATAAAAATGATAGGCTACATTATTAGATTTTAACTTCAAGTAGGCTATGGAAAATTTAAGTTTTTTAATTGTAAGAGAAATAGGCTAAATAAAGTTGAAGAAGTCAGAAATATATATTTTTTTAATACTCAAGAAATGCAGCATACAAAAGTCTTATCATGTAAGTTATTTAATTCAAGAGCTAAACTATTACAACTAAAACATACATCAAAGAAAAACCACACATGTTTTGAGCAGTAAATGCCTTGAAAGATCAGAAAGTTCAAAGTAAATATAAGTTATAGATATCTATCAGTGAGAACAACTCATTTTTAAATTAGCTCTTACAGAAGTGTGATTTTGAACATAACTATACTTGAAAATTGTAAATATTTTTCCTCAAGGACAGGAAGGCCTACTTGGTGCAGGAGTCCATCCCTATCCCCATTTGTTTGTAGGAAGTTCTAAAAGACAACAGTTAAGAACTAAAGATGTGAATATCTCTCTTTCTTCTCCTCTTGTCCTCAATTGAGTCCATGATGTAAGTAACCTAGCCTTACTCATTTTATCACATAGATGGGCTAGTTTGAAAATAGCCTACGTACAATGTGCAATATTCCTCCTTTGATCCTTATCTCTTGATTATGAACATCTCCAGTCTTCATTGATATTATACTGGTATCTTTCTGTATCAGGTCAGCAGATGCAGAGTGGGTCTCGGCATACAGGTGGCCGCGGCTGGTCTGTGGTCCAACAGCTCTGCACTCCAACCGGCCAACCGAGCAGAGGAGGGGTGGCCACAGTTCTGATGTGGCTCTGCGCCTCTACATTCGGGAGGGCTGGACCTCAATGCTGGCCCCAACAGTCAGATATCCTGAGAATGGTTTTCTGTGGTATTCCATTCTCCTGCACTGAGGAGAATGCCGGGACAGTTCCTAGTATACGCCACGGCCGCCAACCCCCTCATCTTCTCCGAACATCTCCTTCACCATAACAAATCTCCTGGCTTGAGAGATGGCGTTACCATCTAAGAGGCCCGCCTCCCCCTTCAGGGGAGGAATGAAAACATTTTAGTAATAGTAGTTCCTGTATCAGTAATTGCTTTTGTGTAATCTGAAGTATATGAAAAATATATTTTGATCCAGCAGTGATGGTGGTGATTATTGTTTTAAAAGGAAGTACAAATGGGCAACCATCCTCTATCAACATTAATCAGAGAGAAAGATGGAAGGGACCTGACACTTCAAAAAATGAAGGTATTGGCCAAAGAAAAACATGGGTCATGAATGGCGTGAAACTGAAAGACTCCCTAGGCCTTGCTAACTAATACCGTCGAGGTTGGCAAAGAACACAAGTTGACCAAGGGAGATTGGATAGGACAGATGAAAGTGAAGAGCCTAGCACAAGTAAGTGGAAGCAATGCCAGGACTCAGCTAAGGGCCCCCTGGTCACTAACCAATGCTCCCAAGTTAAGAGCCCCAGGGGACTATTTCGATCAACTCATCCTTTGTTCTCAGTATAAACTCAAGTCATAAAACTGACTATACTGCCATCTTTGGGGAATACACACCTGAAGTAACTCAGGCCTACAAATGATCAACCTGCTTCATTTTTCTATTTCCTATTGGGCACTCAGTTCTCCTAGGTCATCTTCAAAATAATACTAGTTAATATTGATATAGCCTATCATTGGTAGGATACTACTTACCAGCTGCTAAAGATTTTATGGTGGTAGTTAAGATTTTATGTTTCAAATATTCTTGGTGAAAAGTTTCTGGAAATATGTCATTTTTTGCCAGCTTAGGGAGCAGAAGGGGCTTGCTCTCCTGCATATGATAGTCACTAGGGCCTGAGTTTTGGAACTGCTGCAGCAGAGGTAAGGGTGGCATCCACTCAAGATAGGATACCAAATAAACCATGAAGACACACCAACAGATCACCAGAGCAAGAAGCCCACCTGGAACAAATAAAATAGTTATGTAGCAAGATAATTGACAGCCATATAGAAGAGTCTTCAACTAAATGGAGTCTGTAAAATAGACACTCTATGTGATGGAAAAGCTGAAATTCTTGAAATGTAATCTTGCACTTATCGTCAGTGATAGAATGCTGGACTGGCAACGTGATTAACATGCTACATAATGTCACGGTGGTGATGGTAATCATTGTCTTAAGAGGAAGTCATGGTTCTTGTAACATTTCTGAGGAATGTTTAAGTCCCATAAGAAATAATCTATTTGTCTCCTAGATATTTTACAAAGTCTTCTGGTGACTTCCTCATGCAATGAAAATAACCACAGACATACCAGGGTTATTTTAAGTTTAAGAATGAAAAGAGAATATTTATGATAGTAGTATTAAGAATGCCTTTCCTAATGATCTAAATACTGGGCGAGTTGGCCGTGCGCGTAGAGGCGCGCGGCTGTGAGCTTGCATCCGGGAGATAGTAGGTTCGAATCCCAATATCGGCAGCCCTGAAGATGGTTTTCCGTGGTTTCCCCTTTTCACACCAGGCAAATGCTGGGGCTGTACCTTAAATAAGGCCACGGCCGCTTCCCTCCAACTCCTAGGCCTTTCCTATCCCATCGTCGCCATAAGACCTATCTGTGTCGGTGCGACGTAAAGCCCCTAGCAGAGAGAATGATCTAAATATATAGAAGGACTAGCTGATGTACCCGTGCTTCGCTACAGGATTCTCAGAAAGACTGTCTTTGTGGTTTTCCTACCTGAAGTCGTCAGAAGGAATGTAGTGATTAAAAGCAATGTTATATAAAATACTCGATCAAATTAATAAACCGCACATTTTCTCACTTTTAACAAACAGTACTACGGTGCCGATCTAACAGTCCAAAGTTCCCGTGCTGCAATGACCAGACCGCAAACAGCCGTGAACACTTCTCTGCCATTATTCCCTTAAATATGCACACTGCTCATTCCAATCAGTGCCTCAGAGTAGGAACTGAATAGCTCGAATGCTATGATGAACCAGTTTGTTACGTATCAGTAGTATCAGAAATTTATCTAACTCCCCAGCTACTTCCCGCCAATTTTCAGGCAGGCTGTTATACTCGGTACGACCGGGTGAGTTTGCTGTGCGGTTAGCGGCGCATAGCTGTGCGCTTCGATCCTGGAGGTAGTGGGTTCGAACTACACTGTCGACAGCCTTGAAGACAGTTTGCTGTGGTCTCCAATTTTCACATCAGGAAAATGCTGGGGCTGTAACGTAATTAACGTAGGGGCTGCTTCCTTCTCACTCCTAGCCCTTTCGTATCCCATCGTCGCCATGAGTCCGATCTGTGTCGGCGCGACGTAGAACAAATTAAAAAAAACTCGGTATACAGCAGTAATCCCATCAATCGGAGATGAATGGCAACAGACACACAAAGTGAATCACAACAAACAATGGTCAATGTAATGTTATTGTTGATCAATGTTATGAGTTTTCTGTATTGTAGGCCTTCAGATTCAGTTTTCTTTCGACTCTGTAATATAAGGCCGTCTTATAAAATTAATTATAGCGTAGACTGTAGTTCCTTATTCCCCGACTTTACATACCGATTTTCATTAAATTCTGTTAACCCATTTTCTCGTGACGGCACTGATATGATCTTAGCAACAAAAAACCATATTCATGAATATCTCCGTTATCATAGCCGGTACGGTCAAAATGTGTAAGACCTAAATGATCGGAAATTTAATACTATGTAACTTTATGTATATAGTAATTGTCAATAAGACCACTAATAACACAAATATTCGAGAATTAAATTTTGGGCCTTCCCCTAAACTACCATTTCGCTCAGCGTGAACAAAGTTATTTATGGCCTAGATTGTAGCGACTTATTCCCCGACTTTGCGTACCGATTTTATTTACGAAGGGACAACTAATAACAAATATTTGAGAATTAAATTTTAGGTCTTTCCCTAAACTACCATTTTTCTCAGCGTGAATGAGATTATTTATGACGTAGATTGTAGCGACTTATTCGCCGACTTTGCATACCTATTTTAATTAAGATAGGACCATTAATAACAAATATTTGCGAATAAAATTTTAGGCCTTCCCCTAAACTACCATTTCTTTCAGAGTGAATAAGATTATTTATAGTTTATGTTGTAGCAACTTATTTTAGAACATTACTGGTTTTCATTAAATAGGACCACTAATAATATAAATATTTGAGAATTACATTTTAGGCCGTCCCCTAAACTACCATTTCTCTCAGCGTGAAAAAATTATTTATGGCCTAGATTTTATCGACTTATTCCCGGCTTACCGATTTTTAAAAAATTATCTTCAGCCGTTTTCTCGTGATGCGCGTACATACATACATACAGACAGACAGAAATTACGGAAAATTAAAAATGCATTTCCTTGTTACTATGGGCATGACTGATACAGAAATACCATCCTTTTCAAATATTGAGCAATGTACAGACAAAACTCTTATTTTATATATACAGATAGTTGAATGTGGATGTTTCCAGGTCTGGAGGAGGGCAGCTGGATTCATATTTTGTCGTGTATTATGTGTTTTCAGGTTGTGTGTTTAAACAGGAAGCAACATATTAATTGCCACCAATGTTGCATGATAGCGTAATTCTAGAGTATATGGCGCTGTGATTGTGATTTGGCGTAGCCTACACTTATAGGTGGTGTGAGTTGTAAAGCTAAAGGTGTGATCCTTTATTAAGCAATTTTGAATTGGATTTGTACCTGATAATCATTCATGACGAGTGTGTACATCTTAGTGTCAATATTTTTTGTTATTTCCGTGGCTTATTGTGAGAAGTGACCGCATAAGGATTTAGTGCATTATAAAATCAAATGAAATGAAATGAAATGAAATCAAAATCTCTTTATTTGCAAATGAGGTGTCTACCTCGGTGGCAAATGGTACACTGAAATACATTATTGTCAAGCACTAAATTTTAAATTAACAAGAGAAAAATTCTTTTTTTCTAGAATAATATACAATTTATGCTAACAATTTTTTTTCTATTAAACAAACAGATCATCCTTAATAAATTGATATTGTTTACAAAATTCTACTTATAATATCTCCTATACTTACAAACACAGTCAACTCATATACAGTATGTGGAATTACTTCAAATAATACTATGCAACTGGTATAAGATTAAAATTTACATTGCATTTATTTACTTTTTTTTTTTTTTTTTTTTTACCCATTTTGGAACCTAAGTAGCATAACGACCTGCTGCGTCTTAACCAGAGCCCCCTTTTGCCACAACTTTTCAGAGTTCCTGAAGGGCCTTCACAGCTACCATAGCGGTCCCAGGGCCCTCGAAGTCCCCACTCTACTTCACCCCTACAGGCAGTCCCCTACTTTGGCTGTCCAAACTCCATGATTTTAAAGACTGCATACAAGGCAAATAGCTTCTCAATAGTATGGCGTAATTCATATGCTGTTCATATGTAGTATTAAGAATGCCTTTCCTAATGATCTAAATATATAGAAGGATAGTTGAATGTGGATGTTTCCAGGTCTGGAGGAGGGCATTGTTGATTCAAACAAGTGGATATCGATAGTGACGGTCATTTGAAATCATGGCTTATCAGATATAAAAACTGATATTAAGGTGAATAAGTCGTTCATTACATGAAAATGTTACCACATTTTAAATGGGCGTTGTAACGGTTTCGTTTGAGTTCTTTAATTTTGTCGAGCTTGGTTTAAACTGAAGTTTAGTATAGCCCTAAATTCAACAGTCTATTAGGAAATCAGAGTGACATTTCTTTTAAGTATTTACTTTTTTCCCCCCCTCTCTCAGCGTGTTACAGTTTACTGTATCTTAACCGAGAAAGCCGTAGTAAAAGGCTACTCGCATGAAACACAAGTGAGGAACTCATCCTACAATAGAATTACTCGTATGCGAACTCAGCGAAAGTAATTTAAAATCATCCAGATGGTGAAATACGACATGTGTCATGAGAGATAAGGAACACAACCCAGATTAGCACAGAGAAGATATATTTATTGTATCATTAAATAAAGAGAGCACGTAAAGCATCTCCAAAAGTACCTTCTCCCAGCTGACCATGCCAGCAAAAAACAGCAGCGCTGACGACGACACACTCTGCGGAGTTTGCAAGAAAGACCTGAGAGAGACAGAGATCGTTGTAGGATGCGATGGACCATGCAACTCACGGTTTCATAAGGATTGTGCTGGAATATCCAGTGGCGAATTTGACATTTTAAAACGAAAATCGTGCTCTCTGTTGTGGATGTGCCCTCAATGCAAGACACTCATAAATACAGATGCTAAGAACCTGAGAATCTGAAAGACAGTCTGAAAGAAATAAATAAGAAACAAGAGAAAACTGAGACTCAAATAAAAAAATTAAAAAACCTGAAATTGTCCAAAAGTTAGAGTTAATTCTTAAATATTTTAACTCGCCCTTGATTCAAAGACTGATGGAAAGATAAAGGTTATTTTAAACGAAAAGAGTCTAACGCAAGGAAGAAGATTGCCCGGAACCATAGGAGAAACCCATGATACCAATAATAACAAACCCCCACCACCCTAGGAAACAGATACCGAACAAGTCAATCTTCTAAGAAAACACGAGAAGACACTAAACAAAACTAAATCTCAGCAGTGTGATTTACAAGAACTTACGGAGAAAACTTCTGCAGGAATACACCCTAAAATCCTAAGGGAAAATGATCGGCAAGTAAAATACGACAGAAACGAAACTGATCCCGAAATCTTCGTAATCCACTCGCCTACGGTAACATCTGATAAACCAGAAGGAAGGACCAACAGGGCAAATGAATGAATGGAAGCAAGAAGGGAAGTATCAAAAGCCCCCGGTTCAAAGCCCTCTGAAGAAGAATATACCAGAAGAGATTCAGGCCCTGCAGCAATCCCTGCTCATTCTTCACCCACGAGAGGACCCAATCGGGCAAGATCAATAAATGATGAGCATGTTTGGACAGAAGCTGTAAGGAGGAACGCACCAACAACCTCAGGTTCAAAGGCCCAATCATCAAGCAACCTCAAAGCTGAATCAAGAAATACTTGGCTATACGTGGGGAAACTGCATGAAACAACAACCGCAGACGATATAACATGACATATGAAAGACGGAGGAATCCAAGGATGCATAACATGCAGAGTTGACAACACTGGGTCGCAATAAAGCTTTCGTGATTGGAATAGACTTTCAGGAAAAGGAAAAAGCTTATGAACCGTCCTTCTGGCCAAAAGACGTCACAGTGCGAAGATATTGATTTCGCCCCTCACAACATCACGGGGTCTTGCTCAACAGAGGATAATAAAATGAGTACCAGCCAAAAGCTGCCCGTCCTACTATGGAACATCGAAGGATTGATAAGTGCAGCAAAGATCTCTACTAGTCAAGTACTTTTCACAATTGACCTAGTTATCCTAACAGAAACCTTTCTAACTGAATTCATGGACGTTCCGGACTACTACGGAGTGCACGCTCTGGTAACCCAAAAGCAGAAGGCTGAACCACAGGGTGTGTCTCCTGTCTTTATAACAACACAATGGGCAAAGTAACGAAAACACGCACAGAGGACAACATGATTATTGTCTTCACAACAAATATCACAATCGTAGGACTTTACATGCAGCCACCATCATCAACGGAAGATGCGTTTGAGTCAGTTGCCCGACCAATCTCTCTAACTGAATCTGAAGAAAATGTTATAATTGCTGGGGATCTAAACTGCAGGCTAGACAAGCCAGACCATAAAAGTGAGTTAATCTTTAATCTAATGAGAGAAGAGAATTTCAAACTGGTAAACAGCAAAGAGCTTCTAACGTACTTTGCGCACAACGGTGCAAGTGCCATAGATCTAATGTTTATCAAGGGAACATCACTAAGCTCTATCACAAGGTGGACTGTGGTCATCGGCCAACACACCGCTCAGGAAGCACATTCCCATTAAGACATACATTGAAATTAAATCAACAGTAAAGGAAACATAAAATACCAACATGGCACCCACACTGGTGAGAAAAATCACTGAAAACAGGACGGAGAACTTACGGAATGGTGCGAAGGAAGCGATACACCACCTTAAAACCAACAACCTCGATCTAGCTGTGAAAACCATAGAAGACAGCATTAGGTCAGTCACCGTCCCCTATAAGAAATGCGAAGCAGTGGTTTGACAGGGAATGCTATGAACTAAGACGTATAACACTGCAAGCCCTCCTTAAAGCGCGGCATAGCGGAGAAACAGAGGACATTAAAGAATACTCAATGAAACGAAAAAAGTACAAACTCACTCTAAAAGATAAAAAACGGCATTATCAGGAACAAGAAGCAGAAAAATTAGTCGAAGAGGCGAACAGAGACCCGTTCGTCTTAAAACAGAACAAAGTCCAGCAAACCACGACAATGCAAACGGACGTGTGGGAAAACCATTTCAATAACATCCTCAACCTGAAGTGCACCACTCCAATCACAAATGTATCAACACGAACAGGAAGTCAACCAAAGTTGCACCCAATCCCAATAACGACTCATGAGGTGAAACAAGCCATATCAAAAACCAAAAGCAGGAAAGCTGCTGGTCCTAATGGGATCTACAATGAACTTATCAAGGCAACCCAAGATGTACTCCTAGAAGTGTGGACTGAGTCATTTAATGCGTGTCTGGACAGCGCACAAATACCTGGATCTTGGAGGAGGTCCATGAAAAAAATAATCTATAAAGGAAAAGGAGACAACATGGACCCAAACTCATTTAGAGGCATCACCCTAGAAAACAATGCTTTCAAGATCTTTATGAGAATAATTACGGACCGATTAGTGAGGGAAACGGACCATCTCCTCCCTGAACATCAGTATGGCTTCAGAAAACATCGCTCGACACTGCAGGCAATAACGAACCTAATAAATGAAGTAGAACAGGCCTTAAGATTTCCAAAAGCGAAATACTATGCATCGATTACATCGATCGATTCATCGATTACACAAAAGCCTTTGACACCCTAAACAGAAAAGTAGTGATTAAGAAACTAGCATAAATGATTGGAGAAACACACAGCATTACATCCTAGAATACAACATAGTTAACATAAGTAATGGCATCTCTCTTTCCCAAGATATTTACCAGACCAATGGAGTAATGCAGGGAGACCAAATTAGTCCAATACTATTCAACATTGCAACTGCAGACGTACTGAAAATAGTAGAATTGAGTGAAACAGTATCACATCACATATATGCTGATGACATGGTAATTGGGTCATCCAACTTGGAAGACCTTCAGGAAGTAGTGAACAAGCTGGAAACATGGCCAGAAGAAAATGATCTGCAGATAAACGAATCTAAGACAGTAATGATGATCTTCAGATAAGGAGGAAGAGCTGCAACAAAGGACAAAATTGAATTTCAGAACAGAGACCTAAACATAACAAATTCCTTCAAACACCTTGGAATAATCTTATAAACGACAATCAACTCCTAGAGAATGCACATAAAGGAAAGGGCAACAACAACCATCAAAGCGATTTACAGAATTAAAGACCTCCAAAAAATTTCATGCTGCAATAAGTCCAATTGCCACCTATGGCATTGAAATTATTTGGGAAAAGTTATATGTGGCTGACTTTAGAGCTCTTGAGAAACTAAAAGCCAGATTTCTAAAGCGAGAATTAGGTGTGCCTACGAACACAAAGTCCAAATTAGTGTACAAACTTTGTAAAGAGGCATTCTATATTGAGGATCTAAGAATCAATCTAGTTCTGCCATTCACAAGACAAAGGGCAAAGATAATTGAAGAGAGAAGAATGAAACGAGCCCAAATCAACCTTGAATTCTATGCCACCGCGCCATGCTAGAGCGAAAATGGACAGAAGCGAACTACGAACAGTGACATGTAGTTACAAGGATGGCAGTCCATGGCTTCCACCATAAGCTATGTGCAACTAAGCTATTCTATGAGATGAATGACGAGTGTGTGTGCTCTCTATGTGAGGAAGTGTGTGATCGCTACCACATACATAAGTGCAAAAAAAAAGAACAAGATCAATCAACGAGTACTGTTAAGACAAATAACTATTAAACTCTTTGCACATTTCACTTATTGTTATTAAAATAACCACAGAGTTTGAAGGTATAGCCTAATTTGTATCTAGCCTACTGTGTACAGACATTTTTCTATACACAAAAACCAATATCAATATCAGTCATAATTATATACAAAAATTAAATCAGAAAACTGGGATGGGAATATTGAAAAGTTAATGTTTTCTAATTCCAAAGGAGTATATGTAGAACCTGACAGGAAACATTTCTTGTTCAATGGGTCTAAAGTGTACAAGGTGATCATTGATCATTTTCACTCATGATTTCATTGACAAGGGTTATCATTGGGACCTATCCTGCCCATTAATAAACCCATCACAGAGTAAGCTATGTCTAAACGTTTCTAGCACGGCTTGGATCAACCGTAAATAACGAGTTTTGACGATGTTGTACCGATAATGATAATTCTGGAAGAACTTGCTTCACTACTAGTATTATTATGAGCCGGTAAAGCATAAAGTAATGATCGTATTCACAAGGAAGCAAATGGTGCATTCAAGCAGAGGATTTAAGGAGGTTAAGTACCGTACTGAGGTACCGGTACTGTAGTTGGTCCTAGAGAAACCAAGCTCATGCAGTAAAATTAAAATTCACGAGCAAGCATTCTCAAGCCCACTCACCAAATTTAATTCGCAAAGAAGTATTCATTTTTAAGCCGTCAAACTAGCTTCATTTTCATATAAATGCTTCACGTATTCCGCTCGTTGGCAGACCGCGCCTTACATGCATCCATTTAGAACGATGCACCGGTATTATCTTTTACTAGGGCATCATTACTGTAGGAGTGGACATTTCAGTTTACGATTTTCTTTTCCGTTGCGTCAAAAGAGTGATATTTTTCATCACTTGTAAAAAAAATATAAGACATTTCACTACTCATTTCGTAGTTCAATATTGACACAACAGTGAGAAGACATTTTGAAAACCTACGATCGCAGCGCCTCAGCCCCCTAGCAAAGAGAATAAGTCGAAAGTGGAAACACGGCCGACTTGATGCGTCGCTCTCAGTAGCTCCTTACCGGCCTTGACAATCGGGTCCACGCACTGTAATCGGAGTAGTTACACAGCTCGACACGTGGCGCTGGCGGCCGACCTATTTGCGGTAGAAATGCATTCTTCTTTATGGAAAATGTATTGATGTTGATTGCCGATTTATCGTAATTTAGAGTTATGGAGAATGTTACATAGGTTAATACTGTTAAAATTATTAATCCTAAAGGTTACTTTCGTTGATATTTGCCAAAATGATGTCGTGAAATGAAACTGCGGGGAGATGACTTAGTCCAGCTGACGTTCTGATATTGACTCTGATTGCCGATGTATCTTAATTTAGGGAATAAAATAGTATGTTACATTGACTAATATTGTTAAAATGATTGATCCTAAAGGCTACTGTCATTGATAAGGTACGTCCACACCAAGATGTTTTCGTTAACTTTGTTAATAAACATTGTTAATGAACAATGTTCATGAACATTTCTGTCAGTTAATAAACAAAATAGCGTGTTCATTAACTTTTCGAGCATGTTGATAAACAAAATTTCTTTAACTTTTGTGAATGAAACTTTTCATTAACATTTCGTGTTTTCGTTAACATTTCGGTTCGCACATGCGCAAAGACGCAATTAGAACACGCAAATTCGTAGCGCGGAATACAATACTTTTATTAATTTTTGAAATCGACTGTCGAATTGGAAGCAACTCATATACACCATACAAATACATAAGTGAAGTGTAGGAGTATTTCTCTTACACTCTTACATGATCATTGGTAGGAGTCACTAGTCGCTAGGAATCTTCAAGTTATACTTAGTCTAACATTAATGCAGATGACATTCCGATAAATTTGTATCCTTTCTTCCAATTTCAGACTCAATTACTGTCAACAAGAACTGAAAGTCTTGTGGGGACATTCTCAGAAAGTTTTGAAAGCCTGCTGCATCATGAATTGAAAGTTCTGACATGGGCCTAAGTGTCCTCTCCAAACTTAATTCTAAACGCTTTTCCAATATTTTTCTTTGCCACACTTTGTGTCTGCATTTTTCTCTAATTGCACTCATTAAAATAATGAAAGCTGCAGCTGTATTTTCTTCTTCCTGACCTTATCCATTGTAACCTCACAAACAGATATTTTGGTATGGACACAATGTTAAAGAAGTTTGTTAACAAAAGTTTATTTGGTGTGGACACAATGTTAAAGAGGTTTGTTAACAAGAGTTTATTAACATCTTGAGAAATGTTTTCGTTAACATTGTTTATTAACTTTGGTGTGGACTAACCAATATGTGCCAACATAACGTCGTGAAATGAAATCGCGGAGGATAGAGTAGTCCAAC
Organism: Anabrus simplex; assembly: GCF_040414725.1. Classification (NCBI taxonomy): domain Eukaryota; kingdom Metazoa; phylum Arthropoda; class Insecta; order Orthoptera; family Tettigoniidae; genus Anabrus; species Anabrus simplex. The sequence continues at coordinate 292,742,889 of NC_090270.1, read as the reverse complement.
TGACGTTCCTTAATTGTGAGGAATAATAGTAATCGTTTTTATTATCATGGCATTTAGATACGTAGCGGAACTTACCGCAATACTTTTGTCTTCTGATGTTAATATTGAGATTGAGTCATTGTTCAATTACAGTTTTAAAATTGTTCAGGCGCTGCTCTCAGGAAGGGGGCTGGACAAAACATAAAAGTCTTAGTTTTTCCATATTCGTTGTATGCATAACATATATATTTTGACTCAAACATGTTTAAATTTTATTTTCAATATATATAGTTTCAGATTACATTTCATTCATACCTTTCACTAGAATATTAAATACCGGGCAAGTTGGCCGTGTTAAATTCAGACAATAATTTTTACTTGAAATGCAGTAGGGTGGAACAAGTTGGCCGCGCGGCGTGCAGCTGTGAGCTGTGAGCTTGCATCCGGGAGACAGTGGGTTCGAACCCCACTGTCGGCAGCCCTGGAGATGGTTTTCCGTGGTTTCCCATTTTCACATGAGGCTGTACCTTAATTAAGGCCACGGCCGGTTCCTTCCCACTGCTAGCCCTTTCCTATTCCACCGGCGTCATAAGACCTATCTGTGTCGGTGCGACGTAAAACAAATAGCAGAAAAAGAAGAAGAAGAATTTTAAATAAAAATTCAGTGAGAGAAAAGTATTTTGAGTAAATACATTGTAAACTGTTCTCTGCTCGATGATGATGCTTGTTGTCTAAAGGGGCCTAACATTTAGGTCATCGGCCCCATTGCTCAGGTAACAACACTTCATACGATGGCCTTGCTGTCATAGCAGTAGTGATTCTTACTTGCCAATGTTTAAATGTTAAAGTTCAGATTATCTTGGATAAAAATGTGTTGTGTTGCTCTTATATGGCAAATACGACATCGCCTAAAGGATTATTCTATGAAAGAAAATTCATGGGTAAAAATACCTGATTAGCGTGATTAGCTGCCACTCCCGGAGGCCCGGGTTCGATTCCTGGCCCTGCCATGAAATTTAAAAAGTGGTATGAAGGCTGGAACGGGGTCCACTCAGCCTTGGGAGGTCAACTGTGTACAGGGGGTATCGATTCCCACTCAGAAACCTCGAAGTGGTTTTCCATAGTTTCCCACTTCTCCTCCAAGAAAATGCCGGTATGGTAACTAACTTAAGGCCACGGCTGCTTCCTTCCCTCTTCCTTGTCTATGCCTTCCAATCTTCCCATCCCCAACACAAGGCCCCTGTTCAGCATAGAAGTTGAGGCCGCCTGGGCGAGGTACTGGTCATCCTTCCCAGTTGTATCCCCCGACGCGCAGTCTCACGCTCCAGGGCACTACCCTTGAGGTGGGATCCCTCACTGAGTCCGAGAGAAAAGCCAACCCTGGAGGGGTAAACAGAGTAAGAAAGAAGGAAAGAAAGAAAGAACGAAGGTAAATACCCGAAATAGAAACGGAAAACTAAGATGAGAGTAATTCCTGCTCTTAGCCACTCCGTAGTTTTGTCCTGGTCTACAGAGAATTCGTGAAATGATAGTGTCCCTTTGCTCTTTTTTTCCTGTTCGTAATACAAAAAAGGCACACAGCAATACATATTCGAATATTTCCTAACACAGTTAAAGAAAAGCAAATCACCACATCATTAAAAAACGAATTAGCGCAAAAATTAAAATTCTTGTTCAGGACGAAGTTACAGCGAGAAATCACTTTGTTCTTGTTTCCATAACATTTCTGCTCAAAGTACGACAAGGTGCACAAGAATGTCACAAATTCCAAGATTTGTAAACACAATTTAAAAAATATAATCCCCACACTACACAATAAAAAATAAACTCCCTAGCGCATAACTATCAGATCTCAATATTAGGCCAACAAGAACCTCATTGCGAACCCATTGCCAACATTTACGACAGCGAAACCATATAAATAAAACTGGAAATGCGGTAATTTGCGGTATACAGCTTCCTGTCAGTGGGTAGTAGGCCAGCGCTCCAGCGGCATTACGGTGAAACTTTCCAATTACAGCTTTATGCTGGGCTTCCCAAGCGATTGTCAAGGAGCGGAGCGAGGGATCCAGTCGGCCGTGGTGGAAATCATCGCCATCTCGATCACGGTTACTAGACTAGACGGTAGGGGTCACGCGCAGTCTCACTTTGGCTGGTGACGTCATGTGATCCCCACTGCCGGGCTTGCAGTGAACACGACCCATTGTAATTGTGCGTTTCTATTAATGATTTGCTTGTTTTTATTTAACCACTTGCTAAATATTTTTCAGTTTTGTCAAATATAATTGCAGTTGTTATGTGTAGGTAATTAAGTTGTAATTTATTTCAGTATTTTTCAGAACATTACAAGTAATATAATAACACTGTGCTTAACACGAACTATTCCAGTAGCTTTCTCACTAATAAATTATCTTTCGCCTCGCAAATAAAGTATTTACGGTTCGGTTTTCGTATTTTCTATCCATTCAGTGATTTTAGAACGATCTTATACGTAGTTTTATTTCTAAAACTAGTTACAAAAATTAAAGAAACATGACCAATCGCGCGGGATGCTTTTTACCGTTGTTTTGGTGGATTGTTGGTGTTAAGTAGTATTAAAAACATCTAATATTATATTTATGTATAAGTTTTTATTTATAAATGTGTATTGGCCGGTGGAATTTTGGTAAAAATCCCCTGAAGAAACGTCAACCTCTTCCACCATATTAGGGGTTACAATATTTTGGTGGGGCTTAGGCCATATAGAAATGTGGTGCGGAGAAAACCCTCAGTCAGAAAATGCGATCAAATGTTCAATATTTAAAAACACCTAATGAATACTCCTAATTATTATTATATATATTATGGTAGTAAAACTGTATACATATTTACATTATATAGGTTCCACACAAAATATTTACACCAGAGGTTTACTTGGTTGTTTTACATTACTTCAAAATCAGTCTATCGAACAACTCTTTATTTTTTTAACACTTCTTTTTTCATTAGGAGTTCGTTTACACCTCTTGCAATAATTCATGAGCCTATGTTTGTTTATGTTTTTCATCCTTATGAACGTTCTGGTTCTAACGAAACATAAAACAACGAAATCTTCAAGATCAGGATGTTTTTCTTTTCTTTTTTCCTTTAAAAACCTAAAATCTTCTGAACATTTCTTAATGTCGTTTCCATGGAAGGCACTAAATTCATTTTCCATTTTCTTCTTAATCTGTTTACCCTCCAGGGTTGGTTTTTCCCTCGGACTCAGCGAGGGATCCCACTTCTACCACCTCAAGGGCAGTGTCCTGGAACGTGAGACATTGGGTCGGGGGATACAACTGGGGAGAATGACCAGTACCTCGCCCAAGCGGCCTCACCTGCTATTCTGAACAGGGACCTTGTGGGAGGGGTATGGGAGGATTGAAACGGATAGACAAGGAAGAGGGAAGGAATTGACCGTGGCCTTAAGTTAGGTACCATCCCGGCATTTGCCTGGAGGAGAAGCGGGAAACCACTGAAAACCACTTCCAGGATGACTCAGGTGGGAATAGAACACACCTCTACTCATTTGACGTACGGAGGCTGAGTGGACCCCGTTTCATCCCTCGTACCACTTTTCAAATTTCGTGGCAGAGCCGGGAATCGAACCCGGGCCTCCGGGGATGGCACGTAATCACACTAACCACTGCACCACAGAGGCGGACTGGTGTTTACTTTTGTTATCTAATTCCTTCCTCAAGATTGCATTATTAACATTTTCTGCTTCAATTGGCGCCTGCGATTGTAGAATTTGCCATATCTCCTTACGATGATTTCGCTTTTGTGCCCTTATTTCACGATCTTTACAAAACTGACTCGCTAAATCATTACTACTCAGTGGCAAATTTAAATGTCAGGCCGTAAATCATGTCAAATTTTAAAGTTTCACTGTTCTTTGGAAAACGATGCAATTTAATGTCTAAGTCCTTCTGATGTCTATCGTGGTTAGAGCAACCAGCGGCCGCACAACACACCATGGCACAGAACAGCACAGAAAAATTAAACTCTTACACTGTTGAGAAGGTAAACACCATCACTAGACTAATGGTGTTCTGCTTCGTTTAGCGAACATGGTTAACGCGTGACGTCAGGAGGCGTGGCATGCTACTGCGCACCCAATTGATGACCCCTACCGTCTAGTCTAGTAATCGTGATCTCGATCCTCCTAGACTGCATGCTCTATGCGAGACTTTTTGCGACTACGCAGCGACAAAATTTCTCCGCTAGATGGCAGATAGAGACGCACTATGTTCTAAATTTATTCTAATGACGACAGACTACAAAACACTATGCTTTATGGTTATATGTTCACTGAAGCTCGTAAATTACATCAGTAATATTAAATATCGGCAATATTACCTGTATGAAGTCGCAGTTGGCCTCTTCATGCACAATTTAAAGATTTTCCTGGACCGGGCGAGTTGGCCGTGCGCGTAGAGGCGCGCGGCTGTGAGCTTGCATCCGGGAGATCGTGGGTTCGAGCCCCACTGTCGGCAGCCCTGAAGATGGTTTTCCGTGGTTTCCCATTTTCACACCAGGCAAATGTTGGGGCTGTACCTTAATTAAGGCCATGGCCGCTTCCTTCCCACTCCTAGCCCTTCCCTGTCCCATCGTCACCATAAGACCTATCTGTGTCGGTGCGACGTAAAGCAGCTAGCGATTTTCCTGGACGAAGGCTTGGAGTGGTACCGTACTTTTTGTGTTCTTGCCAACGCAATATCAAATAATAGAGGTCTTACGAACTTGGTTAGGATAATATCATCCTCTTCGTACGTCGCATGTCCACGATTTTTTCGGCTGGGTGGTGCTCTTCTCTGCTGCAGCTCAGTCGGCCCAAAAATAATCTAACGGGCAGACGCCCAGTTGGCTGTTGCCTTTCCCTTCCACCATGTATACCTGCCTCATTAAAGGCGTGGACACTACCTTCTCGGACCAATTCATCTGTCTCGAACTTCACCGTGCCTGCATCGGGATATGGGAAGTTGTCCGGCTCCAAGACAAGTCCTCTGGTCAAACTTCACCGGAAGTCCTGGCCTTCTTCCGAGAACAAGATGAAGTGGCTCGTTTCATCACCAGTGGCGACCTCATCTCTGGCAGACTCCATGAAGTGGTGCCTACTCCACAGTGTCTTTTACATGATCTGCGCTACCTTCCTGACCCCCCCCCCCCTCTCACTGTCCAACCCCGTTCTTCTCGCAACATACCGTCCCCACCGCCTCCCACCTCCGTTACGTCTACCACCACTACTTCTACCTTCACCACTTCTGCCTCCATTCCCCTGACTACTTCGTCCGTCATTACCACGTCTAGCCACTCTTCTCCTATCATGTCTACTTCCACCACCTCCCTACCTCTCTCTTTTTCGAGTCCCTTGCAATCCCCTGCCAATCCCCAGACTACCACATCTCAGGCTCCGCCTTCTCATCAAGAACCGTCATCCGACGCCACAACGCGGCAACTCCCATCGTCTGTGAGCTGTGTCCTTCGTGGCATTGACCCGGCCATCACGGAACAAGATATCCTCCATGAACTTCAACTGAAAGGTGTCCCGGCCCGTCGAGCGTTCCGGATCTTCAACGATCACAGCCCAACATTCATAGTCCGCCTTCAACTCTCGCCTGCCACCGACGTCGACCGGCTGATCACCACTGGCGTCCGTCTCCGCGGAAGGTCTTACAGAGTGGAACATTCCCGCTCCCCACCCCGTCATGACCGTTCTTCTCCTAACACCCCCTCTCCTCGCCCCCTCCGGTCCCGCCTCCCACCCCCACCCCGCCACCTATTAACGTCACCGCTCCCCAACCCAACTTCCTCCTACCGCCCCTCCCGATCTTGGACCTTCTTCGTTTACTCGCTACTTCCATCACTAACATGACCACAAGCCTCTATTACTTCCTCTCTCCATACTACCCTATTCCTTCCTCCAACTTTCTACCGACCCCACTCATTGTACCAGCACATTATATGCAATGTAATTATGTAACTCTCTGTCATTCTCTGTAACATTGTCTCTTTCGGAATGCGCGCCCGAGATACGTTGCTATAAATAAAATTCTCCTCTCCATTCCCTCTCGTGTTCACGGGGGTTTTGTCTGTGCGGGGTGCCTTGCGGGTCTCCCCGGGGTCCCGGCTTGTTGTCCCGGTCTCCTTACGCCAGTTCACTACGTCACTCCTTTCTCTGGTATGTACGACACATACCCCCTACGTTTTCTCTTCTCCATGGATACTTTCCTTTCTACGGCCGAAGAGCTCCTTAGTTGAGCTGATAGCCCGCCCCGCCTCGTATGAGGTGAGGGAATGAAATAAATCTTTTGATTGATGATTGTTAGGATAATATCACTAACAGTTTGCTGATGTTCTTTGATCTCACACTGTAACAAAACACATCCTGAAAGGGTTGTTCTTTCTATTTGATTTTACGTCAAACCAACACAGATAGTTCTTATGGCGACGATGGGGTAGAAAGGCCTAGGAATGGGAAGGAAGCGGCCGTGGCCTTAATTAAGGTACATCCCCAGCATTTGCCTGCTGTAAAAGTGGGAAACCACGGAAATCCATCTTCAGGGCTGCCGACAGTGGAGTTCGAACGCACTATCTCCCGGATGCAAGCTCACAGCTGCTGCGCGCTCCCAACCGCACGGCCAACTCGCCCGGTATTCTGAAAGGGAAGACGTCGCAAGTCCTCGTATTACGCTCGTACGTTTGAAGGACTTCGACAATAGGGCACAGCAGCTTAAACGAACTCCTGCAGATACTTCATCAGAGCAACAATACAAGTTTTTGGGTATCGAACTCCTCCTCTGTCCTGATGGTTAATCAGTTCTATTTAGCAGTGTCGAAGCTCTAGGCAGTGAGATGTTGCTGACACAAATGTCACACTCCATCCTCTCTTCAACAACACGAACGTAGTACCCGCAAATTAGGATTGAAATGAAATGTCGTATGGCTTTTAGTGCCGGGATATCCCAGAACGGGTTCGGCTCGCCAGGTGCAGGTCTTTCTATTTGACTCCCGTAGGCGACCTGCGCGTCGTGATGAGGATGAAATGATCATGAAGACAACACATACACCCAGCCCCCGTGCCGTAGCAATTAACCAATTAAGGTTAAAATCCACGACCCGGCCGGGAATCGAATCCGGGACCCTCTGAACCGAAGGCCAGTACGCTGACCGTTCAGCAACGAGTCGGACATTAGGATTGATTTCCTGTTTCTAGTTTGATTGGAATATTATCATCTGGATATCTGAGGTTGTCCAAAATGTCTAAATATGAAGACGTTTGTTTTGTGATTGTCCGTAACAATTGTTATTACCAGGAATCCACTATCCTCCACGGCTTTAATCACCGTCTGGAAAAAAAAAAAACGCAGCCTGTTTCCAGTCATTCGACCGGGTCAGTAATGGAATGAATGAAGCCCCATCTAGCAGCGAGGATAGGAATTGTGCTGGCTGCCGAAGCCTGTCGCACTCCTCCGGGGCAATGATTAATGAATGACAGATGAAATGAAATGATATTCGAGAGTGTTGCTGGAATGAAATATGACAGGGAAAACCGGAGTATCCGGAGAAAAACCTGTTCCGTTTCCGCTTTGTCCATCACAAATCTCATATGGAGTGACCGGGATTTAAACCGCAGAACCCAGCGGTGAGAGGCCGGCGTGCTGCCGCCTGAGCCGCGGAGGCTCCATCACCATCTGAAATAAGGTGTAATGGCACAGATGCGAGAGTAATCTGAGGATATCCAATTACTTCCTTTATTAGGTCCTTGCCTAGATAAAGCCGACAGCCGCTTTTCTCTTAATTCCCTTCTAGACGGCATTTCATGGAGTCGTATCTTTTCTGGCTGCGAACCACCTTGACGAGACTGGCAAAATGGTACACAGCAGTTGAATATTTCGGGGAAAGAATCTGAAGTTTCAGTTCTACGAAAAATATACCTGGCACGAACGGAAGTGACCAGCCACGTTTACTCATTGTACGAAAAAACTCAGCTTTTCACAAACATTCATGCACCAGTAACACAGTGCTACACCCAAACTGACAGCGAGCATTGTGAGTCTACTGCTGCACTCTTACGGCGACTTGGACAAATATTGGTAGTCGCGCCTTCCTGTGTTAAACTAATGGCATAGAGCAGGCAGTATAAGAGGATCGAGACGGCGGTGGTGGAAATTACGATTGCAGGCGCGAATTTATAAATCAACTAGCGATAAACGCGTGCTTTGCTACGGTTTAAAACTGAAAGTTATCTTCCAAAGTTTTACATTTTGGAGAGTCCACTGTCGGTTGAACCTGTAAAATACACCCTCAGTTCGCATATAAAACGATTTTGGAGGAATTAAGCGACCACCATGTTTAATTTTTACTTCGTACGTCAAACAGTAATGGAGAAATGAATAAAACAATCATTTTAGGGGTAGAATGTTGGAAAAATATTTCTTCTTTAAATGTAGGACACAGATGACCAAACTTCATGTAAAATTTAAGGTTCGTACGTGAAACGGTTTCGGAGGAATGAAGATTGTGATTGTCAGAGTGAATTCTACCTAAAACCCTTATGGGAGAAATCATTTGAAGTAGGCCTAGGCCTATATCGTCTTTGACACTTAAGACTTAAAAAGAACAACCTGCTTATAAAATTACAGCTTGGTACCGGTACGTCAAACGTTTTCGGGGGATGAATAGTTTCGTTTCCGAAGCTTACTTAACCCCTTAGTGGTGGAATGTTTAAAAATATTTCATATTTCACACATCTATATAAAATTGGATGTTAGTACAGTATAGGCTATTTGAGATTAATAGACTCAAAAAATACTTGACGGATTTCGCTGAAAATTTCACAGTTTGTTCTTATTACTTCTGAGAGGGATTATGAAGTGGTTTGAACGAAATCCGATGGGTAGTTTTTATGATGAGTAATTTTAGGTAATTTTATTTAATTGTAAAGCCGCACCAAGGTTGGAACGACTTGATGGACGGATTGTCGCTAGGCGACAGCAGGTTAGGGTACGTCCAAGATGCGCGCTGGTTGTCTGAGTCAGACAGTCGGCGCTGCCTGTCTGACTCCGAGCGGCAGGTGGAATGTGGCCATTATGAAAGCTGGTTGTCAGAGCAGACATGGCTGCCACAAAAGAAAATATATGAGGTACAACTGATCAGTGTAGCATTGAACTAACAAGATAACAGGCTGCAGCTCTATTGCTGCTAAGTGACAACGTTACAACCAAGTTAAAACGAATGAGAAGTGATATATATCCAATTCATATATTTACGGGGAGTACAAACACCTTTTTTCCACAGTTACTTGCCGACGAAAACAGATTTTTCGAATATTTCAGAATGAGTTCGGATACGTTTTATTTTATTTTGTTAAAAATTGAATACAGGCTTACGAAGAAGTGAGCGAATTATCACACTCAACACGAAAATCAATAGCCTGCGCGGCAGGTTGTCTGAAACCAGAATGAACTAATCATTCCGGTAAACATCTGAGTCAGACTACCAATGTGCAGGCTTCCTGCGCGCAGGTGCATTATGGCCAGTCCCGCTTAGCAACAAAGGATATACTTATGCCGACTCGGCGCCGACTGTCTGACTCAGAAAACCAGCGTGCATCTTGGACGTACCCTTACGCTACATCACGATAGTCCGGTAATAAATGTTGTATATAGGAGAATGGGAAGACACCGCCATGTTTTATGAGTCAAACTTGGTACAAATATGACTTGCTACGTGGAATATATAGTGTGGGGGCAGGTCACCCCTACCACCCCTAGGGGAGGGGGTGAAATGTAAAAGTAATCGAAAACGAACGATATTAGTAGTTTTCGGGTACACTGAGATGAACTATGCCACTCAAAATGCTGTTTAAGTCAAATTTCATCCTGAATAGCACTCCTAGGGGCTGGGGTGAAATATAAAAATAATATAAAATGACCAATATTAATGTAGAATACATAGTTTTCGGGGTCAATGAGATGAATAAATGCACTCCAGATGTCGATTTAGGTCCAAGTTCAGCCCCATCGCCATGGGGGTGAGAGATAGTGGTGGTGGTGGTAGTGGTGATGATTATTGGTTTTAAGAGGAAGTAAAATTAAGCAACCGTCCTCTATTAATTAATCAGAGGGAAAATTGAAGAGCTCCGACGCTTCGAAAAATGTAGGTAACGGCCAATGAAATAAAATAACAAGAACAAGAGTCGACCAAGTGAGGACGGATAGGATAGATGAAAGTGATGAGCCTGACACAAGTAAGTTGAAGCAATGCCAAAACTCAGCGAAGGTCCCATGGTCGCCGACCCACGCTCCAAATTTAAGAACCTGGGACCCTTTTAGTCACCTCTTACGACAAGCAGGGGATACCGTCGGTGTTATTCTAGCGCAGGGGAACATGGAGGTGAGTTGGGTTGCAAAAGAAAATATACTAAATGACCGAGATTACGGAAGAATGTGTGTATGTTCCAGCATAGCTCTCAACCAAACTTGATACACATATCACTTACTATCTGGAAAAATGACCGTGGGGGCAAGATACCACTATTGTTGGGAGATCAGAAGAATGCACATGCTGGGTGAGGCACGGGGCGAAGGGGTTTTCACCAGCAGAGCCAGTGACGCAGTGGTTACCATAGCAACTCCGCTACTACCCAGGCGAATTTACATTATCTTCTAATGGCAGCTCTTCGCTCTTGTCAGTTGTAATCCAGCAAACTGCGAAGTGTAAGTCAATGTTTTCGTGTAGCAGATAAGAGCAGATAAGAGCCGATCTGTCTGAGCAGAACAGGATGTTCGTGCTTGCAGGCCACATTCCTCATTCTTGCATTCTTCTCATCTCTACACAGTAGCAACCTTAGGAGAGGGAGTGCCATAGATCCCACTATCGGCAGCCCTGAAAATGGTTTTCCGTGGTTTCCCATTTTCACACCAGGCAAATGCTGGGGCTGTACCTTAATTAAGGCCACGGCCGCTTCCTTCCAACTCCTAGGCCTTTCCTATCCCATCGTCGCCATAAGACCTATCTGTGTCGGTGCGACGTAAAGCCCCTAGCAAAAAAACAAAAACAAAAACGAAAACGACCAATATTGGTGTCCAACGCATTTTCGGGGATGCTGAGAAAACAGTGGCCCTCTGGATATCGTTCAAGTAAACGCCTCTTACGACAGGTACAGGCAAGGGATACTCTGGGTGTTATTCTACCGCATTTTGCACCCCTTATCACCCCCTTCGGCATGGGGGCAAGAAGAGATGAGGAATAAAATGTCTAAACTGACCGAGAACGAAGAATATTTTAGCGCTATCCACTTTGTAGTAACTCGCCACTAGGTGGCACTGCAGCATATCAATTTCTATACCGTTCAATCGATCGCAAAAATCATATCGACGTCTCAATTCTCAGGAATAACAAATGCTGATTGTGACTATGCAGGACGAAGAGATGACCCGCCATTGTATCGCGAGGAGGAAGATGGTCCACGAATAACGTGACCCGCAAAAATGGCTCCCAAATCAGCTGTGAATTGCTATGCTCCATTCTAAGAGTTTTTACAATTGGTTTTACGTCGCGCCGACACAGATAGGTCTTATGGCGACGATGAGATAGGAAAGGGCTGGGAGTGGTAAGGAAGCGGCCGTGGCCTTAATTAAGGCACAGACCCACTGGTGTGAAGATGGGAAACCACGGAAAACTATCTTCAGGGGTGCCGACAGTGGGGTTCGAACCCACTATATCCCGAATACTGGATACTGGCCGGACTTAAGAGACTGCAGTTATCGATCTCGGTCATTCTAGGAGTAATCACATGTGTTCCTAGAAGGCCATGACAAGTGCACATCTTGCGCTCCTTGAAGAATGTTTTGTCGTGTACGGGTCGATGTGTATGAGCAATGAATGTAGTATTAGCACTGTGTAAGTAGAATCAAGTGTCGGACCGAACACCATGAAAGTTGGCACATAGGCTATATGTATTGTTCTAACTCGCCACGCATCGTGCGCTTCTTGAAGAATATTTTGTTGTGTACGGGTCGATGTGTGTGAGCAATTGAATGCAGTATTAGCACCATAAGTGGAATCAAGTGTTTGATAGGCTTAACTGCAGTTTAGGATTGTAGCATAACTATTCTTATTTTATAAATGAAATTCTAGGGAGTCCGTTGTCTGTAATGCCATTTATGTCGCCAAATTTTGATATATTTATCCGTTTCAGGTCAATTCAAGATCGTATTAGAAGAGTTCAGCTTTTGTGTCTGTTTGTTTGTTCCACCATCACGGATGAACGGCTTAATAGATGTCGACAAAACCATATTTAGAGCAAGAACAGGTTTTGATATGCATATAATTTAAAATTGACTCAATATACTGGGGTTTTATAGGTAAACCAGAAGAGTTATGTTCATTTTTTCTCTTACACTATTGAATGTATCTTCTCCAAACAGAGTCTACTCATACAGGAGCAGGTTTTGATATGCATATAATTTAAAAATCACTGAATAGACTGGGGTCTATAGGAAGACCGTAAGAGTTTTTTTTTCAATTTGCTCTTACACTATTGATTATATCTCGACCAAACTTCATATTTAGATTCTACTTGTCAAGGAGCAGGTTTCGATATGCATTTAATTTAAAAATCACTGAATAGACTGGGGGTTTATATAAAGACCAGAAGAGGTTGTGTCATTTTCTCTTACACTATTGATTATATCTCCACCGAATTTCGTATTTAGAGTTACTCATCCAGGGCAGGTTTTGATATGCATATAATTTAAAAATCACCAAATAGACTGGGGGTTTACAGGAAGACCAGAAGAATTTTTCTAAATTTTCTCGTATACTATTGGTTATATCTCGACCAAACTGCACATCTATAGTCTACTCATCCAGGAGCAGGTTTCGATATGCACGTCATTTAAACATCACCGAATACACTGGTAGTTTGTAGGAAGGCGAGAAAGTTTTTTCAATTTTCTCTTACACTATTGATTATATGTAAAATTTGTAGACTATATATGAAACGCCCCTCTATTTTAAATAATTTCTGTTATGTACATAATTTTGCATGCTCTTCAAATGAAGGAGAACATTACTATTTTCTACGGGCTTCATGCTCTGCAGCCAGTGACGAATACCCTCGCAGGCGTACAGTTATTTGAAGGATCCATAACAGGAGAAAATCAGAGAATGCATCATATTTCTCTCGGCTTTAAAATTACCCCCGCCTAAAGTATCTGAACACCGAGGTAACATGAGGTACAACTCTTCCCTTTGGTGTCTGTCTGTCTGGTTATCTATCTGTTTGTATATTCCTAAAAGTGGAAAACTGCTGGACTTATTTCAACCAAACTAGGTATCTAGATTCTATTCACTCAGGATATGTCATTTGCGTTCCTTTATGTCGTGTATGTATTTATCGTACGTCGGATAATAACGCAGATGATTACGAAAACTTGGATTTTTAGTCCAAGTTCCGCGGGACATGTGCATGTCATTTCCAGGTGGACAAAGGGAAAAATAAAGAGCCATTTTACAGTACTCTTTTCGATACGACAGATATTAAAGGAGATATCATCAATGTCAGAGCGCCACACCAGTGGTCAGAGATACAATATGCAACCTAAGAACCATAGAGAATTTCGCACAACTTCCGACTACGAACTGAACCGTACAATAAATTCGGAAATCGTCATCATTCTCTCCCGACTTTGTTCAGCTTCATAATATTTCACGTTACTGCCGCTCGCTTTCGTAGGAAAATATAATTTTAACATGTCGCATTAAATGTGTGAATAGAGCCATGTTACTTCGCATAAATTCCTGAAGGTAACATCTGATCCACTGAAAATTCCCATGCAAAGAAAGGGTACAAATGCTAGTAGGATATAAAATATATATCACCGCCGTTTGGCATTTTGTCTTCGTAGGTAGGCGTCCGCCTTTGCTGGCAGGACCTAGTGTTTATGTCTTCTGGTATAGGCTAGAGCAATTTTGTTACTTTCATAGATCTGTCTCTGTCTTATCCTTGGCTTTGACAATATGAAAGTGACTGAGGTATGAGCGATGCTAGTAATGCCAATCCTTATGCAGCCAGTCCCTGCTATGAATGGTGTGAAAATGTTGTTCATAGCGTTGGTTGGTGTATGCATTTCAGTGGGCTTGGTAGACTGATATGTAATAGCAACTTCTGGCTCGGTGAGGAAAGCAACGGGAAACTATCTCATTCCTCATTTCCCTAGTACGCCTCTTCAGTGATACCTAGGCCATCTATGACAGCTGATGGCAGAGCTGTTGAGGATCCCACCAGCGGCATCGCTGACGGACTGAACATAAGGTAAATCCGGGACAGATGCCGCCCCGGTAGAGATGCCGCATACACTGTAGCTAAAGGTTCCCATCGTTACAGCTAGATGGCAATATGTGTGGTTTTTCAGTTTCTAAGGAAGAACTACTGTCTGCGAGTGTGACGAAATTTGCTCGTATATTACGCCAATTATAGCCGATATCATGAGGCGAGTACATGTTTCCTCCTGACAAAGTTTTTGCGTGTGTTAATTTATTGTATATTAAGTTGGCTTCAAATGCTTAAATCAGACGTTTTTAGTACAGTAGACGTCAGAAACATAACTGTAGTTGAGAGTAAGCTAATTTTGGGCCATGATAGCCTTGAGGTATGAAAACAGGAGGGTGCGGCGTCTCTCCCTGATAGTTGGCCTTCGGGCTGAGCAGCGGTCGCTGTGCAGGCCAGAGCCATTTCAAGGGTGTTAAGTGCCGTGGGGTTTTATATAACACAGTGACGAATCCATTGCACATGCACATTTATTGTAAATCGAAATTAAAATATGATTTTAATGTTGTAAATTATCAGATAGGTTTTTTCCATTGAATGATTATATTATGTGGATATAATTGTCTTGTAGTACGTTCTAGTGTTCGGTTATATTAAAGTTGAAGAAATTGGCTTAAATTTCATTTTGTCATTAATTATTTTACTCGCGGCATCCCTCCCGAGCAAAGTCGGCATCTATACCGGGATCCAGGGAGAGACGCCGCAGATGCAACAATTCCTTTGTTCACTCCTTTCTCCCATTTACTTTCAATTGCCAATATTTTGTTCATCCGTGATCAAATGTACATGTTTTCAAATTATGCTCGATGAATTTGCAACAATTTTTAAAGTAAATATACCGAGATATAACAAAAGATATAAAAAGTGCGGCAACTCTCCCGGAATTACCCTACATAGGTAGGCGTAATAGGTCTAATGCAGAAAGTTTGAACTGGCTGGAAGTGGTAGTGGTGGTGGTGGTGATTATTGTACTGTTTTAGAGGAAGTACAACTAGGCAACCATCCTCTATTAATACTAATCAGAGGAAAAAATTGGAAGCGGCCCGACACTTAGAAAAATGAAGATATCGACCAAAGACAAGGGCTACGAAGGGCGTGAAAAGGAAAGACTCCCTAAGCTTCGCAAACCTAAAACCGTCGGGGTTGGACAGGAACAAGTGTTGACCAAGGGAGGTCGGATAGCATAGATGAAAGTAAGGTACCTGGGACAAGCAAATGGAAGCAATGTCAGAACTCAGATAAGGGTCCTGTGGTCGCCAACCCACGCTCTCAAGTTAAGAGCCACTGGGGTCTCTTTCAGTCGCCTCTTACGACAGGCAGGGGATACCGTGGATGTTATTCTACCGCTCCCACTCACAGGGGAGGGCTGGAAGTGGGAACAGCAATATGTAAAGTGAAAAACAATACTACTGCGCTGGATGAGATCAGTGTGGACATGATCAAAACATGCTGGAGAAACTGGATTACAATGGGAAGGAAATGAAATCCCTAAGGCAAGGCGTGATCATTCTACCAAGTAAGAAAGGTGACCGAAAGGTGAATAATAACTACAGAACTATAACCCTTCTGTCTCGTGGGTTAAAAGTATACGAGTCCTTCCTGGAAAAAATAATCACAACATTTGTTGAGCAACATAGATTTAGGCGGGATAGCTCTATCCTAGACCTACCGAGCTCGATAGCTGCACTCTCTTAAGTGCGGTCAGTATCCGTTAATCGGGAGATAGTGGGTTCGAGCCCCACTGTCGGCAGCCCTGAAGATGGTTTTTCGTGGTTTCCCATTTTCACACCAGGCAAATGCTGGGGCTGTACCTTAATTAAGGCCACGGCCGCTTCCTTCCAATTCCTAGGCCTTTCCTATCCTATCGTCGCCATAAGACTTATCTGTGTCGGTGCGACGTAAAGCAAATAGCAAAAATAAAAAAATAAAAATAAAAAGTAAATAAATAAAACCTAGACCTCATTTTCTTTTGAACATGAATATTCCTTGAAAAATATTGTATGGTTGCATTCTTGTATATTGAGAAGGTATTATGATCACGCAACGTCAGCACATATGGGAATATCTGAGACGTAAAAAAGTGTCAGGTGAGATTATAGCTCGAGTTAAAGAACTATATCTAGAAACGAAGCGCTGTCTGCAAATTCAAAGAGGCAGGTCAAGTTGTTTTGAAACCAAGAGAGGAGTCCAACAAGGAATTTGTATGTCACCACTTCTCTTCGTTAATATAATGGATTAGGTTAAAAGGAAGGAACAGACAAATCCGCTTGTATTGTATTTGCCTTTCCTGATTCTAACCCTGGAGGGACGTCTTCACTATTACGCTACGTGTTTCCGTGGTGGTCAGTAGTGTGATATGTAAATGAAGTTGTGTATTAAGACGAACACAAACACAGCCAGGTGAACCAACCCTGACGTGACTGAAATCCCGCTCAGGACGGGAATCGTACCAAGGACCCTCCTAACGGAAGGCCACTAGGCTTCAAGCTGACCATTCAGTAAAGCAGCCGTACGTAAAGTTTACAAGTTGCAACTAATGTTTCATTTTGCAAGAAGATGACAACCATAATACGAATCTAGATTTTGAATAGTTATAGTAATCCTCTGAACATCCCAAAATCTACCTTTATCGCAATTTAATTATTATGACAGCGATATTCTTGTGAAAAGTACCTAGCATATAGAATTACCAAGCTCTCCATGACTCATCAAACTACCTGCTCTCACATGGGAACTCCTTGATCGTCCATTCACACAACACCAAATGATAATTCCATTTAGTGCTCGATCGAGAAACGAACCCGGAGGCTGCTTCCCAGACCATGAAGTCAAGAAGGCGGACTTGTGTCAGTGTTAATGTTTACAGAATGTATTTGTAATTGTAATAAATGTTTTTGGCAGTTACGTTATTTATGAAATTTGATGCGATGAACGTCTTTTCGAAGCTTCTTTTACTGTTGTTATATAATTGTATAGTGTTGAACTCGTTCACCAACGGCGGATTTCACATTCTGAGAGTCTTTAAAGTGTCTGTGCAGTGAAGGAGAGGAAAAAAAAGTACAAATACTGTGGCCCGCAGTGTCTTACGTTTCCTTTGAAGAAACATTCCCCGCGGGGTCTCTTGTAAATTTAATCTGTTTCTTATACCAGAACGTACAACGCATTAAATTGATAATTTTAATGTAACCTTGCACCTCACTCGCGTAAGGTTAAATTTTTCATTTAAATATTGCTTCTTGAAAATAATTTAATTAGGCCTACTGGCTTTTGAGTTTTAAGTGAAAAATCTTTCAAATGATATCTTTTATGTTATAACAACTGATAACCGCCAGTCTGTAGGATATTCTGCTCTGTTAAATTCCGCAGGAAATATACCTAAATATAAAGGAAAATATTCTTCTTGTCAATCATTCAAACGGAACATAAAATCCCTCAAAAGAGAGAGAGAGAGAGAGAGAGAATGAATATATACTACCTATTTCTTTCTTTGTTCATCAACTCCACAGTCTGTTGACTATAGAAAGGCAGTACTTCGAACAAGAATAGCTTCGCTGTGATTTAAGTTCGGTGTATGATACCGTAATTTGTGTTTGCACTCTCTGAAATGAGAGAGAATAAATTAATTAATTAATTTTCTGTTTACAAGTTAAACACTCGTGTACGTAAGAGTTGGCTTTTAAAATACGAACCAAAGTTATAACTGGAACTGTGTGGAAGTGTTTACATCTTTCTCAAATTTCTCCGGCAGTGAAGTGTATTGTACATACAGTAGATTCATTCCATTTGTGAGGGTGTTTTCGTTTCTTACATTGAAGGAAGTTATTCACTTACTATAAATATACAGACTTGACTACATTCCTTTAGGGAGATCAGTGGCGAATGATGGGATCAAGACGTGGGCTACCAGCCTGCTGTGTAGTCAGTGCTATTTCACAAGCTACTGTCCTGGCCTCTGCTACTGTCAGTAATCAACACCTGATCACTGGGGATGGTAGCCTAAGTTTTAGCAAATTGAAGTTCGACTTTGTGGCGAAATGGATAGAATGCTTACCTTTGGTCCGATGGGCCCGGTTCAATTCTCAGAATCAACCCCCTCGTACTCTTAATTCTCCTGGCTTGGGGACTGGGTGCTTATCACGTCTTTGCCATTCATTTCATCCTCATTAGTTTATCACCGAGCCTATACATATGCTCTTCACCATTTTTATTATTATTATTATTATTATTATTATTATTATTATTATTATTATTATTATTATTATTATTATTATTATTATTATTAAAATGTTGATTTTTACAGCATTACCAGCAATCGTATCCATCGTTCACTGGTTTATTAGCTTCCTCGGGAGATCAGTGGTGGTGTCCGACCCATGGTCACAGGTTTGATTCCAACCAACCAAAGAGAACAGTAAACCTGAAAGATTGCATTTCATTTTAACAGATCTACCTTTAAAACGAAAATTATGTTACTCCTATAACAGTAGCTCTGCAGTGTCTTTCTACGTAGATGGATCAAAAGGTTAGTTGCACTAACGCGCCGCAGCAGCGCGCTGTGTCGCAAACGTGGGCACAGCGGAGAAAGGGACAGACACAACCCACACGTCTGTTAGGCAGGTCGCTGTGGTGTCTCGTCTAGTATTGTGTGAATAGCGGCCAAATGCAATGGCGCGTCAACTGGACGTTCATTCCAAATATGAGGTGCGTGCGACAATCCGATTCCTTTAGGCCAAAAGGAAGAATTGCACGGACATTCATCGTGAAATTAGTGCTGTGTATGGGGAGCGGGCCATTTCCCGGCAAGGTATCGTAAAGTGGTGTCAGCAATTCGAAGCCGGACGTACGGATATCACGGACAACCATCGCGAAGGCTGGCCCGCAACGTCCAGGACCCGTGCAAAGGTCAACAGTGTGAATGCGATCATTAGACAGAACCGGCGCATTAAACTGAGAAAAATCGCGACGCAGCTGAACATGTCGTATGGTAGAGTGTTCGCTATTGTTCACGAGGACCTTGGATATCGTAAGCTGTTTCAAAAATGGGTACCACGTCTTCTCACCGATGAGCACAAGGGACAACATTTTTCCAATCCTCCCTGGCATTTTTGCAACGCTATGCCGCAGACGGCAATGGGTTTCTGCGGCGAATCGTCACAGGCGACGAAACGTGGGTCGACCACTTCACCCCCGAAACGAAGTGAACATCAATGGAATGGGTGCACCCCTCATGACCACAACGAAAGAAGGCCAAGGTTCAACCTTCAGCCGGTAAGGTTATGGCGACAGTGTTTTTTGACATGGAGGGTTTGCTGCACGTGGAATTCATGCCAAAAGGAACGACGATCAATGCGGCGTCATATTGTAAACGTTGCACCGGTTACGTAAAGCGATTAAAGAGAAGCGCCGGTGGGATTTTGTTGCACAATAACGCAACACCTCACAAGGCCCGCCAAACGAGAGAACTGCTGCAACGTTTCCGGTGGGAGGTCTGGCAACATCCACCCTACAGTCTCGATATGTGACTTTCATCTGTTCGGTAAGCTCAAAACGGAGCTCGGTGGTCGACGTTTCCAGACCTATGAGGAGGTGAAGGCCGCTGTCTCCGAGTGGTTGCAGAACGCTGGAGGAAATTTGTATGCATCCGGCATCGACAAGTTGGATGTGCGTTCGCAGAAATGTTTGGAGTCTCTTGGAAACTATGTGGAAAAGTGACGTTACAGTGAATGTCGTTATAGTGGTGTTGCTGTTTTATAGGTGGTGTAATAAATGGCCATAACTGGGAAGTGCAACTTATTTTCTGATCTGCCCTCGCACAAGGATGTAGAAGCAAAAGGGAGTGAAATACCAGCACTCTGTTATCTGTATAATTAAGTCAGAAGTATGAGGTGAAGAAGTATATACGATGAGAAACGCATGTGTCAGTCGATTCGGAAACTTTCGGAGAACTTCGAGTCTTTGAGCTATATCTCCTTCGCTAGCAGTGGCGATCTGACGGACCGAAGCCTAGCACACCTACCCCCCTCGGTCCCCGCACCTTTCGGGCATTCAGCAGCAAACCGTGCGAGGTGGCGGATGGCTTTTAGTGCCGGGAGTGTCGGAGAACATATTTGGCTCGCCAGGTGCAGATCTTTTGGAATGACTCCCGTAGGCGACCTGCGCGTCGTGATGAGAATGAAATGATGCCGTGCCAGCGAAATTAACCAATGATGGTTAAAATTCCCGACCCTGCCAGGAATCGAACCCAGGGCCCCTGTGACCAAAGCCCAGCACGCTAACTATTTAGCCGTGGAGCCGGACGCCGTGTGAGGTGAGGCGAGGGGAGAGGGACGCAGTGCATGGCCTGCAATATCTTTCTCCGATGCCCTGCACTCAGAAATACGAGCGACATTTTATCTTATTGCGTTCAAGTTTTGTAAATAGAACAATGTACCAGATGCTTACATTATAATGTGCTTTAGATTTCCATAGTTCTCATGTGAGGTTAGGGCTTCACCAATAGCCTTGGTAGCCCTCAGTATAGCCTACGCCACTGAGAGAGATGATAGGATAGATCAAATTACATAAGGACAACGTGCCGTATTTCAAGAAATACACGACTGTTGAACAGGGGTCGGGAATAGCGTAGATACAAAGTCCTGCTGGCGCAGACATTTGAAGCGGTTCAAAACTTCTGCAGCTAATTTGATTGTCGTTTTCAGTTTCCTGTCGTTTGTATGTACATTTCTGTTTCTATTCCCGTTTTTTTCAACTTCTTTCAACACCTGACTGAACTCACATTATAATACGGAATTCTTGTATTTGTTTTTAACATCGTAAATTGATCAGTACCGTAATAAAACAGCAACCGGTCGCTAATGTTTTGGTTAAAGCAATATGGCGGTCAACCATGGCGTGTCCGTTCAATTCTGGTCTCTGGAAGCACATTGGTAATGTATTTTATCTAATTCTGTGCCCGTTGCTGGAGGAATTGATGGTTTTGCTGATTTGGCGACAGACACAAAACTCGGCTCCAGCGAGCAAACACTGCAGTATGTGTCGCCATCTGTATGATGTTCTATGATCGTTGAAACCTTCGAGCATACAAATAGAGAGGGCGCTGCCAGCAGAACACGGTGCCAAGATACAAATCAGCTGATTTTGGGCACCTATCGTAATTTGCGCGGGCCATCGGCGTAAGCGAGGCGATTTCAAGCATTCATTGTCGACAAACCAGGCTTTTTCTACACAATTGTAATATATTACAATCATAAAAAACATGTATTTTCGTTGATGTGATAAGTGAAGTACACCAGTCTGAAGGAATGTAGCAAAAATGCTCATATCTTGTTCTGCTTACAGTTGCAGTAAGAGATTTGAAAAGGGAAGTAAAACATATTTTCAGAGGTAAGGATTAAAATCTGTAACTTAAAAAGACACTATGATACTGTATAGACTTTTGAGCTTATGTCGTGTCAAGAAAATAAGGTGAAATTTTTTACGTTTCGCAGAGAACTGTGCTCTGCGTCCTCAGAAGAAGTCTCGACTGTCCACGAGAAAGGCTTCTTAAACAATGACACTTTAAATTCATACGTTATAATAGAAGTGGAAATGGTACGTACATTCGCCACCAGATGGCTCCCAGGACGTGGCACAACGCTAGCGTTCGAAGCGGAAGCTGACCGAACCATCAGAATCAGTCTAAGCGGTTCACATAACGTGTGTACGTAACATATTTGTGAGCCATCCCATATCTAGGTGGAGATGGACACGCTCAAAGTCGCGTCCAAGGGTAATGGTTACGGTGATTTGCAGATTCATAGAGCTCTGCATCCCAGAGAAACGACCAAGCAAAGCTCACAGAAGGAAGAAGTGGAAGAAAATGCCTACTTGACTTATATTCACAACACCACAGATCGAATTGTCAAGGTCCTCCGCAAACACAATATAAAAACCCTGTTTGGCACGGCCACCAGAATTGCTCACAGTCTAAGTAAAGCAAAGGACAAAGAGTCCCCACTTTTACTTCCTGGGTTATACGAAATTCCCTATACTTGCGGTAAGGTATACATGGGCCAAACATGCCGGTCCATTCAAGACCGACTCCAATCCTCAGACCGTAATATAAGAAAAACATGGCGGCCGAAGTAGCCGAATTGCTGGTATTGGCTAACACGAAAATATCACGTGCATTTTATATAAACGGCCGTAATTTAATATGATAAATGTAACATCGTAAGGAAAATCACTTTTACACGTATGAAATCGCTTCGCCAACAAGTACGCACCACATATAATCAACTAGAATCACATATATTCTACTAGAAAAGAGACCAACAAGCTGATTATTTAGACATTTCAATTCGTCAAATAACGTTTTCTCTTAGATTTCACTTCGCTGGATAGAAGAAAATATGTGATAAAACTGTTAAAATGATATTTCTAGCATCATTTTGAATATTTCAAAATAAATTAAGGTGCAAAATTCCTCGATTTATTCGCTCTCATGAGAACTGTGAAACACAAACATAACTTGTTGCCTTAGTTTTGAAGTGGTAGATAATTTCTTAAATTCACCGCCCAATGAATGGGAAGTACACCCGAAATCATAATGTTATTCGTTTTACGTCCTACTAACTACATATTTTACGGGTTTCGGAAACGTCGAAATGCCGAAATTTAGTCCTGCAATAGTTCCTTTATGTGCCAGTAAATCTATCGACACGAGGCTGACGTATTTGAGCACCATCAAATACCACCGGACTGAGTCAGGATCGAATCCAGCAACTTGGGATCAGAAGGCCAGCGCCTTAACCGTCTGAATCACTCAGATCATTGCTAGTTTTTTGATAATTGCTTTACGTCGCACCGACACAGATAGGTCTTATGGCGACGATGGGACAGGAAAGGTCTAGGAGTGGGAAGGAAGCGGCCGTGGCCTTAGTTAAGGTACAACCCCAGCATTTGCCTGGTGTGAAAATGGGAAACCAAGGAAAGCCATGTTAAGGGCTGCCGACAGTGGGGTTCGAACCTACTATCTCCCGAATACTGGACACTGGCGCACTTAAGCGACTGCAGCTTTCGAGCTCGGTGTCACTCAGATCAAGTACACCCGAAATGATTATGTTAACATGATGTTAATATAATGTTGACATATGGCATAACAGCACTTCACGCAAGGATAGTAGCCTTAGTAATGAAACGTTCAGATACTAAATATATAGCCTAATAGGTTTTTACCCATTAAATAACATGATCAAGCAACAATGGTAGTCAGAGTGGACGAAGACCTCATCACCAATAAAATCCCAGTTGGCAAAGGAGTTCGACAAGGTGACACAATCTCTCCAAAGCTGTTTACCCTTGCCTTGGAAGATGTATTCAAAACCCTTCATTGGGATAATAAAGGAATAAAAATCAACGGGTTATATTTGAACCACCTGCGTTTTGCCGATGACATTGTGCTCATAAGTGAAAATCTAGATGAGCTAGAAAGCATGATCCAAGAATTAAAAACTGCTTCTGCTAAGATTGGTTTGGAAATGAACATTAATAAAACGAAAATTCTAAGCCCAGAGAGTCGACCACTTAAAATGGGAAACCAATATATAGAAGCTGTCGATGAGTACATCTATCTTGGACACAAGATAAAACTTGGAAAAGACAACCAACGTGCAGAAATTCCTCGCAGAATAGGTATGAGTTGGACTGCATTCCGAAAACTAAGGTTCATCCTCACCAACAAGGATGTTCCAATTAACCTGAAGACCAAGGTTTATAATACGTGCGTGCTGCCAGTTACAACTTACGGTCTGGAAACGATGACTCTGACGAAGGAAAGTGCTCGTAAGCTTCAGCGAACACAACGAGCCATGGAGCGACAGATGCTAGGGATCAGCCTTAGGGATAAGATCCGTTCAGAGGACATCAGGAGAAGAACTAATGTAACAGACATCCTAGAGATAGTAGCAAGACTAAAATGGCAATGGGTAGGACACGTAGCTCGACAAGACTACAACAGGTGGACCTCTAGGATTGTTCACTGGAGACCATGGGGACACAAGAGAGGCATTGGAAGACCCCTGAAGAGATGGCTCGACGACATAAACCTGTTGGCTGGAACACGCTGGTTCCAAGTGGCTCAAGACCGAAGACGATGGAAGCACATGGAAGAGGCCTATATCCAGCAGTGGATTGAAATAGGCTAGAAAAGAAGAAGAAGAAGAAGAAGAAGAAGAAGAAGAAGAAGAAGAAGAAGAAGAAGAAGAAGAAGAAGAAGAAATAACATGAGTGGAAAAACTCTATTGACTAAACATTGATATTTAACCACATGCACGAGCTTCAGTTCGGCACAGTCAGCTTAATAACTGATAGCCACAGCATGAATCGGAAGGTGTTGGTAGTGTAAAACCCTACGTTACAAACCCAGTTAATCCCTCTAAGTCACTATTTCTTTTGTGTAACAGTATGCAGATTGCTCCATCCGTCACACTTATAAGTTTTGTTATACTCCAAGTACCAGCCAAACATTTCCGCAGGCAAAGCACAGATTATTGTAAAATACACTTGCATCTAAATCACTAGACACTTTGAAGCACACAGACACTGACGGAATAACACAATATCAAGTATATTCTATCTAAGTTAATATTTTTCGAGGAACACGAATAGTTTGGAAGTGGAGGACTAGATTTCCTAACCTCAGACTTATTCTCAAAATTATGTATGCACGCTACGGTTTTGCCATGGACTTCAAAATAATCACGATGTATATTCCTAATCGATTTCTCTTCTAATGTTCTGTTTCGTAGGAAACTTAAGAATTGTTGTATGAGAGGCATTGCCATAGTTAGACTAAAAACTGGTCCACCTAGTGCACTCATGTTTTTTAATGAGTAAAAATACGATCAAAACAAGCACATTCTCACATTACTGCGTATAATTACAGATCCTATGTACCCACCGACTCATATAAATACACTCGCACACTTATATTCTACAAAGAAACTAACATTTATCGTCAAATTTAATAAAATTACACCGACTACATACGATAACAACAAACCAAAACAAACCCACATTTCCAACAATTTCGGCTACTCGATTCGCCATCTTTGAACGATCGAGAGTAGCATTAAGGTCTGAGGATTGGAGTCGGTCTTGGTCCATTGGTACCCGTATCAAAGAACATGAACGTAATATTCGTCTCAACCAACCAGACAAATCGGCAATAGCTGAGCACGCTCTATCGTGGGGTCATGATAATATCATGATATTATCATGTTCCAAGATGCTCGAGCTGTTACCCACACTAGACACTACAGGTCCAGGATTATACGGGAAGCTGTGGAAATACGTAGAAATCCTAACAATTTCAACAGGGACACCGGCTATCAATTAAGTAATACCTGGTTGCCAGCCATTAAGAATTTACGTAGATAGTTCCCTTCCCTGTCCCTTCAATACTGTTATTTCGTCTCAATGTTCTCCAAATTCGTACGTTCCTCGTCGCCATATGTTTCATTCCAGGCTTGTGTCTATGTCATACAGCTGTCAATGTCATATGTTACGTACGCACGTTATGTGAACTGCTTAGACTGATTCTGATGGTTCGGTCAGCTTCCGCTTCGAACGCTAGCATTGTGCTACGTTCTGGGAGCCATCTGGTCGCCAATGAACGTACCATTTCCACTTCTATTATAACATATACATTTAAAGAGTCATTGTTTAAGAAGCCTTTCTCGTGGACAGTCGAGATTTCTTCTGAGGACGTAGAGCACAGTTCTCTGCGAAATGTAAAGAATTTCACCTTATTTTCTTGACACGGCATAAGCCAAAAGTCTATACAGTATCATGTCTATAAGTACAGGCCGTGGAAGCATCAATGGCAACATTGAAAAGACACTGTCTTGATTTCATACAGTATCTAGGCTGCCAGGGAAAACGAGTATAAGTCAGAAAATGACCTGTATTCTTCTTCCATAGATAGATGTTAACATGTTTACTTGTACCGTTGGAACCAAATGAAATATTAGGCCTACATATAGTTTAGTTCTGACTGATACTACATCGTGGACTTACCTTATTTTGAGCATTCTTTGACATACTCGTTTTTCCTGGTAGCCTAAATTTATTTCTGGATCTCACAGCACAGCCGTAAGTCGCGCACCATGACTGCGGCTGAGCCGGATGTCCGAAGATAGAAAGTTCGAATTCCGGTGCTGACAGTGGTCATCCTTAGGGTAGTGGTTTTCTTCGGGTTTTCCCATACTCCTTCCAGGAAAATGCCGGGATGGTACCTTGTTTGAAGCCCCCCTTATCCGCATCCCAAACCTTAAAAACTAGTTACACACAATAGGTTATCAGACAAATTCAACTAACACCTAAGTATAAGGAGATGATGGCCAATATGTCCCAAGCCACTCAAATGAATTAACAACATCATTTACTTAATGTAACATATAAATGTTGTGGGAGGGGGGAATAACAATGGGTTGTAGTGGGATACATTGCTGGATATTGCCCTCTAAGCATAACTGATTATGTTATTCACTTATTTCAGTTTCCCTTCAGATCCCGAATTGCTGAAGAAATGGGTTATGAATATAAAGGGAAAGGGTTTTCAGCCATCAAAATTTAGTAAACTTTGTTCAAAGCATTTTGAACCTAGCTGCTTTGACAAAGAGAAGTTTGGCCATCCATTTCTTCTGAAAGGATCAGTTCCGACTGTTTGAATTTCCGGAACACCTTGGTGAGTTGTAGCCTACATGGCTTCCTGTCTTTCATCATATTTTACATTTTAAGGATATTTTTGTGAATGTTACATCTCATTAGCCTTAACTCAGTTATAGTTTGATATAGCCTGAGCATTTAGAACAGTTGAACAACTTTTGGTGCGTGTGTACTTATTCATATCTGATAGTGGCTGATAACCTAGATGTTAGGTTGTTCTATGCATGTTCATGCGTGCTGGTGGCTGATAACCTAGATGATAGGTCCTGTAAAACAATTATTATCATCATGCATAACTGTGCATCTATAAATTAAATGTGAAGGTCTGTGAATAAGTGTGATGATGGTGATAGCTGGTTTTTTAACGACAGAACCTTGAGGTTATCAGCTGCATTAAGTATTGATAATTACAAAGTTTCTTTGATGATAAATATTATAGGTGCAATGGGGACTATTGCGTTCTTATAAGCCATGTTTCTTGATTTATACGGCTTAACCAGTATAAAATCGGCATTATTAGAAATGCAGGTTATTGGTATGTTTTGTTGAGTTTATTATTTGCAGCACTGTGAAAATATATAAAAAAAAAACTATTTCAGGCGAATATTACGGAGAAAAATTATACTTGTGAAATTAGAAGAAAATGAACTAAAATAGGTTAACAACGTGAGGCCTATTCACATTACCGTATCGCTTAACTGATACATACACACAA
Organism: Anabrus simplex; assembly: GCF_040414725.1. Taxonomy (NCBI): domain Eukaryota; kingdom Metazoa; phylum Arthropoda; class Insecta; order Orthoptera; family Tettigoniidae; genus Anabrus; species Anabrus simplex. The sequence goes on along the minus strand of NC_090270.1, from coordinate 292,715,131 downwards.
CAGAATATCACACATATATTAATGATACTTAACATTTTTCATACAAAAAGGAATGGAAATATTCCAAGGGAATTGCATTTATCACCATCTTCAATAGTTTAAATCAATTAATCATAAGGAGCACGCTCAAATCGGGATTTAAAAATACTCCCCAATGCTCTTCTTATGGAAGACCGCCTTATTTTGCCCTACATCAGCTGATCGCCCAGACTGTATGCTCGAATCCAAAGAAAAGCAGCTCGATTTGTTCTGGGTGATTTCCGACAAAAGAGTAGCGTTACAAAAATGTTGCAAAGTTTGGGCTGGGAAGAACTGGGAGAAAGGAGACGAGCTGCTCGATTAAGTGGTATGTTCCTAGCTGTCAGCGGGGAGATGGCGTGGGAGGACATCAGTAGACGAATAAGTTTGAGTGGTGTCTTTAAAAATAGGAAAGATCACAATATTGAACCCATAATTCTACGATGAGAAAATTATTTTTTTATTCCCAATATTTATTTCAGCTACAAACTACTTTTTGAGAGCAGCCATGTTTTTATTTCAAGAGTCTGGCTGTCTCGTGGCTCGAGCTCCCCGTGTCGAGCAAGGCGCAAGCTCGTGAAATACCGGGACACTTCGGTGGACTTCGAATAATGAACAATTTATCAAATTCAAGAAATTCTACATAACGAGAGATTTTGGTGAGATGGTAAATCCAGGAATAAAGAATCTAAATTATTCATAAACCATATGTGAAGATAGAACCCCCAGGGTAAATATAAATGCAGTAAAGCCCAGAGAAGAATTTGCGTCCGGCCCGCGGATCAGTGACACGTGCCAAGGCCGATGGATGACGAAAAATGCCGCGAAACGCCCGGGCAGAAATAATTCATTTCGCCTGTTGCGAGTATGGGAAAAATATGAAATTAACACCGTAATGAATCGTAAGTCTGCCCGAAGTGATGGAACAAATTTCAAGATTTGGTCAAAGGGATGCGGAATTAGTAGATTGTGCAATCAAGCCTCGTGGAAAGGGTAGCGTCCTCCCAGAGGGTATGAAAGAAATCACCCACCGTATATTTTACACTCTCTGTCTGGTTGTTGGAACGGCGAAGCTCACGTCACTCGTCAGCAGGAAAGTGCAGAGATTTGTTCTCCAAGTAACTCGTTACATATTCATGTCTATGGTTCAAATATAATATTAAAGTAGAAGATGATAGAAATATTCTGAGCTGCCGCTGATGGAAATCTTGAAGGTTTAGAGATTTGTGTTAATAAGTAATTTAGTTCCTCTCTGTATTCAGTGTGTGCGTCAAATATTTGTCAAAGAGAAGTCTGGAAGTTGGCCGCGGGGTCTGGTTTCTTATCTGTTGGAACACCTGGCCCTTAGTAGGGTAAAGCAGAATCTTGGGAAAACAGTGGCCGTTGCCATTTGAGAAGAATGCTCGTCGCCTGTTAAACGTGTTGAAAGTGCGTTGTTTGCGGTGTCAATCGACCCCGAGTGTAAATTGTTGTGTAATTTAAGTTATATATCTATAAGAAGATGATGTCTAATATAGCCATGGAAGGCTAGGAAAAAAGGTCTGCTGGCTAGATGCAGCCAGAATCCAAGATGATGTCTACGATTGCAGGTCTGTGAATATCTTTGTATCAATGTTGTAGTTAGAATATTGTTTGTCCCAACCAATTTTCATTGCGTATGTCGGGTTGATATTTAATAATGATCAGGCGAATGTATTACATTTTTGGTCGTCGTGTGAAACTCTTCAGTGCTGTAAAATTCACGTCAAGAAACTATAAAATGTGAAGTTTAAATATTGTGTTAATATTCTTTGAAATATTGTTCGAATTGAGTAAAATTAGGAAGGTGATAACGATCATGTAGTCGCGACGAATATCTTAATTGCGAATATCGTATGAATTCAGATTTTTTTGTCGAAATAATAATAATAATAATAATAATAATAATAATAATAATAATAATAATGTTTACCGCGGGATAAAATTTTTCTATGTTAAAAGTGCATTTAATAGGTACCGTATGTTCAATAAGGTTTGCGTGTGTCTAGAAAAATCCAGTGAAATCCGATAAATTTATGTTTTATTCATGGGAAGTAAAATTTTGTGACATCGTGTATGTCGGTGATATAGGAAATCACGGTGTGTTGTTGTATTTGAGGTCCAAAAGTTGTAGTAAAAATAAAATAAAAAGGTATTTTTTTATAAAAGTTGTTTGTCACGAGAGGATTGAGGTTTGAAAAGTCTTGGAACAGGGAAAAAGGATTGTGTCGGAATTTTGATATGTTGAGATAAGAGGTGTATAGATGCTGAAGGCAGAGGAAGCCTTTATTTCATATAATATCGCCTGATATGCTAGAGGAAGCTTATGCGACCCAATTTCCACTCGACAATAGATTTAGGACGTCACATGTTATCCTAAGAGTATACTGATGATGAGACGTCCTAGTTCACGCTTAACGATAGGTTTAGGAAGGTGTGTGTGTACATAGAGGTTAGTGTTAGGGTGTGCAGACCTTAGGTAGGCCCGACGATAGGTCTGGGATGTCAGCTGTATATACTCAAGTCTTAGATTAGATGTTTTTGCGAAGTGACTTGGGCGATGGTAGTGTCTGCAGTAGTGTATGCAATGCGAAGGGTGTTAGCTGAGTAGTATTGATGCCATGCTTGCGCGCAACTCTCACCGGATGGAAGGTGTTTACCTAAGATTATGGAACCACTAATGGCATGTGAGAGTTGTCCAATATTGGGTACTGAGTTAATGGTGATTGAATATTTACTGCAATTTGCCATGCGTGTTTGAGTTCATTGAACTTCAGTATTTTATTTTATTTACGGACTTAATTGTTTTGTCGTTCTGACGTCCGTTTGCTTTGATAGTGTGCGTGTTGACAGTCAGTGTGAGATTTGAGTTACTAATGCGGGTTCGATTCGTCAGCCGGTAATATATTTTATTTTCAATTTTTGTCGTTCTTTCATTTTTATACGTAGTTGAGTGTGGTGAATTGATAACTTGGTAGGTAGTGTGTTGAGACAAACAATAAGTAGATGGATCTGTGATGGTAGTCATTGTTATAAAGGAAAGAATTCTACGTTTTGTTTATTTTACCATGTGGACTTGTAATTTTATTAAGCGTAACGTAACCATTTATAACCTGAAAGTTGGTTTTATAATAATATTTTTCAAGTGATTTACCACTTTTTAATTAACTTCAGTGTTTGGCATTTCTTTTAAATGCGTAATGAATAAGTGTTTCCTGCATTTCGCAGTTTTGTTCCTTCAGAATGACGTAACGTAAGATCCTCTCGGATTGTGTTGTCGTTGGTTCCTTCTGAACAGCTGTTTGGGTGATGCACGTTTCAGCTTCGGGATTATTTTATAACTTAAGGGTGTCATGAAATGACAATACATGGTGGAATTTCGTTTTCAATTGTGAATGCTGCTGTTAACTTGTAGTGAACGCCATGCTTTCCAATAATATCTCGCAACATATCCAAAGCAACTGATAGTCAATTTGGTTCTATTAAGGGTCCATTCGGCGGGTGTTTCCGTATCCGAAAGGGTATTCGACTGGTGGATAACCTTAATTAAGAGTAAATCCGGCATTCTACTTGTTGAAGGTCAGATTTTCAACGGATCGTGTGGATTAATTCTCAGTTATCGTTTGGATCAATAGGAGCCCGATTTCCAGGTTTTCTTTTCACCTTTTCAGTTTCGCTGTCCACTAATTTGCGAGATCTCTATTTTTCTCCGAAGAAAATGCTTCGATATTGTAATCAATAAAAATAACGCTATGCAATGTGACTGCGTTTGAAACATTTAATAATTAATAACTTTTTGATCAAGGATTTATATAAATACATTTTTGTGCAGTTAATTGTTTCAATAAAAACTAGTAAGCACATATTTGCTCCTCATTTCAAGTAGTTAGGCTCTCTTCTGAACCCCGTCGTTTGGTTAAGATCGTGACCGAATTATTCCCGCAACGACCCCAAGATTTAAGAGTTCAATATTGCCCTACTGCAACAGCTGTGGCCGACAAACGATGGAATGGTAAGTTAAGGGTTCAATATGAAGATAAAGTTGAAATTCAAGAGGACAAATTGGGGCAAATATTCGTTTATAGGAAGAGTTAGGGATTGGAATTACTTACCGAGGGAAATGTTCAATAACTTTCCAATTTCTTTGCGATCATTTAAGAAAAGGCTAGGAAAATAACAGACAGGGAATCTGCCACCTGGGTGACTGCCCTAAATGCAGATCAGTAGTGATTGATTGATTGAAGGTTTACATGGCCGACTGGATCCCTCGCTGCGCTCCTTATATCGGCCAGGACGAATAGAAGTACATAGTGTGACGACTTCTGCTGTTTGATATGTTCCTACACTACGCGGCGCTGGTGTAGGTAAACAGGGATCAGCTGTCCCTGAATATGTGATTTTAAATGAGATCTGATGTGACTTAATTCGGAATTTATCGTTTAAATAAATTATTTAAAACCGTGTGTTTATTATTGTTATGTTTCAGGAATGTGCATTCTCTTTACTGACCGTTGACTGTGTTTATGTGCGATCTGTGTTTCGTGCAAATTAAGATTATAGTGTTCCTTGTTTTGAAGGTACCGGTAATATGTGACAAATTCATAGGAAATATTTTACATTTAGTAATGATTTAATGACATTAGTTCTGAAATTGGTTCGTCAGTGTCTAACGAATATGTCAAACGGGCATGTGTGTATAGAGCTATTTCATTAATTCACCACAAAATCAAACTCAGTTGCAATTATCAGCTATAACCTTAAAAAACACATGTTCGACTGTTAGTGTACATGCTGCGTAATATAAACACATTAAAACTCTGCAGGCACCCACATGATGTTACGTACCGGTATGTCATACATATGTAATTCCTACATAACTACTTAAGTTAAATTATATATTAACATGCTCACATTCATGAATCTTATCAGCACTTCAGCCCATCAGTCAGTTAACTGGACACCTTGAACATTTTCCGGGTATGTTTTGCGGTCGTAAAAGCTTGCATTTCTTTCCGTACTTCTTTTGTTCGGAAATAAAATCGGCATCGTATGTAATGAAAAATTAATTTTGGTACCAAGTCCTGAGCATGTTCAGTACAGCACCCAAGTCTATAAGAAACAGTAATTGAAGGTAAACTATCCAGGCATTCTTGAAATATTTCACCCCATATGCTTCTTGTACACTAATATTTCTCACAACAATTTCCTCTACGTGAGAAAACATCAATAATAATTCACTCGATGGATAATTAAGATAGTTGGATGCGTTAAAATATTATTCTAGACTTGTTAGGTCCTCCTCTGTATTGTTTTGCATAGAACCAATACATGCTGTACAGCCTATCACTTCGCTTGCATGTTTAACAATATACCCACAGAACTGATGAATGACAATAATTTTTGAACTGGTGAAAGGAGCTATTTGTTCATCTTCCCAACTTGATAATGGTGGACCGAGCTAGTTGGCCATGCGGTTAGGGGCACGCGACTGTGAGCTTGAATCCGGGAGATAGTGGGTTCGAATCCCACTGTCGGCAGCCCTGAAGATGGTTTTCCGTGGTTTCCTATTTCCCACCAGGCAAATCCTGGGGCTGTACATTAATTAAGGCCACGGCCGCTTCCTTCCAACTCCAAGGCCTTTTCTGTCCTTTCGTTGCTATAAGACCTATCTGTGTCGGTGCGACATAAAGCAACTAGCAAAAAAAGAAAAAAGATAATTGTGGCTGATCAAAGGTAAGCGTGCTGTAAATTTTTTCCTGAGCTGTACTTGTGATTTTGGCATTCTCTTTGACAACAGCTTTTGCCATGGCTCTAACCTGACTGAAAAATTATGTTAAGGGTACTATCACTTTAAAAGCAGATGATGACGTGGGATAGCCTTCGACCACTTTGAGAACAAAGTGGGATCTTTTGGGGGTGAAACAAAAATGACGCTTATCATTCGAATGTTTATTGTAACCCGAATTACAACCCGGGACATTGCAAGTTGTAGGCATATTCACATGCGGTAGTAAATTGAAGCATATGTCAAAGTATACGTCCTACTTCTCAAATTCATAATCTTTTTCACTTTTCAGTTCATGAAAAGTTAATGCCAGCTATTTTGCACTTATACAACTGGAGAATGTATAAAACTACTGAAAAAGACCACAAACTGTTTGCACACTTCCACAGTAAGCCGACGAAAAGCGCGCGTACTTGGCCCTTTTATCGACAGCAGCGCTACAGGTGGCGGAGAACATGTACACCGTGTCTGTTAACATGTGATTCAGAGGGAGTCGTCACACTATTCATTTCTATTCGTCCTGTATCGGCCTTGACAGTCGCTTGTGAAGCCCAGCATAAAGCTGTAATGGGAAAGTTTCACCATAATGCCGCTCGAGCGCTGGCCTCTTGTTTACTGACAGGAAGCTGTATGCCTCAAATTGCCGCATTTCCAGTTTTATTTATATTGTTTTTCTGTCTTAAATGTTGGCAATGTATTCGCAATGAGGTGCTTGTTGGCTTGATATTGAGAGCTGATAGTTATGCGCTAGTGAGTTTATTTTTTTATTGTGTAGTGTGGTAAATTTTATTTACAAATCTTGGAATTTGTGATCTTATTGTGCGAGCAGAAATTTTCTGCAAACAAGAACAAATGTAATGAATGGCTCAAAGCGATTTCTCGCTGTAAATTCGTCCTTAACATGAATTTTAATTTATGCGCTAATTCCTTTTTTTTATTGGTGCAGTGATTTGCTTTTCTTTAACTGTGTTTGGAAATATTCGAATATGTATTGTTGTGTGCCTTTTTGTATTTCGAACAGGAAGAAAAAAAAAGAGCAAAGGGACTCTATCATTTCACGAATTCTCTGTAGACCAGAACAAAACACGGAGTGGCTCAAAACAGTTGCCACTTTCATCTTAGTTTTCCGTTTCTATTTCGGCTACTTATCTTCTTTCTTTCTTTCTTTCTTTCTTTCTTTCTTTCTTTCTTTCTTTCTTAATTTGTTTACCCCTCCAGGGTTGACTTTTCCCTCAGACTCAGCGAGGGATCCCACCACTACCACCTCAAGGGTAGTGTCCTGGAACGTGAGACTTCGGGTCGGGGATACAACTGGGAAGGATGACCAGTACCTCGCCCAGACGGCCGCAACTGCTATGCTGAACAGGGGCCTTGTGTTGGTAATGGGAAGATTGGAAGGGATGGACAAGGAAGAGGGAAGGAAGCGGCCGTGGCCTTAAGTTAGGTACTATCCCCGCATTTACCTGGAGGAGAAGTTGGAAACTACAGAAAACCACTTCGAGGATGGCTGAGGTGGGAATCGATCCTCCCGCTGCTCAGTTGACCTCCCAAGGCTGAGTGGACCGCGTTCCAGCCCTCGTACCACTTTTAAAATTTCGTGGCAGGACAAGGAATCAAACCCGGGCCTCCGGGGGGTGGCAGCTAATCACGCTAATCTGGTATTTTTTACCCCTAAACTTTCTTTCATTGAATAATCCTTTAGGCGGAGTCGTATTTGCCATATGCCAGCAACACAACACTTTTTTTTATCCAAGACAGATAGGTCTTATGGCGACGATGGGATAGGAAAGGGCTAGGAGTGTGAAGGAATCGGCCGCGGCCTTAATTGAGATACAGCCTGATGTGAAAATGGGAAACCACGGAAAACCATCTTCAGGGCTGCCGATAGTGGGGTTCGAACCCACTATCTCCCGGATGAAAGCTCACAGCAACGCGCCCCTAACCGCATGGCCAACTCGCCCGGTTTTACAATTCTAGTGCAAGGTATGTATGAAATGTAATCTGAAACTATACTATCCAGCCCCCTTCCTTAGAGCAGCACTTGAAGAATTTTAAAACTGTAATTGAACAATGACTCTTAATCTCAAGATTAACATCAGAAGACAAAAGTATTGTGGTAAGTTCTGCTATATATCTAAATACCATGATAATAAAAGCAATTACTATTATTCCTCATAGTTAAGGAACGTCAGTTGGACTACTCCATCTCTCCGCAGTTTCATTTCACGACTTTATTTTGGCACATATCAATGAAAGTAGACTTTAGGATTAATCATTTTAACAGTATTAATCAATGTAACATACTCCTTTATTCAAATAAATCATACCCTATATTTTTCAAATACCTGAGTGCCTGAGCCACACTGTTAATCAAAGTTTGGGATGCTAATTTGACTTTCACCTTTTCCGATTCTCAATTAATATGGCGCTTACGAATCTTAGTAGAAAGCGTTAATCCCTCTTCTAGCTGTATTTCCACTAGTTTTTCTACATATGTCCAATTTATGGCATTGCCTTCACTGTTAAAAATTGTGCCCAAGGAAGCCAAATAATTCCTCACCAATTTCAGCGTGTGGCACACATCTAGAAAAATAAACACTGGCTCTTTTGTCACTGGATGCTCAAATGAGGTTTTCTCATTGGCTTGATGAATATCCAGGCCCAGAAATTTTACCATTGACAAGTTGCTGCCTGCCCCATCAAACGTTAAACTGATTACATGAATACCAGTGTCATGCAATATGGTCAGAGCAGTGGTTACTTAATTCACCTTATCTTCTCCTGACAAACCATCAATTTAAAAATAAGCTATGGGAACCTTCCAATGGTCATTGATGGAATTTACCAGCAACACAAGGGCCTCCTTTGCTTCTGGGAGTGAATCATCATCAACATCAGTCCCTATGTCCACATAACCACACGTGGCCTTTCCATCTCATTCTACCTTGTTCCTGATGGACAGTTCATCAATGATGAGGCTACAAAGGACAGGTTTACCTGTGGCATTACCCTCTTTCACTTTAAGCTTTAGAGCTGTTAGAGCTTCTTTTGCGAAGCCAGGAGAGCTATCAACATGATATCATTTCCTAAGAGTGCATGAATGAGGCAAGCATACATTGAGAGTGCGTGAATGAGGCAAGCATATATTAAAACACCTTTCTTACATAGTCATATGCCTTACTGGAATAGAAGTGCAATGTAAGGGCAAAACATCGCAACCCCTAAGAATACTGTTGCTGTTTGTTCCCCAACATTTTCTGGAACAGTTCTTCAGCAGGACCTGAGAAGGAAGCCTGTGAAGGTAAAAAAGATAACGGTAAATGACTTATGCATGGCTATGAAGAGTTCTTAACATAAAAAGAACCTAGTCGTTGGTTATAGGACAATAATCAATCAAGATCACAAATTTCTCTTGAAGCAACACATGCAGTGAGTATAAAAAGGAGTTTTACTGACTTTTAACATTGCTGCAGCATTTTCATTTTCCTTCTGCAAATGAGCCACCAATGAATTTAGAGAATTAATTTCTTTCTTAATTTTTGTATTTTGTTTCAGTAGGTTATTCAGTCTTTTCCTTTGAGAACAAATTGTGCTGTGTGCATTGTAGAGACATCACTTTGCCTTTTTGGAGGAATTCATCTCGCTTTCTTCAAAGTCACCAATATAATGCTTTCTTTTTTTAGACTCGCCTGGAATGTTAGAGCTAGTACTGGGAATGTTTTTGGTGGATGGAGTCTGCTGCTCAATTGAATTATCATTACTTCCAGTTACTGGAAGTGAAGATGAAGTGCAAGGAGCGTTTTGACTTTTAGGTGGCTTACGATGCCTGGATTTTTTGTTCAGGTGTTCTGGAAATTCAAAAACAGTCGGAACCGATCCTTTCAGAAGAAATGAGTGGCCAAACCTCTCTTTGTCGAAGCAGCTAGGTTCAAAATGCTCAAAAAGTTTACTATATTTTGATGGCTGGAAACTCTCTCTCTTCATATTCATGACCCATATCTTCAGCAATTAGGGGTCTGAAGTGAAACTGAGATAGTGAATAACATAATCAGTTATGCTTAGAGGGTGATATCCTGCAATGTGTCCCACAATACCCCATTGCTATTCCCCCTGCACAAACATTTATATCTTACATTAAATAAATGATGTTGTTACTTCATTTGAGTGGCTTGGGACATATTTGGCCATCATCCCCTTATACTTAGGGGTTTGTTGCATTTGTCTGGTAACCTAGTGTGTGTAACTAGCCCGCCTGGTGGCCATGATCGTTAAGGCGTTGAAGTCTAAACGTCTAGGTTAGCCCGTTCGAGTCCCGTTGGTCGAAAAAAATTCACCATCAGAATGTTGGCCGGCAGGGTAGGGGAGGTGGTAGTATACAATTTCTAATCACTAAATTGCGTGCCAAAAGCCTGGATTAAATTCCAAACTTCTCCGCAGTGGTCATATGGAGTCAGGGCGTATGATGCTGTTGATGGTGATTCGTCCGTCGGATGGAGACGTTAAGCCTTGAGCAGACTCCTTGCTGTTGTTCGACAGAAGTAGCCTACGTGCCGGCACTGGGTTTCACCCTCTCCCTGCTATCATATATCACGTCATTAATTTCATCACATTAATTCCTCTGATGAGGTTGACGTCAGGAAGGGCATCCGGTCATAAAAACACGCCACGACAGATTCATCTCACCTCATATCTGACCCCGTAGAGAAACGGTACAAGGGTTGGACAAACAACAACAATCTAGTGTGTGTAACTAGTTTTTAAGGTCTAGGATTCAGATAGGTGGAGGGGGGAAAACCATACTCTAAGGATGGCCAGTCAGCACCGGGATTCGAACTTTCTATCTCCGGTCATCCGGCTCAGCCGCGTAGTCATTGTGCGCAACTTACGGCTGTGCTGTGATGTCCAGAAATAAATTTCATCTACCAAGAAAAACGAGTATGTCAATAAAGTCATAAGTCAGAACAAAACTATATGTACCTAGGCCTAATATTTCGTTTGGTCCCAACGATACAAGTAAACACGTTAATATCTATCTATGGGAGAAGATTACCTGACTTGTACTCGTTTTTCCTGGCAGCCTAGATACTGTATGAAATCAAGACAGTGTCTTTTCAGTTACAGTTTTTAATCCTTACCTGTGAAAAGATATCTTACTCCCCTTTTCAAATCTCTGACTGCAATATTGTAAGCAGGGCAAGATATGACAATTTTCGCTATATTCTTTCAGACTGGTGTACTTCACTTATCACATCAACGAAGGCACGTGCTTCTTATGTTCGTAACACAGTACAATTGCATAGAAAAAGCCTGGTTTGTCGACAATGAATCCTTGAAATCTCCTCGGTTACGCCGATGGCCCACGCAATTTACGATAGGTGCCCAACATCAGCTGATTTGTATCTTGGCCCCGTGTTCTGCTGGAAGCGTCCTTTCTATCTATTTGTATGCTCGAAGGTTGAAACCCATCTGCAACGAAGCTCCAACCCTCATTTCCTAGATACTGCACTCCACACGCGACAACTTCAAAGCAGGAAGTAGGACTTAGTTCAGTCTTATGTCAACAGATATTAATATTGCTATGTTTATACCAAGACCCGTTTCTTATTGCACGTACAGAGCTGCATGTTCCAGGACTCAAACCTGGCCCCTTTACATGTAGGCCTATGTATCTTTCTTAATCCGCTTACTGTCCAGGGTTGCTTTTTCCCTGGGATTCAGCGAGGGATCCCACCTCTACCGCCTCAACCGCCTGTGGGTGGGGGCGGTAGAATAACACCCACGATAAGAGACAACTTAAAGGGGCCCCAGGGGCTCTTAACTTGGGGGCGTGGGTTGGCGACAACGGGACCCTCATCTGAGTCCTGGCATTGCTTCCATTTACGAAAAGCTCCTCACTTTCATCTATCCTACCCGGTCTCCCTTAATCAACTCTTGTTCTTTTCCGACCCCGACGGTATCGGGTATTGGGTATCGAGGCCTAGGGAGTGTTTCATTTTCACGCCCTTCATGGCCCTTCTCTTCCTTTGGCCGATACCTTTATTTTTCGAAGTGCTGGATCCTTTCCATTTTTCTCTCTGATTAGTGTTACATAGAAGATGGTTGCCTAGTTGAACTTCCTATTAAAACAATAATCATCACCACCACTGCCATTCTACAGCCTCAAGGGCAGTGTCCTGAAACGTGATTTTTGGGTCGGAGATACACATGGGGAGGAGGACCAGTACATCGCCCTGTTGGCTATGCTGAACAGGGGCCTTGTGGAAGAATGAGAAGATTGGAAAGGATAGACTAGGAAGAGCCTCCGGAAGGTATCACCACCTTGACGAAGGCAAAATACATTTTCCGGGTGTTTGGAGGCTTGCGTGTTCATATGATCCTTAGAATTATGCTGGCGGGAACACATGCTCCTAGTAGGGCCACCCAAGCCGGACAGGTCCAAGATTATGATCCAGACTAAGAGTGATACCCTGGTCCTCCAGTTTGGGGGGTTGAGGTATAGTTAACTCCCCTGCCTCGTAAAAAGACAAATGTTACGGATACCTTAAGACATTCTACAGGAAAAGCGGATAACTTGGTGACGAGCTGGCGAGAAAAACGGCTTAAGAGAAGGAAAAATGATATCATAGTAGCAACGTGGAATATAAGGGCATTAAAGAGAGCTGGCAAGTTGACGGAATTAAGGGATGAACCGGATAAGTATGGAGTGAAAATAGCAGCATTGCAGGAACCAAGATGGAAGGTGCAATGGATGATAATGTCTGATCCTGATGTACAGTGGAGGAGAAGAAGGCAGTAATGGCACAGGATTACTCATACAAAATTCTCTAAAGCAAAGTGTGATCAGCTTTACTGCAATGAAAGACAGGATGTGCTCTTTGATACTTCGGGCAAAATTCTTCAATGTTACAATGTTTTGTGTGTATGCCTCTACAGAGGAAGCAGAAGAGGAGGAAAAAGATACATTTTACACCAAATTGGAAGAAGAAATTAACACAGTTCAAAGACATGACGTGAAAATGATCCTTGGAGATCTAAATGCAAAGACTGGAAGAGAAGAGGTGTATAAACACATGGCAGGGAAAGAAAGCTTGCACGAAGTCAGTAATGATAATGATTTCAGACTGACTGACTTTGTGAGTGAGAAGAAGATGATAATCAAAATTACTGGCACCCGCGGAAAAACATAAAGAAGGAGACATGGATATCACCAGATGGAGTAACGAGAAATCAAATAGACCATGTTATCATAGACAGGCGGCATGCATCAGACATCATAGATGTTAGAAGTTGTAGAGGTGCTGATGCTGATTCAGACCATTAAAGTATCTTGTAAGAATAAAATACAAACAAAAAATAGACTTGGTGAGGACGGAAAAAGTAGGAAGAAAGACAAAGCATAATGTAAAGTGTCTTAAAAATGAGGAATTGCAAGAGAAATACGAGAATAAAATAGCAGAATATTTGGAAATAAGAAAGGAATTGTGGGAGAAAGGAGAAGTGGGAAGTAAGTGGGAGATACTGACGTGAGATCAACTATCAGTGAAGTTGCAGATTATACTTTGGGAAAGAAGGAACATCTAAAGAGAGCAGAATGGTTTGATGAAGAATGCTTAACACTAATTCAAGAGAGGATTGAAGCTAGGAAAATAATGCTTAAAAGGAGGACAAGGCAAATGGTGGAAGAGTACAGAGAGAAGCGGAGAAATGCCGGGAGAAAGAATCGAAGAAATGGATGAAATCAAGGATAGAAATGAGGTTCGAAAGTTTTATGGGAGAACAAAACATCTTAAGAGAGGATTTCAACCAAGAGTTGTTTTCTTTAAGGACGAGGATGGAAAAATCATCGGCGACAAAAGCAAAGTGCTCGAAAGATGGCAGGAGTATTTTTACAAGGCAATCAATGGGAATAATGAGGATGATAGAGAAAAGGAAAACATCAGTGATGATAGGGATGAAAGAGAATCGAATGAATTAATAGAGCAGCCAGATTCAGAAGAGGTCAGGGTAGCAATTAAAGCATTAAAGAACAACAAAGCCCCAGGTGAAGATGGGGTGGAGACAGATCTGTTGAGATATGGGGGAGAAGGAGTAGAGAAGGCTGTTCATGAGTTGATAAAGGAGGTTTGGATGAAGGAGGAAATGTCCAAGGATTGGATAGTGGGCATAATATGTCCAATACATAAGGTAGGAGATAAGGCAGTATGTGGAAATTACCGGGATTACTTTGCTGGATGGAACATACAAGGTTTTCAGTAAGATATTAGCCTCAAGACTGGAACTATGGATGGAAAGGATACTGGGAGATTACCAAACAGGTTTTAGAAAAAAATTGCTCTACACTGGATCAGATTTTTATATTGCGACAATTACCGGAGAAGTTTTATGAGTATGACAAGCAGCTGCACCAGCTGTATGTTTATTTCAAACAGGCATAAGGCAGTCTAGATAGAGGCAAAATTTATAAAATTATGAGAGAGCTATTGGTAATGAATCCACATAACGTTACAGTGAAATCACTCGCCTGGGCCACTGTAGAAATTTCTCGACTAGTCACTCATGGAAGAATGATGAGGAGTCTTCAGTCAATGCGTTCTTCTACAGACGCTGCCCAATGTGCCTACGGAGCAGTTGCGTTCCTGGGAATTGAGAATCAAGATGGAGTTTCCATACAGTTAGAATTGTCGGGTTGTCTAATATGAAGCTGTCTTGCGTATTTAGTTAGCGCTTCACTGTCTTTTGAAAATGTCAAGCGACGTGTCAAGCAGTTCATCATTGGAGGAGTATATGATTACAAATTCAGTGTGTACCCCCTCTGGTGGCAATGTAGGCGTATATTCGCGCATGAAGCGATCATAGAGGTGCCGAGTGGCATCCTGCGATAGATTGTTCCAAGAATCTTACACCGCTTGACGCAATTCGGCAATGGTTTTTGCAGGCTCTGGAGAACGCGTTCCACTTCATAATGTGAACGGATTTTGTTCCTGGATGATGTTCGGTCGGCCACCACTGCTCGCACAATGCGTCGATCTTGACGTGCGTCTGTACTACGTGGACGTCCGTAGCCTGGTCTACGAGTGTGGGAATGATTCACAGGCTACTGCTGAAAGCAGCGACACACCACCGATACATTGTGCCTAACATGTGCAGAAATCCATCGGTACGTCCATCCAGCTTCCCGCGACTCCGTTCAAATGGCTGCAGTCGTTCATTAGGAGAACGTACTCGGCGGCGGAGCATGGTTGTACCCTAGAATGAATGTTGCCAACACTGTTCACCTCTAACCTTAGCCCAATTACTGCCTGCAAAGTCAAAATAGAGTGCTTACTGACCGGCCTCCTGAGCGCCATCTGACCGCCGATATCTGTGATAAACGAATCACTAACACAACAAGCTCTCAGTATGCACTTATTATACCATGGTGCCACTGAACACAGTCCTTGAGGATGTTGCATGTTTTTTCCGTCAGTGTAGAATAGACTTTTGTTGCAATCGAGTCAAGAAAATTTGAAATCTGACAAAACCACAAGACTGGGAACATGTTTCAGTTGTTCATAACCCTGCAAACTTGTTATCACGTGGGTGATATCCGGTCGAGTTGAAGAAGTCGAAATGGTTGGAAGGACCTCTCTAGTTGAAATTTCATGAAAAAGACTGACTCGTCCACTATACACCTGAGTAAGGAGACGAACAAACTGTCATGTCGGAGAAAAGGAAAAACGCAGTAGTCAGTACAACATCGATGAATGTAGAAATTGCAAGAAATTTCACCTATCGTTAAAGAATGAGAACTGTTCAATGAGTGTTGAGGTTTTGCAATAATGCCAAAATGAGAATGTTAGAACGTTGTTGCGGGCCTTCAACATTTTCTAAAGAAGCAGAATTGACCGTGATCAAGAGCGTTCAGTGAGAATTGTTCCCACAAGAAAGCGACACAGTCAGCGGAATAAAGACAGTTCGAGACGAGAAAGGCCTAATAAGGGTTCAAATCAAAATTATAGTGGAAAATTATCTATTACACATTGGATATCCAATGTTATTTCCAAGAAAGCATGACGTGATTGAGACCCTGATCATGGAACAATGGAAAGTTCATTGCCATGTTAGAATTCAGTTCGTCGTTACCTTCCTCCGAAAGAAATTATGGATAATGCAAAGCAGAAGTGCTGTTAGGGGGGGCATGTCTCGTTGCAAACTAGTAAACTACATAAAGTTGTAAATGTTCGGTCTAAAACTATTCCATTGTCTAAAGATCGTATCAAGGATGCGGCCGCGTTTGAAATAGTTGGGGTGGAGTTAGTCGGCCCACTGTTTCTGAAAATTAACTCGAAGTTGCGGATTGCCTTGTAGGCCTGTACTTGTGCAATTTATGGAGCTGTTCATTGGAATTAGTTTATTCTCTGAGTACGAAGGTATTTCTTCTGTCCTTGAAAATATTTATAGCCAGGAGAAGTCGTCCCTTTGTCATTTATTTCACTATGTGGGTGGGGGCGATTAACATCCACGGTATCCCCTGCCTGTCGTAGGAGGCGACTAAAAGGGCCCAGGGGCTCTTAACTTGGGAGCGTAGATTGGTGACCACGGGGCCCGTAGCTGAATCCTGGCATTGCTTCCACTTACTTGTGCCAGGCTCCTCCTCTTCCTTTCCGACCCCCTTCGGTTAACTTTCGTTGTTTTTCGGTACTGTTAGGTTTACGTGCCCTAGGAAGTCTTTCATTTTTACGCCCTTCGTGACCCTTCCTTTTGTTTTGCGGCCACCTTCATTCTTCGAAGGTACGGCCCTCTTCTATTTCCTCCCCTGTGGATGGGGTCTATAGAATAATATTCACGAAATCTCTACTTGGTTGTAAGGGGTGACTAAAAGGGACCCCAGGGGCTCTTAACTTGGGAGCGTGCATTGGCGTCCACAGGGCCCTTAGCTGAGTCGTGAAATTGCTTCTAGTTACCTGTATCAGGCTCCTCACTTTCATCTTTCCTATTCGATCTCCCTTCGCCAACTTGTTCTTTTCCGACCTCGACGTTAGTAAGTATCGAGGCCTAGGGAGTCTTTCATTTTCACGCCCTTCGTGGCTCTCGTCTTTCTTTGACCGATATCTTCATTTTCGAAGTGTTGGACCCTTTCCACTTTTTCTCTCTGATTAGTGTTAATAGGGGGTGGTTGCCCAGTTGTACTTCCCCTTAAAACAATAACCACCACCACCACCATCTCCACTTTGAATAATCTCTTAAGATGTACAGAAGTTGCGATTGTTGGACAGTCGGTGCAGACCAATGCAATACCGCTATTTCGTAGAGTTCTATTATATCACAATTTCCGACGTAAAAGAAGACATATCGCAGTGTCGTTTGTGTTTTTCTCCATGACTGCAGAAGTTTCGAGACGCTAGCAATGTATGACGAAGGAAGAATACGAGCAAGAAAACGAGATATATATATATGACATAAAATACGAACTGCAAACTCAGGTAAACGAGAGAAAGATCAGAGACAGAACCAGCTGTAGATTAAATCGGATTTTGGTTATAAAGTATAATGGGAAGAATCGCCGAGACTCGTTAAATAATGAGACCAGTAAGGAACTGTTGTTTGTTCAGTCTCTTCTTCAATGGTTCTGCACACTGTCAGGTATCATTCAGGAGAAAATACATACAGAGTGTATCATAACTGTCTGTCTGTTAGGTTAGCAGCCCAGAGGCTGGTTGGATCCTGAAATAGCACCAACAAATGCTATGTAATTATAGGGAAACCACAAAAACCAATGGGAGAGCCCAAATGAGGCGTACTAGGCAAGATGAGGAGTGAGGTAGTTTGCCATTGCTTTCCTCACTGGACCAGAAGGTGCTACTACAGCACGACTGACCCTATGAGCAATACCTTTCATAACAATCGGACACACTGGTCTACTATCAATATTATTATTCAGCACTACCCATACCCCAGCAGCTTTCATATTGTCACAGCCATGGGTGATACTGGGACTTCGGTGGAAGCTACACTTTGCTCTGGCCTTTGCCAAGAGGCGGATACAAAAATACTGCATCCATCAAGAAATGGCAACAGGCGGATCATAACTATACCGACAAAAAATCAGGGATGCTCTTCGTGTTATGTTAAGAACGATGCTGCAATCGGATTGGTGGAGAAAAGTTTTCTTTTCGAGAAAATTAGGTTACTTTCTTACTTCCTGGCGCGCTATTCAAATTGACGAACTTGCCGCATTTGCTATGCCAGAGAGCCAGGCGCTGCCCGTTGCTGTGCGTCAGAGGAGGGAAGGGAAGGGAGGGGAGGGGAAGTGGGCAGTGGGCAGTGGGAAACAGAGGTAATGCGCGACACACCACACATCCTGAACAGAGTCCAAAGGTCACTGAATTGCGTATCGAAGTAGGAGCGGGCATATTAAACATCTACTCTAATCAAATTATTGGGCGTGTTGTTTCCTTCGATCAGTATTCCATTCCATTTACAATGTTGTGAGTGAAGGAATACACAATCGTGGGGCAGCAGCGTTGCATCTTCGAGCATGTTAAATAATACAAAGGGCACTAGGAAAGTTTTACAATGCGAGTGAATGCTTTAGACTTTTTTAAAAAAATACCGAGCTCGATAGCTGCAGTCGCTTAAGTGTGGCCAGTATCCAGTATTCGGAGATAGTAGGTTCGAACCCCACTGTCGGCAGCCCTGAAAATGGTTTTCCGTGGTTTCCCATTTTCACACCGGGCAAATGCTGGGGCTGTATCTTAATTAAGGCCACGGCCGCTTCCTTCCCACTCCTAGCCCTTTCCTGTCCCATCGTCGCCATAAGACCTATCTGTGTCGGTGCGACGTAAAGCAACTAGCAAAAAACATTTTCAAAATAATTACCACCACACTCAATACACTTCTCCATAGGTTGAAACCAGTCACTGAACTAACTCTGCCACTTTTCTTCGGTTACATTTTCACACTATTGATCCCATGTTGCCAGAAGCTCCTTGTCGGATGCAAAACGTCGCCCTTTCAGCTTCATATTCACTTTTGGGAAGAGTGCGAAGTCGCATGGGGCAAGTTCAGGACTGTATGGAGGGTGATCAAGCACAGTCAACTCTGATCTGGCAAGAAAATCTATTGTTACATTAGCACGATGTGCTGGAGCATTGTCGTGATGCAAGAGCCAAGTGCTGAGCCGTGACCTTGGACGGAGCTACTTGAGAGCCTGGATGACCTGAGGCAGACAAGTCTCACTGTACCACTTCGCAGTAACTGTTCTTTGTGTTTCTAGCACAACCCAAGTCAGGGTGTCCATTTTAGTGAAGAATACTGCAATCACCCTTTTCTTCACTGACCTTGACTTTCGCACAGTCACAGGATTACCCTCATCTTCAAACAGCTACACCTTGTTCTGGGATTTTGTTGGGACATCGTAATAATAAAGCCAAGTTTCAACACCTGTAACGATGCTATTGACGTTACGCGAAGTCCCATTTTCAAACTGTTTTAGCATTTTCGGCACCATTTCACTCGATGTGCCTTTTGTTCTTCTGAAAGTGAATGGGGCACCCAACGGGGCGAAACCTTTCTAACATGGAGATGGTCGTGTAGAATTGAATGAATAGCTTGTGCAGGGTTGTGGAGGGTCTCTTCTACCTGCCGATATGTCAACCGCCTCTCTTCCTGCAACATTTCCCTCACAGCTTCAATGTTTTCCTCAGTCACTGATTTAGACGGTCGCCCAGAACGAGGATCGTCTTCAACCCCAAAATTTCCCCTCTGGAACTCTTTGTATCAACGAAAAATTGTTGTCCGATGTGGACCGTCTTTCCCCAGTACAGGAGTCATTTCCTCCGGGCACTGGTCAACAGTTAATCCACGAGCAAAATTGAAGTGGATAATTGCGCGATATTCACCTTTAGACCAAACTGACATCTTAGCTTGCTTTCAATTTCACTGCTTGGTAACAACTGGTGTGAAGGTCGCGCCTTGCTGTCTTTTAGACCGGTTTTCATCCCTCACCATAACTGGGGTGTCCAGCCAACCGTTTTTGCGTATTGCAAAACTTTCCTAGTGCCCTGTGTATAGTCCTCTCCGTGTAAGGACGTACCCTAAGGGTGCAACCTTACCCTTTCTCCCCTGTAATATTAAGATATTGATTTATGGTTACTTTTCTTGCTGTTGGGTCTTTTTCAGTGTCGGTAACCATACAGTTTAGGGACCCTACTTGCCGATACGACGTCTTACATTTACCGTTAATCTGGCACGTTGGCAACGTTCAATCACTGCTCTAGCGTGAAGTGCGTGTTGCCACCGCATCGCCGTTGAAGTCACTAGTGATACATTTGCGAGAATATTTAAAGCATATTTTCTTTTTCTGTGGGATTGTAAATCTATTTGGCTAATACCAGGTAAGTAGGATTGTGGCATGTTCGGATAATGCATTTAATAACATAGTTTGTGTGAAATGATGAAAGTGCTCAAATACGTCAGTCTCATGTCTAGATCTACCGGTACATGAAATAACTCTTGCGGGACGAAATTTTGGCAGTAGAACTTATAACATTATTATTTTCAAATCCGCAGTGAACTTGAAAGCTGACCTAAATTCCGTTCACGGAGCTTGGCACATTAGTATTCCTATATGTTTCCTGATAAGCTTGAAGATATAACCAGCCTGCAGGCTGAAAATATGCCCAATAATCTCTCTCCTTACTGGTTACCGGTATTGAAGAGAGAAGGAAATATTCGCGCAAAAGAAAGGGAAGTCATTGGATGTCTGGAACTTTCGAAAATCACACTGCAAAGACTTATTAAATAAATTGCATCGTTTAACACGCCCCTCTTTTCAAGAATATGGTTATAGCACGCCTACTGTATATCAAAATAAAGACAGATAATTTAAGTGAGAAAGTGTGTTTATTTCCTTAATTCCTCATTGAGGAGATATTCATAATTATCTTGATTTATTTCATCTTATCTTTTATCATTTACTAGGGTAGGGAAACATTCATTATCGGTGTTTACATTGAGGTTAGTTTGTTATGGTTATGTCTGATGATTTTAATATGTAACCAGGCAGGTTGGCAGCAGTGATCAGCCATTACAAAAAAGAGAAAAGAAGAGCATCGGGCGGCGATATTTACTTTCTGGGGTATTTCCTTACGTGGCAATTACTATAGAATGTTACTACGACCAACAGATGAGAGGAGAAACGATCTCGTGCATTCCTTGACTGTGGAGTGTGTCTTCATTATTCTTGTACTGTGTGCGCATTTACAGCTGTTTAATAAACGAACTGTGGATATTTCCTGTAAGAGACAAGGATAATCCTGTGCGTGACGAATGAGGAAGCCTGTGCATACGCGCGGAGCTTTACCCTTGTCTCCATCATACACCCCACTTCTCCTCCCTCTCCTTCCCATACCTGAAGCATGGCAGCGGCTCGTGCTCTGGCATAGGAAATACGGTGAGTTCGTCAATTTGTATCGCACGCACGGAAGTAACAATGTAACTTTATTTTCTCGAAAATAAAAATTTTCTCCGCCAATTCGTTTGCAGCATCGTTTTTAACATAACACGAAGAGCATCCCTGACTTTTTTAAAATGGTGTAGATATGATACATCCTGTATTGTACACATGAGGAACTTGGAATAAAGAAGAAATTTGGGAACGAATCAATTTTTAAAACATCAATTTTTAAATTATTTTCATTTCGCAACATTTTTTCACTAAAAGGATCTGAAATGAAATGAAATGGCGCATGGCTTTTAATGCCGGGACTGTCCGAGGACAAGTTCGGCAGGCCAAATGAATGGCTTTTGATTTGACTCCCCTAGGCGACCTGCGGGTCGCGATGAGGATGAAATGATGAAGATGCCAGCGAAATTAACCAATTAAGGTTAAAATTTCCGACTCTGCCAGGAATCGAACCCGGGACCTGTGTGACCAAAGGCCAGCACGCTAACCATTTAGCCATGGAGGCGGACACCTAAAGGATGTTATGGTCGCGTTCACAAAATTATGATTTCAAAACTATGAACATAGACTACAGTACTTAATAAAATCGTCTTTCCATCTGTACTTTTTTAATATCGACCTCATAGTACGCCTCATTTTTGCACTGCGATTGGTTTTTGCGGTTTTCCTATAACCGCATACTATCCGACCTCACTTGGTCAACTCTTATTTTTTTCAACCCCGACGGTATTAGAACATTCGAAGCCTAGGGAGTTTTTCATTTTCATGCCCTTCGTCGCCCTTGCCTATCTTTGGTCGATACCTTCATTTTTCGAATTGTCGAACCCCTTCTATTTTTTTCCCCTCTGATTAGTGTTAATAAAGATGATTGCCTAGTTGTACTTCCTCTTAAAACAATAATCACCACCACATGGTAGGTGATGTAACAAGTACTAAAGCGGGCATGATGTGCCGGTGGCGTCCAATTATACTGCTGAGGTGATTTTTCACATTATCGAGGTGAGTCGTCACACGAGTACCGGGGCAGTCAATATCAGCCAGTCGTCTGTCGTACGGACAGAAAACGATGGAGAGGGATGGTGGTGATGGTGGTGATTATTGTTTCAAGAGAAAGTACAACTAGGTAACCATCCTCTACATAACATTAATTAGAGAGTAAAAATGGAAGGGACCCGATACTTCGAAAAATGAAGGTATCGGTCAAAGAAAGACAAGGACCACGAAGGGTGTGAAAATGAAAGACTCGCTAGGCATCGGTACCTAATACAGTCGGGGTCAGAAAAGAACAAGAGTTGACCAATGGAGATCAGAAAGGATAGATGGGAGTGAGGAGCATGGCACAAGTGGAAGCAATGTCAGGACCCAGTTCAGGACCCCGCGGTCGCCAACCCACACTCCAAAATTTCAGATCCCCTGGGGCTCCTTTAAGTCGTCCCTTACGACGGACAGGGGATACCGTGTGTGCTATTCAACTGCCCCCACCCACAGGGAGAAGAATTGAGAGGGAGACGAAGACGATGATGGTTAGATTCAGTTCTTAAAGGCAAGAAGTGTGGATCTAAGCGAAACGAATAGATGATTGTGGAGGCTCTTAGCTCATTCACGTAGGTATAACAGTCTACACTGCAGATATACTCAATGCTATTCTAATTCCGCTTTTCCCAGACTGTTCCCCCTGTGGGTGGGGTCGATAGAAATACACCCACGGTATCCCCTGCCTGTCGTAAGAGGCGACTGAAAGGGGCCCCAGTTGCTATTAATTTGGGAGCGTGGGTTAGCGTTCACCGGGCCCTTAGCTGAGTCCTGGCATTGCTTCCACCTATTTGTGCCTGGCTCCTCACTTCCATCTATCCTTTCCGACCTCCCTTGGTCAACAACTGTTCTTTTCCGACCCCGACGGTATTAGGTTACGAGGTCTAGGGAGTATTTCATTTTCACGCCCTTCGTGGCCATTGTTTGTTTGGCCGATATCTTCATTTTTCGAAGTGTTCCATTTTCTCCCTCTCATTAGTGTTATACGGTATATAGGATGGTTGCCTAGTTGTACTTCCTCTTAAAACAATAATCACCACCACCACCACCATCAGTCCTCGATTCAAAGGAAACAACCATACACGATGAAAATCTCCGACGCGACCGCGAATCGAACTCGGGACCCTCAAAACTTATCATTCAGTCAAGGAACCGGACAAACAGTATATATAATGTTATTTTGGGGATAATAATAAAAAAGTCGTATGGCTTCCGCACAGGCTGGTACAGATCTTTCGAACTGACGCTTTGTAGGCGACCTGCTTGTCTGCGATGATGAGGCCATATTTATAATGAATTCTAATGTTGAAGACGGTACACATACACCCAGTCCCCGAGCCATAGGAATTGACCAATGAAGGTTAAAATCCTCGACCCGCACAACACTGGAACTGGACATTATTGCGGTAAAATAATAATTTCGTGTGGCTATTTCTAGCCGAGTGCAGCCCTTGTAAGGCAGACCCTCCGATGAGGGTGGGCGGCATATGCCATGTGTAAGTAACTGCGTGTTATTGTGGTGGAGGATAGTGTTATGTGTGGTGTGTGAGTTGCAGGGATGTTGGACACAGCACAACACCCAGCCCCCGAGCCGTTGGAATTAACCAATGAAGGTTAAAATCCCCGACCCGGCCGAGAACCGAACCCGGGATCCACTGAACCGAAGGCCAGTACGCTGACCATTCAGCCAACGAGTATTATTGCGGTGAAAACGCCTTAGTTTATATTAAAATAAGAGTAGCATCCTCCTCTGATACAGACTTAACTGCACGGCTTCCACACCATCACAGTCTTGTCGTGAGTGTAATCTGAAGAACATTACCATTGAAACGATCTGGAGTTGGGTTGGGTATTTCTAGGTCACACGCCGCACGTCTGATCGAGTGTGATATTGCGCTATTAGCACTTCAAAAGCTCTTCAGGAACACGCCTTGATTAAGTTGAAGCTACTTCTCTTTGAAGGGATATTGTTGATAGTGCACAACGCTGCGATTAGAACGGAAGATCAAAATTACCCTCTTTGATGGAGGCTAAGAGACGTGAGCAAAAATCTCATCTACACCACAAATATCACGACCTGTCTACTGCGTCCCCAGGTTCTCTTAATTTGTGAGTGTGGGTTGGCGACCACGGGGCCTTTAGCTCTGTCCTGTCATTGCTTCCACTTATTGTGCCAGGCTCCTCACTTTCATCTATCATATCCGACCTCCCTTGGTCAACTCTTGTATTTTTCCGATCCCGACTGTATAGGTTTCTGAGGCCTAGGGAGTGTTTCATTTTCATCCTCCCGTGGGTGGGCGTGGTAGAATAACACCCACGGTATGCCCTGCCTGTCGTAAGAGGCGACTAAAAGAGGTCCCAGGGGCTCCTAACTTGGGAGTGTGTATTGGCGACCACCGGGCCCTTAGCTCTGTCCTGGCATTGCTTCCTCTTACTTGTGCCAGGCTCCTCGCTTTCATCTATCCCATCCGACCTTTCTTGGTCAATTCTTGTTCCTTTCCGACCCCGACGCTATTAGGTTTCCGAGGGCTAGGGAGTCCTTCCTTTTCACGCCCTTCGTGGCCCTTGTCTTCCTTTGGCCGATACCTTCATATTTCGAAGTGTCGGATCCCTTCTCTTTTTTTTCTCTGATTAGTGTTATATAGAGGATGGTTGCCCAGTTGTACTGTCTCTTAAAGCAATAATCACCACCACCACCACTTGTCGTAAGAGGCGACTAAAAGCGGCTCCAAAGGCTCTTAACTTAGGAGTGTGGGTTGGTGACCACGGGGCATTTAGCTGAGTTCTGCCATTGCTTCTACTTGCGGCAACCTATCCGACCTCCCTTAGCCAACTCTTGCTCTTTTCCACCCCAACAGTATTAGAGCATTTGAGGTCAAGGGAGGGTTTCTTTTTCACGCCCTTCAATACCCTTGCATTTCTTTGGCCGATACCTTCATATTTTGAAATGTCGGACCCCTTACATTCTATAATCACCACCACCACCATCTTCCCTCTGTTTAATGTTAACAGAGGATGGTTGCCTAGTTGCACTTCCTCTTAAACAATAATAACCACTACCACTCTTTCAATTACACGCCCTTCTTGGCCCTTGTCTTTCTTTGGCCGATACCTTCATATTTCGAATCCCCCTGTGGGTGGGGCGGTAGAATAAGACCCACGCTATCCCGTGCCTGTCATAAGAGGCGACTAAAAGGGGCCCCAGGGGATCTGAACTTGGGAGCGTTGGCTGGCGACCACGGGGCCCTTAGCTGAGTCCTGACATTGCTTACACTTACTTGTGCCAAGCTGCTAACTTTCATCCGACTTCTCTCGGTCAACTCTTGTTCTGTTCAGACCCCGACGGTATTACACATGGAGGCATAGGGAGTCTTTCATTTTCATGCCCTTCGTGGCCCTTGTTATCCTTTGGCCGATATCTTCATTTTTCGAAGTGTCGGACCCCTTCCACTTTTTCCCCCTCTGATTAGTGTTATATAGAGGATGGTTGCTTAGTTGTACTTCCTCTAAAACAATAATCACCACCACCTCATGTTTCGAAGTGTCGGACCTCTTCCATTTTTCCTTCCCTTGTGGGTGGGGCGGGAGAATAACACCCACGGTATCCCCTGCCTGTCGTAAGAGGCGACTAAAAGAGGCCCCAGGGGCTCCTAACTTGGGAGTGTGTATTGGCGACCACCAAGCATTAGCTGAGTCCCGGTATTGCTTCCACTTACTTGTGGCATGCTCCTCACTTTCATCTATTCTATCCGACCTCCCTTGGTCAACTTTTGTTCTTTTCTGACCCCGACGGTATTAGGTTGCGAGGCCTAGGGAGTCTTTCATTTTCACGCCCTTCGCGGCCCTTGTCTTTCTTTGGCCGATACCTTCATTTGTTGAAGTGTCGGAACCCTTGAATTTTTTCTCTCTGATTAGTGTTATATAGAGGATGGTTGCCTAGTTGTTCTTCCTCTTAAAACAACACAACCACCGCCTTCCATTTTCCCCTCTGATAGACGTTAATAGAGGATGGTTGCCTAGTAGTACTCCCTCTTAAAAACATAATTCCACTACCATCTTTCTATTTCGGCCTAGTGCAGGTATTTTCCTAGTAGATAGCCTATAGGCGCCCTGCGTGTTCGTGAGGATGGACCCTACCCAAGGTGATTTCTAATGATGAAGATGGCACTCACACCCAGTCCCCGAGCCAGACGACTTAAGCAATTAAAGTTAAAATCCCCGACTGAGCCAGGAATCGAGCCCGGGGTCCCCTGGTCCACAGGCCAGAACGCTAATTATTTAAACATGGAGCTGTACAGTGTACCAGAAGAAACATTATGATTTGCATAGGTTGCTCTTACTAAGAGGATATTCTATGATTCGCGATAGCCCTGTTATATATTTTAAGGAATACAAAGTTCCAGGAAGGACATTCCAGGAATCATAAACGAACAAAGGGAATCCATATGTGAGGATTTTCAGAAGGTACATGTTAGTCAACGTGAAGTTATTATTATTATTATTATTATTATTATTATTATTATTTGCTAGTTGCTTTACGTCGCTCCGACACAGATAGGTCTTAAGTCGACGATAGGACAGGAAAGGCCTAGGAATGGGAAGGAAGCGGCCGTGGCCTTAATTAAAGTACAACCCTAGCATTTGCCTGGTGTGAAAATGGGAAACCACGGAAAACCATCTTTAGGGCTGCCGACAGTGGGATTCGAACCCACTATATCCCGGATGCGAGCTCCCAGCTGCGCGCTTCTAACCACACGGCCAACTCGCCCGGTAACGTGAAGTTAAAATAGTTGGATATAGAAGTAAGGACCACGTCCATGTAGAGGGAGTGACATACTAGAGAAGTATAGAAATTTATCTAATAAAGATATTTACAAAACGATGAACATGTTGAAAGCAAGGAAAGCATCTGGGATTGATAAGATTTCTGGTGATATACTAAAGCCAGTGGGTTGGGATATAGTACCAGAGGCTCGAACCAGCGACCCTTTTGCGTGCCAAGTTATTTTAGCATCATGTCATTGCGCTTAGGGCGCGCGGAGGCTATTTGAGTACACAACTATTTTTCATTTCACCACAGTTTCGAAATATGACAACACTGTAATGTTAATTTGATGCTTGTTATTTAAAGGGGCCTAACATCTAGGTCACTGGCTCAATGTGAATTTAAAATGGTAAACACCTATACTCGATGCCCATTGCTTCTTGAGTACTATATATGGGATATCTGATTTGTGATGTGTCTTTGATACTGGTTGAAAATAAATAATCGAATGGACCGTTAGTTCAAACACATAATGTATTTTCCGTGAGGAGAGATTTGTTTTACAAGTTATTAAGACGATTTTACTCATGCCGTACGCGTATGAAAACTGTTCTCCTGTAAATAAAACTACTCCATTTCTGTGTTATTTGAGGTGGTGCAGCTGTTTCCAGGCACACCCCCGAAGCACATGCCAGTCCTCTTTTCACCAGTGGCGACTCGTGAAGTTTCGTGTAGGAGTTAATTAATTTCGTGTGGCTATTTCTAGCCGAGTGCAGCCCGTGTAAGGCAGACCCTCCGATGAGGGTGGGCGGCATCTGCCATATGTACGTAACTGCGTGTTATTGTGATGGAGGATAGTGTTATGTGTGGTGTGTGAGTTGCAGGGATGTTGGGGGACAGCACAAACGCCCAGCCCCCGGGCCACTGGAATTAACCAATGAAGGTTAAAATCCCCGACCTGGCCAGGAATCGAACCCGGGACCCTCTGAACCCAAGGCCAGTACGCTGACCATTCAGCCAATGAGTCAGACTCGTGTAGGAGTGGCACGTTATGGTTTAAATCCAGGCATGGATAATATACTGTAACTCTAAAATACTCACACATATTTACACATGCAAGTATAAACAATAAAATACAATATGTTAAAACACATCTAAATTTACCTTATCATTAATTCCCATGTCAGATTCACCCTTCTTTCTTTAGCTGTAGCAAATCTCTCGATCATAACTTGCAAATTTTTACCTTTGAATTGTCATTGTATTCCTTGGGAATATCTTTATCCTATCTACTGTAGAGAAACACATTTCTCTTTCAACAGCAGTCATTGGTATGTTTGTAGTATTATTTTCACCAATAACACATTCGGAAATACAAGTCAGTGAGCTGTGTAGCTTTCTTTCCTTTTTTTCCAGAGAAACTCGGTCACTGTTTGCTTGTGACCGAGTCTCTCTCATTACAGCAGGCCTCTTCCCCAAGAAACATAGCCAGCAGCAACGTTTCGAGACCGTGTACTTTTAACGTCTGCTCTATCGTCACATGGGGTTTGTGACCGGGAGCTGATATATACGATTTTACGCTCTATCCTGAAGCCAGATTTCGCACTTTGGAAGTAGTAGTTACCTTCCTTAAGAGCTTAAAATCCTGTATCCTCTTCTATATAATGTATTGAGAACTAAAAAATAAAAAAAATAAAAAAAATAAATTATTGGGAGGGCACGTAACCTTGTGACCTTATGCACCAGCCGCCACTGCTTGCACCCTTAAATCTCTGACAGTTTCGGGAATCAAATGATCCTCCGAGGGCGGCTGCTAGAAAAGTGTTTCACTACGTTACTCTACGACAGGGCCTCTCAAACGCTCATTATCTCACGCGTGCATATCGAGGCGCAGCGACTCCGTGCACTGTGCATCGTTCCGACTCGACTCAACTCGGCTTGACTCGGATGGTGTAGTGCGCTGAAAGCGACGAAGCGTTCGGTGATAGACGGCTTGTTTTTCAGTGAAATAGATAAGCGCAAGACAACAACATAATAATGGAGCAACCTGTTTCAAAGAAAGCAAAGACTCCCGAAAGTCCATTTCAATCGAACTGGTAACTTTCGTATTTCTTTGTCAGTCGTGACGATAGAGCCAAATGCTTAATCCGTGGGACAATAATTATGTGATAAGTTAATCAAAAAGATCCATTTTTAGGCTTTTCTCAAATTCTACGAGAATTTTTCGAAGGATGATTTTCCTAAGCTGCATCGAGAAGCAGCTAAGATTATTTCTATGTTTGGTTCCAAATGCATATGCGAAAGGTATTTTTTCCTGCTTTGACTTGTACGAAAACTAGATTGCGTGCTACTAGACCTATTTCTGATTGTAATTTAAAGAAGGCTCTCAAATTGCTGGCAGCCGGTCCCTTGTTGCAGGCATAACTGGTATCATTGCAAAAATAAAGAAAAGAAGAGCTAGAGAAGATAAATTGTCTGCTCAAACCAAATTGAAAGAAGAGGGTTTTAACACCGGTAACGTTGTCCCATACAACAGTGTCACCGCTCACCGCACAAACATTTCGCAGTGAGGGGAGGATCAGCGGGGAAGGTGGAGAAGGCGAAGACAGGCCGAACGGTTGAGACAGGTGTAGGGGAAATGGAGTGGGGTTTTGCACTCTGGTCAACCTAGTGGAGTCGTCTCCTGCATCTGGCGCCCGTGCACTGCACGGCGCATGCACCCTGAGAGGCCCTGCTCTACGATGTAAGATGACACCGGGCAGAGCGTTCTCTGACGTTGCCTATAATATGTCCGACTGAACGGACATTACAGACAAACCCATCTGAAAGCTAGTAGCAAATGATTTTAATAAATGCGAAGCGATCAATTTCGCCCTGCTCGTAAAAATTGATTTGATTCTGACTTTTTGTTATTGGATATTTCAGAATTATTTCCTGTGTGCAGATTTTGGGTGATGTTTATTTTGACTGTCTCTTGCACTAAAATATTCATAAGTACTATCCGCGATACTTTTAGTGGCACTTCGTTTTACGGGGGTGAGGAGTAAGGTGGGAATTACAACGGTTCCGGTAATACTGTCAACTGAATGGAAGTGAAATCTGAATTGAATCGATAGTATGAGCGATCGATATGAATTTTCTAAACCGTCGTTTCCGCGTGGGAGTTCTAGGTTGTTCCTGTGATTTACTTTGTTTTTCCTCACTCGTGTTTAAACTTAACCTATATTTTGACTTCGCTGTGTAAATAACAACAGTATTTAAAGTGTTGCAATTATACCGCCAGATGTCTCACGGCGATGTCTGATTAATATTTTTTTGTGTCAGAGGTTGTCAATACGAATCTCCGAGATAACCGAGGTCTACCGATTCAGCACTAGGGAGCCGAAGTATCAATAAAAGTGTTGCGGTCAGTACATATGGTGAGAGTAATTCAAGCTTGCACTGAAATGCAAATTAAAAATTCACACACATTCGTTCAGTAGTCCTCTATAACTGACATTTAAAATTGTCTCTTGTTCTTCCTGGCCTTTTCCCAACCATGTGGGTTCGGTACTGCGTGTGAGTTAAGCCCTATTTTACGGCCAGATGCTTTCTCAGATGTCAACGCTATATGGAGAGATGTATCCACTACTGCTCGTTTTTAGTTTGATGTGTTGTACGTAAATCGAGATGACTATTAAGACTAACATATTAAGACAAACACAAACACCCAGTCCCCGATCTGGCGGAATTAATTAGATAAAATCCCTGGCCCGGCCGGTAATCGAACCCGGGACTTTTTGAACTGAAGGCCAGTACGCTAGAGCTTCAGCCAAGAATCCAGACAACATTTAACCTAGTCTATAATGATTAAATCTTTACCACTTTCACTTACACCATGCACGACTGAGAACATAGTTATAAGAATTATAGATGGTGATACTATAGATACGTATAGACTGAACTGAAGTGCTAATCCAGTCCTTGTGGAACAAACCTAACTTATAGAGATAACATTGCTCAATTTATCGTTCACTAGTAAGTAGTGAGGTCACTGCTTGCTTTGTTTTCACTGGCATGTGCAGTACACTCCGGATAAATGTTTTCACAAAAGGAGTGAAAATAATAAACAGTGCGGTTTACATTCTCTCGTGTTAGTGATGCAGTTCAGTTTACATTACGGATTATAGACCGCCTGATAAAATGCAACGAAATGAGTGTCAGGGGTGTCCCTACAATCATTACATGGAAGGATAGCCCTGTGGGTGGAGGCAGTAGAATTACATCCACGGTATCCCTTGCCTGTCGTACAAGGCGAGTAAAAGGGGTGGGTTGACGTCCACTGGACCCTTAGCTAAGCCCTGGTTTTGCTTCCGCTTACTTGTGCCAGACTTCTCACGTTCATCTATTCTATCCGAACTCCCTTGGTCAACTCTTGTTCTCTTCCAACCCCGACGGTATTAGAACATTGGAGGCCTACGAAGTGGCCCTTGTCTTTCTTTGGCCGATACCTTCATTTTTCGAAGTGTCGGATCCCTTCCATCTTTTCTCTTTGATTAGTGTTGTATAGAGAATGGTTGCCTGGTTGTATTTAACAATAATTACCGAGCGAGATGGTTGTGCGGTTATTGGCACTCAGCTATGAGCTTGCATTCGGGAGATAGTAGATTCGAACCTCACTGTCGGCAGCCCTGAAGATGGTTTTCCGTGGTTTCTCATTTTCACACCAGGCAATGCTCTGTACCATAATTAAGGCCACGGCCACTTCCTTCCCACCCCTAGCCCTTTCCTATCCCATCGTCGCCGTAAGACTTGTCTGTGTCGGTGCGACGTAACGCAACTAATAAAAGAGCAATAATCACCATCACCTTATAATATAGGACTAAGAAAAAACCCTTGAACCTGAATGGAAATAATAATATCACCTCCTTTTACGGAACCGAGTAAAGGAAAACTCCGGAGAAAAGTAATATTTATACCCAGGATTTAAACTACGGATCTTCGAACAGTGGACTTTCCTAGTTCTATTCCAAAGTGAACTTAACCATCCCTCCTATACCCGTATATTTATGACTTGAACGATAATGGGTTCAGCGCGGAGAATACTTCCCTGTCAGATAGTGATTCAGATGGAAGCAGTTTCACCTCTGTCCTCTAAGTTACGACTTTCCCCTCTATTTCAGCATGTAATGGTCGTCACGACCTCACATTTGTCATGTTCTAATGCAACCATGACTGTAAAGTGAAGGTGGTCACATATTTATCATGGCTGTAAGGCGGAATAGATAGATATATAGATAGTGATTTATTTTACATGACAAAATTAGGGATTTTTGTCCCTTTAACTAGTATAGAAGAGGGAAAGAAATTACTTATTTGCAAAATGAAGCTGATTGCTTCTACACAAGTTGCTCAAAGACACAAAATACCAATTTAATGGTGATGAATGACAACACTGTGAAATTGTAAATATATTTTATGAAGTTAATAACTAAAGTAACATTCATGTTACTTATTTGAGTAAAAGTGATGCTGAGAAATGGCGGCACTGTCATCAATAATGTCTTCCACTGACTAATGCAGGCTACCAGTGGCGTGCGGTGAACATATTCGTTACCCCAGCTGCAATTAAAAAGAAAAACATTCGCAGCTCCACCTCTCTCTCTAAAGCCAACACTACTATTTTTGTATTTTATAAACTCACTCTTAGCTGCCATCCCTGGAAGCCCGGGTTCGATTCCCAGCTCTGCCACAAAATTTGAAAAGTGGTACGAGGGCTGGAACGGGGTCTACTCAGCCTCGGGAGATCAACTGAGTAGAGGTGGGTGCGATTCCCACCTCAGCCATCCTGGAAGTGGTTTTCCGTGGTTTCTCACTTCTCCTCCAGGCAAATGCCGGGATGGTACCTAACTTAAGGCCACGGCCGCTTCCTTCCCTCTTCCTTACCTATCCCTTCCAATCTTCCCATCCCCCCGCAAGGCCCCTGTTCAGCATGGCAGGTGAGGCCACCTGGGCGAGCTACTGGTCATCCTCCCCAGTTGTATCCCCCGACCCAGAGACTGAAGCTCTAGGACACTGTCCTTGAGGCGGTAGAGGTGGGATCCCTCGCTGAGTCCGAGGGAAAAACCGAACCTGGAGGGTAAGCAGATTAAGAAAGAAAGATAAACTCACTCAATAACTAAGTGGAAATATAAGAGGCAAGCAGATCAGAATATACATTAATTAATTAAATAAGATATTGAACTTATTTATTATAACTCACTTGCAAAAGAATATTTTCAACTACATACTCGCACATATTTCCAAACTGGTATTCACGGCAGTGATGGTACCATAACAATTTAAGCTACAGCAGATTTAAAAAAAACCTGTACTTACAGTTTCACATAAATGTTTTTTTTTCAAAGAAATATACGACCGGGCAAGTTGATCGTGCGGTTAGGGGCATGCAGCTGTAAGCTTGCACGTGGGAGATAGTGGGTTCACCGAGCTCGATAGCTGAAGTCGCTTAAGTGCGGCCTGTATCCAGTAATAGGGAGATAGTGGGTTCGAGCCCCACTGTCGGCAGCCCTGAAGATGGTTTTCCGTGGTTTCCCATTTTCACACCAGGCAAATGCCGGGGCTGTACCTTAATTAAGGCCACGACCGCTTCCTTCCAATTCCTAGGCTTTTCCTATCCCATCGTCGCCATAAGACATATCTGTGTCGGTGCGACATAAAGCAAATAGCAAATAGATAGTGGATTCGAACCCCACTGTCGGCAGCCCTGAAGATGGTTTTCCGTGGTTTCCCATTTTCACACCAGGCAAATGCCGGGGCTATACCTTAATTAAGGCCATGGCCGCTTCCTTCACTCTCTCAGGCCTTTCCCATCCCATCGTCGTCATAAGACCTATCTGTGTCGGTGCGACGTAAAGCAAAGTGTAAAAAAAAAAAAAAAAAAAGAAATATACAGGGACTAACTTCTTGTTTTTCACTTAAAAATGCCTAACTTAAACTGAATGAGCAAAATTTGCCAGGTATTTTACCGTTGCCGAAGTTTTACAGTTTCACTCGCTTACTGGGCGCAGGTACAACAACGACAAACGAGGGGCAATATTCCTCGCGACATATACCATTGTTATATTCACGAAGAATGCCACAGAACTCGCGAAAACTTCACCTGTAATCCAAGAGGAACGCTACAGAAATTCACAATATACCACCATTACAGGCAAACCCACTCGTACGGAGCAAAGTTATCTCCGTACAGACCATGAAGGCCCTTGGAGGGGTGGAAGGTAAAGGCTTCTACTATCCGTAACCTCGGCACTTGATGGGGTGGAGGCGTACAGAGCAACCAAATACAAAATTATTTTACTTCGCGCTAGGCTCAGTGTTCATGCTGGGCAACCTAAATATTTTTCCGCGTGCATCGAAAAACATACTCTACACGCGCCATCCGTGAATCATTACCAAAAACTTCATACTTGCCGAAATCAAAAAATAAAATAAATACTTTGATTACAATCGATTCCATAAAATTGCTATTTCTATTAGCAAGACTATCTGCAAGTGGTTGTA
The DNA here is from genome assembly GCF_040414725.1 of Anabrus simplex. Taxonomy (NCBI): domain Eukaryota; kingdom Metazoa; phylum Arthropoda; class Insecta; order Orthoptera; family Tettigoniidae; genus Anabrus; species Anabrus simplex. The sequence goes on along the minus strand of NC_090270.1, from coordinate 292,680,526 downwards.
CTATTTTTTCTTGTAGCCTCTGGTGTGTGGCGCCGAACATTTCGAGTGTTAACTATAACACTAACATGTGCCCAAGCTAGCTGCTCTCCCGCCGTAAGAGGCTGTTAATCTTGAGCGAGACCAACAGCTTTCACCCCGGCACCCCAAGAGAGGCGGCTTGAAACTCATGCGTCAACCAAGCGACTCGAATTTCGCTGGGGCAGCTCTCTTTCACGCCGGTAAAGAAACCCAGCTCGCTGGAGAGACCTGGACTACGGTAAAACGTTATCGTGACCGCTTTACTTGCATTGATTTAGTTGTTTGCAGTTTCTATAACTTGACAAAGAAAGGTTCTAAAGCAGAGGTTTCCAAATGGCGGCCCGCGGGCCGCATGTGGCCCGCGAAGCCATTTTTGCGGCCCGTGAGAGCATTGCAAGAAATAATGTGAAGAAAAGTCACAAAAAATATTTCATAGCTTGCTCAAAAAATGTATTAATTTTTATACATCTTATAGACCCAAGTCAGAACTAATTATTCTTTAATAATAGTTCCTCTTTCCAAGTATTCACTTGTTCTCAATAGAGTATTTTTGATTAAAAAATTTAAATCCAAATTTCGAGATAATGTTATATATTTGCGTTCCACTGACTACTTTTGATGGTTTCCGGAAACGCCGAGGAGTCGAAATTTTGTCCCGCAGGAGTTCATTTACGTTTCAGTAAATCTACCTACACGAGACCGACGTATTTAAGCACTTTCAAATACCACCGGACTGAGTCAGAATCCAAGCGCCTCAACCGTCTCAGACACTCTCCCGGCTCCAAATTTCACTCTTTTATGCAATTTTAAAATAATGTTTTAAGCAATTAAAATGATCAAACCCTCATTTCAATTGAACTATGCATATTATTTCATAATGGTGCTTGTGTACTATTTGCAGAATTTTACGAAAAATGGCCTGTTCAAGTGCGGCCCGCGAACACGACTAAGGTTTCCAAAATTGCCCTCGAGCCCTTACACATTGGAAACCCCTGTTCTAAGGAATAATAAGAAAGTGTAAATACAAAATTCCTTACCCCAGCGCTGCTGGGGTAGCTGGGGTTCAGTGCACGCCACTGCAGGCTACTTTTATATATGACTATCGACGTCAAAATGTCAGCCAAAAATCCATATGGAGGGAAAAGTGGGTGCAGAATTGCCGTCGTCACAGCCGTGTGAGGTTAGTAAACATTTTGCTAGAGAAAAATGGAGAAAATGACCACCAAATTTATTCTATTTGCTTTAGTAAAAGGCTTGTCCCTATCAAAGTATTTTTTTTTACTGACCATACCTTGATTATAACCTTTTCCTGCAGCTTCGTTCTGAGGAGTCTCAATTCGAAGTAAACAGAGTAGATGGAAGGAAGCTGCTAAAATAGAATGCCATCCCTACACTCTTCGACTTTCCTAATCTCCCGAAATCTTTCTCGTGTGTCAGGAAGGCTTCGAACGAAAGTAGGCTTGTATATAAAATTGTGTTTGTCAATTTATTGGGATGGTAATTTATTGTAATAATCTTTCTTTCTTTCTCAGTCCGTTTACCGTTCCGGGTTGTTTTTTTCTCGGACTCTGCGACGATCCCACCTCTTCCGCCTCAAGGGCCTCGAGCACCAACGAAGTTTCGATCACCGAAGCGTGCGCGATATTTGTCCTTCAAGAGAGTTTCATACACATTAGTCGAAATCGAAACAGACTTTCAACGTATTAGGTCGTGTTACATACATGTAGTACGTGTTGAAGAGATGTTAAGCACAGAACAAAAATGGCCAGCCGGACACCAGTGGGATCCGAACCCACAACCTCCCGATTTCGCGTCGGTTGCTCTACCAGTTGAGCTATGGTGGCCTAGGCCATCTTTGTTCTGTTTGAAAGGATCTGAGCTACAGGTCTGGCACTGCTGCTAGCACACTGTAGAGTGCGTTTAAGTCGCCCGTTGTGGGGCATGTCAATGAATATTGAATTTTCACGACCAAAACAGACTTTCAACGTATTAGGTCGTGTTACGTACATGTAGTACATGTTGAAGAGATGTTAAGTACAGAACAAAAATGGCCAGCCGGAAAGAAGCAGTCAGTGTTCAACAGACAAGTGAGGATTTCTTGGAAGCTGTTGATGAATTTTCTTTCTTTCTTGCTCCGTTTATCCTTCAGGGTTCCCTCGGACTTAGCGAGGGATTCCATTTCTACCGCCTCAAGGACAGTGTCCTGGAGTGTTAGACTTTGGGTCCGGGGATACAACTGGGAAGCAGGTCCAGTACCTCCCCAGGCGGCCTCACCTGCTATGCTGAATAGGGGCCTTGTGGGAGGAGGGGAAAATCGGAACGGATAAACAAGGAAGAGGGAAGGAAGCAGCCGTGGCCTTAAGGGTACATGTACGCGAATGTTTAAAAAAAAAATGTTTCTATATCATTCCCCATTACTCCCTGAATCCAGAAGAGGTTAGGCACTAGACTGAGGAAGCTGCAAAAAGACCTAAAAAGTCAGAAGCTCAGTGATGGAAGTACCTGAGTGCGAGGGGTCGCCTCACTGATGGACAAATAGACTTACTACAGAAATATTATGAACTGGCCATTATGAGGAAGGAGGGAAACCTAGTTGCTATGAGAAAATTTGTGTGGGAGTAATCATCAATCCCTGCCATGCCCTTTGCCCAACAGGTCCTGACTCATGGTGCAAGTTCCAGAAAGCAAAGGCAAATGGTACTGAATATGAGCATAAGCACTGGTTGCCTTATTCTGTTGAGGCATAAAACCTATTTTCAGGGATCTAAGCAATCCAAATTCCTAGAGAATTGCCTTCATGGAAGGACTCAAAATCCCAACGAGTACTTCAATCGTTGTATCTGGGGCAGTGTCCTAAAACAGTTTTTTGCGGGTGTACAGGCACTAAGATAGGAGTTCTAGATGCAGTGATATGTTTTAATGAAGGGACATCATACAGATGTATGGTTCTGGAGCTGCTAAGCATGGAATCAGGGTACATCATGAAGCATGCACTCACTGCTATTGACAGAAGGAGTGTTTCCGAGGCAGGAGAGTTTCAATGAGGCAAGAACCAGAAAAAGAAGTACAAAGAGGAAGAAGGAGGATGAAGAACTTCTGAACAAAAATGACTATGCCACGAACCTACTACGCTGGCGGAGCCGGGGAAGAGGTGATACTCCCACGTTGCGCGTCCTAGGTGGCGGATAGGGGGTCCTAACCGGCTTGCCGGCGCGGCGAAATTGAGCGAAATAAAATAGCTCTCGCGGACCAAACACACAACCCCCTGTGGGTGGGGGACGCAGACGAAGAATACACCCACGCTATCCCCTGCCTGTCGTAAGAGGCGACTAAAAAGGGCGACCAAGGGATGATAGAATTAGAACGGTGAGACTACTTGTAATTAGTACCATCACGCAGGGAACACCATGGGTCGCTTTTACTTGCACGTAGTACACTATGTGATTAGTAGCGATAGTGTGTGCTTCCGGCTGGGTTTTACAGTACCTGTGATTAGTACCACTATATGAGCGACACAATGGGTCTGTCTTCTCTTTGATTAGTACCCACTATGTGAGGAACACCACGGGATATTACGAGTCCCTGTGGTTAGTACACTTATGTGCGAAACACCATAGGTTTGCGTTGCCTGTAAAGGGCACCGCAATGTGAGAAACACCATAGGTCTGTGTTACAGGTGCGCATTACATTACCTGTGAGTAGTACCACAATGTGTGGAATACCGCGAGTCTATGCTACTTTCGATTAGTAGCGCAACATGACAAATACCATGGTTCTACTGGACCCCTTTAGACTACAAGCATCATTGATTAAGTATGTGCTTTAGAAGCAGTCCCTTGGTCAGTAATACTATTGTTTACGCTAGTTTCTGGGAATATGGGGCATTGCGGATCCACTGACTGTTTTAAATTCATATCCATCCATTCATTTTTCGTCCTCACGTTCTGAATTTTGGTCAGTGGAGGATTTTGGACTTATAGATTGTCATTATATTTCGTACCATTAGGAGCCGATGACCTAGATATTAGGCCCCTTTAAACAACAAACATCATCATCATCATCATCATCATCATCATCATAATCATCATCTTCATCATCATCATCATAATCATCAACATCATCATACACATCATGTTATGTCACAACTGTAAGTAAAAGCAATGTCCAACTTCAAGTCCATTTCCCCGCACGTTTATTTTTCAGATACATTTAATTTAATAGTTAAATAACTACTAGAGCTTGTAACCGTCCAGGCTTCTCCAGCCCTGCTAATTTAATATAATATAATTTTACGCGATATCATTTGATATCAAGTTTATCCGCCATCGGCGATTATTTGTAATAACATATTTATTCAACGTCAATCATTTGTAATCAAGGCATTTTGGAATCATATTGTATATATAATAACATCGTTTTATTATTTAAATTATTATATTATGTAGGATAAGAATTCATTATGTTGTAAATACGGTCAATATGTTGAGACATAGTTGTTTTAATTTCATCTCATGTTTGTGTATACGGAGGGTTATTCTTGAAGCTTGGGATTTTGCGTTAGTCATGGGTTTATTTTATGACCAAGGATAGTAAACAGCGACCCGTGCGCGAGGCTTGCAAAGCTGGTCAGCTATATCATCGCCACGCCTTCTGGACTTGTCGAGGAAGAGAAGGGGAGATTATGCTTCGATCTATCGAATCAGATACTTCGTTGTATATTTCGATCTATCGAATCAGATACTTCGTTGTATATGAGTTTTGAGATTGAACTGTTACCAAGAGTGGGGGTGAGCCCGGATATATACTGATTCTCAACACGAGAACGGCACCTAAGTACAACTTCTGCTGTGAAGCTAACATCCTAACGAGATACTCCATCACTAGTACTTCTACTGTGAACATCTATTTTGAACGACGTAATTTGATATTTGAAACAGTGTGTGGTCGCTCCGCGACATAAGTATTTTTGTACAATGTGTTGTCGCTTCGGTTATGTTATCGGATCTACGAGAAACGAAACAAGCTTATGGCTTGTGTGATATTCAGTAAATATTGTGGACGAAGAACTATGTTTAGTTCAAGTCTATGGAATTTTGGTACAAGTCTGTACCGTATAAATAGTATAGCTCAGTTGGATTGAGATTTCTACTAATATGGAAAAATTCATATCTCTGAATTTTCTCCTCATACGATCAACGCTGATCAGTTATTACAAGTATAGGGCCAATGTCTGATTTAAAGACTAGGCAAGTAGGGAGTGTTAGTCCAGATAGCCCGTACCATATCAGAGAAGGAAGGAAGGAAGAAAAGATGTCCATGGAGCAAAGTCTACATCGAGAAGGAGAGAACGAGTAACCACGGAAACCAGATGACTTCAACGGAAGCTGCAATTGGTGAGCTTCAATTAGATAAAGCAAGCAATGGTAAATTAAGTAAATTATAAATTCCTCCACGCTTTAAGGAAACTTTTCCGATTCATCTCATTTTTTTGTATAATAAATTCATTTGTATTTTATATTGCGTTAATTTTCTTTCTTAAGCGATACTTAATGGTTAATTATTTAAAAACCTACCCCTGTGATTTAAGTGTAAGTCTCTATGCTAGTAAATATAAATTTTGGTTTACAGTTTTATTTAAAACTGTAACCATGGCGCCCAAACATTACATAGAGAAATGGGGAACCATGGAATGTTAATTGTTTCTATTTGCATGGCAATTTGCGGGCAAGCCACAAGTAGTTTATTTAATATTCATGTGTCCCAAGATAACAACTTTCATCTCCTCAAGTGTTTTTGAAGAGGTGGAACAGTTACAAGCTACATAGCTGAAACTTTGTTCATACATTCGGTATGAAGATTGAAGGAAAGTATACTGCAATCATGGACCTGCCTCAAAAAATAAGCACATGACTTTAGTTACACCCATCAAAACTTTCGTATATTTAAATGCAAATTTTTTATTAATGCTGTTGATACATTTATTTCTAGATGTTCTCCATGATAGTCTACTTTATGCACACACACACACACACACACACACACACACACACACACACACACACACACACACACACACACACACACACACACACACACACACACACACACACACACACACATTCTCTGTATACAGTTAAAATGTTGGTAGATTTTATTGATAAGTTTCCAAGACATGGATACCTAAACAACCTTTCGCACTTCTCAAAAGTAAATCCCTACTTGATGAAAAGTAGGTTAAATATTGAAATATTTGACACTCTAATTCTTTTTTGTTATTTTATTGTTCTAAAAGGTTCTGTCCAATTGTAAAGTGAATTTCAAGTGTACATGAAGAGTAACTTGTTGAGATTTTGAGTGTGCGATTTGTAGTTTAAATTATGGTCGTTCAGTGGCAAATACCATTAAGTTAGGTACCATCCCGGTCCTTGCTTAGAGGGGAAGTGGAAAACCACGGAAAACCACTTCGAGGATGTTTGACTGAGGTGGAAATGGAATCCCCTCTACTCAGTTGACCTCTCGAGGCTGCGTGGACGTTCCAGCCCTCGTACCCCTTTTCAAATTTCGTGGCAGAGTCGGGAATCGAACTCGAGCCTCCGAGGATGGCAGCTGATCACACTAATCACTACACTACAGAGGCAGGCTGTTGATGAATTGAGAAACGAATGCTGTTGATGAATTGAGAAACACATGTCTCAGTTCCAGTACAAAAAGCCTTACAATAAGTACAGGAATAAGTCAGCTGGCGTAAGATAGGGTGATTTGGAGAGTTAGATAATCGGACCTCCCCTTCCTATTAATTTTTTAAAGGATACGATGCATGGACGTGTTTCCAGACGACTTCTGATCCGCGAGGTAGGGCTCCGTTTTGTGTTACCTCGTATTTCAGGGAGCAATAAATGGCATGTCTGTAGGATGGTCCGTAGGATTGGGCGGAAAAATTGTGCTTAGTCCCCTTCGCTACTTTCATGGCTCATTTACAAAGCGGACACACAGGCAGGATGCAGAGGAATTTTAATTTTGGTTGGGTTCAATAAAACTAAATAATAATAAGGGGCGGCATAGATAAAATAATTTGAAATTAGATGTTTCCATCTATTTTCACCGGATCTGTCGAAATCTTGAAACACTGGTACTGAACAACCCACTCTTTCCAACTGTAAGACTATTGAACTGAGCTGTCTACGTTCGTACAGAGGAGTAGAACGTGTAAAAATCTCGGAAGCTCCTTCAAGAAAAAAGAAAGCACAAGTGCCTCTAATTATGATAATCCAAACCCCATGATGCCACAGCCCCACAACCATGGGCTACCAAGCGACCGCTACTCAGCCCGAGGGCCTGCAGATTACGAGGTGTCGTGTGGTCAGTTCGACGGATCCGCTCGGCCGTTATTATTGGTTTTCTAGACCGAGAATAATAATAATAATAATAATAATAATAATACTAATACTAATAATAATAATAGATACGCACCAACAATACCCTACTTCCAGAGAGCGTCAGGAACATACGGGTAAGAGGACTGCTTCTGGGTGCTAGAGGGACCATCCCCAGAAATTTTGTCGAAGGGCGGCAATCGGCCAATCGCATAATCTGGACAGAAATATTCAAGACAAAATTATAAAATTCTCAGTGGTAATAGTGCGGAACCATCTGTATGGAAAACGTGGTATTTAATTTCCTCTCGGCAGCATAAAAAGAAAAGTTCCTATTCTTGAGTACATTGATATTTCTTTTATCAAACGCACAATTCAATTATTTTGTCACAGAACTCGTGAGCTATTCTGTGTACTTTGGCAAACACCTATTGATGTCAGAATAAATAAATACATAAACATAAATAAATAATAATACTACTGTCCACCTCTGTGGTGTACTGGTTAGCGTGATTAGCTGCCACCCCCGGAGGCCCGGATTCGATTCCCGGCTCTGCCACAAAATTTGAACAAGGAGGTCAACTGAGTATATATGGCTTCCGATACCCACCTGAGCCATCCTCGAAGTGGTTTTCCGTAGTTTCCCCACTTCTCCTCCAGGCAATGCCGGGATGGTACCTAACTTAAGACTACGGCCGCTTCCTTCCCTCTTCCTTGTCTATCACTTCCAATCTTCCCATTTTCCATAAGGTCCCTGTTCAGCATATCAGGTGAGGCAACCTTAGCGAGGTACTGATCCCTCTCCCCAGATGTATCCCCGACCCAAAGTCTCACACTCCAGGACACAGCCCTCGAGGCAGTAGAGGTGGGGATCCCTCACTGAGTCCGAGGGAAAACCCAACCCTGGAGCGTAAACAGATTAAGAAAGAATGAAAGAAAGAAAGAAAGAAAGAAAAAATAATACTACCACCGGTACAACTACTAATACTACTACTACGACGACGACTACTACTACTATTACTAATGATAATTTCATGTGGCTATTTCTAGCCGAGTGCAGCCCTTGTAAGGCAGACCCTCTGATGAGTGTGGGTGGCATCTGCCATGTGCAGGTAGCTGCGTATTACTACTACTACTAATAATAATACGTGGCCTCCGGAGAAGCCTGGTGCAGGTTTATCGAGTTGACACCTTAAAGCACCTGTAAGTGGACACACACTACAAAAAGTATCCTCTTAGGTGTTTCATTTCAGTTTCTTAACAGTTATCTTTAACAATCACACATTCAAATTAAACGTCCAAATTTGTCTCATGATGACCGAATCTACTGTATATTCCTTGACCTTCATGGCCTACTCGTATTACTATATTTTCCGACCTCAACAGAATTCAGTATATCCGGCCTCAAGGGAATTTTACTTTCTTCTCCTTTGGCTGTCTTTCTACGTACTTATTTTAATCTATGTCCGAATCCTTCGAGGAGCATAACTCTTCCTTTTCCACTTATAATGAGCCAAAAGCTATCTCTGTAAAGGCCATGAAGGTCCTAAGGACCGCAGGAAAGTAAAGGTTTAGTGGCATAATTTGTAAGTGGGACAGAGTGGTTAGCTCTATGATCAGCCATCAGACACTCATTTTTTGTAGGATGAGAGAACCTCAATCTGCCTCATCAGATGTGGAAACCTCGTTTATGAATTTTTCAGTTTAATGACAGGGTGTCATCGAACCAACGTCCTTCACTTTGTTCTAGCGCCTGACACTCAGGAGTTGTATCGACTAAGTTCCTGCCCGATCGTCGTGGCAGGATATCTAGCTACACCATCCCTCTTCTTGAACTGTTCAACATTAAGGATTTTCACTTTCCTCGAGCTCAGTGTATCGTGAACAGAATTACAGGCTCAGTGATATAATTGAACACTCACAACGCTATTGCATACTGAAATCCTACAGTGTCCTGTACGGCTCATTGACAGCATATATTTCTTTGTACCCTATTAAAATCATTTCAAACGTCGCGTCATTTGTAGCTTGATGGTCAAAAGGGACATTCCCGGGACTCGAGCGGCGTGTGGCCAGAACGAGACCCGCGAAAGATCGCCTGGAAAACAAAGGAAAGGTGGGCTGAAGCCAAGCCCTCGTGAAAAAGCCCTCTCAAGTTGTAGACAGAGTTGGAGATACGACGCGACGCAACGATAGTGTAATACGCCCAGAGGTGTGGCCTAGTTTCTCAGGGTTCCACACTAGCAGAAGGAACTTCCTGTTTTTTGTGCACGTTCCACGGATGCCAACGTCAAATTTTGACGCGTAAAATTATATGATATTTTGATCCAGACATGGGAAAATTATGGGAGGCATACCAATGAATAGAGCTGAATTTTCTGCGTATCCCAGACTGAACTGAAAATATGGAATACTTTATTCAAGAGGCGAAATGAGGTCACTAGATGTCCAGCTGTAATGTATTACTAAAACATGTGAATGTAGAGCGTCTCCCAAGCCAAGAATCGCGCTCAAAAATGGCTCCTCCCCCAAGCGGACGCTAGTTATATAATTAATGGCGGGAGTCTAATTACCTAAGAACTGCCGATCGCAGTCCGATCACACCTGGCTCAAATAAAAAAGGAAGTAGAGGGTTACAATACGCCCCCTTTAAATGTCTTGAATTCCCGTGATGAACGGAGCCGATTTCTTTAATGAAGCGTGAAAGGCCTACACCCCCAGTCTTTTGGCGCGGTGACAATATAAGCTGGCCCGGCCATCGCTGAGAGTAGTTCATAGAGGGAAGTTGAGAGAGGACAGTGTTTTACATTGTGTTACAGTTTTTATAGTCTACCTCCGCAGTCTATTGACCGCTTACAAAGACAAAGTTATTGTGTCCGTCGCGGCCGTGAATTATGAGAATCTTGTGAATTGTAGGTAGGAAGTCGAATAATAGCCAAGCTAGCCTAGGCAAGTGTCTTAGTGCCACGTGTCAATTAATCAGGCTCCTAGAATAATTTGTGAACGAGTAGCGGGTGTCGTCTATGATCAGTGCCGGCCTAAATGAGTACGCGGTATTAAGAAATTGATGATATCAATCCGCTATTCAGAGTCCGGGGTCTTCAAGTCCTATGAGCCACCAGACTCATTCTGTGAATGCGCGCCGTTTGTGATTGGAATTACCTGCCTGCATAAGGAAATTTTTTGTGTAAATTCTGTGTGTGTGTCGCTGTAAAGAGAGGAACGTGTGACGAGTTCTGGAGTTGACACCCCTTTTGGATTAATTTAAGATTGAAACAGTGAACAAGCCAACCAGGATGATGGACTGTTGCAGACCAGGATCGAAGGATAACACACTCGTCTCCAGCGCCGAGGTAATGGTGCAGTAAACTCTACTATGGGTTTCCCGTGGAAGGAAAAACGGCCACCAGACAGATGAGTTGATGTCATTTCTAATTTTCTTAGCGCGATAAAGCACAACCGGAGTCATAGGATATTACTTTTCTTTTGTAATACATAAATTTTGTAAATAATGCATGTCCTAATATGGAAATTTGATTGTTCTTTGTCGTGATAACGTAAATTCAAGCGAGCTAACTCCCCGGACAACCCATTTCTTTCTTAGTGATTAGTTTTTCGCGAGGAGTAGTTATTATTAATATGAATAATATCCTAGCAAGTGTGAGAAACAAGGGTAGAAGAGTATTTCGAGTTCCCCTAAGGCGGGGTGGAAACAGTAGTGTTGATAAGCAAGGAATACCATGTTCAAATGTTGTTATTTAATGTCCAATATGGCTATCGCAGGTGCTGAAAAACTCACGGGTCAGTTAAACAATGCATACTTAGCTGATACGTACAATTAAGGCATGAACATCAAAAAAGAAGAAGTCCTGACTGAGAGAGGTACAGAACTGTGTTGTTTAGGTAAATTAGGTGAAGGTCCATTTGCAAATCTCCCTTGATTATTATTTGACCAAAATTTGTCTGGAGTGCTTTTTTTTTTCTGTAACCAGTGTGAGATGCGGAGGTGCTGGGGGTTTGAAGGAATGGTCAGAACATATATATTTTGCGATGAGCAAAGAGAAATAAGAAGGGTTGGGAGAAGAATCATGAGAACCCTATGCCCCAAGGAATTAAGATACGCGATATGAGATGCAATGAGTGGGCCGAACGCCCAAATAGTCTACGATGAGATAAGTCGGATATTATGTTGCCCCACACTCGGCGCTCAACGAGAAGAATGAGAGGGTGGAGAATAAATGAATATATCTTGGGAATTCTGCGGTAAGATGAAATAAATGGAATAAACAAATGAAGTGGGCAAGAAATATGTGTATCCGTGAAAGGGGAGCTGGCCGCTATAATTGTGAAGTGTCAGAAACTCCACGCAAGTATTGAATGTGTGACCCAGTCACGCAAATTGACCTTCCCTTTCGCTTTTCTCTCCCCTAGTAGCAAAGCGGCCCACCATGTTATTGAAGTTAAAGCTGGACTCTGGATTTCACACTGTGTGATGTTTTCTTAATGGTTCAGCTAGGAACACTTGTGTAAGTGATAATATCACGATGATTTAGAGGGTAGTTAGTAAATAATTATAGATCCCCCCTCCAATATCCGGTAGTATGAGGCCGCGGATAGTATAGGGATTTTCAGACATGTACCTCTCAGTCGGAAGGCGTCCAGTTCGAGCCCAGGTCAGAATGGGCCGCTTTGTGCGAACTTCCATTAAGCTTGCGCCGGGCCAGAATCAATTGATAGCCATGTTTTTCTTTCAGGAATGGCACCATTTATACATGATGTGTACATATGATTGTGTTTAGTGTTTAGTGCGTATATCTTTGAGTTCAAACAGAACCGATGTCCAACGTTGTCCGTTTTGGTGTCAGATTAGGAAGTCCGGGGAGTTGAGCTCAGTGGTGTGTATTTCTTTGTGTATTATGTAAATAGTTTTCTAATATGTCAATTATGTAGCGTAGGGACCGGTTAATTACGTGCTAAGAATATAATGTGTTATGTGAGGGGACATCATCTCATATTACACGGTGTGATCGACAGAAGAATGAAATTAACAACAAAGGTACGAATAAATTAAAAATTTAGTCTTTGTAACCCCATTACATGATTCTTGTCATTTCTAGCAGTGCTAAGCAGTATCCAGTAGACAGTTGAATCCAGAAATCCTACTTTCATATTAGATAAGACTCCATCTTAAGTTTTTTTCTTCTTTCGAACGTAACCACCCTCCAAGTGCTCGAGTTGGCGAGGCTAGCACAGAAAGAAGGAGGGGAGCGGTTCGAAGCTCGTGTAGGCAATTCGGGCCGCTCTTCACTACACTCTCATCCGTGGTTGTTTACCAGGTTACGCTGGGGCATTATTATGCGTGGATCTTCCATTCGAAGCCCGTTAGGGTACAGTAACCAGTTTATAAACAAGTGCTACTTCGTACACATTCATTATTTCTTAACATCTTAAAGAGAAAATAAGCACTAATATTATTATGGAAGACATACATATACTTACAAATATTCGTATTATCATATCATTATGATGAAGGTCCATATAATATTTTAGATGCAGAAGTCACATGCAAATATCACTGCCTCACCTGAATGTTTTGTCTTAAAATAACGGTTCAAGTTTTTTCTATAATTAAATGATGTAGAACATAATGAGCACACCAAGTTATTCATGACTACTTTAGAATTAAATAATACACTACCTTAATTACGAATTTCACTCCAAAATTGTCAAAGAAAATACTCAAGTCCACGTTTTAACAAACTTTATCTGATTGTCGCAAGCTACAGACTACAGATTGAGAGAAAGCAACTTTCCGCGTGGAATCTTCGGGAATGCATACACTAGAAGAAAGGGAAGAAAGTCATGTCTACGTACCGACGGAACATATTGGGCACACGAAGTTATTCCTGACTATTTTAGAATTACACTAGTTTCATTAATCATTTCACTCCAAGATTCTCAAGGAATCAAAGGTGAGCGGGAGTTGTGACGACACGATGCGTTCGGCACTATGAGCCGAGTGACAGCGAATATAAATATAGCCGACGATGGCTCCTGAGTGCCAGCCGCTATACGTTCATTCCATCTTAAGAAAACAGGTCGGTAGATGCAGATGCAGAGTGGGTCTCAGCCCATAAGTGGCCACGGCTAGTCCGTGATCCAACAGCTCTGCACTCTGACCGGTCAACCGAGCAGAGGAGGGGTGGCCACTGCTCTACCGTGGCTCGACGCCTCTGCATTTGGAAGACGGGACAGGGCTGGACCTCACGGCTGGCCCCAACTCTCGGCTGTCCTGAGAATGGTTTTCCGTGGGTTTCCATTCTCCTGCACTAAGGCGAATGCTGGGACAGTTTCTAGTTTAGGCCACGGCTGCCAACTCGCTCACCTTCTCCGAGCGTCTCCTTCACCGTAATAAATCTCCCGGCCTCATCTTCCATTAAAAAATAAAAAAAAGGAGAATTATAATCTCATATTCATTGCACCTCCCAAACCGCTGAAATATATTCTGGAAAATTCTGTGAATATTCTCTTCCTGCCGTTCATTTAGTCCCAGTGCAGTGGTTTCATTTCACAACAAATTGATTGCTGTGTTTTCGCATATTGTAGATTTTGATACAGAGATAATTACGGGAATAATTATCGTGTAATTAGAGTTTTGCTACTAATCTTCCGGTTAATTTCATCTAAAAAAAAGTATCTGATTTCAACATTGCAATAACAAAGTCTCTTGGAATGGAAATTTACAGTTGCATTTGACAGAAATCCAACGCTTGATTTACGTTCAATATATTAATTATTGCTGCCTTTGATCGCAGCATTCTGTACTTTATAGTTCACACTCATCACAAATTTATACAGACTAGGGTAAAATAGACGAACGGTACAGGAATACCAGTAAGCAGTGTCAAACTCACACTATTGTAGGAAATTTGAGAAAAAGAGACAGACAGACAGACAGACAGACAGACAGACAGACAGACAGACAGACAGACAGACAGACAGACAGACAGACAGACAGACAGACAGACAGACAGACAGACAGACAGACAGACAGACAGACAGACATATCATATCTCGTTATGACCACTTTTGTACTCCATCACTGAGAGTGTTGGCCGTGCGGTTAGGGTCGCGCAGCTGTGAGCTTTCATTCGGGAGATAGTGGGTTCGAACTCCATTGTCAGCAGTCCTGAAGACGGTTTTCCGTGGTTTCCCATTTCCATACCAGGCAAATGCTGGGGCTGTACCTTAATTAAGGTCATGGGCGCTTCCTTCCCATTTTTACGCCTTTCCTGTCTCATCGTCGCCATAAGACCTATCTGTGTCGGAGCGACGTAAAGCAACTAGCAAAAAAAAAAAAAAAAAAAAAAAAACTCTTCTATTAAGGGACACTGGGACTGAAATTTCTAATTCCTGTAAAAATTAAGATATCACCTTAATATTTGGTTGGATCAAGATATGTACTATTGTGGATATCTGTACTAAATTTGATCAGTGTAGCTTTACTAGTTTCATAGATATTAATTATTTTCCAATATTTATATGCAAATTATTCAAATATTCTAAATGTTAGGCATATCAAAGCGATCCAGATAGCACATTTTTTAAGTAATGATCTAGTACCTTATTCTTATATAAATGAAACTGTGCATCGTTTTTGAGATTGTATTATTTACTATGGAGATAGGACTTTTTCCCCTGTTGAAGTTTATTTTTTGTAAAATTATTTAAATTTTAAGTTTTGAATTTTTTTACAGGCAAACCAGAATTTCAATCATAAAAGTGATGCACACGTTTATGGATAACGTACTAAGGAATATTCATGTGCATTTTCAAGGTAATAGCATCATATCTGTAATCGGTATGACATTTTATACATCTGAAAATGTGAAACTGAGAAAATAGCATTTTTCTAAAGTCATGCATATTTTTTAATGTTGTCAGTTGACTTACTCATTAGAACTATCCTCCAGCATAAGTAACACTCTCCGTCTTCCGTTTTTCAGCCTCTTTCTTCATTTTTGTGACCTTCGCCTTTCGTCGAGTTGATTTTTTCTTCTCAGAGGACGATCGCTGTATTTCATACTTTTTGCGAGCATCAGCCTAAGGACTGATTTTTCTGTCACATGAGAGACTGAAGTTCTTTTGATATCCGACATCAAGTCTATTGTTGCACTGCACCCCTTATTGAACTCTGCCACAGCACTGCATACACCAATTTCAAGTCTCTTTCTTGATACAAAATTTCCTTTGGACACTTTCTCCAGATGCTAGAATGTAGACTTTCGTTCTGATTCTGCGTGCTACCACGGACACATCGGGATAGTACTTCATCAGAGGCCAGCCTCTGATACACAGGCATAATCTTACACAATAATGGCTCAGAAAGTTCTACTGACATTTTATCATGACTCTGAGGTACCATACCTTCTGCTATGCTTTTGTTATAGAAGCACCAATCATCTAAGCCTTGGGGGCATTTCTTATGTTGGGGCTTACTGTCAGTGGATATGTTATAGTAGAGTGTGGCAGAGATAGCATTTTTTATGTTTGCAACATTAAGTGTGATTTGTACAATATAATTCCTATAATAGTTGGTAAGCTTGGTAATTGTAGCATTAGTAAGACCACCTGAACGGCCACCTAACTGCACACCCTTCACTTTCCAAGTTTGTAGCATCTGTCTCAAACCTTTGCCATTCTCTTAGCAATGTGGTTTACACACTCCTCCTTCAGTACTGTGTTGGTGCCATACACCATATTTCAAAATTATTTGATGAAAAACGCATAAATGCGTGTGCAGGATAATGTTCGGTGAGAATCGAAGAGGAAAGGGCGTTTAAATGGCTATGCAGCAAGCATTTAAATGTCCCGCTGTGCCTTTAAAAATGGCGGAACGTGGAAAATTATATCGCTAATTTATCCGCAATGGTCAGGGACAGAGCCTTATATGAAAATCGAAAAATCGAAATATTTGATAAAATATGCTTAAAACTCAGGCCCAGTGTCCCTTAAGTGAACGTAACCAGACGTGGCGGAGAAAATCCAGATCAGGGACTCCTTCAATATAGCAAGACTGATAAAGAGAATAAGACGAATTAATGGTTCAGATTCCTCATCAGATTCTGGCTAACAGAAAAAAATCTAAACACACTAATTACACGGGACTCATGATCAATCAATCAATCAATCAATCAATCAATCAATCAATCAATCAATCAATCAATCAATCAATCAATCAATCAATCAATCAATCAATCAATCAATCAATCAATCAATCAATCAATCAATCAATCAATCAATCAATCAATCAATCAATCAATCAATCAATCAATCAATCAATCAATCAATCAATCAATCAATCAATCAATCAATCAATCAATCAATCAATCAATCAATCAATCAATCAATCAATCAATCAATCAATCAATCAATCAATCAATCAATCAATCAATCAATCAATCAATCAATCAATCAATCAATCAATCAATCAATCAATCAATCAATCAATCAATCAATCAATTGTAAACATCTTTATTTTCAGTCAGGAATAATTTAATTATTGTAACATTAATACCCGGATGATCGTTAAACGCTAGGCCATGTTAACCATCTTGTAAATAAAATTAGTTCAGGGGTCCGAGGCAAAGGGAGCTAATCCACACATGTTCTGTACCGGGCGGTACACCTCTACGACGCAAGTTCAAATCTTGCGCCAATTGAAACTGCTCTACAGGAGAAGCTCTGAAGTTTAAAAATGGAATCAACTCTACTGGTTATCAGAAGATGTCACGGTGTGTTTTTGATTTGCTTTTGTTTTTCATTGATCAAGAAGTGTGGACATTCTCTAACAGATGTCTCTACCAAAAACTATGATAACGCACGCTGATGTAAAGGAATGAACCTTCTTGGAGAAATGTTGTATTCATAAGTTTTGTCTTTACTAAATTTTGTTCTGTGGTTTGTGGGTTGGCAATATTAATCCTTTCCTTCCGCCTGTTTTGAATTTAGCCAATCAGTAATTTCTGTAATTAATTTTCCTCCAATCATAGCTTTCTTCTTCGAATTTCCATGTGTAACTCTTAGTCAACCAATAAAAATTGAGTGGGTGTGTCTACTCATTCCTGAAAGGTCTCGAATTTTCCACGAGGGTATACAACTGCTGATTTTCTTGTCTCCGGGCCACTCGTATAACATCTAATTCAGTGTGTGAATATATAGCAGGGAGCGGGAAGCGCCTCTTTCTTCAGGCAGCAGCTCTTCAACAAGCTAATGGCCTTTTGACATCTTTATTTCTTGCTAGCTCAGCAGTTTAACTCTCGGGGAAGGTTCGAATCCTTTAATATGTAAACTATTAAACATGTAAACCCTTTTCCTGGTAAAGTTCAGTTTTCTTGAACTTTAATTCGAGGATAGAGAGTGCTTTACCCTCTCCCCTTCATTTGGAATTGAGGTGACTACGTTTCCGTGACCGTTTCTTTTCTTCCTTAATGTATTAAAGTTTCTCATACGAGTCACCTCCCTAGCTTGGGATTAGCCCCTGTGTATCGGCCTAGCGCCACTTAGGTTTTAAAATGTGTATTTAGGGGTGCAAGTTCACGCCTCCAGTCCTTTCTGTACTTCGGGCCAGTAACATATCCTGATGTTTTTTTTCTTCATGCGAAGGCCCTGTAGGTTGGGTACATATACCCCTGTTTCTTTGTAAGTGTGCCTTGAGGGCAGTTAGAAGTAAAGTTTGTTGTGGCCTTTGATAGGCTTGTAAAATTGAGAGCAGGTCAGCTCTTTCTGGTATTTTGGAAGGTGCCTCTAGGAGGCTTGACATTACTAAGCGGGAGCAAGAGCTCCATGTAATTAAGGGTTTTCTGCCCTTTGGTATTTGTGGTTGTGAGCTGAGAGCTCAGACTTTGGGGCTCATAGCCCAGAATTTGTGAAGTTGCATTGTACCTGATTGTTCTTTGTTATTTCACCTAGTGAGAATTGTTAACCGTTGTTATCTGTTGAAAATATAAACTTTATTTACATTTTAAATTCATCTTTAAGACTTGTAGTTAGACCCATTCCAGCCCGCACCTTCTTTCACTTGAAGTTTTGTGTCAGTTATCTACTAATACAGTTCCTAGTGAGTTGGCCATGTACTAAGCCGTTTACAAGTTTTAAAGAAAATCACTCATTCTTGCTTGGTGACACGAGGGAGATATCTCACTTCAGGAGATTGTTTTGTAATAAAATTGCTACCAGTCTTATCTGCTTATAATTACTTCTATATCTATGTTTTAACTAGAAGTATGTTTTATTTTGCAAATTCCCTATTAAATAATAATTTACATTTGTAGCGCATGAACCGACTGTACACTTGCCATTAATATTGTGTTACGCAGTAATAAGAACTTAAGGGTGATTGAGGAAAAAAGTTACATTTACACACCATACCTGCGGTGAAGTGATGAAAGAAGTACGAGCGTAAGACCAATGACGGTCGTAGAGGGCAAGGCTGCTAATAATTTGATAGCCGGTTACCCGAGCAATATCTGGTGCGTTCGGGTAATATCCGGATACTAAAAAGATAATTCTCATACTGCCCGGCAATCGTTCATTACAGTTTTGGGATCCACAATTTTATGGTAATAATAATAATAATAATAATAATAATAATAATAATAATAATAATAATAATAATAATAATAATAATAATAATAATAATAATAATAATAATAATAATAATAATAATAATAATAATAATAATAATAATAATAATAATAATAATTGTACCGGCGATACACCTCCACGCCGAAAATTCAAATATTGCGCCAATTTAAACTTCTCTACAGGAGAAGTTTGGAACCTTGAAAACTGAACTAATTCTACTATTTCTTAAAATATGTCACTACTGTACATTTGGTAATCTTGTAGTGTTCTGAACTGTGTCTATTTTGATTTGTGTTTGTTTATTCCGTATCAAGAAGTGTGGACATTCTCTTCTAGATGTCTCTACAGAGAAAAAACTAGGATTACGCACTCTGTTGCAAAGGAATGAACCTTCTTGAAGAAGTTTTGTGTTCATAAGTTTTTGACCTTACTAAGTTTTGTTCTGTGGTTTGTGGGTTGGCAACATTAATCATTTCTACCCGCTTGTTTTGAATTTACCCAATCCCGAATTTCTCTAATTAATTTTTGACCCATAACGTATGTCTTCTCCGATATGGAGATGTTGCTTTAAGCTATCCAATAAAGTTGAGGGGGGTGTGGTTACTCATTCTTGAAAGGTCTCGAATGTTCCACGAGGGTATTTAAACTGCTGATTTTCTTGTCTCGGTGCCACTTCATCGACATCTTGCTTAGTGTGTGATTATGTAGCAGGGGGCGGGAAGCGCCTCTTTCTTCGGGCAGCGGTTCATCCACAAGGTAATGGCCGTTTAATAACTTTATTTCTTGCTAGCTCAGCAGTTTAACCCTCGGGGCAGGTTCGAAACTTTTCTCATGTAACCTATTTTTAAAATGTAATAGACATTTGGTAACAATTCCGTCTCTACAAATTGGGATAGAGAGTGCCTACCCTCTCGAGCTCCCACTCATATTGTTTTGAGGTGACTACGTTTTCATAACCGTTTTTCTTCTCTTCATAATGTAATAAAGTTTTCTTATCGTGTCACCTCCTTAGTATGGGATTAGCCCTTGTGTAAGCGGCCTAGTGCCAAGTAGGTTTTAAAAGGTGTATTAGGAGTGCAAGCTGCGCCTCCATTCTATTTTGTATTATGGGCCAGTAACTTAACCTGATATTTTATTTTCCTCATGTAAAGGCCCTGTAAGTTGGGTATCAAATACCCCTGTTTCTTGGTGTGCCTTAAGGGCAGATAGAAATGAAGTTTGTTGTAGCCTTTGATAGGCTTGTCAAATTGAGAGCGGGTCTGCTATTTCGCTCTTAACATTGTAATTAGGAGCAAGTGCTCCTTGTACTTAGGGGTTTTCTGCCCTTTAGCTATTGTGGTGGTGAGCTGAGAGCTCAGAAATTAATCTTGGGGCTCGAAGCCCAAATCTTGTAACAATTGTAATTTCTTAAATTGTTTTCCTGCTACTTGGTACCTGTTACTCTGTTGTTGTTATCTGTTGATTTTGAAAAGAAAATATAACCTTTGTTAAAGTTTTAAATTAACTTTAATTTCGTAAGTTGAGACCTATTCCCGCCAGCACCTTCTTTCATCTCTGCAAATCCACAAAACATCTAACAAGTGGTAGCAGAGCGTGGTTGAATGGGTCTCAATTCAGCCCCTTTTGATGGCTAAACATTGTTTTCGTTTCGAACTCTAACAATTTTCTCAGTTGCTGGAATTTTTTTATTTTTCTAAAAGTTTTCTGTCATCATGTCCGGCTCTCGCGACGTCCTCCATCCCGGCTATTTGCGCAAGGAGGAATTGATCTATGAATTAACGATCAGGAATGTTCAATCTGGAGGCACGGTTGCGATAGACATCAATAAGTTAAAAGATTCCCTTGATTTGCCTATTACCATCCCGACATTGGGAGAAAAAGAGATCGATGACGCTCTCTCCACGATCACTGATAATGCTACTGAGCTAGCATCTGTAGTTAGTTTTTTGAAGTAAGTGATCCATCTCCTAATCAACTCAAAAGAGTACAGGCCAGATTGTACCACTTTTATAATAGGGTATGTGATCTATTGTCCTTGAAGTTAAATGACCTTCAGGGTAAGGAAGCTAGTGCTGTTGCTGAAAACCTGTCTAAAATGTCTAGTAAAGTTAGCCAGTTGTTATCTGGATCTGCTATTCCAAAAACCGACCAGCCTATGGTAGTAAATATCGTAAGTGGGGAGGACCCCTCTAAGGAGGAAGGAGGTAGTACTGCGGAGGCTACCCAACGAACATCTGCCCCATTAGAAACTGTGTCCGATCGTCGCACGTCCATTCCACCTTTCGTGTTAAATAATCCTCCTTCTGAATCTGCTTCTCCGCCACTTAGGCCCCTTCCTACTACGTCCCCGGGTTTCAGCAGTTTGCCCCATCCTTTAGCAATGTTGCTCAGAGGTATTTCTATGTTTTCTGTTAACTCTACCAGTGACGTAATTTCATTCTTAAGGTCTTTAGTTGAGTTTCAGGATCATGCCCTTGTTTTTTCTCTTTCTCCGTGTCAAATTTTTCAGATCATTTATCCCTATGCAATTGGTGTTCTCTCCGATAAGATAGTTAGGGCAATTGCTGAACAGTCATCCATAGAAGATTTCCATGCCCATCTGTTGGCAAATTTTATCCCCGCCCGAGATAGGTCATCGCTCATTCAAAAGTACTGCTACCGAGTACAACGGTTGGATGAAAATTTGGCAGACTTCATCCAAGACATTAAGTTTTACACTAGGGTATTTGCTCTACATTTCCCTGAAGAGCAAATTGTACAGGCTATTGTGGAAGGAATTTCACCACCTTACAGATCATACTTGTGTTTTGCGTCGCGTCCGCAAACTTTCGCTGAGTTAGAGGCTATGGCTGTCTCAGCCGAAGGAGTTAGATACGCCGATACCTTGTGTGTCGCGAAAGAACCCCCTCCATCCTCTAGTAGTTTCCGGCCTCCACCTCGCCGACCCATCACACTCCGTAAATGTTACGCTTGCGGGTCGCCTGACCATCTTCGCAATAAATGTCCATTGATCAAATCTAGTAGGACAAATAATGGAGCAGGTTCATCCCAAGGCTGCTTTAAATGCGGCGCGTTTTCACATATTGCCAAGAACTGCCCTAATGCTAGCAGCACCCCCTCCTGCTCAACTTCTGGTGCAACTTCCACCAAGGCTAATAATAATAAGTGACTAGTGGCTTCGGCTGAGTCGGCGAACCCTTCTTCTCGAGGCTCAGCCCCAAGTAATCACGTCGAAATTTCAGGGAAAACTCTGTCTTCAAATTTATCTTTTGAAGGTCCCAAAGAATGTCTTAGGATTGCGGCGGATACCCCCGCACCTGTTCCTTTTCTCAAAATTGAATTGAATAATGAGCCCGTAACTGCTCTTTTAGATTCAGGCAGTGTTTGTTCAATTATTTCGGGTGAGTGGTATTCCAAATTAAAATCTATTTGTAAACTTCCTGATCTTTGCTCGTCTTCGGTTCAATATGTTTCGGCTAATTCTTCTCCATTAGAAATTTTAAGTTCCTTAAATGCCATAATTCGTATTTCTAAATTTACTTGGAAAGTTAAATTGTTTGTGGCAAAGCACTTGTCTTGCCCCATTATACACTGACTGACAGAGCAAATGCAACACCAAGAATGTGTGGTCAGAACTTTATGCCAATTGCAGGGTAGACTGATGTCACTGAGGTATGCTCATGATGTGAAATGCGCCGCTGTGCTGCGCACGTAGCGAACGATAAATGGGACACGGCGTTGGCGAATGGCCCACTTCGTACCGTGATTTCTCAGCCGACAGTCATTGTAGAACGTGTTGTCGTGTGCCACAGGACACGTGTATAGCTAAGAATGCCAGGCCGCCGTCAACGGAGGCATTTCCAACAGACAGACGACTTTACGAGGGGTATGGTGATCGGGCTGAGAAGGGCAGGTTGGTCGCTTCGTCAAATCGCAGCCGATACCCATAGGGATGTGTCCACGGTGCAGCGCCTGTGGCGAAGATGGTTGGCGCAGGGACATGTGGCACGTGCGAGGGGTCCAGGCGCAATCCGAGTGACGTCAGCACGCGAGGATCGTCGCATCCGCCGCCAAGCGGTGGCAGCCCCGCACGCCACGTCAACCGCCATTCTTCAGCATGTGCAAGACACCCTGGCTGTTCCAATATCGACCAGAACAATTTCCCGTCGATTGGTTGAAGGAGGCCAAGGAGGCCTGCACTCCCGGCGTCCGCTCAGAAGACTACCATTGACTCCACAGCATAGACGTGCACGCCTGGCATGGTGCCGGGCTAGAGCGACTTGGATGAGGGAATGGCGGAACGTCGTGTTCTCCGATGAGTCACGCTTCTGTTCTGTCAGTGAGTCACCGCAGACGAGTGTGGCGTCGGCGTGGAGAAAGGTCAAATCCGGCAGTAAGTGTGGAGCGCCCTACCGCTAGACAACGCGGCATCATGGTTTGGGGCGCTATTGCGTATGATTCCAGGTCACCTCTAGTGCGTATTCAAGGCACGTTACATGCCCACCGCTACGTGCAGCATGTGCTGCGGCCGGTGGCACTGCCGTACCTTCAGGGGCTGCCCAATGCTCTGTTTCAGCAGGATAATGCCCGCCCACACACTGCTCGCATCTCCCAACAAGCTCTACGAGGTGTACAGATGCTTCCGTGGCCAGCGTACTCTCCGGATCTCTCACCAATCGAACACGTGTGGGATCTCATTGGACACCGTTTGCAAACTCTGCCCCAGCCTCGTACGGACGACCAACTGTGGCAAATGGTTGACAGAGAATGGAGAACCATCCCTCAGGACACCATCCGCACTCTTATTGACTCTGTACCTCGACGTGTTTCTGCGTGCATCGCCGCTCGCGGTGGTCCTACATCCTACTGAGTCGATGCCGTGCGCATTGTGTAACCTGCATATCGGTTTGAAATAAACATCAATTATTCGTCCGTGCCGACTCTGTTTTTTCCCCAACTTTCATCCCTTTCGAACCCCTCCTCCTTGGTGTTGCATTGTAACTGTCAGTCAGTGTATTGGGAGCCGACTTCATGTCCCATACTGGTCTAGTGACGATCTTCAGAGCAAGTCGTGCACATTCAAATTTGCTTCTAATTGTAAAATCCCTTTACTTAAATGTAGTTCTGTGTCATGCTCATCTGTTTCGGCTACCCAGGATGAGATGTTGTTAGATCTTAGACATCTACCTGAGGAGCAGGCTGATAGTATTCGTAAGTTGTGTCAGTCATTTCCAGAGGTGTTTTCTGATAATCTTGGTGTTACTGACCTTATTGAATACAAGATTGAGGTTACGGATTCGATTCCAGTCCGGTTTCCGCCTTATGGGCTGTCACCTTCTGAAAGGAAAGCTTTGAAGGAAATCATCAATCAAATGTTAAAAGATGGCATTATTCGGCCCTCTAAGTCGGCGTATTCATCGCCTATTTTCCTTGTTCCGAAACCGCAAGGTGGCTTCAGGCCTGTGATTGATTATAGGGCTCTCAATCGGAAGGTGGTGTTACAATCTGTGCCCCTTCCCGACCTTCATTCTTGTTTTTCATGGTTTCGTAAAGCTAAGTTCTTCACCATATTAGAGCTCAACCAGGCTTATAACCAGATTCCGTTAGCAGAGGAATTCAAACACCTGACAGCGTTTGCCACGGATTGGAATTTGTACGAATACAACCGCGTGCCTTTCGGGCTCCCCACGGGAGCAGCTGTACTCACTAGACTGCTAGATAGGGTCTTCTCCGACATCAAATTCGAGTACTTGTACCACTATCTCGATGATGTCGTCGTATTTTCGGAGACTTTTGAAGAACATCTAGATCATCTAAAGGAAGTTCTCCATCGCCTTCGTAAGGCTGGGTTAACTGTGAGGTTGTCCAAGGTTGCCTTTGCTAAACCCTCCATGTCATTCCTAGGGCATATTGTGTCACCTTATGGGGTTGCAGTCGATCATTCTAGAACACAGGCCATCCGTGATTTTAAACCTCCTAAGGACATCAAAGGTATCGCCAGGTTCATTGGTATGGTGAATTTCTTTAGGAAATTTATTCCAAATTTCGCCAATAGAGCGGCGCCCTTGAACTTACTACGTAGGAAAGGCGTCAAATTTGAGTGGGGACCTTCTGTACAAGCCGCTTTCGAAGACCTCAAATTAGCTCTCTGTAATGCCCCTGTCCTCGCTATGCCCGATTTATCTAAGAAATTCATCGTCCAAACCGACGCGTCGTCGTCGGCGGTGGCAGCAGTCCTTCTTCAAGAGACTGAACTAGAGAGGCGACCCATCGCCTACGCATCTAGGACACTTTCGGCTCAAGAAGCCAAGTATTCCATCTATGAACTTGAGGGTTTGGCTGTCTTGTTTGAGCTAGAAAAGTTCCACCTTTATCTGGAACATGTCAAGTTCGACTTGGAGACTGATAACCAAGCCTTAAGCTGGGTCTTAGGTAGGCCGCGTCGTACTGATCATATAGCCCGTTGGGCCATCCGAATTTCTGCCTTCCAATTTGATGTTAGGCATATAAGAGGTACCGAAAATGTTGCGGCAGACGGACTAAGCCGTATGTTTTCGATTGATGTAGAGCCCCTTGAACAGGTTCATAGTTCTTCACCTCCCGAGTCCATACTACCTGAGGTTAATGCCATTCTGACTGATGCTCCCATGTTATGTAGGGATATTGAAAAATATCAACGTGAAGATTCACTGCTGGCTCCCATTATGGAAACCCTTTCTTCTGGGGAACATGTTGTCCCTTATGTATTGAGGAATGGTGTTCTATGTTGCCCGTCGGGGCATGATAAGATGATGAAAGTAGTGGTTCCAGCGGTTCTTGTGCCCATGATCTTTAAGTACTATCATGAGACCCCATTGGGGGGGGGGCATTTAGGCATCTTCAAAACTCGTGAAAAGATCCGTGAAAGGTTCATCTGGAAAGGTATGGACGGGGAAATTCGTGAACTAGTAAAGGCTTGTAAATCTTGCTTGCTCAGTAAACCCACCATGTCCACCAAGGTAGGCCTATTGTCTTCTCATCAATCATCGCGCCCAATGGAACGTCTGTATATCGACTACGTCGGACCCTTTCCCCAGTCAAAGGGAAATGCCAATAAATTCATCCTGGTGTGTGTAGATGGCTTCACTAGATTTTCTTGGTTATTTCCGACTAAGCTGGCTACCGCACAGTCCACTATTTCTTGTTTAAATTCCATTTTTGCTTCTTTTGGTCCGTGTCAATATATTGTGTCCGACAATGCTAAAGCTTTCACTTCCAATCTTTTCCGGAAATTCTGTTTTGATCTAGCCATCTCGCACGTAACAACCTCTGCATACTACCCTCAACCATCTCTGGCTGAACGGGTCAATCGTAATCTGAGGTCGGCTCTTATTGCCTATCATCATGAAGATCATTCTAGGTGGGACACGTCCCTGCATTGGTTAGTTTTTGCTTTGAATTCGGCGGTTCATGAATCTCATAAGTTTACTCCAGCTTCCTTGATGTTCAAGTTTGTTCCCAACACGCCGCTCTCTAACCTTTGGTCTCTTAGTGATATTCTGCCTGAGACAATAGATCCGGATAACATTAAAGATCTTTGGAAGAAGGCTAAAACCAATCTTAAAGTGTCTCATGAGAAGGTTAGGGAAAGATATGATCGTGGACGGAGACCCTCCCATTTGAAGGTAGGCGACCAGGTTATGGTCAAGAATTTTGTTCCCGCGGGCAAGCTTGCCCCCAGATTTCATGGGCCGTGTATTATTCTCGATTTCCTCACACCCGTTACCTTATTACTAAGCAATCCAGCCACCGAGAGGATATTTAGGGTTCACCTGTCGCAGGTGAAAGCTGTGTAATTTCAGTGCTAACTTGCTCCGTATAATTTTGAAAGAAATCTGAAGGTTATATTTTTGTTTTCATATTGAGGCCTTCTGCCCTTGGAATTATGTTCTTTGTTTTTAAATATTCATTGTACAACCTCCCCTGTCAGTTAAACTGCTGTCCTGTCCACCTAGGCCATTACCAAGCTCCCGTCTCCTTCTCAAACACACCAGTGTCTAATTAAAATGAAATAAAAACTTCAACGCCGCTGGCCCCTCAGCCTCACCACAAAGACTGTACCCTAAAATCATTATGGTCCAATAAAATTCTGCCGCCGAGATCTTAATGTTTCAGTGCCCCCGTAGCGGTTCGGCGCCGTACCGCCACTGTGGTGGAGTACGGGCCCGCTCTACTCCAGTGAGGTCAACCAGCGTCCGGCGAGTCGGAGCCCTCCTTCCGGCCAAGGCTGATGTGCGGCGCACCACCTGATAACTGCCTGCGGACTGTAAACAATCGTCGCGTGTGCGGCGTGCTTCACCACCACTACCCCTCTCATAGTAGCGGGAGAGGTGTATCTCAGGGTACTTGAGGGGTCCGAGCGGCCTCCTCTGAACACAAGCAGCGGCGACTGGTCTGACCGTCAAACTTAATCAACAACTAATGCACTTATTCAGCTACATGGACAGTCCATATCCACAATTATGGTGTTTTTGGATTCAACATCAACATCCAGTGGACTTAGAAAAAAAAATTTCTTCTTCCGAGAATTAAAGTTTTCCTTTGGAACTCAACTACTACAACCATAGAGATCTTTCATCAAAAGCTACTACTAAGCAATTCCAAAACTGGATTTGATTTAATCCCACTTATATCAAATAACTTCGGAGACCTTCGACTACTGCAAAATTAGATTTTTCTCTTCTAAATTCTGCAACTCATCAGCATAACGTGAACTTTTTTGTTAACAAATCTTTCTTTTCTTCTGTGCCACCCCCTGGAAGGACATTTGGGGGGGGGGGGAGGTCTGTACCGGGCGGTACACCTCCTCGCCGCGAATTCAAATATTGCGCCAATTTAAACTCCTCTACAGGAGAAGTTTGGAACCTTGAAAACTGAACTAATTCTGCTATTTCTTAAAATATGTCACTACTGTAAATTTGGAAATCTTATAGTGTTCTGAACTGTGTCTATTTTGATTTGTTTTTGTTTATTCCGTATCAAGAAGTGTGGACATTCTCTTCTAGATGTCTCTACAGAGAAAAAACTAGGTTTACGCACTCTGTTGCAAAGGAATGAACCTTCTTGAAGAAGTTTTGAGTTCATAAGTTTTTAACCTTACTAAATTTTGTTCTGCGGCTTGTGGGTTGGCAACATTAATCATTTCTACCCGCTTGTTTTGAATTTACCCAATCCCGAATTTCTCTAATTAATTTTTGACCCATAACGTATGTCTTCTCCGATATGGAGATGTTGCTTTAAGCTATCCAATAAAGTTGAGGGGGGTGTGGGTACTCATTCTTGAAAGGTCTTGAATGTTCCACGAGGGTATTTAAACTGCTGATTTTCTTGTCTCGGTGCCACTTCATCGACATCTTGCTTAGTGTGTGATTATGTAGCAGGGGGGCGGGAAGCGCCTCTTTCTTCGGGCAGCGGTTCATCCACAAGGTAATGGCCGTTTAATAACTTTATTTCTTGCTAGCTCAGCAGTTTAACCCTCGGGGCAGGTTCGAAACTTTTCTCATGTAACCTATTTTTAAAATGTAATAGACATTTGGTAACAATTCCGTCTCTTTAACTACAAATGGGGATAGAGAGTGCCTACCCTCTCGAGCTCCCACTCATATTGTTTTGAGGTGACTACGTTTTCATAACCGTTTTTCTTCTCTTCATAATGTAATAAAGTTTTCTTATCGTGTCACCTCCTTAGTATGGTATTAGCCCTTGTGTAAGCGGCCTAGTGCCAAGTAGGTTTTAAAAGGTGTATTAGGAGTGCAAGCTGCGCCTCCATTCTATTTTGTATTATGGGCCAGTAACTTAACCTGATGTTTTATTTTCCTCATGTAAAGGCCCTGTAAGTTGGGTATCAAATACCCCTGTTTCTTGGTGTGCCTTAAGGGCAGATAGAAATGAAGTTTGTTGTAGCCTTTGATAGGCTTGTCAAATTGAGAGCGGGTCTGCTCTTTCCCTCTTAGCATTGTAATTAGGAGCAAGTGCTCCTTGTACTTAGGGGTTTTCTGCCCTTTAGCTATTGTGGTGGTGAGCTGAGAGCTCAGAAATTAATCTTGGGGCTCGAAGCCCAAATCTTGTAACAATTGTAATTTCTTAAATTGTTTTCCTGCTACTTGGTACCTGTTACTCTGTTGTTGTTATCTGTTGATTTTGAAAAGAAAATATAACCTTTGTTAAAGTTTTAAATTAACTTTAATTTCGTAAGTTGAGACCTATTCCCGCCAGCACATTCTTTCACCTCTGCAAATCCACAAAACATCGTAACAACAACAACAACAACAACAACAACAACAACAACAACAACAACAACAACAACAACAACAACAACAACAATAATAATAATAATAATAATAATAATAATAATAATAATAATAATAATAATAATAATAATAATAATAATTGTACCGGGCGGTACACCTCCGCGCCGCTAATTTAAAATTTGCGCCAGTTGAAACTCTCCTACTGGAGGAAGCCTGAACTTTAACTACAGTGCTAATTCTCAAGTTTCTCAAAAGATGTCACTACTTGTAAATTTTGAAGTTTCTGTACTGGGTCGTTTTCGATGTATTTTTGTGTTGCCTGTAGTAAGAAGTGTGGACATTCTCTTCCAGATGGCACTACTGAAGAAATACAATTATATACCCTGGTGCGAAGTGAGAGAACTATGTTATTGAAGAAATTTGGTGTTCATAAGTTTGTTCTTTGTTAAATTTCTTTTAGTCATTGTTTATGTTGGCATTATTAACCCCTTCTTTACGCCAGGTTTGAATTTAATCAATCCCGAATTTCTTTAATGGTACCACAATTCTCATTGGTCACCGGGACCGATGAGGAGTTATAGCCCGTCGACCTATTAGGCCTTGAGTGCTATTTCATAATCTATTATTCTGAGACTGCATTGGTGTGGAAGTGTGTGGATTGTGTGGTTGGGGATCGGATTGGCCAGGGTGTGGCCTGGACCCGTTACGGGTGAAGAGTCTGATTACATGGTTGTATGGAGGACATCCTTGGGTCTGCGGTAGCGCAGGCCCTCGGTGTCGTAATTTCCTAAATTGGAGATGAGGGGGTTGGGGTTAGTATGAAGCTTACTGTAGAATTTGGTTGCCGCCCTTTCGGACCTATACAGAAGAGTGGGGAGTTGATATGTATCGTGGAGGTCGACGTTCCTTTCGTACCATAGTGCGCCTGCCAGGGAGCGAAGCGCGCGATTCTGTACGCGCTGCACCGCTGACAGGTGGGACTTAGCTGCAATGCCCCACACGGGACTGGCATATTCCAAGATGGGTCTAACCATCGTCTTGTATAGCAGGAGCCGGTTTTCTATGTTGAGCCCATTATCGGCACTTATCAAAGGTAGAATTTGGAAGAGGCGCGTTTTGGCTTGCGCAACAATAGTTTTAATGTGGTCAGCAAATGTGAGTCCTCTGTCTAGGGTGACACCTAGATATTTAGTTTTATTAGTCCACCTGATGACTTCGCCAAAAAACATCAGGGGAGGGGTGGTTTCAGGACGGCGTTTGGTGAAGTGCGTAGCACTGCTTTTGTCTACATTAATTTTTATTCTCCACTGCTCAAGCCAAGGCTCGAGGGTGGAGAGGGAGTCTTGGAGGTAGTCTTCAGCTTTAGGTGCCTGCCACGAGACAGAGGAGATTGCAGTATCGTCTGCATATAAATACAGTTTCCCATGCGTGGGTTTTGGCATGTCAGTCATGTATAGGTTGAAAATAACTGGTGAGATGACGCTGCCCTGGGGCACCCCAGCCTCGATGGGGCGGGGGTCCGACAGGACAGCGCCAACCTGGACCTGAAATTTTCTGTCAGCTAAGTAGCTCGTCAGTAAGCGTAGAACGTAGGGGGGGAATCCTAATGTCCTAAGTTTGTAGATAAGTCCATCATGCCAAAACCTTGTCGAACGCACGGGAAATGTCGAGAAAACAGACTCCGGTGTGTCGACGATGGTTGAAGTTCTTAGTTATCTCTTCAGTTAAGCGAGTTAATTGGTGGACAGTGGAATGGCCTCGCCGGAATCCGAACTGTTCCTCGCACATAAGGTGTTTGTCGTCAATGATGGAGTTTAGTCTGCTTAAGAACAGGATTTCAAATAATTTGGAGATAATACTAAGTAGAGAGATAGGTCGGTAATTTTGAGGGAAAGTTTTATCCTTGTTTGGTTTGGGTATCATAATGACTTTCGCGATCTTCCAGCAGGCCGGGAAGTGACCGAACCGGAAGATCGCATTGAAGAGCTTGGTAATGCAAGTCAGCGCCTTCCTAGGGAGATTTTTGAGAAAAGACGCTGAGACGTTGTCAAGGCCGGGAGATTTCCTGTTCTTAAGCTGTTTTATGGCGGCGAACAGTTCAGTTGGCGTAATGAATTTGAAGTCTGGAGGGAGGTGGGTCTCGTCAGTGGCGTGAAGTTCGTTTTCGGATTCTACGTGATCAATGAAATTGTCATCGCAAGGCTCGACGTTGGGCGTGCACACGCTCTCAAACGTGTCAGCCAGCGCGTCGGCCTTGTCCTTGTCGGAGTAGGCCATTCCATTTCTACCATGGAGGGTGGGTATGCCAGTCCCGGTACGGGTAAATGTGCGTGCCAACCTGTGGAGGGAGTTGTCAGCAGCGCTCAGACCCGCCAGTCTGGACCGCCACGCTGATGTCTTGTGGTTTAAGATCATGACCTGGAGGTTCCTTTTGGACCGGTTCCATCTGCTTTTAAGATATGGGTCCCTGGTCAAATGCCATAACTTACGGATGCGGTTTTTGATTTTTATTTGCGCCAGGATCGCCGAGGGGAGCATGTCTTTCCTGCGTTGTACGACGCTGGGTCCCTCTGCGGCTGCCTGGGCAGCGCTGATAATGGAGGTAGAAATCTGGAGGGCCAAATTGTCAATGTCAGCCGGACCTTTCACACTGGGATTGCCATGAATTTTTTCAGATAGCTCGGCGCGGTAAGTGTTCCAATTAATTTTACGGTTATAGATAGGGATGAAAATGGGTGTATAGTTAGGGGATGAATCTAAAGTCATGAGGACGGGTTTATGGTCGGAATCAAAAAGGTCTAAGGTAGTGAGCTGAATGAACTGGTGAAGTCTATGAGAAATGGCAATATCCAGGGTGTCAGGCCGGTGATTGGGGTTGTGGGGGAAGTGAGTGGGGCGATCAGGGCCGTGGGTCGCAAGATGGTTCCGGTCACAGTACTGGGCAAGTTGTTTGCCCCTGGTGGTGGTGATCCGGCTGTTCCAGCGGGGGTTCTTGGCATTAAAATCGCCCGCCAGAACAGTGGGAACCCCCATGTCTATAATACGGTCCAGGTCTAGCGGGTCGAACGCTGCATCTGGAGAGATATAACACGCCGTAAGGTTGAGGGGTCCTCGGTGAGTGAGAACCTGGATTGTCGTAGCTTCCAGTCCAGTAAGGTTGTTGGGGGTGGGAATACGGTGGTGAGTGAGGTTATGCCTCACGTAAATACAAGTGCCTCCGCGAATGCGGTTGGGCCTATCATCTCTATAGCAGATAAAGTTGCTAATACGAGCCGACAATCCAGGTTTCAGCCAGGTCTCGCAGACAAGGGCAATATCGATACTCTCTTCTCCGAGGTATTCTGAGAGTTCGAGGGTGTCCCTCTGGATGCCTTCGGCATTCCAGACGAGGACCCTCAACTGTTTAGGGCGCGTTTGTCTACTGGTAGGGGCCATTACTCGCAGAAGGATAGTATGGTGGACATAATTATTTCCAATTTATCTGCAGGGGAGGAGGCTTGTTTTAGCTTCTGGAGGGTGGATTTGATGAGAGAAATAATGTCACGGAACGAGAGGTCCTTGAAGAGCTTGAGGATTTCCATGACGTCAGAAATTTGTGCAGTGGGGTTGGGGGGGGGAGGCTCGCTGAGGTGGGGGGGGGGGCAGTTGAAGAGGGAAGGTCGGGAAAGTTGTCTCTCGTAAGAGCTGGCGGGGGGGGGGGGGGGGCTGGAGGGAACAGTAGGTTGGTGAACCACTGGCCCTGGGGGGTTGGTAGCATTAGCGAATGAGACGTTAGCTCGAAGTTTGGCGGGCCTGGTAATGGGGGTGGGTCCGGAGGCACCTTTCTTAGCTGAGGGGAGGCGGTTCTGTTCCTGTGACAGGATACGCAGGTAAACAGGACAGCCTCGGTAACTAGCGGTGTGCTGTTCCTTGCAGTTAGCACAACGTGGTTTTTGAGAAGGGTCTCCTTTACGGGGGCAATCCTGGGAGCTGTGGGTCTCGCCGCACATGACGCATTTAGATATGCAGCAGCAGCCTCCGGAGGTGTGACCAAAACGCTGGCACCGGAAGCACTGAACAGGTCCTTCCGGGCTGTTGTAACGTTCTATCTTGACGGCAGTATCAAGAATGGATTTAATATCAAATATGTTTAGATCCTCGGAGGTGCTGCCACAGTAGGTGACAAGAAATAGAGGCATCTTCCTGCGGGTGCGGGGGGAGGTGAGCTGGGACACCGAAACAACTTCGAAACTTAGAGCTGAGAGGGCGTCTAGTATGGACTGGGTGTCCTCATTAATGTGAAGGCCGCGTACCACTACTTTACGGTAGCGACGTTCAAGAATTGGGCGAGTATGGTATTGCCCCTTAAAGGCGACAATCAGGCTCTTCAGGGTTTCATAGTCCTCGGGTGTTTCCGTTTGAATACGGAGACCATCAAAGAGTACTTTCATTTTATAAGGTATCTGGTTTTCACGGAGTAATTCTCTGAACTGGGAGATATTCATTTCAGTACCTTTCTCCTGTCTGACGTAAATTGGGGGAATCCTGATTCTGGGTACCCTAGTGGTAGCATCTTGACTGTTAGCCAGGTTAGCCTGGTTATTAGAGGGCTTTGAGGTGCTTGAGGCGGCACCAGTTGCGGCAATGCTGGGGTGGGCAGCGTTTGCCGGGGCTGGGCCGGATTGGGTAGGGGCTGCAGCGACAGTGCTGGTGTGGGCAGCTTCTGCCGGGGCAGGGACAGTCCTAGCAGTGCGAGGCGCGGCGGTGCCGTTGCGGGCGGCGTCCGACGTGCCTTTGCGAGACGCGACGGTGCTACGGCGGGCAGCGTCCGTCGGGTCGTTACTGTCAATAGGAATGATATTGAAAATCTCGTAGGAGTTCTTCAGTTTTAGAGGCCTAGGCTTGGCGAAAACATAGGGGTTGAATTTCTTTTTTTGCTGTCTAGCACTAGGGGATTGGTAGCCATCTTCATCGGTGTCGGAGGAGTCTGAGCCTGAAGAGCCTGGACTGTCTGAATGGAAAGAGTTGGAGCGGGGAGTGCCCTGGTGGTCAGCTGAAATGACAATAGTGTCCTGGTGGTCAGCTGGAATGACAGTAGTGTCATGGCTATTATTAGATGGTGGGGAGTCCACAGAATCTGAAGGGGGCGAAAGTGGGGTTGCCGGTGTCACAGCCACTGGGGGTGGGGGGGTGGGTGACTGGTCAGCGAGCCTGCAGGTACTCCCTCCAGGGTTGGCACTGCGGGATCTCCTCCGAAACTGATTAGCGCGACCTCTCGTCATCATCCCCAAGGGAGAGTAATGGTCTGGTGTAGGCTGCTCACGAGCGGGCATCTGGATCGGGCGGCGTACTGGAGGGGATCTCGAACCCAGGAAGACCATGGGTGGAGATAAATAGTAGTAGCCTGAAGCGAATAGGGGGGGGTAGCCACCTGCCGAGGCAGGGGGCCGGGTCTGAAATTTAGAAGAGCGCAGCCAGTGGTGGGTTGACTAACCACAGAAATGCAGTCTTGAAGGGGGGATTTGGTGAGCAGAGTGGGGGGAAATCAAACGCCCGAGGGCGGATTTAGGGTTGTGAACTTGTTGTCACTGTCGTGTCAGGGCGAGTTTTTTAAGTGGTTGGGGCCACGGACAAGACACGAGCAGCGGTGCACCAAGTTTACAAATAGCAGGTTACGATGGCCGCAGAAGCGACTAAAAGGGGGGCCTACGTCTAGGCCTAGCGGCCCGAACCGAGACGCTAACTTGCTCCCCTAAACTACCAGTCTCGGTACGGGGTCAGCAGAGCAGCACGCCGGAGAAGTCTTGGGTGGCCAGGAGGGACAAGCCCGGCCGCTTGATACGCAGAGTTCACAGGCAAGCCCGTGACGTACGAAGAGTTGGGTCCCCCGCTACTGCAGTGGCGGTCGCGGGCACGTGGCACAGTGTTACACACAGACAAATGTGCTCACGGTTGGGTCCGTATTACAAGTAAATGCAAAAACGGCCCCGGACAAATTGCTCAAATGCCTGGACTGTATCGCAATAAGCAAGAACAGTTGCGGCAAGTGTGTGTTAACTGAGCCCCGTAGCACAGCGCTTCCGCTATTCTCTTCTTTTCTTCTTGCTCCTGCCCAAGTGTTCACTCCGAGGTTTCCAGGAAGAATGGTGATTTCTTTAATTAATTTATGACCAATCAGGTGTATCTTCTTCAACTTGGATATGTTGCTTAACCCTAGCCAATAAAATTCTTGTGGGAGGGTGTTCTCATTCTTGAAATGCCTCGAACTTTCCGCGAGAGTATATAAACTGCTAATTTTCGGGTCTCCGCGCCACTTCAGTAACATTTTTCAGTGTGTAAAGTACGTAGCAGGGGGCGGGAAGCGCCTCTTTCTTCGGGCAGCAGTTCAACCACAAGGTAATGGCCGTTTAATAACTTCTTTTCTTGCCAGCTCAGCAGTTTAACTCTCGGGGCAGGTCCGAAGCCTTTTCCATGTAACTTTCCTTTAAAATGTAAAGACACTCGGTATCTATTCTATCTGTTTAAACTATAAATTGGGATAGAGAGTGCTTAACCCTCTCGAGCTCCCACTCATATTGCTCTGAGGTGAACTTATTTTCTCAACCGTTTCTTCCATTCTGGCGTAATGTAAATTGTCTTCTCATATAAGGCACCTCTTTATTATGGGATTAGCCCTTGCATTAACGGTCTAGTGCCAAGTAGGTTTTATATAAAGAAGTATATTAGGAGTGCAGTTTTGCCTCCTCTCAAGTTGGTATTGTCGAGGCCATGTAATGTTTCTGTTTCTTTGTGGAATAGGCCTCAGTAGGTTGGGTGTTTTTACCCCTGTGTCTATG
The DNA here is from genome assembly GCF_040414725.1 of Anabrus simplex. Taxonomy (NCBI): domain Eukaryota; kingdom Metazoa; phylum Arthropoda; class Insecta; order Orthoptera; family Tettigoniidae; genus Anabrus; species Anabrus simplex. Next base: position 292,644,385 of record NC_090270.1, on the reverse strand, counting down.
TCCTTGGAGGACAGCTTGAAGGTTGAGTTTGGTGTGGCCTTTGATAGGCTTAAACTTTGAGAGCGGATTGCTCTTTTGAAATTGGTTTCCGAGTGCCTCTAGGAGGATTTACTATGTAATTGGGAGCAAGTGCTCCTGAACATGATTGGGGTCTTCTGCCCCTTTGTCGAATCTTGTTTTGGGTAAAGTTGGGCTAATTGCTCAAGAATTGTGAGTCCGGGGCTCGAAGCCCAAATCCTGTAAATACTGCAATTGTACATTTGTTGCCTTGCTACTCTGTACCTGCCATTCTTGTTATTTCTTGATTTTGAAAAGAAATATAACCTTGTTAAATTTTAAATTAACTTTAATTTCGTAGATTGAGACCTGTTCATCCCAGCACCTTCTTTCACCTCTAACTACCACGTAAAACTCCGTAACAAGTGGTTGCAGAGCGTGGTTGAATGGGTCTCAATTTACCCCTTTTTGACGGCTAAACATTGCCTTATTTTCGAACTCTAACAATTTTCTCAGTTGCTGGAATTTTTTGATTTTTCCGGTTGTTTTCAAAATTGCTTTGCCATCATGCCCGGCCCTCGCGATGTTCTCCATCTTAACTATTTGCGCAAGGAGGAGTTGATCTATGAATTAACAATTAGAAATGTGCAATCTGGAGGCACGGTTGCGGTAGACACTAATAAGCTGAGAGAGTCCCTTGATTTGCCCATTTCCATCCCCACTTTGGGAGAGAAAGAAATTGACGACTCTCTTTCCACGTTCACTGATAATACTACTGAGCTGGCATCTGTGATTACCTTTTTTGAAGAGAACGACCCTTCTCCTAACCAAATTAAACGTGTGCAAGCAAGGTTATTTCATTTCTCTAATAGGGTTAACGATCTGTTGTCTCTGAAGTTGAATGACGTTCAGAGGAAAGAAGCTAGCGTTGTTCTTGAAAATCTTTCTGAATTGTCCAGTAAGGTTACCCAATTGTTAACTGGGGAAGTTCCTCCCAAAACTGATCAACCCACTACGGTGAATGTAGGTAGCGAGGAAGAGCCTCCTAAGGGAGAAGTCAATAGGAAAACCGTTGGAGCTCAAACAATCTCTGCCCCATTGGACAACGAGTCTGTACGCCGTACCTCGTTGAATAATGTACGTTCTGAATTAACTTCCTTGGCACTTAAACCTTTACCTACTATGTCACCTGGGTTCAGCAGCTTGCCTCATCCATTAGCAATGTTGCTCAGAGGTATCTCTAAGTTTTCTGTTAATACCACCAGTGAAGTTATTTCATCCTTAAGGTTTTTAGTTGAATTTCAGGATCATGCCCTTGTTTTTTCTCTTTCTCCGTGTCAAATTTTGCAGATAATTTATCCTTACGCAATTGGTGTTCTCTCAGACAAAATAGTAAGAGCCATTGCCGAACAATCATCTATTGAAGACTTCCACGCCCACTTGCTAGCGAACTTCATTCCGGCTAGGGCAAGGTCATCACTTATCCAGAAGTACTATTATCGCGTACAGCGGTTGGATGAAAACTTGGCAGATTTCATCCAAGATATTAAGTTCTATACCAGAGTGTTTGCTCTTCATTTTCCTGAAGATCAGATTGTACAGGCTATTGTAGAAGGTATTTCACCTCCTTACCGATCATATTTGTGTTTCGCGGCGTGCCCGCAAACCTTCTCTGAACTTGAAGCATTGGCCGTCTCAGCGGAAGGAGTTAGATACGCCGATTCCTTGCGTGTCGCGAAAGAACCCCCTCCTTCTTTTAGTAATACTCGGCCTCCACCTCGCCGACCAGTCACTCCCCGTAAATGTTATGCTTGCGGGTCGCCTGACCATCTTCGCAATAAATGTCCGTTGGTCAAATCTAGTAGGGCAAATAATGGAGCTGGTTCATCACAAGGTTGTTTTAAATGTGGGGCTTTCTCACATATCGCCAAGAATTGCCCAAATTCGAATAGCACCCCCTCCTGCTCAACTTCTGGTGCAAATTCCACCAATGCCAATAATAAAAAGTGACTAGTGGCTTCGGCTGAGTCGACTAATCCAGCTTCCCGCGGCGCAGCCCCTGGTAAACAGGTCGAAAATTCAGGGAAAATTCAGTCTTCAAATTCATCTTTTGAATACCCCAAAGAATGTCTTAGGATTGCGGCGGATTCCCCCGCACCTGTGCCCTTCCTCAAAATTGAGTTAAATAATGAACCTGTAACAGCTCTTTTAGATTCAGGTAGTGTTTGTTCAATTATTTCGGCTCAATGGTATTCGAAATTGAAATCTATTTGTAAACTTCCTGACTATTGCTCATCTCCTGTTCAACATGTTTCGGCTAATTCTTCTCCCTTAGAAATTTTAGGTTCCTTAAAAGCCAAAATACGTATTTTTAAATTTACATGGAAAGTTAAATTGTTTGTGGCCAAGCACTTGTCTTGCCCCATTATATTGGGAGCTGACTTCATTTCTCACTCTGGTCTCGTGCTCGATCTTCAGAGTAGGTCGTGCACTTTCAAATTTTCGTCTAATTGTAAAATCCCATTATTGAAATGTAATTCTGCATCATGTTCATCTATTTCGCCTGCCCAGGATGAGATGTTGTTAGACCTTAGACATCTACCTGAGGAGCAGGCTGATAGTATTCGTAAGTTGTGTCAGTCGTTTCCAGAGGTGTTCTCTGATACTCTTGGTGTTACTGACCTTATTGAATACAAAATTGAGGTCACGGATTCGATTCCTGTCCGTTCTCCACCTTATAGGCTATCTCCACCTAAAATGAAGGCTCTGAAGGAAATCATTGATCAAATGTTGAAGGATGGTATTATTCGGCCCTCTAAGTCAGCGTATTCATCACCTATTTTTCTAGTCCCGAAACCCCAAGGGGGCTTCAGGCCTGTCATTGATTACAGGGCTCTCAATCGGAAGGTGGTGTTGCAATCTGTGCCCCTTCCTGACCTTCATTCTTGTTTTTCATGGTTTCGTAAGGCCAAGTTCTTCACCATCTTGGATTTGAATCAGGCTTATGATCAAATTCCCCTAGCTGAAGAGTCTAAACACCTTGTAGCGTTTGCCACGGACTGGAATTTGTATGAATACAACCGCGTGCCTTTCGGGCTCCCCACGGGAGCAGCTGTACTCACTAGACTGCTAGATAGGGTCTTCTCCGACATCAAATTCGAGTATTGTACCACTATCTCGATGGTGTCGTCGTATTTTCGGAGACTTTTGAAGAACATCTAGATCATCTAAAGGAAGTTCTCAATCGCCTTCGTAAGGCTGGGTTAACTGTGAAGTTGTCCAAGGTTGCCTTTGCTAAACCCTCCATGTCATTCCTAGGGCATATTGTGTCACCTGATGGGGTTGCAGTCGATCATTCTAGAACACAGGCCATCCATGATTTTAAACCTCCTAAGGACATCAAAGGTATCGCCAGGTTCATTGGTATGGTGAATTTCTTCAGGAAGTTTATTCCTAACTTCGATAACAGAGCGGCGACCTTGAACCTTCTTCGTAGGAAAGGCATCAAATTTGAGTGGGGACCTTCTCAACAAGCCGCTTTTGAAGATCTTAAATTAGCTCTCTGCAATGCCCCTGTCCTTGCTATGCCTGATTTCTCGAAGAAATTCATCGTCCAAACCGACGCGTCGTCGTCGGCGGTAGCTGCAGTCCTTCTTCAAGAGACTGAACTAGGGAGGCGACCCATCGCCTACGCATCTAGGACTCTATCGGCTCAAGAAGCCAAGTATTCCATCTATGAGCTCGAAGGTTTGGCAGTCTTATTTGCCTTAGAAATGTTCCGTCTCTATCTGGAACATGTCAAATTCGACCTAGAGACGGATAATCAAGCCTTAAGCTGGGTCTTAGGTAGGCCGCGTCGTACTGGTCGTATAGCCCGTTGGGCCATCCGAATTTCTGCCTTCCAATTTGATGTTAGACATATCAGAGGTACTGAAAATATCGTTGCAGACGGACTCAGCCGTATGTTTTCCAACGACGTCGAGACCCATGAACCGGTCGATAGTTCATCACCTCCCGAGTCCATACTATCTGAGGTTAATGCTATCTTAACAGATGCTCCCATGCTCTTTAGGGACATTGAGAAATACCAACGTGAAGATCCGACGCTGGCTCCGATAATGGAAACCCTTTCTTCTGGGGAACATGTTGTCCCTTATGTACTGAGGAATGGTGTTTTATGTTGCCCTTCGAGGCATGATAAGATGATGAAGGTTGTAGTTCCAGCTGTTCTTGTACCTATGATCTTTAAGTACTATCATGAGACCCCATTAGGGGGGCATCTAGGCATCTTTAAAACTCGTGAAAAGATTCGTGAAAGGTTCATCTGGAAGGGTATGGACGGTGAAATCCGGGAACTAGTAAAGGCTTGTAAATCCTGTTTGCTTAGTAAAGCCTCCATGTCCACCAAGGTAGGCCTTTTGTCTTCTCATCAGGCTTCGCGCCCTATGGAACGCCTGTATATTGATTATGTAGGACCCTTCCCCTAGTCAAAGGGAAATGCCAACAAGTTCATCTTTGTATGTGTAGATGGTTTTACAAGATTTTCCTGGTTATTTCCGACTAAGCTGGCTACCGCTCAGTCCACCATTACTTGTCTAAATTCCATCTTTGCTTCTTTTGGTCCGTGTCAATACATTGTGTCTGACAATGCTGAGGCTTTTACATCTAATCTATTTCGTAAATTCTGCTTTGACCTGTCCATCTCTCATGTGACAACTTCTGCTTATTACCCTCAACCATCTCTGGCTGAACGGGTTAATCGTAATCTCAGGTCCGCGCTTATTGCCTATCATCATGAAGATCATTCTAGGTGGGACACGTCCCTGCAATGGTTAGCTTTTGCTTTGAACTCGGCGGTTCATGAATCTCATAAATTTACTCCAGCTTCGTTGATGTTCAAGTTTGTCCCCAACACGCCGCTCTCTAACCTCTGGTCTCTGAGTGACATTCTACCTGAGACAATAGATCCAGATAATATTAAAGATCTTTGGAAGAAGGCTAAAGCCAATCTTAAAGTGTCTCATGAAAAGGTTCGGGAAAGATATGATCGTGGACGGAGACCCACCAATTTGAAGGTAGGTGACCAGGTGATGGTCAAACATTTTGTTCCCGCGGGCAAGCTTGCCCCCATATTTCATGGGCCGTGTACTATTCTAGATTTCCTTACGCCGGTTACGTTGTTATTAAGTAATCCAGCCACCGAGAGGATATTTAGGGTTCACCTGTCACAGGTGAAACCGGTATAATTTCTGTGCTAACTTGCTTCATATAATCTTGAAAGAAATAGGAAGGTAATATTTTATTTGAGGGGTTTCACTTTTAAGGCCTTCTTCCCTTGCTATAATATTCTTTATATTTAAGCATTTATTGTACACCTTCCCCGACCAGTTAAACTGACATCCTGTCCTTGCCATGGCCATTACCACGCTCCCGTCTCCTGCTAACGTAACACACAGTGGCTTGTATATGAAATGAATATCTTCACGCCGCTGGCCCATCAACCTCTCCACAAAGCCTGTGCCCTCAAGAAAAAGATGATGGTCCAACAAAATTCTGTCGCCGTTCTTTAATGTTTCAGTGCCCCCGCAGCAGCGCGGCGCCGTACCGCTACTAAGGTAGGGTATGGGCCTGCCCTTCTCCAGTGAGGCCAACCAGTGTACGGCGAGCCGGAGTCCTCCTCCCGGCCAAGGCGGATGTGCGGCGCACAACCTGTAACTGGCCCGCGACCTGCATGTTCGCCGCGGGCGCGGCGTGCTTCAACTCCACTACTCCTCTCATAGTGCGGGCGAGCGGTATCTCAGAGTACTTGAGGGGTCCGAGCGGCCTCCTCTGGACACAAGCTGCAGCGGCCGGTCTGGCCATCCTACTTAATCAACCTCGAAATATTTAATCAACTACATGGACATTTACTATCAGCAATTACTACTCTTTTGAATTCAGCTGCAATATTCGGTGGACTTAGAAAATTTTTCTTCACTTTCAAGTCTTAAAAGTTTCCTTCTGAATTCAACTTCTACAAACATAAAGACATTACTTCAAAAGTTACTACAAGAATTATGAAACTGGATCCAATCTTTTTTTGGAAATTTGTTAGTAAATACTTCTGCAATTAACTTCTATATCAACATCATAACTTGAACTTTGTTTTCAAACAATTTGATGTGTTACAACTTGGAGGGACTTTTGGGGGGGGGGGGAGGAGGTCTGTACCGGGCGGTACTCCTCCGCGCCGCTAATTTAAAATTTGCGCCAGTTGAAACTCTCCTACTGGAGGAAACCTGAACTTTAACTACAGTGCTAATTCTCAAGTTTCTCAGAAGATGTCACTATTTGTAAATTTTGAAGTTTCTGAACTGGGTCGTTTTCGATGTATTTTTGTTTTGCCTGTAGTAAGAAGTGTGGACATTCTCTTCCAGATGGCACTACTGAAGAAATACAATTATGCACCCTGGTGCGAAGTGAAAGAACTATGTTTTTGAAGAAATTTGGTGTTCATAAGTTTGTTCTTTGTTAAATTTCTTTCAGTCATTGTTTATGTTGGCAATATGAACCCCTTCTTTACGCCAGGTTTGAATTTAACCAATCCCGAATTTCTTTAATTAATTTATGACCAATCAGGTGTATCTTCTTCAAATTGGATATGTTGCTTAACCCTAGCCAATAAAATTCTTGTGGGAGGGTGTTCTCATTCTTGAAACGCCTCGAACTTTCCGCGAGAGTATATAAACTGCTGATTCTCGGGTCTCCGCGCCACTTCAGTAACATCTTTCAGTGTGTAAAGTACGTAGCAGGGGGCGGGAAGCGCCTCTTTCTTCGGGCAGCAGTTCAACCACAAGGTAATGGCCGTTTAATAACTTCTTTTCTTGCCAGCTCAGCAGCTTGACTCTCGGGGCAGGTCCGAAGCCTTTTCCATGTAACTTTCCTTTAAAATGTAAAGACACTCGGTATCTATTCTATCTGTTTAAACTATAAATTGGGATAGAGAGTGCTTAACCCTCTCGAGCTCCCACTCATATTGCTCTGAGGTGAATTTATTTTCTCAACCGTTTCTTCCATTCTGGCGTAATGTAAATTGTCTTCTCATATAAGGCACCTCTTTATTATGGGATTAGCCCTTGCATTAACGGTCTAGTGCCAAGTAGGTTTTATATAAAGAAGTATATTAGGAGTGCAGTTTTGCCTCCTCTCAAGTTGGTATTGTCGAGGCCATGTAATGTTTCTGTTTCTTTGTGGAATAGGCCTCAGTAGGTTGGGTGTTTTTACCCCTGTGTCTATGTCCTTGGAGGACAGCTTGAAGGTTGAGTTTGGTGTGGCCTTTGATAGGCTTAAACTTTGAGAGCGGATTGCTCTTTTGAAATTGGTTTCCGAGTGCCTCTAGGAGGATTTACTATGTAATTGGGAGCAAGTGCTCCTGAACATGATTGGGGTCTTCTGCCCCTTTGTCGAATCTTGTTTTGGGTAAAATTGGGCTAATTGCTCAAGAATTGTGAGTCCGGGGCTCGAAGCCCAAATCCTGTAAATACTGCAATTGTACATTTGTTGCCTTGCTACTCTGTACCTGCCATTCTTGTTATTTCTTAATTTTGAAAAGAAATATAACCTTGTTAAATTTTAAATTAACTTTAATTTCGTAGATTGAGACCTGTTCATCCCAGCACCTTCTTTCACCTCTAACTACCACGTAAAACTCCGTAACAACAACAACAATAATAATAATAATAATAATAATAATAATAATAATTGTACCGGGCGGTACACCTCCACTCCGCTAATTTAAAATGTGCGCCAGTTGAAACTCCTCTGCTGGAGGAAGTCTGAACTTTATCTACGCTGTTAATTCTTTACCTTCTCAGAAGATGTCACCACGTGGAAAATTTTGAGTTTTTGAACTGTGTCATTTTTGATGTGTTTTTGTTTCGCTTGAAGTAAGAAGTGTAAACTTTCTCTCCTAGAGGACACTACTGAAGATCAACAATAGTGCAACCTAGTGCGGAGTCAAAGAACTATTTTGTTGGAGAAAATTTAATTTCAAGAGTTTGTTCTTTGTTAAATTTCTTTCAGTCATTGTTTAAGTTGGCAATATTCACCCCTTCTTTCCCCTTGTGTTGAACCTAACCAATCCCGAATTTCTTAAATTAATTTCTATCCAATCAGATGTATCTTCCCCCAACTTGAATATGTTGCTGTGTCCTACCCAATAAAGTGTTTGTGGGAGGGTGTTTTCATTCCCCTAACGCCTAGAAACTTCCGCGAGAGTATTTAAACTGCTGATTTTTGGGTCTCTCGGCCACTTCTGTTCCATCTTTCAGTGTATTAAGTACATAGCAGGAGGCGGGAAGCGCCTCTTTCCTCGGCAGCGGTCAGCAACAAGGTAATGGCCGATTAATAAATTCTTTCTTTGCTAGCTCAGCAGTTTAACTTTCGGGGCGGGTTCTAAGCGTTCCACTATGTAACCTTTTCCTAAAATGTAACTTCTCTTTTCATCCATTCTCTTGTAAAGCTACATACTGGGATAGAGAGTGCTAACCCTCTCGAGCTCCCACTCACATTGTCTTGAGGTGAACTTATTTTCTCAACCAATTCTTCCGTTATGTAATGTAAATTGTTATTTTCTTAAGTCACCTCTGTAGTATGGGATTAGCCCTTGCGCTAACGGCCTAAGGCCAAGTAGGTCTTAAACAAAGTGTATTGGGAGTGCAAGTTCGCCTCCCCTCAAATTGAATTTTAGAGGTCATGTATTAACCTTCTTGTCATTTAATAGACCTCAGTAGGTTGGGTATTTTACCCCTGTGTACATGTCCTTTGAGGACAGCTTAAAGGTGGAGTTTGGTGTAGCCTGGGAGAGGCTTAAAATTGAGAGCGAGTGGCTCTTTTGAAAATGGTATATTGTATGCCTCGAGGAGGCTTTTCAGTGTAATTTGGAGCAAGGGCTCCTAGGTATGAATGGGGTTTTCTGCCCCTCTGTTAAAATTGTGTTTGGGGTAAAACTGAGCTGATTGCCCAAGAATTATGTTTCTGACTTTTGAAGCCCCAAATGGGGTACCTATGTAAATGTATTTTTCAATTGTGTTTCGGCTACTAAGTACCTGTTCTATTTGTTGTTACCTAATTTTGAAAAGAAAATATAACCTTGTTAAATTTTAAAATTAATTTAACTTTAGTAGCTTGAGACCTATTCACCACCCAGCACCTTCTTTCATGCATAACTACCACCAAAACACGGTAACAAGTGGTAGCAGAGCGTGGTTGAATGGGTCTCAATTTAGCCCCTTTTGACGGCTACACATTGTTTTGATCCGAACTCTAACCATTTTCTCAGTGGCTGGAATTTTTTTTGACTTTTCAAAATTGGTCTGTCATCATGCCCGGCCCTCGCGATGTTCTCCTTCTTAACTATTTGCGCAAGGAGGAGTTGATCTATGAATTAACTATCAGAAATGTGCAATCTGGAGGCACGGTTGCAATAGACACTAACAAGCTTAGAGAGTCCCTTGATTTGCCCATTTCCATCCCCAATTTGGGAGAGAAAGAAATTGACGACTCTCTTTCCACGATCACGGAGAATATTACTGGGCTAGCTTCTGTAGTTAGTTTTTTTGATGAAAATGATCCGTCTCCTAATCAAATTAAGCGTGTGCAAGGCAGGCTATATCATTTTTCGAATAGGGTTAACGATCTGTTGTCTCTAAAACTGAATGATGTTCAGAGGAAGGAAGCTAGTACGCTCCTGGAAAATATTTCCGAATTATCTAGTAAGGTCACTCAATTGTTAACTGGGGAAGTTCCTCCCAAATCTGATCAACCCACCATAGTAAATGCAGGTAGTGAGGAAGCGCCTCCCAAGGGAGAAGTTAATAGAATAACCGTTGCTGCTCAAACTATCCCTGCCCCATTGGACAACGAATCTGAACGTCGTGCATCATTGAGTAACATCCGTTCTGAATTAACTTCCTTACCATTGAAACCTTTACCTACTATGTCACCCGGGTTTAGCAGCTTGCCTCATCCATTGGCAATGTTGCTCAGAGGTATCTCTAAGTTTTCCGTTAATACCACCAGTGATGTAATTTCATTTTTAAGATTTCTGGTGGAATTTCAGGATCATGCCCTTGTTTTTCTCTTTCTCCATGTCAAATCTTGCAAATTATCTATCCGTATGCTATTGGTATTCTCTCTGATAAAATCGTAAGAGCCATTGCCGAGCAATCATCTATTGAGGATTTCCATGCCCACTTGCTAGCTAACTTCATCCCTGCTAGGGCCAGGTCCTCCCTTATTCAGAAGTACTATTATCGTGTACAGCGCTTGGATGAAAACTTGGCTGATTTCATACAGGACATTAAGTTTTATACTAGGGTGTTTGCCCTTAATTTTCCTGAAGATCAGATTGTACAGGCTATTGTAGAGGGAATTTCACCTCCCTATAGGTCATATTTGTGTTTCGCGGCGTGCCCGCAAACTTTCTCGGAACTTGAAGCATTGGCCGTCTCAGCGGAAGGAGTTAGATACGCCGATTCTTTGCGTGTCGCGAAAGAACCCCCGCCTTCCATTAGTAATACTCGGCCTCCACATCGCCGATCAGTCACCCCTCGTAAATGTTATGCTTGCGGGTCGCCTGACCATCTGCGCAATAAGTGTCCTCTGATCAAGTCTAGTAGGGCAAATAATGGAGCGGGTTCATCACAAGGCTGTTTTAAATGTGGGGCTTTCTCACATATCGCAAAGAATTGTCCCAATTCGAATAGCACCCCCTCCTGCTCAACTTCTGGTGTAACTTCCAACAACAATCAAAAGTGACTAGTGGCTGCGGCTGGGTCAACTAATTCTGCTTCCCAAGGCTCAGCCCCTGGCAAAAAGGTCGAGAATTCAGGGAACGATAAGTCTTCGAATACATCTTTTGAATGCCCCAAAGAGTGTCTTAGGATTGCGGCGGATACCCCCGCACCTGTTCCTTTTCTTAAGATTGAGTTAAATAACGAGCCTATAACAGCTCTCTTAGATTCAGGCAGTGTTTGTTCGATTATTTCGGCTGAATGGTATTCTAAATTGAAAGCCGTTTGTAAACTACCTGACTACGTCTCATCTCCTATTCAATATGTTTCGGCTAATTCATCTCCATTAGAAATTCTAGGTTCCTTACTGGTCAAGATTCGTATTTTTAAGTTTACATGGAAAATTAAATTGTTTGTGGCTAAGCACTTGTCTTGCCCCATCATACTGGGAGCGGACTTTATTTCTCACACTGGTCTTGTGCTCGATCTTCAGAGTAAGTCGTGCACATTCAAATTTGCGTCCAATTGTAAAATTCCCTTGTTAAAGTGTAATTCTGTGTCATGTTCATCTATTTCGCCTACCCAGGATGAGATGTTGTTAGACCTTAGACATCTACCTGAGGAGCAGGCTGATAGTATTCGTAAATTATGTCAGTCATTTCCAGAGGTGTTCTCTGATACTCTTGGTGTTACTGACCTTATTGAATACAAAATTGAGGTCACGGATTCGATTCCTGTCCGTTTTCCACCTTATAGGCTATCTCCACCTAAAATGAAGGCTCTGAAAGAAATTATCGATCAGATGTTGAAGGATGGTATTATTAGGCCCTCTAAGTCGGCGTATTCATCGCCTATTTTTCTAGTCCCGAAACCCCAAGGAGGCTTCAGGCCTGTCATTGATTACAGGGCTCTCAATCGGAAGGTGGTGTTGCAATCTGTGCCCCTTCCTGACCTTCATTCTTGTTTTTCATGGTTTCGTAAGGCCAAGTTCTTCACTATCTTGGACTTGAATCAGGCCTATAATCAAATTCCCCTTGCCGAAGAGTCTAAACACCTTACAGCGTTTGCCACGGACTGGAATTTATACGAATACAACCGCGTGCCTTTCGGGCTCCCCACGGGGGCAGCTGTGCTCACTAGGCTACTAGATAGGGTCTTCTCCGACATCAAATTCGAGTACTTATATCACTACTTAGATGATGTCGTCGTATTTTCAGAGACTTTTGTAGAACATCTAGATCATCTGCGAGAAGTTCTCGATCGCCTTCGTAAGGCTGGGTTAACTGTTAAGTTGTCCAAGGTTGCCTTTGCTAAGCCCTCTATGTCATTCCTAGGGCATATTGTGTCACCCGATGGGGTAGCAGTCGATCATTCTAGAACACAGGCCATCCGTGATTTTAAACCTCCCAAGGACATTAAAGGCATCGCCAGGTTTATTGGTATGGTGAATTTCTTCAGAAAGTTCATTCCTAACTTTGCTAATAGAGCGGCGCCCTTAAACCTCCTTCGTAGGAAAGGCATCAAATTCGAGTGGGGACCTTCTCAACAAGCCGCTTTTGAAGATCTTAAATTAGCTCTCTGTAATGCCCCTGTCCTTGCTATGCCTGATTTCTCAAAGAAATTCATCGTCCAAACGGACGCGTCATCGTCAGCTGTAGCTGCAGTCCTTCTTCAAGAGACTGAACTAGGGAGGCGACCCATCGCCTATGCATCTAGGACTCTATCGGCTCAAAAAGCCAAGTATTCCATCTATGAGCTCGAAGGTTTGGCAGTCTTATTCGCCTTAGAAAAGTTCCGTCTCTATCTGGAACACGTCAAATTCGACCTGGAGACAGATAATCAAGCCTTAAGCTGGGTCTTAGGTAGGCCGCGTCGTACTGGTCGTATAGCCCGCTGGGCTATTCGTATTTCCGCCTTCCAGTTTGATGTTAGACATATCAGAGGTACCGAAAATGTTGTTGCTGATGGACTCAGCCGTATGTTTTCAAACGACGTTGAGAACCATGAACCGGTCGACAGTTCATCACCTCCCGAGTCCATGCTATCTGAGGTTAATGCCATCCTAACAGATGCCCCCATGCTTTTTAGGGATATTGAGAAATACCAACGTGAAGATCCGACGCTGGCTCCGATAATGGAAACCCTTTCTTCTGGGGAACATGCTGTCCCTTATGTTCTGAGGAATGGTGTTCTATGTTGCCCTTCGAGGCATGACAAGATGATGAAAGTTGTCGTTCCAGCTGTTCTGGTACCTATGATCTTCAAGTATTATCATGAGACCCCACTAGGAGGGCATCTGGGTATCTTTAAAACCCGTGAAAAGATTCGTGAAATGTTCATCTGGAAAGGTATGGACGGCGAAATTCGTGAACTTGTAAAAGCTTGTAAATCTTGTTTGCTCAGTAAACCCACCATGTCCACCAAGGTAGGCCTTTTGTCTTCGCATCAAGCGTCGCGCCCCATGGAACGCCTGTATATCGATTATGTAGGACCCTTCCCCCAGTCAAAGGGTAATGCTAACAAGTTCATCTTTGTGTGCGTAGATGGTTTTACCAGATTTTCTTGGTTATTTCCGACTAAGCTGGCTACCGCTCAGTCTACCATTACCTGCTTAAATTCTATTTTTGCTTCTTTTGGTCCGTGTCAATATATTGTATCTGATAATGCTAAGGCTTTTACATCTAATTTATTTCGTAAATTCTGTTATGACTTATCAATCTCTCATGTAACTACTTCTGCTTATTACCCTCAACCATCTCTGGCTGAACGGGTTAACCGTAATCTCAGGTCCGCACTTATTGCCTATCATCATGAAGATCATTCCAGGTGGGACACGTCCCTGCATTGGATAGCTTTTGCTTTGAATTCGGCGGTTCATGAATCTCACAAGTTTACTCCAGCTTCTTTGATGTTCAAGTTTGTTCCCAACTCGCCGCTCTCTAACCTCTGGTCTCTGAATGACATTCTACCCGAGACAATAGATCCGGATAGCATTAAAGATCTTTGGAAGAAGGCTAAAGCCAATCTTAAAGTGTCTCATGAAAAGGTTAGGGAAAGATATGTTCGTGGACGGAGACCCACCCCTTTGAAGGTAGGTGACCAGGTTATGGTCAAAAATTTTGTTCCCGCGGGCAAGCTTGCCCCCAGATTTCATGGGCCATGCATCATTCTCGATTTTCTCACCCCGGTTACATTGTTAGTAAGTAATCCAGCCACCGAGAGGATATTTAGGGTTCACCTGTCCCAGGTGAAACCGGTGTAAATTTTGTGTTAACTTGCTTCATATAATTTGATAGGAATATGATGGTTATATTTTTTTTGAGTTCCACACTTAAGGCATTCTGCTCCTTCTATAATATTTTGTTTTATATGTAAGCATTTCTTGTAAACCTCCCCCGACTGTTAAACTGCCATCCTGTCCTTGCCACGGCCATTACCACGCTCCCGTCTCCTGCTTCAATACACACTGTGGCTTGATTTGAGTAAATGCCATGGATATCCGCACGCCGCTGGCCCCTCAACCTCTCCACAAGCCTGTACCCTCAAAGAAGATGATGGTCCAACACAATTCTGCCGCCAAGCTTTAATGTTTCAGTGCCCCCGCAGCCGCGCGGCGCCGTGCAGCAACTGGAGCAGAGGACGGGCCCCCTCGGCCCCAGCGAGAACGACGTGTGCACGGCGAGTCGGAGCTCTCCTCCCGGCCAAGGCTGATGTGCGGCGCACGACCTGCTACTTGCCCGCAGCCTGTATATGTTCACCGCGGGCGCGGCGTGCTTCAACACCTCTGCTCCCCTCATAGTGCGGGCGAGCGGTATCTCAGGGTACTTGAGGGGTCCGAGCGGCCTCCTTTGGACGCAAGCTGCAACGGCCGGTCTGGCCATCCAACTTCATTAACCTCAACTACATGAACAGTTACTATAAGTAATGACTACACTTGGGAAACCAACAAGCAATAGTTGGTGGACATTGCAAAATTCTTCATCACTTTTAAGTATTAAAAGTTTATCTTCAGAATTCTACTTCTACAAACTTAAAGACTATACTTCTCCTGCAACAACAAAATTTTGAAACTGAAACAAACCAAATCATGATAATCTTATAATTTTTTTTTTGGGCAATTAATCTCCATATCTACATCAAAACTTGGACCATGTTTGCAAACAATTTCATGTGTCACCCCGGGAGGAACTTTTGGGGGGGGGGGGGGAGGTCTGTACCGGGCGGTACACCTCCACTCCGCTAATTTAAAATGTGCGCCAGTTGAAACTCCTCTGCTGGAGGAAGTCTGAACTTTATCTACGCTGTTAATTCTTTACCTTCTCAGAAGATGTCACCACGTGGAAAATTTTGAGTTTTTGAACTGTGTCATTTTTGATGTGTTTTTGTTTCGCTTGAAGTAAGAAGTGTAAACTTTCTCTCCTAGAGGACACTACTGAAGATCAACAATAGTGCAACCTAGTGCGGAGTCAAAGAACTATTTTGTTGGAGAAAATTTAATTTCAAGAGTTTGTTCTTTGTTAAATTTCTTTCAGTCATTGTTTAAGTTGGCAATATTCACCCCTTCTTTCCCCTTGTGTTGAACCTAACCAATCCCGAATTTCTTAAATTAATTTCTATCCAATCAGATGTATCTTCCCCCAACTTGAATATGTTGCTGTGTCCTACCCAATAAAGTGTTTGTGGGAGGGTGTTTTCATTCCCCTAACGCCTAGAAACTTCCGCGAGAGTATTTAAACTGCTGATTTTTGGGTCTCTCGGCCACTTCTGTTCCATCTTTCAGTGTATTAAGTACATAGCAGGAGGCGGGAAGCGCCTCTTTCCTCGGCAGCGGTCAGCAACAAGGTAATGGCCGATTAATAAATTCTTTCTTTGCTAGCTCAGCAGTTTAACTTTCGGGGCGGGTTCTAAGCGTTCCACTATGTAACCTTTTCCTAAAATGTAACTTCTCTTTTCATCCATTCTCTTGTAAAGCTACATACTGGGATAGAGAGTGCTAACCCTCTCGAGCTCCCACTCACATTGTCTTGAGGTGAACTTATTTTCTCAACCAATTCTTCCGTTATGTAATGTAAATTGTTATTTTCTTAAGTCACCTCTGTAGTATGGGATTAGCCCTTGCGCTAACGGCCTAAGGCCAAGTAGGTCTTAAACAAAGTGTATTGGGAGTGCAAGTTCGCCTCCCCTCAAATTGTATTTTAGAGGTCATGTATTAACCTTCTTGTCATTTAATAGACCTCAGTAGGTTGGGTATTTTACCCCTGTGTATATGTCCTTTGAGGACAGCTTAAAGGTGGAGTTTGGTGTGGCCTGGGAGAGGCTTAAAATTGAGAGCGAGTGGCTCTTTTGAAAATGGTATATTGTATGCCTCGAGGAGGCTTTTCAGTGTAATTTGGAGCAAGGGCTCCTAGGTATGAATGGGGTTTTCTGCCCCTCTGTTAAAATTGTGTTTGGGGTAAAACTGAGCTGATTGCCCAAGAATTATGTTTCTGACTTTTGAAGCCCCAAATGGGGTACCTATGTAAATGTATTTTTCAATTGTGTTTCGGCTACTAAGTACCTGTTCTATTTATTGTTACCTAATTTTGAAAAGAAAATATAACCTTGTTAAATTTTAAAATTAATTTAACTTTAGTAGCTTGAGACCTATTCACCACCCAGCACCTTCTTTCATGCATAACTACCACCAAAACACGGTAACAATAATAATAATAATAATAATAATAATAATAATAATAATAATAATAATAATAATAATAATAATAATAATAATAATAATAATAATAATAATTGTTCCGGGAGGTACACCCCAACGTTGCGCATTTAAATCTGGCGCCTAAAAGAACTCCTCTACTGGAGGAACCGTGAACTTGAAACTAGACCTACTTAATCCTTTACTCAGAAGATGTCACTACAGAAATCTGATGAAATTTTGTTATTTTGAAGTTTCCTGAACTGACTGTATTTCTACTTGTTTTGTTTGCCCTTCATAAAGAAGTGTGGACTTTCTTCAATAGATGCCACTGCTAAAAACTATGATCATTCACCCTGGTGCGAAGTGAAAGAACTTTTGCTTTAAAGGAGTTTTGTATTCATAAGTTTTTTTAAATAAATGATGTTCATTTATTTTTGGGTTGGCAATATTTATCTTTCCTTTCCGCCAGTTTTGAATCTAGCCAATCCGTAATTTCTGTAATTAATTTTCCGCCTATCACATTCTTCTTCCTCGATTTTGAGTGAAACTTTTATATTCACCAATAAAGTGAGATGGTGTGGCTGGTTTATTCATGAAAGGTCTCGAACTTTCCCCTACGGTTTATAAACTGCGGATTTTCTCGTCACTTGGGCATTTGATCATCATCTAACTAAGTGTGTGTGTCAAGCAGGAGGCGGGCGGCGCCTCTTTCTTCTGGCGACAATTCTTCAGCTAGGTAATGGCCATCTAACATCTTACTTTTTTGCTAGCTCCGCAGTTTAACCCGAGGGAAAGTTTCGAAACTTTTAACTATGTAACCAACTTCTCTAAAATGTAAATCTCTTTTTCGGCTCATGTAAAAATTTCATAAATCTTTAACTGTAAATCGGGGATAGAGAGTGATGTACCCTCTCGAGCTCCCCTTCATCTTGGTTTGAGGTGACTACGTTTATTGCTGTTTTTCATTCTGTAGTGTGGTAAATTACTTTCTTATACGAGTCACCTTCATAGTTTGGGAATAGCCCCTGTTTCATCTGCCTAGTGCCCCTTAGGTTTTAAGAATGCATATTTAGGAGTGCAAGTGCTCGCCTCCATTTAATTTGGGTTTCGGGGCATTTACTTAACCTGTTTCTTTCCGCAACGGCCCAATATGTTGGGTACAAGGTACCCCTGTTTCAAATTTGTATATAGTGCCTTGTAAGGCCTGTGATTAGTATATTTTCATGTAATGTTGCCTTGAGTAGGCTTGGGAGAACTGAGAGCACGTTCGCTCTTTTCTAGTGTTTTTTTTTTGCGAGGGGCTTTACGTCGCACCGACACAGATAGGTCTTATGGCGATGATGGGATAGGAAAGGCCTAGGAGTTGGAAGGAAGCGGCCGTGGCCTTAATTAAGGTACAGCCCCAGCATTTGCCTGGTGTGAAAATGGGAAACCACTGAAAACCATCTTCAGGGCTGCCGACAGTGGGATTCGAACCTACTATCTCCCGGATGCAAGCTCACAGCCGCACGCCTCTACGCGCACGGCCAATTCTAGTGTTGTAATAGTGCATCTGGGAGGCTTGATATTGGGCGTTGGGAGCAAGCGCTCCATGTATTGAGGGATTTCTGCCCTTGTGTAAATTTGTGCTCTTTGTAAATTTGAGCTGGGAACTCAAAAATTGTAAAACTTGGGGCTTGTAGCCCAAGAGAGTTAAAGTACTGTAATCTTGGATTTTGCTATTTTTGTCTTTGTTATCTCACTAAGTGAGAATTTGTTAACTTGTTGCTTTTCAAAAATATAAACTTCCATTTCAGTTTTAAATTCTTTCTTGACATTATAGTTAGACCCATTCACCCCGGCATCTTCTTTCACCTCTGCGTTCCACGGGTAACCGCGGAACAATAATAATAATAATAATAATAATAATAATAATAATAATAATAATAATAATAATAATAATAATAATAATAATAATCATAATAATAATGGTGTATGGCCTCCGGACAAGCATGGTGCAGGTCTTTTCCTGGCAGACAGCCTATAGGCGACCTGCATGTCGGCGAGGATGGGGCCCTACCTAGGATGATTTCTAGCGATGAAGATGACACACACACACACACACACACACACACACTCCCTTGCCCCCGAGCCATCGGATTTAACCAATGAAAGATAAGATCCCCGACCCGACCGGGATTTGAACCCGGGACCTCTTGGACCAATGGCCATGGCGCTAACAATTTAGTCATGGACACCCCGGACCTTATGATAATGAGAAGGATGAATAAAGACCAGTTATTTCGAAATTTTCGTACTAACACAAGGTTTTTACTTACAAGTTGCTTTACGTCGCATCGACACATAGGTCTTACGGCGATGATGAGGTAGGAAAGAGCTAGGAGGGGGAAGGAAGAGGCCGTGGCCTTAAATAAGGTACAGACCCAGTATCTGCATTGTGTGAAAATGGAAAACCACTGGCGACAGTGGCGAGCCACTATCTCCCGAATGCAAGCTCTCAGCTGTGCGCCCCTAACCGCACGGCCAATTCACTCAGTACACAAAAATTAACCGAGTATACCTTGTGTTTTAGGATAAACGGCACCTTACGTAATGGCTGTGACATATGAATCCTATATTCTATATCCTACATACTGGTGTAAGAAAGGTTGTTTATATTTTTCTACCACACGCCGGACTGAGTGTTTCAGACGGTTGAGGCGCTGGCCTTCTGATCCCAACTTGGCAGGTTCGATCCTGGCTCAGCCCGGTGGTATTTGAAGGTGCTCAAATACGACAGCCTCGTGCCGGTAGATTTACTGGCACGTAAAAGAACTCCTGCGGGACAAAATTCCGGCACCTCGGTGTCTCCGAAAACCGTCAAAAGTAGTTAGTGGGATGTAAATTAAATAACATTAACATCATTTTTCCACCACATATTCGGGTTTGGAAGGTATGCATTTGCTTCGAATGCGCACAGTATGTGCTCGCTCCTCACCACTCCCATAAATGAGTTGGAATAGTTGTATTTTTGTCATGCAGTACTTTTTTCTAGTCTACACATTTGACTGTTGTGATCGGTTTTCTGCGCGAATTTCCACACCAAACTTGCTTTTGGCATTTTATGTTTTTCATTTCGGTAGATTTGAAGCTAATGAAGAAGTTAAATTAAGTCAACACGTTGGTTACAAGACGGATGATGTCCTAACGAAGTTCCTTGCACTCTTGACTGGGAATTTCATCTCACATCGAACAGGTGAACGAAATAACAGAAAGCAGCAGCGACTTAGGCGGCAATTCTTTACTCTGCAAAGAGCGAGAGAAAGTTGGTTGGGAAGAGAACCAATCTCGTAGGGGTAAACCGAATCAAACACTTCGCCGGAAGTAAATCCAAGCAATTTCTCATCGGGTGTCGGCCTCTCGGTGTAGGGGTAGCGTGCCTGCCTCTTACCCGGAGGCCCCGGGTTCGATTCCCGGCCAGGTCAGGGATTTTTACCTGACCTGAGGGCTAGTTCGAGGTCCACTCAGCCCTACGTGATTAGAACTGAGGAGCTGTATGACGGTGAAATAGCGGCCACGGTCTAGAAAGCCAAGAATAACGACCGAGAGTATTCGTCGTGCTGACCACACCACACCTCGTAATCTGCAGGCCTTCGGGCTGAGCAGCGGTCACTTGGTAGGCCAAGACCCTTCAAGGGCTGTAGTGACATAGGTTTGGTTTGGTTTGGTTTTCTCATCGGGTACGACTGGTACTAAGAGTAACGGGTAAACGGGTAGCAGGATTTTCATATTTCCGTATCCTATGTAACGGGTACCCAGAAATTACCCGAATGTCATCACCATCCCTAGAAAAAGTGAAGAAGGAAGAACTCATTAAATGTAATTATTATGATCCCAAACCAAACTTTTTCACTTCAGAAATGTTACAGCACCATCATGAGAACATCAACAGCTTTATTTTTCAGAAGTTTTTGGGTAGAGTTGGAAGAATAAAATAAAAAAATCCGGGGAGACGATCCATAATCGAAGAGACCTTATAGTTTATTATCACCAGTGTGAAGGATTAGCTCTCGTTATATTTTCCAGGGGTGGACATTTCATGAGAAATTACATTCCAGCAGTTCATAATCCTTTCCATAATGATATTAGAGCATCCAACTTAACACCTTACAATTCGAAAGCTGAATAAGTTACGTAATATTTAGATATTTTGCCAATTCATTATTTTAATAATGCTATTTGCTTTACGTCCCACTAACTACTCTTTTACGGTTTTCGGAGACGCCGAGGTGCCGGAATTTAGTCCCGCAGGAGTTCTTTAACGTGCCAGTAAATTTACCGACACGAGGCTGGCGTATTTGAGCACCTTCTAATACCACCGGACTGGGCCAGGATCAAACCTGCCACGTTGGGGTCAGAAGGCTAGCGCCTCAACCGTCTGAGCCACTCAGCCCGGCATTCATTATTTTGAACGTTTATTATTATTATTATTATTATTATTATTATTATTATTATTATTATTATTATTATTATTAGACCCTTGCTGATTCCCAGTATTCGTTATGAATAGGTGAGATAACTCGTCTTGATATGCCTGTTGTAGTCATATTGTTTTGCCTGCCCTTTTCAATAGTTTTATTAACATTTAATATCGATACCGTACGTAATAATTGATTCATTCATAATGTACACTCCTCCATAGAATCAAGCCAAATTTTCTTTTTATACATAATAATTCATTTGAAATCTTACTCTTGAGAGTACAAATAACAGTTCGTTCATGTATGTAGTTAACCCGCAACACATTCATGGCAATATTCCAAATTTTTGTTGAGGTGTATAGTTTATAACACTTCTTTCCATATAATATTCGCTATATTTCGACCATTCGGGCCTATCTGGATCTTGTAATTTTGAAACTATCTTGATTGAGATAATGCAACATACAATTGGCCGTGACTGAATACTGGTTCGGGGAAGTAGACACCCACTTTTTCAAGAGTTTGTCTCTGCGGTTTATTACTGGTCATACAGAAGGCTAGTCGACTGATACCTTCCCGCTTTTGAGTACGTCGACTCTTTTCTCTAAACAGCATGTAGGTTATCAGGGACGTTCTGCCATCTGTTGAGTATATTTGTAGCTGGGGAATTTCAGAGAATCAAACGGTACCTTGCAGAGAATAGTATTCTTCCATGATCAGAGGAAGTGCTCTTTGGCAAAGATGGCTGCATGCAATCACATTCCTAAGGATGAAAGTGTTAATCGCTTAGCAACGCCCTGAGTACAGAATGTTTTGCGGGCTAGGGTAAAGCCTTCACCTGCAATTATAGGAGTGGCAATTTAGTGACTTTATTTTAGGATTACTGAAAGTTGACTGAACTTAAAAATATGATGATTCACCGGCGGGTAATTCCGGAGAGAATTATAAAGGAATGAAGCAAAGCAATCTAGTAGAACGGCCGGACGGACAGAGCTGTTTTTAGTAAACCTATTTTAACATATAGATTATTAGTAATTGTCTCAAGTTACCTACTTTTACCATTGAAATAATATTATTTCCCCGGCTATTGGAACTGCGCCTTCTCTATGTTCATCTATGACAATGACAAAGAACTTTTAAGTCTTTCTAAAACTTTCTTCCCCGATGGTTAGATGGCACTAGCATCTATTTTCTAGCTATATCTGGTGGGCCAAGTCCCAGTCTACGGCCAGAGAAGGTTATTTTGTTATAGTTGGTAAACCTTTCATTCTGGTTATTGTTTTTTGATGTGCCGAAGTTGTCAACACTTCACTTGGTTCCTCCTCTAACGTAATCTGCCTATCACATGTCTGTAACCAAGTTCTCTAGCCAATCAAACCCGGGGGAGTGTATGGAAATTTAGCCTATCAGCGCTCTGGATTTTTATTTAATCTAGAACCTTCCCCTGCGGAGCTATTTAAGGAGAGCGCTTTAGGGCCGTCTTGTTTGATTTGTCCTGGTTATTGAGAGTGCGACTTGACGGTGGTTAGCGGGGGCCCGGTGGCAGATCGCGGCCGGCTAGAAGAAGATCCAGTGCTAACAGTTACTGGCAGAATTTACTTAAACATGTGTTTGTGCCGGGGTGTGTTTCGAAGGGAAGATTTCAGCAGTTTTACTTAAAATCTAATATTAATATTTTATTTTTTGGGCCGAAATGTAGGACATTCTGCGCAGTCTTCGGACTTAATTTATATTCCCTACTGGGAAAATATTTAATGTAAGGAAGCACGAGTGGTGAACCTCGGACATCTCCCCTTCTACTTTTGAGCTTGGTGACTAAAGTTTTTGAACCTCCAAATTTTGGAAATTTGCCTCGGCCGTTAAACGTTCCCCTTTAGTCACCCTTTGTAGCATAGGATTAGCCTCTTTGTCATTGGACCTTAAGCCCACTTAGGTTCTTGTCTATTCTCGAATGTTCGTTAAGGAATGCTGGGGTTTCACCTCCTTGCCTGTTGTTTTAATGGTCTGTTTTCTGTAACCTATTCTTTTCCTTCTTAATGCCTTGTAGTATGGGTAATTATGCCCCTGTATATTCTTTATGATCCTTCGGGTAACCGTGTCTACGTTTAGGTTCCCTTGAAAAACAGTACTTAATCTGATTGTGAAACTTTGTAATGGAAAAGCCCACCATGGGGCAAGCTTGTGTATGATCACTATGAAGTGAGGTCACCCTAGGGGTTACCAGTGTAATTAAAATTGTAAATAGCAACTGACTGCTTGATTGAGGCTAGCCTCTATGTATATTGGAGCTCAGACTCTATAATATTGTACCTGTTCGGAGCAACTATGCTCTTTCATATGTAGGTTAACGACTGGGAGTTTCTCCCAATTAATCTTGTACCTGATTAAGGACTTCAAAGTCCAATGCATTGTTGGAGCTGATGAGCTCGCTGTTAACGTGAATATAAAAGCAAAACAAAGTCATATCCATACAGGCCATGAAGGCCCTTGGAGGGGTGGAAGGTAAAGGCTTCCACTATCCGTAACCTCGGTGCTTGAAGGGGTAGAGCGGTTAGCTCTACGCCCGGCCGCCTTTGATTCCAGGAATTAACCCGGTACTCATTTTTGGTGTAGGTTGAGTGAACCTCAGGGCCATGTGCACCTCCGGAAGTGGAAATCTCGTTTCTTAAATTTTACGTCTTCCTGACGGGGATTCGAACCCACGCCCTTTTGGGCGAACCGAGCCCGCCTTTATACCGCCTCGGCAAGGCAGTCTCTTAACGGGAATATCACCAAGTAATATTTCAACTGTTTCTTGTTACATCATTAAATTACCATCTCTGAATTTTAAGAAAGGAAAGGAATAAAATTTACAATTTGTTGAAGTAAATCATTTTTTTCGAAGTGATGAATTTCTTGCATTTTCTAGATTTCCACAAAATGTGAATTTTTTAATAGTTAAAGAGCGTTGTAATTGAGTATTACATTGTTTCCACACAATAATGAAACTATTAGTAACACAATTTCCTCAGAGCTTATCGTTTTTAAACTAACTTCCTCTGGCACAACAGATCATAAGTTTATTTACGGTCATATTAAGCAGCTAATAGGCTTAAGGAAATTCTAAAAACCATCTATTAATAGTGTGTATCGTACATTTTAAACTCGACATTGGCCTATGGAGCAGATTCCGGTTTTACGTCACTATTTCGATTGTTCAATATAAAAAGTAGAGCAAACTGTGGGATTGGCTTTGTGATTGCGAGCAGAATAAATTCAGTGCAAAGGCAATAGAATTGAAAATCTCTTTGTTACAGTAATGGGAACGCAGACAGCTGTCACAGATTTCGTAGACACAAAAGCTATGTTTTGTTTGAATCTGGTCGTCTCTCACCTGCTGTTGATATCCCTTGCTATTCCATGTTGAAAAATGCAAATTTTCTTGTAGCTACATCCATTTTCATAAACCGCATCTCGAGCAGATAGATCTAACACTCGTTCTAGTTAACAATCTAGGTGGGGTAATAGCCGATTCACAAAGACAATGGCTTCTAACCGTGATGGCCATAGTTCGAATCCAAGCCAATGTATCTCCATCAGAGTACTCTAGGGCCAGAAAGGGATGCAGATGGTCTGAAAGAATGTCCACATAACGTGCACATGTCAGCGCTCCCTACAGCCGGACAATGGGGCCTAATTGCGACCATCAGAGCGCCGCCCAGATCAGAACTGAGCCACCTCCCAACTGGACACAATCTTGTTGACACGCAGGATGCATAGCTTCATGGGGCGTACGTCACATTCACACGCACCCATCTGCTCGATACAACTGGAACAATGATTCATCGGACTATACCACACACACCGCCACTGTTCCATGGTCCATTGCCGATGATCGCGGGCCCATGCACGTCGCTGAGTTATGTGTCGAGGTGTCAACAAAGGGACAGAGTTGGTCGTCAGCTGGTAAAGCCTATGCGGTGCAGTTGTCTCCTTACAGTCCTGGTAGAAATGGGTGTCTGTCTCCCAACACTCAAATGGGTGGTGATCTGACTCACAGTACGCCGTCGAGCGCCCAGTATGGCTCTGCAGAGGCGACATGATGTCCGTTCGTTAAACAACTGTGGTCTTCCTGTGCGGCGGTTTACGCGGATAGTAAAATTCTCTTTGCGATATTGAAGATCCAGCCTCGACACTGTTGACCTCGGAAAATCGAATTCGCGTATAATCTCCGCAGTGCTATGACCCACGCACCGATGATCATCCTATATTCAAAATCGGTTAACTCGTGACGTGTTGCCGTCTTCCACGACACTGGTGTCTGCGACAGACTGCTCAGCTACGCCGAAGCTAGCCGCAACGCTCAGTGATCATACATGGCACATTTTGTATAGGAACACCCCTTCCCGTCACCTTTGGCCACTCTGAGTATATATATAATCTTTCTGAAATCCCATTGTAATGCTTTTCGTGTCTGACTTTCTCCACCCTATAATCACATTTTCCAGAGCACAGTTAAAAGGTGAAGGTGACAACCCATCTCCCTGCCTGACTCCTGTTTTTATTGCAAAATTTTGTAGAATAGAATTCTCCACAGAATCTGACTTTAGATGAAGTATTTGTTAGAACATCTTGTATAATGTTTGTAGTTATTGAATTTAAGTTGAATTTTTTCAAACATTGATGAGGGATTCTATTAAATATTTTATCAGACTTAATTTTAATTAGTATTAAAATATAATTTACCTCCCACGTAGACACAAACCCTATGGATAACCAAAAAATATTTAGGTTCTTTCCTAGTCGAATACATTGCTTCGTTGCTACCTCTGTAGTGTAGTGGTTAGCGTGATTACCTGCCATCCCAGGAGGCCCGGGTTTGATTCCCGGCTCTGCCACGAAATTTGAAAAGTGGTATGAGGGCTGGAACGGGGTCCATGCAGCCTTGGGAAGTCAACT
This sequence comes from Anabrus simplex, assembly GCF_040414725.1. Taxonomy (NCBI): domain Eukaryota; kingdom Metazoa; phylum Arthropoda; class Insecta; order Orthoptera; family Tettigoniidae; genus Anabrus; species Anabrus simplex. Next base: position 292,618,526 of record NC_090270.1, on the reverse strand, counting down.
GATTAGAGGGGGGCTCGATTCCCACCTCATCCGTCTTCGAAGAACAATTTTTAGTTACGGAAACATTCATTGAAACAAACTAATTATATGCATCATATTTAGATACGTTTCAAGAAGGTAGGGATTATAAGTTTCAGTCGTTCAACGCTAACTATATTATCAAGAAACCTACCAGTATCTCAATATAGATGGATCAAATATTTTTAGCACTTCATTTCGTATTCCAGGAGGTACTGTAAAGCATCTTTCTAACATTACCATTAATATTAACTTCCATTCACAGAAAATAAATTAAACATTCTACTTCGAAGTGTTACTGATTTCTAAGGTAAAAATTTGTTGCCCAGGTTTTTATACAATGAAGAATAAAGTTTTCACTTCTATTTAATGACATTATTTTGATGCTTAGCAAGTGTGAGTAAAAATATATTTTAGGTGACGATAATATTTATTAATCAAAGTGCATTCATTTTCTCCCCGTCATGCCTGGTTCATGTGTCCATGAACGTACGATTTGTTGGCAATTTTCACTATTTTCGGTACCTCTCTTACTTGTCTCAATTTATGTTATATGTTGTTCTTACCTTAATTGTTACGGTTTGGTAACCTTTCGTTGATTTAATATAAGTTCCCTTCGACGTGCAATTATGTCACAGGTTAGATGAATACTGCTTGCCTATTTTCTTTCTCTTCTCCGCCGACTCATTTTTTCCTTGCTCGTTGATTGGTTGCAACACCTTGACATGACTGTTTGCGTCACCGGCAACTTAATTTCTAATTTGTACCGAGAATGTTTTCTTCCACACCTTTTTATTTTTTCATTGGTCTTATCTGTTATTTGCCTTTTGCCTTTGTTATATTATTAATTAATTAATTGGAAATTATTAACATTCTTTCTGGACTTCCTTTCTCTCAATATTTTGTACATTTTTGTTAAGATTTTTATGTACTGTTGTGTAATTATTTCCTTTAGTCTTATAGCACTATTTTGCGACGTATCTGGAACCTTCTACAGCGCTATTTAAGGACTGCCTCGATCAAGTTCTACAGGATGCAGTCCTCACTCTCAACAAGATTTCACCGTAATTGCTGCTCCGCGGCAGCTTGAATGCTGTCTTATCGTCCAGGCCGAAACTTCGCCGCATGCACTGAAGGCGTCATTTTGATGACATGTTTCTCGCTTCACCTTGCTCGAGGCCGTTGACCCGGGCCTTGCTTGCTTGTTCGAACCACGGCATGTCAAGTCGAGAGCTATTTTTGCATTCCTGCAGCTGGCTTTCCCGGCGTGTTTAGTTTTCTACGGAATTGTATTAAGTATTTTGCACAAAGCTATGCATCAAACTCACTAACACTGTAAATACCTAGTATTAAGCATTCCCATTTAAGAAGTCATGTACTGCACATACGTACATACAACTGTACACAACTTGTAAATATATATAACCACAACTTTTGAATCAATCTGAAACAGCAGGTTTATTATTATTATTATTATTATTATTATTATTATTATTATTGTTGTTATTGTTGTTGTTATTATTATTTACCGGGCGAGTTGGCCGTGCGGTTAGTGGCGCGCAGCTTGGAGCTCGCATCCGGGAGATAGTGGGTTTGAACCCCACTGTCGGCAGCCTGGAAGGTGGTTTTCCGTGGTTTCCTATTTTCACACCAGATAAATGCTGGCTGTACCTTAATTAAGGACACGGCCGCTTCCTTCCCATTCCTAGGCCTTTCCTGTCCGATCATCGCCATAAGACGCATCTGTGTCGATGCGACGTAAAGCAAATAGTAATTTTTTTGCTACTTGTTTAACGCCGCACTAACACATTACTGTAAATGTTTTTGGAGGATTCGAGACCACCATCTCCCTAATGCAAGCTCACAGCTATGCGGTCCTAACCGCACGGCCAAGTCGCTCGGTAGCAGGTTAATTAAATATACACCATCACACCTACAGTACTAAATTTAGCTAACAAAACCAACCGTTGGACGTTTTAAGTGCCCCCATGTCAGGCTGAAATATAAAACTAATCAAGTCGGTCATTTCGACGTTTCAAACGCTGTCACATGCGACAGCAGTCGTAAAGCGATTCCCAGTCTCTCACTCGAACGTAAAGGAGAAAGTTAACTTAGAAAGAGAAAGGACGTACGTGCCTCTCACTTTCTTCGTGTGGAGCTCCTTTGTCCGCGTACTTTTAAGTATTTATTCGTACTATTTCGTTTACCCTGATGACTAAATACTGGAGATATTCTTAACGGTGAACCTGAAGGACTTCAAGCTTTAGTTCGGTACAATGACCCGGACAAACCGGCACTGTCGATGTACTGTGACGACAAGAAGCAACGAACTGCAGTGTAAAACCTGAAGGACACCATAATCAGGAATATGTCATTTCAACGCTATGAACTTGAAAGGAGACGGCGATACTTTTCGGGACATCAAGGCTTTTCTGCTCTCAGACGTAATCAATCGGCCCGAGGATCCTGCCAACATCAGATACTACGAAGGTTACTTCAAACTGTATCTTCAAACCAACAGAATTCCAGGGAAAGGAAAGACTCTCTGTTGCAGGAAAGACATCGCCACGCAGATGCCAGGAGGCAAAGTCACGAGCAGGTGGGGTTCTGACTCGTGTTCTTCGGGAGTCATGGAGGCTACGGACGCGAGTACGGGATTTGACGGGGACGCACCCGACGGGGCGACGAGTGAACCAGGTCATCCCGCCCTGCTTCTCGAAGTGGACGCAGTCACAGAACGTCGCCTCCCAGGAACATCAACCACCTGAACACCCCCCCCCCCCAGGAAGGACCCACCACCAGCGTACAATCTAGGACGGGCGTCCAGGACAGCGGACAGCAGCACGCAGGTCCAGCCAGACACCCCTGGCGTTCCGAGGCTGTTATCCAGGCCTCGCGGCCTGCCAGCTCCATCTCCACGTCGCAGACCCCTGAATGTTCCCTGCAAGGACAGGGACCACACCAAGATGGCATCGCCCTCTGCCAACGCCAGCCAGGACAAGAAGAAGCTGGAACGACTTTGGTCCAGGCCGTTCTCTCGCGGCACGCGGGTCGTGACGTGGGTCAACAACAGAGCGTAGCCTCATCCCCTACCGAACAGAGATTGTCGCCAGGAAGAAGACTCCATCCCGTCACCAGGAAGAAACCGGCACACCAGGATAGGGCTACCCAGCCGCAACCTAAGATCTCACCCAGGAAGGTGGTCGAACGAGGGACCAATCAGGAGAGGACCCCAGCAGGAAGCGGCACTCAGATGAGACGTAAATGTTTCCCTCATTAGCTTTTGTAGTGTTTCCGTTGTATGAAGTGGAACCATCGTCAGGTTACCTGTGGGTTCCCGGTTCGATGCAACCGCTGTTCTGATGACCACCATCACACAGCTCTCTCGGTACCCAGTTAGGTGCCGGTGTTCGCCAATAGTTCAGATGGCCACCTGGCCACAGTTGCTTCGTTTGCCGGGGCATGGCACGGGCAGAGAGGAAGGAGGTCCGGCGCCATGTACCTACCCGCCTCGGTGGGTGTGGCCTCATTCTCCGGGATCGGAGACTAGGAACCATGGACCCCATGGATACTTGTACCGCAAGTATTAATATTCTAGCAACATGGATTGGTAACCGGCAAGGCTCGCGCTAGTCACAATAGTGCCTAGCCAGACTTATTATCCTTAGAGTGGTTGGACCGGCTAGGAAGTTGTTTAATAATTTGTGCATGACTTATGTTCTTAACACTACTTCTGGAACCTCCAGCCCACACCCTTGCATGTGCTCTGTGCAACTTGCGTTGATTTATCTGTAGGCATCTTTCTATTTTTCTCTATGGGGTTTTCTCCTGGCCCTAATCACCAGTCTCCACTACCACCTCCCTTAATACCATATATGCCTGGTAGCATGCCTTGCATGGGACAAGCACGGCACTTTCTTTAGTATGTCTACTTCCCAACGCCCTCTACTGCCTCTCTCGCTTCTCATCGGAGGCGATGCAGCTTAAAACATATCTCGGACCTTTTGCACCGTTTTTTGCCGGTTGTGTAGATCTCGTCGACCATTCGACATGCGTGTACGACGCAATCTAAGAGAATTTATGCAGTTGACAGAATATGAGAGGGGACGCGTTATTGGAATGCGCGAAGCTGGATGGTCGTACTGGTGATTGGCTAGCCACCTGTGCTGTTGTGTCCAGACCGTTAGGACGTGTTGAGACCAGTGGATGCGCGAGGGCATGCACACACTGCGATCGGGCTCAGGACGCCCTAGTCTGACCACCAGGAAAGACAATCGCCGGATCCTCCGAGAAACACGTGTAGATTCGTCGCCCACCATCCAGAGACAGGTAGCACCATCGTTGGCGGCCCCTGTTTCGGTCCGAACCATTTCCAGGCGCTTGGCTGAAGGAATTTGGTCTCACGGCACTCATTACATGCCCTGCCATTGACACCTGCCCACCTTGTCTCGGTTTGCAGAGGTGTCGGAACGAGAGACCTGGATTGCTACAGACTGGAACCGGGTTGCATTTAGTAATGAATCCCGGTTCTTTTGTGCTCTAACGACGGCCTGGACAGTCTGGAAACCTCGTGGTGCGCACCTCAATTCTGTATTTGCTGTGGCAAAATACGCCATCCTCACTGCTGGCGTTTTGGTCTGGCGAGCCGTCACATGCGACAGAAGGTCATCCCTAGTAGTGATACGAGGGTCAATGGCTGCGCAGCGATATGTGCAGGACATTCTTCGGCCATATGTGTTGCCACTAACGGACCTAGGACCTAGGGAAGGTTTTCATTCCCCTCCCCGAAGGGGAGGAGCAGGCCACCTAGAAGGTAACTCCTCTCTGTTCAGGAGATGTGGCGGGGTTTGGTGGTTTGATGGACTTGGGAGAGGGGGGAAGGAGGTTTGATTCAGTGAAGGAGGTGGTGGGGGTCTCGACCTCTTGGCTACGTGCTTTATTGAGGCTTCGAACGAGTACACTTGGATTTTACATGCTAGTTTAATTTACATTCTTCAGGACTTGCAAGCGGTCTATTCGAGCAGGATAATGCTCTGTCGCATACAGTAAGGGTGTCTCAGGAATGCTTCCGCAATTTTATCATACTGTCGTGGACTGCTCGATCTCCAGATTTGTCACCAACTGAACATGTATACGACCATCTGAGACGCTAACTTCAGCAGCCTAGGAGTTTACAAAATCTAGAGAACTAGTTGCAGCAAATATGGAGAGATACGCCACAAGATACCGTACGAAACCTGTATGTGTATCTGCCCACCCGTGTTACAGCCTTTATCCAAGCAAGAGGAGGTGCAACAGGGTAGTAGGGGTTCAATGCGGGTGATTAGTGCTCCGCATTTGCTTCATAGACTTCCCACAATTTCTTCTTGGTTCATGACCTTTTTTAGTCAGTCAATGTATATGATATCTAAATTGAATTAGTTGTATTCAGTGTAATGTGGTTACTATCATAGCTTCTGATCCGCTTATAAGTTTAGACCATCTCCGCGCAGACCATGAATGCCAATTTAGAAGTAAAAGATAAACAAGCACCTAGTAGGATATGGAACTAATCTGATTCTGTTGTAGGTTGAGTGATTCCCAGGGACCATCGTCACTGTAGAAACGGACAGTCTTGATGATACAGTTCTCTGTTATCAGATTTTCATTCTTCTCGGCAAAACAAGTAGGTACTGTACTGTCAATATAAATAGTTAATCGACGGAGGTTTGCAGACTTTATGCTGAAAGGAATAGCGGTCTGTAATGAAGATGTGTAACTAATTTTTTAAGGACTTTTACCAAAGTTGTTTGATCTGGATTTTGCAAAGTTTTACGGCCGGTTGCTCTTCCCGACGCCATCCCTAAGTAGAGGGATATGTTCAATATTGCGTGTTTCTGCGGTGGTTTCTGGTTTAGTATGTTGTATGCGAATGAAGATAACGGTATTATTATTGGTTTTGCTTCCCAGTAATTACATTTTAATGTTTTTTCGGAGACTCTGAGGTGCCGGAATTTTGTCCCGCATGGGGCTGATGTATTTGAGCACATTCAAATACCACCGGACTGATCCAGGGGTGAACCTGCCATGATGGGCTCAGAAGGCCAGCGCTCTATCGCCTGAGCTACTCAGTTCTATTTCTTTCTTAACAATACTTACAAAGTTTAACACTAAAATTTTTATGACATCGTAACTTGAATTTCAGCTCCCAGTACTCTTACCACCGCTCTATAGTCCACCCTGAGTCTCTGAATGCACCGTCCGGCTCCATGGCTAAATGGTTAGAGTACTGGCCTTTAGTCACAGGGGTCCCGGGTTCGATTCCCGGCAGGGTCGGGAATTTTAACCATCATTGGTTAATATCGCTGGCACAGGGGCTGAGTGTATGTGTCGTCTTCACCATCATTTCATCCTCATTACGACGCGCAGGTTTCCTACGGGCGTCACATCAAAAGACCTGCACCTGGCGAACTGAACATGTCCTCGGACACTCCCGGCACTAAAAGCCATACGCCATTTCATTTCCCTGAATGCACCTTCCTAATACCATTCTAAACAACCCTCCTAATTTATACGTAGTACTGCGGTTCAAGTGAAGGCCACCTAAGCATGTTCAATGGTGGTAGCTTGTAAATGAAGGAGTTTGGTTTCTTTATAAATGGAAATATATACAGTATATAGCGTCAGAAAGCCGCCCACTTGGTGTAGCGGTAGTGTGCCTGCCTCTTATCCGCAGGCCCCGGGTATGATTCCCGGCCAGGTCAGGGATTTTTACCTGGATCTGAAGGATGGTTCGAGGTCCACTCCGCCTGCATGATTAGAATTGAGGAACAATATGACGGTGAGATAGCGGTCCAGGTCTAGAAAGTCAAGAATAACGGCCGAGAGGATTCGTCGTGCTGACCACACGACACCTCGTAATATGCAGGCCTTCGGGCTGAGGAGCGGTCGCTTGATAGGCCAAGGCCCTTCAGGGGTTGTAGTGCCATGGGGTTAGTTATATAGTGTCAGAAAAATGTTTAAGGCCACCTCATCAAATAATTTTTTTTCTGCCAGTCTTATAATTCTTTCTATTTCACTTTTCCATTAATTAGACAATAATCTACAATAATTTTGGTTCAAGGAGACATACTGTAGCTGAAATTGCTCCAAAGTTATAATTTGTTTAAAGTTGAAGAAATAACGTAAAATTCCACATTTATTGTTAAAATAAACTTAAAAGTTCAAAAATGGGGCAAAATAAAACCATGATTTTTGTTTTTCCAAGAGGTATTAAAGTAATGAACAATACAAAAATCTCAACTTATTTTTGGATTGAGGAGGAGTTAATGTTTTTGAAATTAAGAATTAAAAGGGGCTATGTTGTAATTTGCTTTTTAGTGCATTCAAAATGATTATGACTTCAGAAGGAACACATTTTGCCAACCTGTATGGAAGCAAATTAACACTGATTTTAAGGAGGTCGGGGGGGGGGGGGAAGGGGGGTGTTAATTTTTTCTGACACTTATCTTAAACGGAGTGAATAAAAATCGGGTAGAAAAATACTGTAAAACTGTTCCAATACTTTTGGTTCAAACTGGAAAGCTTCCGTATTTAGTTTATCTTGCGCCGTAATGAAATATTGACGAAAGATAAACAGTTGCATTGATCAACAGCAGAATTGCTCTATGCCATCATAATCCTCCCAGCACATCTCTCTTTACCTGCCGCAAACAGATCCATCTCATAGTCTTATTCCCCAGGGATATTTCGCTGTTAATGAGCACGACACCTTTTGCGGCAGTGTTATGTACAGGATAATTATATCCACCTCAGCATTGTTTAATGAATGTACAGTCGATCGGATGTACTCAACGGGAAATCGGCAGCAACAACAAAAGTTCTGTCGGGTCGAGTGGTTCAGATATTCGAGCGCTGGATTTTTGAGACGAAGGTGACGTGTTCGATTCTAGCTCAGTATGACGGTATTTGAAGTTGCTTAAATTTGCATCGTGTCGGTAGCAGCACGTGAAAAAAATCCACTACAGGACAAAATTTGCGATTCTTCGGCATCTCGGAAGACCATACCAGTTATTATTATTATTATTATTATTATTATTATTATTATTAGGGTCATGATTTTTATCAGGATTTTTATGACCTATAATGTTTAAAACTGATCTATAAAATGACGACAAAAATCCACTAATATGATCCGAAAACATAAAGAAAAATGACACAGATTTTAAATGAAATTTTATAATCAGTTTAATAGTCGAGTTGGTGTGGCCTATATTTATGTTCTAGACGTTATAATAAGCTTTTGGGCTTTTGCTATATCAAGAATACAAGGTGAAATTCTTTACGCAGAGGACTTTGCTACACGTCTTCAGATGAAAATCTCGACTGCTCCCGAGGAAGACTGCTCCAATTAGAGGTGTCTCTCCTGGAATATGGACATTTCGAAGAATGAAGAGGTGAACACAGTTTCTTTAGTTTCCAGATTGACAAAGCGTTCTGAAGATTTTCAAGTCTCCGTATTCATCCTCACTTAAAGTCACGATAATAAAATAAAATAGTCAAATAAATTCCATAAAATGACGACCAAATAATGACGTATAATTTTAGAAAATTACGTAAAAATACAAAATAGCAAAAAGTGACAAAAGTGACCTAATAAATTAACAGTTCTACAATGTTTGAACTATGTGAGGATTTCTGTACAAGTTCTGTACGGTCTGTTGTGAACCAATTAAAAGATGACATGTCATCAAAATCCTAGCCCTGATTATTATTATTATTATGTCCGGCTCCATGACTAAGTGGTTAGCGTGCTGGCCTTTGGTCACAGGGATCCCGGGTTCGATTCCCGGCAGGGTCGGGAATTTTAACCATAATTGATTAATTCCCTTGGCACGGGGACTGGCTGTATATATCGTCTTCATCGTCATTTCATCCTCACGACGACGCGCAGGTCGCCTACGGGGGTCAAATCAAAAGACCTGCCCCAGGCATCTCCGGTGACAACACGCAATTTCATTTTATTATTATTATTATTATTATTATTATTATTATTATTATTATTATTATTACCCGCTTCGTTGACTGAATGGTCAGCGTAGCCTTCGGGTCAGAGGATCTCAGATTCGATTCCCGGTCAGGTTGGAGACTTTACCCACATCTGGTTAATTCTTTTGGTTCACTGGCTGAACGTTTTTGTTCGTCTTAATACTTACGTCTTCATTAACATACAAGACACCTTACTAATAACCACCACTGAAACATGCAACATTGAATACATCCCTCCACGTAGGGCTAATAAACGGTGTTGAATGTAAGGATAGATCTTCTTAATTAAAGCCACACCGGGCGAGTTGGCCGTGCGGTTAGGAGCGCGCAGCTGTGAGCTTGCATCCGGGAGATAGTGGGTTCGAACCCCACTGTCGGCAGCCCTGAAGATGGTTTTCTGTGGTTTCCCCATTTTCACACCAGGCAAATGCTGGGGCTGTACATTAATTAAGGCCACGGACGCTTTCTTCCCATTCCTAGGCCTTTCCTGTCCCGACGTCGCAATAAGACCTACCTGTGTCGGTGCGACGTTAAGCAACTAGCAAAAAAAAAAAAAAAAAATCCACGGTCGCTTCTTTCCCTTTCCAAACCTATCGGCATGATAAGACCGACCTGTGTCCGTGTGAAATAAAGCAGATTGTAAACATAAAATTAAAAGTAGGAAAGATCACAAAATGAAGATAAAGTTGGAATTCAAGCAGAAAAATTTCGGCAAATATTCGTTTATTCGAAGAGGGGTTAGGGATTGGAATAATTTACCAAGGGAGATGCTCAATAATATTCCAAAATTTTTGCAATTATTTAAGAAAAGGCTAGGCAAACAACAGATACGGAGTCCGCCACCTGGGCGACTGCACTAAATGCAGATCAGTGGTGATTGTTTGTTAGCGTCGGGAAGGGTACCCGGCTATAAAACAAGGTCAAGTGCACACGTGAGACGCAATTCGCACCCACGATCACATAATGGTGTGCGAAAAGCAGCAAAAGAAAGAGATGATAATTACTTCTTCTTGTTGTATATAATAATGAGGGCTTACTTCAATGTTTTTGTCTCTATTTCTGAAGATCATGACCTTTCTTAAAATATAATACTGCGGTATTTCTCATCTGAATGCATAGAATACACTACAAATCCAGAGAGATAATCTATGAATATTCAGATTAGTTTCAATTTTTATAACAATATGTGGAGGTGTGACAGATGAGAGATGTATTGGCAGGGAGAGGGATGGTATGAAACAATTCTACTTTCAATTTATAGAATTGTTTATCTATCAACAGTGTCTCGTTGTGTCGCAATAAACTCAACCAGATAAAAATAAAGTTTCGAATTTTAAAACTAAAAATACTTATCTCCGTTACAAGTCATAAAGTCTTTTGAACGAGTGAAGTATAAAATATTCCACTATTCATAACCTCGGCACTTAGCCGATTGGGACAGCCAAACTCCAAACAATACCTTGCTGTGATATAAACCAATTTTCCAACTATGTATTCCGTTTTACTCGGGATTAGAAGCTCAAACGAACTTGCATTATTTTTCCATCTTTCATTGATGATTATTGTTCCAAGGGGCAGAATAATGGGAATTTCAACCCCGCGAATTGTTTCCGTAAATGAAAGTATTTCCTGTAATATCCAAACAGGATATACGAAAGAAAGCAATTAAATACAGTTTGCAGTGCGAATTCTTCATGTTCGTTATATTTACATCGGCTTTGCTGTAGGATATTGATATATGAGCAGACTTCAAAAACCTCTTTCTTGCTTGGAATAAGACAACTGTTCTATCAATGACCAATTAAGGAATTCATGGGGACACGTGTGGAATAGGAGTGATACCTTACTCATTATTTTATTGCTGTGAACATAAATAGGGATTATTATTGTTATTTGATATCAATCAATCAATCAATCAATCAATCAATCAATCAATCAATCAATCAATCAATCAATCAATCAATCAATCAATCAATCAATCAATCAATCAATCAATCAATCAATCAATCAATCAATCAATCAATCAATCAATCAATCAATCAATCAATCAATCAATCAATCAATCAATCAATCAATCAATCAATCAATCAATCAATCAATCAATCAATCAATCAATCAATCAATCAATCAATCAATCAATCAATCAATCAATCAATCAATCAATCAATCAATCAATCAATCAATCAATCAATCAATCAATCAATCAATCAATCAATCAATCAATCAATCAATCAATCAATCAATCAATCAATCAATCAATCAATCAACATTGATCTGCATTTAGGGCAGTCACCCAGGTGGCAGATTCCCTATCTGTTGTTTTCCTAGCCTTTTCTTAAATGATTGCAAAGAATTTGGAAATTTATTGAACATCTCCCTTGGTAAATTTTTCCAATCCCTAACTTCCCGTCCTATAAAGAAATATTTGCCCCAATTTGTCCTCTTGAATTCCAACTTTATCTTCATACTGCGATCTCTCCTACTTTTTAAAACACCATTCAAAGTTATTCGTCTACTATTCTTATTCCACGCTATCTCTCCACTGACAGCTCGGAACATACCACTTAGTCGAGCAGCTCGTCTCCTTTCCCCCAAGTCTTCCCAGCCTTTACGCTTCAATAAGATAAGAAACGTCACCCCAATCAATACACAAGTAATCAACATAAGATTTAGTTTTACCTGTTTTAAAAATTGAGGCCTTCAAACGTACATGTGTTGTACTTTTCAGACAAAAGATTTCAGATTTTGAACCTCTGTTAGGCACTGCTTGCTGTAGCATTGATTACCAATATTCAAACTTTTACCGTACTGCATTGAAATTTCCGGTATATACAGAAATCTCGTGTGTCATAATAATTATGTATTTCATTGATTAATAAATAAACTCCAGTGTCATAAAGCAGCAGAAATAGATCAAATTAGACCTGAAATGGTCCAATATAGCGGGAAGGCAGGGATAAAATGGCTTCATAGAGTAGTGAGATTAGCATGGTTTGGTAGTAAAGTACCATCAGATTGGTCAAAAGCAGTAATTGCACTTAGCCCAATCTATAAGCAAGGAAACAGGAAGGATTGCAACAACTATCGAGGTATCTCAATGATTAGTATACCAGGCAAAGTATTCACAGGCATCTTGGAAGGGCGGGTGCGATCAGTGGTTGAGACGAAGTTGGATGAAAACCAGTGTGGTTTCAGACTACAGAGCGGCTGTCTTGATCAGATTTTCAGTATGTGCCAGGGAATTGAAAATTGTTACGAGAGGAATAGGAAGTTGTGTTTATGTTTTGTAGATCTAGAGAAAGCATATGACAGGGTACGAGGGAAAAGATGTTCGCTATACTGGGGGACTATGGAATTAAATGTAGATTATTAAAATCAATCAAAGGCATTTATGTTGGCAATTGGGTTGCGGTGAGAATTGATGGTAGAATGAGCTCTTGGTTCAGGGTACTTACAGGGCTCAGACAAGGCTGTAATCTTTCACGTTTGTTGTTCGTAGTTTACACGAATCATCAGCTGAAAGGTACAAAGTGACAGGAAGGGATTCAGTGTGGTGGAAATGTAGTAATAATTAGTCTAGCCTATGTTAACGACTAGGTCTTAATGGCAAATTGTGCCGAAAGCCTGCAGTCTAAGATCTTGGAACTTGAAAATAGGTGCAATGAGTATGGTATGAAAATTAGCCTTTCGAAGACGAAATTGATGTCAGTAGGTAAGTAATTCAACAGAACTGAATGTCAGATTGGTGATAGAAAGCTGGAACACGTGATCATTTTAAGTATTTAGGTTGTGTGTTCTCCCAGGTTGGTAATATAAGTGAGATTGAATCTAGATGTAGTAAAACCAATGCAGTGAGCTCGCAGTTGCGATCAACAGTGTAAGAAGGAAGTCAGCTCCCGGACGAAACTATCTTTACATCGGTTTGTTTTCAGACCAACTTTGCTTTACGGGAGCGAAAGTTGGTTGGACTCAGGATATCTTATTCATAAGTTAGAAGTAACAGACATGAAAATAGCGAGAATGATTGCTGGTACAAACAGGTGGGAACAATGGCAGGAGGGTTCTCGGAACGAGGAGATAAAGGCTAAGTTAAGAGTAATCTCGATGGATGAAGCTGTGTGCATAATCCAACTTCGGTGTTGGGGTCATGTGAGACGAATGGAGGAGGATAGGTTAGTTAGGAGAATAATGGACTCTGTTACGGAGGGTGAGAGAGGTAGGCATAGAATCTCAAGGATAATTTAATAAAACCACCTATTCAATACTTTCCATGTTTAATGTGGTCTGAATCCAGACTTATCAGGTCAGGTACATGTTTCACCCATTATTTGGGCATCTTCAGCCTGTATACAACCTTTAGGTCGAGGTTTGGGACCTTTTTAACCATATATAGTATAATATACGAACGTTAATAATCTCATAAGACTCAAATGCCAGGATGATAATTTAAAAAGTGTGAACTAAACATAATTGTGTGTAACATAAATTAATGGTGTTTAGACACAATTAAACTTGTCGGTCCTATCCTAACTTAAAAGGATGTCCAAAACTAAAATGGATCTTCTTCCTCTATCATAAGACTTGGGTAAAGAGGATATTACATACCGGGGTTCATTTGATCCACCTATATCATTTCATGTTCTTGACGTACCGTAACTAACGTCAGAATGTGTTGTCAACCACAAGTGGAGATTTAGAACTGATTGTTAATTGTAGGCTGATCAGGATTGTTGTGAATGAAAATGTAAATGTAAATTAACGGTGTTTTTACACAGTTAAAACTTGTCAGTCCTATTCTGTTTAACTTGTAACAAGTAGATAGAGACCAAGACGACGATGGTTAGACTATGTTTCTAATGATTTAAAGATAAGAGGTATAGAACTAAGTGAAGCCACAGCACTAGCTGCAAATAGAGGATTGTGGTGACGGTTAGTAAATTTACAGAGGCTTGCAGACTGAACGCTTGCTTGTTCTTTGTTTTAAGGGGCCTAACATTGAAGGTCATCGGCCCAGACTGAACGCTGAAAGGCATAACGGTCTATATTGATAATGTATGTACAGACATTGAAGTATTCATACCTCTACCCATCCAATACAAAATGCTTTATTGCTGGACCAATACGGAGTACAGGTCAAGATTACAAACCCAAACGTATACCTTGTACAGCAGTGGTCGTTACAGAGCACAAAATTAACTGGAAGTAAATAACAGTACATAACAAAGCAACAAATGCGTACTCCATGACACTACTTGTCTGGACATAGGTATTCATACCTTACGTGTAAAAAATGGCGTTTGAACGAGTAAACAGAAACCTGTGTTGTTCCGTGGCATTAGTTGTGTAGTAGATGCAGGCAGAGACGGGCTTATCAGCTGGTCAGAGACGGTACTAGTCCAATGGCGAGGAAAGTAATCTTTCAGGTTAAGTTATTCCAATCCCTGAGAGGAGGTAGGAAATATGAAGTCAGGTATGGTTGTGACGGGCGAGTTGGCCGTGCGGTTAGAGGCGCCCGGCTGTGAACTTGCATCTGGGATGTAGTGGGTTCGAATCCCACTGTCGGCAGCCCTGAAGATGGTTTTCCGTGGTTTCCTATTTTTTGCTAGTTGCTTTACGTCGCACCGACACACACATAGGTCTTATGGCGACGATGGGATAGAAAAGGGCTAGGAGTGGGAAGGAAGCGGCCGTGGCCTTAATTAAGGTACAGCCCCAGCATTTGCCTGGTGTGAAAATGGAAAACCAATCAAAAATCAAACGTTAGATACCAATTTCAATTAGATTATAATAAGTTGCATTAACAAAATAAGATAATTATTGAAAAATAAGTCCGCCTCTGTGGTGTAGTGGTTAGCGTGATTAGCTGCCACCCCCGGAGGCCCGGGTTCGATTCAAGGCTCTGCCACGAAATTTGACAAGTGGTATGAGGGTTGGAACGGGGTCCACTCAGCCTCGGGAGGTCAACTGAGTGGAGGTGGGTTCGATTCCCACCTCAGCCATCCTGGAAGTGGTTTTCCGTGGTTTCCCACTTCTCCTCCAGGCGAATGCCGGGATGGTACCTAACTTAAGGCCACGGCCGCTTCCTTCCCTCTTCCTTGCCTATCCCTTCCAATCTTCCCATCCCCACCAAGGCCCCTGTTCAGCATAGCAGGTGAGGCCGCCTGGGCGAGGTACTGGTCATACTCCCCAGTTGTATCCCCGGACCAAGAGTCTGAAGCTCCAGGACACTGCCCTTGAGGCGGTAGAGGTGGGATCCCTCGCTAAGTCCGAGGGAAAAACCGAACCTGGAGGGTAAACAGATGATGATGATGATGATGATTGAAAAATAATCGTAAACGAAACTAACTTACGCCCTCTTACCAGTACATACAGTACGATGAATTAGGTATGACAAAACATGTAGAAAGAACAAGATTAGAAATTTTCTTCCTATGTAGTTCATATTTGACTTAGCTGACTTTAAAATTGCACTGGCTAACAGTATCATGGCATGGAACTGTCTACAAGACATGTTCATGTTTCCAGTAACTGGTAGTTCGCTTTTAATCAGATCTACTGAACACCTGTTTAACTGTCTGCCCACTTGTTAGACAATAAGGAGAAAATGCGTTCAACAAATGCATTAGGCCCAGGTACACTCATTACAAAAGACACAAGTTTTCCTAATTCTATTATTTTCTGTTGTCCTTTACGACTAGTAAACACTGAAATTTCATCAGAATCTGACATCTTAACACTGATGTCTTCGATGAACTTGGTAACTTCACAATTTACATAGATTTAGTCTCAAACAGCATGAACAACCACGTTGGAAATTGGAATGGAAGACCTACATAAGTACGCAGTGGCAGACGAGGTAAATAACCCAGCATGCTCAGCTTTGCCAGAAATGGCGAGGCATCACGAGATTTCCGTTTTCTGAGGCTCCAAAGAGGAAAAAATAATGGAGCTACTTTGAACTTCAGTGACTCTCAAATCAAATACGGATTTTAAAACATTTAGAAACACAAACGGACAAACGCTAATTTTTACGGGACAACAGTTCACGATACGGGACAGGTGGCAACCCTAGCATTCAGTGCATCGAACGGGGGAAACTGGGTCCCATGAAACTGCCATGAATGAAATAATCAGTTCTGTAGAGTATGATGAGGTGACACTTCTTTGATAATTTTTTTTTTGCTAGGGGCTTTACGTCGCACCGACACAGATAGGTCTTATGGCGACGATGGGATAGGAAAGGCCTAGGAGTTGGAAGGAAGCGGCCGTGGCCTTAATTAAGGTACAGCCCCAGAATTTTCCTGGTGTGAAAATGGGAAACCACGGAAAACCATCTTCAGGGCTGCCGATAGTGGGATTCGAACCTACTATCTCCCGGATGCAAGCTCACAGCCGCGCGCCTCTACGCGCACGGCCAACTCGCCCGGTTTTGATAAAATTAATAGCCTTCTGTATGTTTCTCAGGTATGGCTATCCATGAACACTTCATATCACAGCCTGCAAGTCACACATTTTGTATCGCTAATTCCAGATGAAACCCAGCCACAAGACATATTTATTTCAAAACAATAGATACAACTGTGTATCCCTTACTATCTTCGTAAATATCACCTTATGAACCTTGACGCTGTGGGATTTATTGGACAGAGCCTGTGGTACGATTACGGCTTTCTTTGTCGACTTGCGCAGCAGACTCAGAATCGACAAAATTGTCATCCGCACCATTCCCCTCACATATTTGTTCGTGATTGCTATTCGGGATCCTTGTGGATACCTGCACTTTTGGGGAAGGTTTGTATACAAAAATGAACAAACAAACAAACAAACAAACAAACAAACAAACAAACAAACAAACAAACAAACAAACAAACAAACAAACAAACAAACAAACAAACAAACAAACAAACAAACAAACAAACAAACAAACAAACAAACAAACAAACAAACAAACAAACAAACAAACAAATTAACTAACTAACCACCTAATAATAATAATAATAATAAAAAATCCCTGAAGGTCTTTTCCTATTGGCATCCCATAGAAAATTATTCAAGATCGACTTGGAGTTCAAAGAAGTAGTCAAGAACCATTATTTTGCTGAGAAAATAAATACCAGGACCAATAAATCATGGGTTGAAGGTAAACAGCTGCGTGCCGGAATTTCGCCCTGCGTAGCAGAGAGAACGAGACATCTAGCTGCCTGCCGGAATTTCGCCTGGTGTAGCAGAGATCGTCTGGAACTTCGCACGAGATCAAGCCGTCATGTTCGTGACTTGCCAGTTGGTCACCAAAGGACTTCACATCACTGAAGGCATCATGCAGACCGAATAAACACATGGGTGTGCCCTCCTGTAAAGCTGTGTTCGTGGTTTCCGGAAGGATGAGTATATTTCCAACTATTTGTAGCTTTGAAAGTCATCTCCTACTGTAAATATAGAGTAAATTTGCATGTAGATGTAACGTAGATCGCCAATATGCTGTTTCAAAGGGATAATAATAATAATTTCATTTTAGTTTCTGTTATGGAATACCTTCATCATGGTTTGGAACAATTTTACTTCCGTTTTTATAAGGGTTTTGTAATGCATGACGTAATTCTAAGGGCCTCAGATTAATTAGGTGTGAAGCGCTGTCGAGTAAAGAGGGCTTAAATATTCTGTAAAAATGACTCCATTTATCATCTTCTCTATAGTAAATATGAGTCATCAAAGATCTCTCAGTAATTGACTTTTTTGGCACTTCACACCTGATAGGGAGTCCTCCTAAGTAGTAATTAAGGCTGTGGGGTATATATCGTTGAATTATTTAGCTCGTGTGTGCGTGATGTAATTTGGACCCGTGTGGCAGGGGTTCATCATTAAATAGCATTGTATTCGGGGTACCGAGAGGAGGGACGGGGTGGCTAGGCAGGTTGTAACCCTAATATATATTGTGAAGTAAAAATGTAAAGGCCCCCCTGGAATCTGTTATTAATATGCACGAAGTGGATACCGTGCTACGAAGATGACGATTACGGCCGGATTTAGAGCCAATATTTCATGTGCTGCCATTGTGGCCAGGAAAGAAAGAAGTGAGATTATTTGCCGTGATGCAAGAGTATGAGAGGACCCAGTGGTCCACTATTTGGAAGTGGGTCGTAGGCGACTCACAACTGGGTGATTTACGAGCCCGTCAAAAGAGACAAAGTAAAGTGTTTGCTCCATTGAAAGGGAACAGAATACAAGTAGCTGGTTCATTCCTCTTGGCACAGCGATTGCGTGCCTCAATTTAAATATTACCAACGTCGCAGCATAGATTTCAATGTGCATTAAAGGAAGGATCCCTCCAATTTCTTTCCTTAATTATTTACAGCGTGCATGGAATTCCAGGATAAATATACCCTGTCTCAGAAGATCCTGAGTTAACTCCAGGAGACAGTGAAAGCTTATACTCACTGTCACCAGCAGCAGATGACTTGTGCCATCTGTGACTCATCGTGTGTGTTTGAAATGTATTTGTTCTTGCCCATCTCTTACAGGAAGTTCTATGATACACTCTTTATTATGTTTGGGTATTTGAGTCGCTTTATGATTGTCCACAGGAAGCATTGTTGTGTAAATAATGTCATGTTATGTGTATTGATAAAATCCTAATGAAACGAGCGTGTGTATTATATTGCATATTCAGCAATGATTAATTTAGGGAAGTGTTGTGATACGACTTTCAAAGGTTCAAAAATGTATTCATAGAAACATACATTCACTTCAGTTCATAGGATATCGTAACTTGATATAATTTGAATATATTAATTCTCAACAGGTAAACAGAATTATAGCAGGGTATGCCCATGCTAATTAAATGTGTGCGCAAAGTGATAAATGTAAATAATTCGAGAGGAAACTCCTCTATAAATCTGAAGTAGTGTAAATAGTTCGAGAGGGAACGCCTATTAAGTTTGAAATAATTGAACGTAGAATGAGGTGTAGAGAGAGACTACTGAACATTTAGACGTCAAGATCACCTTATATATCATATGTAAAGTGTTTGTATGGCATATCCATGTGAATAAGATGTGTTTCACTAGTATAGTAAACTTGTTATACAAGATATTGTTTCTCTTCTCATTAGTAATGAACAAGTGTTCCTTTCATAATTAATATTCCCCTACTATAGAGATTATCGGAAGATTATCGCCCCATCGGACGGTCCAGTCAGACTCGAAAATGCTATACCGACTCAGCTAGCGAATCATTCTAGTAGGGGAGGGTGAGACTTCGATAACCGGGCTGAGTTCGAAGCTCATCGGAGGTGCTCCATTCTAATATCATATTTATGCACCACGATAACTTGTTTATGTACTGAAGCCTTGGACAGGTACAATATGGATGAAACACAAATGAACGCCCTGATGAATATAATAGACTCTTACTCATCTGATGTGGGAATGACGTTGGTAGTAAAGAAATGTAAGCTGCTAACAATTGAACGTGGTCGGTACATAAACTCCCAACCAGATGTGATCCATACCGGATCTTTAATTGAGGGAATGACACAAAGAGAGACATACAAGTACCTTGGCTTTGCTCAGAATTCAACTCTGGAGCACAAGAAAATCAAACAGGAACTCATTGATAAGTATACATCGAGGTTGCATAAGATTTTGCGTAGCTACCTAAATGCCAAGAACAAAATTTAAGCAATAAACACGTACGCTATTCGAACTCTTGTTTATTCATTCGGAATTCTGAAATGGTCTGCTACAGAAATAGACAGCATATAAAGAAAAACGAGAAATTTGCTCACCAGCTATAGATTACATAATCCAAATTCATGCATGGAAAGGGTCACTCTCCCACGAAAATCGGGAGGCCGAGGAGTACTGGAACTCAAATCATGCTCCTGAATCAGATAAAGAATCTACGGAGATACTTCCATAAAAAGCCAGAAAACAGCCTTCTCCATAAAGCTGTACTACTTGCTGACAAGTACACTGTTCTGTATCCATATAACGCCTCTGACCCACATACAAATCACCAAGTATCCCTGCAGGAGGAAGAAAAGATATGGCGAGAGAAAACCCTCCACGGAAAATACTACAGCAATGTAAACCAACAGAGCATAGACAAGAATGCGTCGTGTATGTGGTTACAAAGTGGGTGCTTATTTGGGGAGATAGAGGGATTTGCAGTTGCTATACAAGACCAAGTAATAGCTACAAACAATTACAAAAAGTACATCATCAAAGACACCAGCGTACTCTCCGACAAATGCAGACGATGCTCCATTCATCTCGAGACCATCGACCATATCACTGCAGGCTAGCCTAGAACTTGCCCTCGTAGAATACACGAGACGACACAATCATGTCTCGGAAATCATACACCAGGCACTTGCTCAGGAAAAACCAATTAATTCAGGAGCGTATCCCTTATTACAAGTACCATATAACACCACTCCTAGAGAGCGAGTCGATTAAGCTTTACTGGGACACTGCTGTAGTGACAGTCAAAACAGTCAACCATAACAGACCAGACATCATACTGGTAAACAAGAAAACTGGGACAACTTTCATTATGACATCGCTATCCCGAATGATACCAACATTGGCAGGAAGTTCCGTGAAAAATCTCCAAGTACAAAGAACTTGCAGAAGATATCAAAAGGATCTGGAAGATGAAACTGGTACGGATAGTCCCTGTGATTCTGTCAGTCAACGGCCTCATTCCACACACACTTCACAAGAGTCTGCGAGAACTGGGTCTTCCACCGAGCATCTACAAAATTATGCAACATTCTGTCCTCCTGCCAACATGCAACATTGTGCGATCGATCCTCTCGCAAGAATGAAGATCCCGTGATCTACAGTTTAGTATGTACCTGTACATCAATATTTGTATTATAATGTGTAAATACTTTAATTATTGTAAGGCACTTGGTGTATCCCGTGCCCCGTTACTACCCATGTTTCATGTGGAGAAGTGTATGAATAATAATAGTAATAATAATAATAATAATAATACTATTTTTTATTTGTAACATAAATGTATTCATACTACGGATAAAATAGCAGGAATTTTAAAAAATAAATAAATTTCATAACAACTTCATGAATAGCTCAGCCACTGTTGATATTATTCCGGCTGTACTTGCATATGTAATTTTGTATGCGGAGGAAATGAGTATGTGTTTCTATTTTTGAAAATAATTCAGCCAGTATAATATGTAATTTACCGCTTTGCACCGAGCTATTAGAAATGTGCATGCAGCTGTTTAAAGTAACGTGTATTACCTCTGTTCTACAATTAACCCGCAGTCATCTTAGCATGAAATGAGGACGAGCTCTATATTTGTGTAGAACGCTACATTTCATACAGAACTTCGAACACCCTGGCGGTGTATAAATATGCATGAAGCAGCATTCATGTAGAGTTACTACCATGTTCATTGTAGTTTCAAAGTGGGGAAGTAGATAGATGTTAAAACAAGACAGTGATATAAAGGAGACGAGAAAGAAGAAGGGAGGGAGAATGAATGGGCTTTACAGCTGAATGTTTCATGTATTTGCTACAGCACAGAGCTTTACGAACGTCTTTTCTAGACAATACATAGTTCATCTAAAAGATGTTCAACAAGTCAGACACTTTTTAGAAAAGTGTATTTATTTACATAGAATTAAGAAAACGGTTTTCATGAGATTCCTCATTGGCAACGTTAGATTGTAATGGTGGTGGTGGTTATTGTTTTAATCTTCCGTACATCAAGCGAGGTACAAGTGTACCCCAGTTGTAATTTTTCAATTATTATATGCATAAATATATTTGTAGAATTTTCATACACGGTTACACTGTTAAACATTACTGAATATCATGACAGGCCTATGGCCAAACGTAGAAAACGAAGCGGGATTGAAAAAATATCCATCTGAAAATCATGTGGAGTATATTTCGTCGCTGTTCGGGCAAAAGGTTATATCTCACATTGCTCTTCCCATCCATTATTTTCCTTAAGACTGGTCACGCTTCTCAGCCACATATGGATATTTAATCCGTCAGAACAATATTCGTTGTGTTCATTTTCCTTTGCCTACGTATAAAGGAGAATTGACCTTACCGTACCGCACTCTAGGAATGTATGTTTGCACGACTTATTTACGCACTCCTACAGTATAATGTACTTAAAGTTCATTTCCTTTACACATTGGCATAGGAAAATGAACACAACGAAATTTGTTCTGATGGACGGAATATCCATATGTGGCTGGGAGGCGTGACCAGTCTTGAGGCAAATAATGGAAGGACGAGCATTCTGAGATATGATGTACCCGAAAAGCGACGATTTGTACCCAGCTTGGTAAAGTACGTACAGTGTTTATTTTTCCCCGTGTTTCTTCTGGAGTTGAGTAGAGAACTCATAAAACAGCATGTGAACGACAGAATAAGGGAAACGAAGGGGATAACATCACGATCTCTGACTGCCAAGAAGAAACTTCTGGGAGCTGAGCGTGTGACGGAGAGCATGGAAATGGTCTAGCAAGATCAAGCATCGGGCACTGTAAACTAGTGATGGGATATTCGATTCATTTGATTCCGTTCACGTTGCTGAATCGATACAGTGATCAGATTCACGGCACGTTAGTCACCATTCCTATTGCATCTCCGGTACACCGGTACTTCCTTATTAAGTTACAGTACAGAATGACGTACAGATTAATAATAATAATAATAGTTGACATAACTAAAATTTTATGCACCAACTTATGGTTTTCCACAGTTCTCTGAAAGTCACAACTCTATTATATGTGTTACCGTGCTTGCGTGGAACAGAGAGGTGAAAGAAGGTGTGAACATGAATAGGTCTATCTACAACAGTCAAAAGATTAATTTAAAACTTTAAATATTAAGGTTATATTTCTTTTGATTACTTTTCAGGTATTCAATTTTAACAAAACAATTCGGTTGGCGACGGAACACGATATCAGGTACAAAACTAGCTTGTTAGCTTAGATACAAGGTAGAAAACTCCCCCAAAATCAGCAAATAGTCTCTTAACAAGCAGAGCTTAAAGCTTTCAACTTAAAAATATTACTCGAGCGCTAGGGTTTCATTCACTCAATAGTTAAGGAGACAAATCTTCCAATTTCTCTTACTGGATATTCAAAATACACCATTTTCAAATGTTACAAATTACGGCCTTCCAGAGGCACCATTCCATGTTTACATACACATCTACTATATTAATAGGGAGAGCGCCTTTACTCTAGAATTTTACCTAGGAAACTGCGTTACAAACCTTTTTAACCTTTAACTTTTACATTTGTGACCAGAGCATCTTTGCCCAATAAGATTTACACCTTCAGGCCTCTCTAGGCACAACCTACAATTTACAAGACCGTGTTAGTTGTCTTTTAAGTTTACATGGAAGAAATAATACGAGGTATCGAGTACCCATTCTACCGGACCTTTGTGGAAAACAACAGGTTCAATTCTTGGGCCCAAAATAAAAAATGTATGGAGCCGGAAATATGCGCTCCTTGAAATCAGAGATTAAAACCCCACTTGGGCTTGCTGCCCGATGATACAGAGGCTAATCCCAAACTAATGAGGTGGCTAGATGGACAAGTTAAGTTACAAATCAAAATAGTGAAAACAGTTACAAAATCATAGTCACCTCAAGATTAAATTGAAGGGGAATTCAAGAGGGTAACGCACTCTCTATCCCCGGTTTTTAGTTGAATGCTATAGACTTGTTGAACTTTTACATAAAAAGAAAGAAAAATTTACATTTTCGGAATTTTACAGTTACATTATTAAAGTTTGGAAACCTTCCCCTCGAGTTAGCTTGCAAGGACTCTAACTAGGTTATATAAAAATGGTGGCCATACCTTAAGCTGATGTACTGCATGACGACGAGTGAGGCCCTCGCCTCCTCAATAAACACACACACTCAGAAAGCTTGGCGATCAATAAGAAAAGTTAGCTCGAAAAAGCGTCAGCTTTTATACCCGAGAGGAAGTTTCGAGAGGGTTCTGGGCTAAAACCAGACACAGCCCCTCTCTTTATTGGTAGATAAAATAGGTACAAGATAAATATAATTGGCTGAAAAATAAATACACAACATTTCTTATTGGCCAGACTCCAAAGCTGGCGGGATGAGTTATAAGTGTTGCAAACTTTGAAGTATCAAAAACAAAGAAAAATCAATTCAGTTTAGAAAACCTATAAATACAAAATTTCTTTAAATATTTGGTCGTTCCACGTTACACCAGAGTGTATGACATCAGTTTTTTTTAAATAGAGACATCTATGGAGAAAAGTCTAAACTTCTTGAAATAGTTGTTGCGAACTTTGTGTGTTAGATAGCGTTCTTCAAGGCGCTTCATTTAAATGCACGTAGCTGAGGTGTACCTCCCGGTACAGTATGTACAGAATTAGATGTAAAAATACCTGTGTTCACAATAAGTACCCTACATATTAATGTAAATCAAATAAGTTGCTTTATGTCGCACCGACACAGATAAGACTTATAGCGACGATGGGACAGAAACGGGCTAGGAAGGATGCAGCCGTGGCCTTTAATTAAGGCACAGCACCAGCATTAGCTTGGTGTGAAAATGGAAAACCACGGAAAACCACTTTAACTGCGCTGCCGACGGTAGGTTTTGAACCCACCAACCCCCGAATGCAAGCTCATAGCTACGCGACACTAACCGCACGACCAACTCGCTCGGTCGTCTTTGAAAATATTTCTTTTTCTAACAGCAGATAATTTTTTAAATCGTCATATTTTGTATAGGCTACCCGAGATGTACAGTGGCTCACTGGTTTTCTGATTCAGCATCTTTTTAATTAAGCTATTGCATCAGTCTGCTCACCTACTCCCTCTCCACGTACACCAATATTCTCGTGATTCGATTATTGAAGTATTGTGCAATGATGCGACGTATCAACTGAGAGAATACTGAGCGGTTCTTCCCAATATAAAACAGACAAATTCGAGTGGCCACGAGCATGACTCATAGTCAAAGGTTAGGCTAGAGAGATGCGTTGAATTAATTATTGAATGTCAACTAAGGTAGAAAAATGCTGATTGATTAAACTAATGGATAGAAAACCTAATAGCCTACCTGCTTACTAGCTAGGTACTTCGGAATTATGTTTTGACTACCTTTATAACACTGCAAATATATACATCTGTTATTAAAACCTCCCTGTAAGAAGAGGACAGTGAATGCAAGTGGGTATTATTTCCAAATGAGCTTTGAGGGAGAGTTCATTATAGCGTACTATTGTTTCAGTGTGCTATGGCTCTGTATGTCTCGCTGCAGCGGAAGGTCGGCTCCCCGCCAATGTCCAGTGTACCGACAATGAACTGTGTGTGCGTGTTGTGTCTCAGTACTGATCCGTGAATGCGCCACTCAGCACTGTCTGCTGCGAGTGAGGTGAATCGTGTGCCGTGAACTAGTTGTTCCTGCGAATCGATTCACTCGGACAGTGGAATGAATCGATACACTGCTTCGAATCATACACTCAGTAACCATAAATAGAAGGTGACCGAGCTCGATAGCTGCAGTCGCTTAAATGCGGCCAGTATCCAGTATTCGGGAGATAGTAGGTTCGAACCCAACTGTCGGCAGCCCAGAAAATGGTTTTCCGTGGTTTCCCATTTTCACACCAGGCAAATGCTGGGGCTGTACCTTAATTAAGGCCACGGCTGCTTCCTTCCCACTGTTAGCCCTTCCCTGTCCCATCGTCGCCATAAGAGCTATCTGTATCGGTGCGACGTAAAGCAATTAGCAAAAAAAAAAAAAAAAAAAAAAGAAGGTGCTTATGAGAACCCATTTTGTGGAGAAAAGCATGATGGAAACAAATTCTACCATTAGATCGTGAAATACATGAGCAAAGAGGAAAGAAAGGAAATCCGAAAAAATATTCAGTTCTTATGCTTTGCTTTTAAGGAACATTCCGACGCTAAAAAAAGAAAAAACACGTTCAAAACTTATTCGGGGTAACTTAGGTCTTATGGTGACTATGAAAGTATTTCACATCATAAGCGTGATTAATTTTGTCTGCATTAATTTGACAATATTTGAATTTTTTGAAAAAAATGTGGAAAAATACACAATATTCTGTTTGGTTATATTTGTACCCCAGCTGGTAATCTGTGTGTGATCGTAATCTTGGTACTGGAAAGGTTAAGAGGAAGAACAACTAGGCAACCATCCTGTATTAACACTAATCAGAGGGAAAGAAATGGAAGGGGTCCAACACTTCGAAAAGAAGGTATCGGCCAAAGAAAGAGGAGGGCCACGAACGGCGCGAAAATGAAAGGCTCCCTAGGCTCGAATGCTCTAATACCGTCGCGGTTGAAAATGAACAAAAGTTGACCAGGGCAGGCCGGACTGGATGGATGAAAGACTGGCACAAGTACGGGGAAGCAACGCCAGGACTCACCCAAAGGCCCCGTGGTCGCCAACCCATGCTTCCAAGTTAAGAGCCCCTGGGGCCCGGCAGCACTAGATACCTTAAGATCCTTTTATTAAACTCGAGTCCTCATTCCGAGGTGGTGCAGCTCTTTTCAGGCACACCCCAATGGAGGTGAGCTGCATGTACCATTTTACCCATATATTAGCCCTACTGCCATTCTTAAATTTTTGGCAGTACCGGGAATCGAACCCGGTCCTCCAAGTCCGACAGCTAATATTACGGTACAGAGGTGGATATCCGTTTAGTGTTCTCAGGACAACACAGTGGATGGCATCTTCATTTATTCTGAGCCTGTTGCTGAAATCGACAAAGAAGTCACACAATTTCCAGGTGTGTGAGGTGGCATTGATCAATATAGTAGGGGATACAGACTGTAGATGTTCTTTTCCTTCTTTGTCGACCTCTACTGGCTGTGTAGTATCATCTCAAACCTTTTTGTTTTGTCGTCGAAGGCGATGATGTTTATTCGACGAGTGCTAGTTGAGACCACGAAAACCCACTTCGAGGATGGCTGAGGTTGGAACTGTACTCCTCTCTATTCAGTTGACCTCCCAAGGCCGAGTGGACATCATGCCAGAAACTTTCCAGCTCTTGGTCGGGATTGAACGTATGCTGTGGCTTCTGGAGTTAATTAGAATTAATTAGTACGTGCTATTATAACTACAGCTTACAATTATTACTACCACTAGCTGATGTACCCGTGCTTCGCTACGGGATTCTCAGAAAGACTGACTTGGTGGTTTTCCTAACTGAATTCAACATAGGTCTTTACAAAAACGTCAGTAGGAATGTAGCGATTGAAAGCAATGCTATCATATAAAATACTCGATCAAATGAAAAACCGCACACTTTCTCACTTTCAACGAACAGTACTACGGTGCCGATCTAAGAGTCCAAAGTTCCAGAGATGGATTAACCAGGTCGCAGACTGCCGTGAACACTCCTCTGTCATTATTCCGTTAAATATGCACACTACTCATTCCAATCAGTGCCTCAGTGTAGGGATTGAATAGCTCGAATACTATGATGAACCAGTGTGTTACGTACCAGATATATCAGAAAATGTATGAACCAGAGGAATGGCATGCTAAAGAAGAAAGTTATCTAACTCCCCAGCTACTTCCCGCCAATATACAGGCAGGCTGTTACAGTCGGTACGACCAGGCGAGTTGCCCGTGTGGTTAGGGGCGCGCAGCTGTGACCTTGCATCCGGGAGATAGTGGATTCGAACAGCACTGCCGGCAACCCTGAAGATGGTATTCCGTTGCTTCCCATTTTCACACCAGTCACACCAGGCTGTACCTTAAAGCCAAGGCCGCTTCCTTCACACCACTACTCATTTCCTATCCCATCGCCGCCATAAGACCTACCTGTGTCGGTGCGACGTCAAACAAATTATAAAAACCTCGGTACGCTGCAGTAATCCTATCTATCGGGGATGAGAGGAAACAGAAGACAAAAAGCACATCACAACAAACAATGGTCAATGTTTTGTTATTGTTGATAAAGTTTATGAGCTTTCTATATTGCAGGCCTTCACATTAGTTTTCTTTCGACTCTGTGATATTAAGGTGTCCTGCAAAATTATTTATATCGTAGACTGTAGTTCCTTATTCTCAGACTTAACATACCGATTTTCACTAAATTCTGTTTACCCATTTTCTCGTGACTCGGCGCTGATAGGACTTAGTAACAGAAATCCAAATTCATGAATATCTCTGATTATATGCGGTACGGTAACAATGTATAAGGCATAAGTGATCGGAAATTTAATAACTTCTTACATAACTACTACTAATGACATAACTAAAGTTAAGTTAGTTATGTAGTATTTAGTCCGCCTGTGGTGTAGTGGTTAGCGTGATTAGCTGCCACCCCCGAAGGCCCGGGTTCGATTCCCGGCTCTGCCACGAAATTTGAAAAGTGGTACGAGGGCTGGAACGGGGTCCACTCAGCCTCGGGAGGTCAACTGAGTAGAGGTGGGTTCGATTCCCATCTCAGCCATCCTGGAAGTGGTTTTCCGTGGTTTCCCACTTCTCCTCCAGGCGAATGCCGGGATGGTACCTAACTTAAGGCCACGGCCGCTTCCTTCCCTCTTCCTTGTCTATCCCTTCCAATCTTCCCATCCCTCCACAAGGCCCCTGTTCAGCATAGCAGGTGAGGCCGCCTGGGCGAGGTACTGGTCATACTCCCCAGTTGTATCCTCCGACCAAGAGTCTGAAGTTCCAGGACACTGCCCTTGAGGCGGTAGAGGTGGGAGCCCTCGCTAAGTCCGAGGGAAAAACCGAACCTGGAGGGTAAACAGATGATGATGATGATGTAGTATTTATCGATACGACCACTAATAACATAAATAACTTATTTGAGAATTACATTTCAGGCCTTCCCCTAAACTACCATTTCACTCAACGTGAATAAAGTAATTTATAGCCTAGATTGCAGTGGTTCATCACCCGACATTACATACCTATTTTAATTAAATTCTCTTCAGCCGTTTTCTCGTGATGCGTGTACAGACAGACAGACAGACAGACAGACAGACAGACAGACAGACAGACAGACAGACAGACAGACAGACAGACAGACAGACAGACAGACAGACAGACAGACAGACAGACAGACAGACAGACAGACAGACAGACAGAAATTACGGAAAAGTAAAAAATGCATTTTCTTGTTACTGTGGACATGACCGATACAGAAATTCCATTCTTTTCAAATTCTGAGCAATGTACAGACAAAACTCTTATTATATATATATATATATATATATATTGTACCCTGATGAGATATCCCCTAGTTTCATGATTTGATTTTGATATGAGAAATACAGATATATTGGAATATTAAATAAATACAGTGTCAGTTTTGTGTGGACGGGAGAATTTCAACATGATCGCGACAGTCCGGCGCCACGGTAAGCTTGTCATTAAGGGGAAGTGTTGTATGTCCGGCGCTCCCTTCTCGCTCCGCCAGCCAGCTGCACGCGCGCCTGTGTATCATTCTGCTAGCTTCGACGCGCAGCCCTCAGTGCGCGTGCCTGACCATCGAGTGTACTATAAATAGGAGCTCCCTGCCTGCTCACTTGCCCACTTGCCCCGGTGTCCAGCTCCAGAATACACCCTACGTCGAGCACGGAGGCTACTCCTCTTGAAAATGTGCTTCGACCAGGTGGACTGAATTTCTGGCAGTACGAGGTTTCACCTCTGGTCACCGCTCCCTTACCTGTTTCCGCTGCCTATGTTCCGTAATTCTTTTACAAGCCATTTTCATTCCCTAATTTATGCAAGCTCCCTTAGTTTCGCTAGGTGGAATTTCTTCAATCAATTGAACTTGCTTTTTAGGAATTCAGGCACTTCAACAAACAAGGACTCTCAAAGACATTTATGTTAGTGTGCCAGATAGTTCTCGACTATCAACGTGTCAATTCACAAAGACTATCTTTTCAAGATAGAAGTGTATATAAAGACTGTAAACCTGTACATATTGTATAAAGACAAACTTTTCTCAAGATTCAATATTCCTTTTTTGCTTCAAAATAAATTTCAGTTATTTGTGTAAATATCATAAAGTGAAGCAAATAAAAGTTGTGTTTTGTAAATTTCAACCTTGGTTATAACAGGAAGAAGGTTTCCTGGTCAAAAGATAAGAGGATTAAAATCTAGAGCTCACAACAACAGAATAATTACTACAAGGAAGTGAAAGAGTATATATTTCGGACCAAGGCCGAGCAGGTGTATCGCCAATACCGAGAATATGACGTACCGGGTATTTTCACGCCCGAGGCATTTGGTGTGGCCACGTTTAACAGGGAGAGATTTAAAACTAACCAAAGCGGTGTTGACCAATGAGAAAATTTATCGTAGGCCGCAGATGAACCAACATAAGAAAAACTCAGAGTGAACTCCAGTTAGCTTCTCCGATAACAATAATTAAATTATTCCAACCACATGATTGAATAGAGGGGATTTTTGTGATATCGTTCCCATGTTGAATAATGGTAATCGTAATAAATTAAAGTAATGAATTCGTGGAAATGACCCACGCTATCTCGCCATTGGTCGAGATGAGCACGCCATCAGGGACGCCGAGTTAGCGCGCGAAAGGTGGAGGACAGAAATTAAGTGATATTTCCATGATCACCGAACGATATGAGTTCAGAATACGACACATGAATGTGTATCACCAGTGTATTAAGTAGGATAAAGCAAGAGATCCAACTCCGCCTGCATATGCCGATTTAGGATAACCAACCCCCCTCTCCAGAAGTTGACCGCGGATGACCCCGGCGGGAAATCATATCGTCCATAAAAGTCCAGTAGCAGACCTCACATCACTCAGTTCTTACCAGTACTCAGTTCTTACCAGTCACCAGTCGTTATCGGTCACCAGTCGTGTCAGTCGTAATGAAGTAGTTGAGACTCTGACACGTTGACTCTGTAAGACAGTACCTCGGGACGTATTCGAAGTCAGTTAGAGCTGAAAGTACGTGAATTATTAGGAGAATGAATACGAACAGTGAAATTATCCATAGTACCGAGTGTGTATAATCAGCACAATTGTATGTTGAATTTAATGAATGTCATGTGTTTAAATAATAAATAACTAACGGAACGCCGACAGTACCTTTGGAAGGCAGTGTGCGGAGCCTGAAGTAAACACCTCAAGATAGACGGTGAATAACTATCCGAGCAGGGAATTATAGGAGCTAGGCGATGATCAAGACGGCTTGAAATAAACCAGGAAGTGCCGGTTGAAGACGCGATACGCGCCGGTTCAAATGAACGACATTTCGCCGTAATGTGTCACGACGTGTGTTTCGGGCGTATATGAAGAGTATATTGTGCGAGTGTCATGGGTCTAGGAGCACCTATAAGTGTTTTTTTTTGTTATTAATATTTTTGTGTAAAATAGTGTAATAAGGTATTAATCATGGGTAGTCACCCAGAAGTGTTTTATTATGTTAAATTTGTATTGTGCGACATGATGGACGGTTAAATCACCATGGGGCCGTAAGGCCTATATCTCCTCCGCTACGAGACAATGGAATTCTACACAGGAATGAGTACACAATTTTGATATTTAGGGGATGTTATCGCGACTAAACGGGGTTCAGTGTAAATTAATTATGGTTACTTAACATGGTCCGCTTCCCGAGTCCATGATTTTATTTTTTTGTTAGACGGACGAACTAATTTATATTAACGTAATAATGGGTTAGATTAATTAATTTGAGCATTTGTTTGTTGTATATAATGTAAATATGGGATATATTTCTTTCAATTAATGCATGCTGTTTGTAATACTTTGAATTAAGTTCATTTCAAGTGTTAAAGTCCTTTTTTTGTGCTAACCCATTTATTTGATTTTCATTCACTGCGGTGATCATTTGTATTTTGATTAGGAATAATTTCTATTAGACAGCCAGATTATGAAAAAGCCAGAGTATGGAAGATTTGTGTTGCGTACGGAAGGTCATTAAAATACTAATAATAATCATGTTTGTGAGTCGACAAAGGAAAGTAAAATAATAATAATAATAATAATATTTGGGCGTGTGCAAGTTAAAGTATAATAATAATAATGACGGTGCTTCGTGAGTTAGCCAGTGCAAATATAATAATCAATGTGGAGATGACATGTAGCGTTAAAGACTTTCATTCGCGTAGTCAGTTTGATTTTACGTAAATTTTTGATTTTACGTTTTTGGACTTTAATTTAACCATTAAAATTTTGTTTTAAAAGCGATATAGGCACGTGAATTAGAATGGTCACGATATGTTAAAAGCCCAGAATGATTTGAGCCCATATTTAGAGTTGGAAGTCATGAGGGACGAATATCCGGCGTGAAATAAATTGAGCCGTATTGTTTGTAATGATGAAATAGATGAATCTCAAGGCCTAAGATGATATAAATGCATATGCCGGTGTTCTTAGTGGTAGAATCCACGCACCGAGGATTAATTTATGAATTAAATGTTTGAAGAGTTCCGATGAAAGGAAATGGACTTCAAATTGGAAGGAATAGTTTAGCAATCGCCGGCATTGGAGGTATTTGCCCAGCCGCGATGTGCCATAGGTTGTGAGATGTATCTTGGGAGGACGTGTGTCCCCATATAAAATTAACGGCAGTACGAAGTTGAAGGTACGGTCCCGAATACCATGTTGTCCCGACTAATATAAAGCAGATCTTAGTGGTTCATAACGGGATTTAACGTATGTGACTAAATTCTAAAGAGTGGATATTAAAATATCATCTTTCCATTTTTAATAATAATAATAACAATAATCATACTCCAAGTGAATCTTGTCTTAAATCGAGTGCTTAGTGCCAAGATAAATCGGAATTGTAAAAGGGGTTATGCGTTAAACATATTAAGAGTGAACTACCGTGTAACAGGCGAATTTAAGTTTTTTTTAAAAATAATAATAATAATAATAATAAAAACTAAGCTACTTTTTTTTGAAGAATAATTTTTTTTATATTTTGGACATAATAATGATGTTAGGAGTTGAAATGAAAGATTTGAGATTTTTAACTAATAATAATAATAAATAAAATATTTGAAGAAGGAGAAGAAGAATAACCAATGAAGGTACTTTTTTTTATTTTATTTTTTTTGATGAAAATAATAAGAGCGAGAAGTTGAAGTATTATAGCAAGGTTGATTACGGGTTACGATAATCACGATTTCCACTATTAACACTAATAATCATAATAATAATAATAATAATAATAATAATAATAATAATAATAATAATAATAATAAAAATATTTATGAGGAAGCTGATCATTATATTGTGCGGATAAATTAGGAGTAAGAACGACCTTCGTTTGAAACGTCGGCAAGGGTTGGCATATAATCATCCCGGATGACAAATGATAATAATCAAATACCGGATTATAATTGAAATTAATGATGATAATAAATTAATTGATGGTAGTCAAAGTATATGCTAATGATCAGACAGAGAATGGTAATGATATTATCTAATAAGAATAGGAGGATATGCTAGGGACAGTCATCCTGTGTCGAACTGCTCCGAACCACATGTTGGGTTTTCACGGGGAGATAGCGGTAGATCCGTAAATAACCCACGGACGGCACATGTTTGCAGGGTCAGAGCAGAGTAATGAACCTTTCCGTACGTCTTGTCGTATTGACAAGTGTAAATATTAAAGTAGCTTTTGAGTTAATGAACTCTACCTGGTGTGTTTGTGAATCTGGAAATAATAGGCTAAAGTTTGTCCGTATTATAAATTCCCGTTTTTTCGAGGCGATAACATTTTCTACGGTGGGTGTCCGGCTCACCAGAATGTACATACCGGAAGTGTCTCATGTCCAAACGGAACGAGGAGACGACAGTAAAAAGTTACTGTCGTGCCTTCGTCGCCGAAAGAATATCTCCAGCGGTGAAACGTCCAATCATACGGATGTGAATTCGATCCCCAGTAACCAATTGGGACGAATTCACCAGATGTTTTACTCTACCAGAATAGTGAGGTAAAATCCAAATATTATATCATTTATTTTTCAGGATTAAAAGTGTCCCAATGTAAATTTGTCATCATGTGTAGTATGCAAAATAAGTGAATAAATTGCTCCTCATTGCAATTTCAATAGGAAACAGCTTCCATATCTTTTCATTGTAGTTAGTCCAGTATGCCCATGGAATTTAAGTTGTCACTTCCCAGTCTTATTATGGAGTCAGAATTTTTTATCCATGAATGAGTCGTCCCCCGTAACCTTAAATTTTCATGCCCCGTTCATCCCTGTGTTCATTTGATGCGCCGATATATATTTTTTTGATATAAAATTTTTTTAATTCGTTTTCGAACTGATCACCCCTGAGATAAATGCTAGTCTGGGACTCAGGAGGTGGGCGGGTGCATAATGGCGCCCAACGTAAAAGGGCCTATTGCATCATGTTTGAGCAACGGGTGACTTTATTTTTTTTACGCAAAAAAAAAACATCCGAAATTTTTTTTGTTGTTGTATTAGCTACGATATCATTAGCGACCAGCTCAGTGCCCGATTTCATTATAAATAGGCCCAGTTGTTTAACTTAAATGTAAACCCAATCGGGATATTTAATTAAATTTTGACCGCATCACGGTTAAGTTAAATAGTGGTTTTAGATGTGTCAAGTAGTATTTCGTGTTAGAGTAAGGTTAGTTTCGAACGGGGCTAGACTTGATAATTATACAATAGTATTTTATTGCTATAAAGACTCATTAAATTAATAATTCCCTATTCTATGAAATTAAAAGTTATTGTGATTTAGTGAGACTCCACATAAATGTAACTATCCATGGGCAGGAATTTTATATAGGCAAAATTTATTAGGAATACTGTATTTGGTAAAAATGTGACTGAGAAC
Source organism: Anabrus simplex (assembly GCF_040414725.1). NCBI lineage: Eukaryota > Metazoa > Arthropoda > Insecta > Orthoptera > Tettigoniidae > Anabrus > Anabrus simplex. The sequence continues at coordinate 292,583,636 of NC_090270.1, read as the reverse complement.
CAGATTCAAGTATTAATAAAAAGATAATGGAACTGTATAAGTTAAATTTAAATTGTTTCAAGACAGGTGACTTCAAGGTTTTCGTCATGGTATTATTGATTGTTGTTGTTGTTGTTGCCATAGTCGGGAGTGACTAATGATATGAATTTCACTCATAATAAGCACGTGATGGCAATTAATATGCAAATTTGAATTACGTTATATAAATTATTCGCTATGTGAAAGCGAAAAAAATTGTTTTGGTTTTGAATTTGGAAATTTAAAAATTCTAGAAAATATTAACGAGGATATAATCGTATGATAGGGCCTAGACCCAACATTGTCATAATCGTGTGCGATAGGATAAGAGGCTGATCGGCCCTCTTTTCTCATTTGATATAATGTCAGACGAAGGTGGGGAGCGTCCCCAAGGTGAACAGTTAGAAGGACAGGGAGAGGTGAAAGCTCTCACTTTGGAAGATTTGATGCGAGTTTTGGCTATAACTACGGAACAAATTCAGGCCGCTAATGTTTCTAATAAACAGGAACTGACATCTATAGTTCAGGCCGCTAATCTTTCTACTAAACAGGAACTGACATCTATAGTTCAGGCCGCTAGTGTTTCTACTAGACAGGAACTGACGGAACAAATACATGCCGCTAATAGTTCGTTAGAAATTAAAGTGGACAAGGTGCAGGCCGCTAGCGTTTCTTTGGAAAATAAAGTCGATATGGTACAGGCCGCGTGTGAATTTAATAAAATGAAACTCACAGAACAAATAGCTGAGGTTCATGCCGCCAGCATTTCACTGGGACAGGAATTACGGGACCAAATGGCCCAAGTCCAAGAGGCGTGTCATTTCGCTAAGGACGAATTGAAAGGGCATATCGACTCTTGTATTATTAGTGTCAATGAAAAGGTTGACCGATTCAGGGATGAGGCGTTACTAGAACGTAACGAAATTAAGGAGAAATTAAAGGCCAGTATTCAGGAGATTTCAGCTCAGAGGTTGGTCGACCGCGAAGATTTAAAGGCGCACATCGAAGAGGTGAGGGGTGAATGTCGCAAGGAAAACGATATCATCCGAAGCCACGTGGAAAGTAAAGGTGCACATACTGCAAGTACTTTGGACAGGCACGAAAAGGGAATCGATGAGTTACGAGGTGAAACTGTTCGTACCCTAGTACTAGTAGCCGGTCTCAGAAATGAAATTCAGGATATAAAAACGAATTCGGAAGATCGTAGCCGTAGACTCACACAGTGTGAGGAGGCAAATATAGCATTGTTCAGAAAGACTGATGGGTTAGCGGAACAAAGCCAGACGATCGCTGACACAGAGGTCAGAATAGTGGAACAATTTAAGATCCACACGGGGCAGAATTCAGTGTCCAAGCAAATGCCCGACAGTAATACCGAAAGGCTGGAAGAAATTAGAAAGGATCTGGAACAGGTCAAGGCCAGGTTAGAACAGCCAGGGTCACTTCAGGACTTCCATCTCCAGTACCGAGAGTTCGAGACCCCAGACAATCAGGGCTTTCATAAAAAGGAAGGCATGTCACAAGCTGATACGACCGGACTTAAGTTTGAAGTAGGAGACGGATCGTCATCATCATCAAATGCCCTTCCGACATCAGTGGTCCACGTCATCAAAATGTCAGACGACAAACCACCTAGATACGACGCTCGAGGACATATAACCCCTAAAGGCTTCATCCGCGAGATCACTAACTATATTAGTGAAAATAAAATTCCGGCGGAGCGGCAATTGCGAACGGTAGAGAAGTTTTTGGACGGAGCACCTGCAATGTGGTTCAGGGCCTTCTTATACACATTCGAGGATTTCATAGGATTCCGACAGGCGTTTTTGCAAAAATTCTGGAGTATCCAAGAACAGCAAGATCTTAGGTTGGAGTTGTATTCTAGACGTTATTCAACATCGTCCCCAACTAAATATTCAGAGTATTTCGTATCCCAATTTCATAAGATGCGGGAATTAGATAATCCGGTCAGTGAGACAGAACTCATTAGCGCTATCGGGAAGCAGTTACCATTTGAGGTCCAACGGATGATGATTGCGTCGAATATTCAGACTGCAGTGCAAGCGGAAGCTTTGTTACGTCAATTAGATCAGACCACGTATCACTCTAACCAGAGGCAACCCAGGCCTAGAGAGCAACAGATAAATAACGTTGAGAGGCAGACGGAAACTAGAACCATCAGTACTAGAAGTCAAGGAACGAGTACCGATCCAGAACCCAAGAGGATGTATGATCCAGGATGGAGACCTCGACAATGGAATAACCGAGGAGGATTCGCGGAAAGCAACCGGCAAATGAATCATGATAAATTCCGAGGAGAAAGGGGATACCGTGGATATCAAAGGGGAAGGAGCGAAACTCAGCCATACCACGGAAGAAATCACAGTAACCGAAGACCTTACACGGAGGAATCCCGTAGAGATATGGAGGATCGGCACCAAGAAACTCAACAGTACCTCGCTGAATTAAATAAGAGGAAATGGAAGGATGCTATCCAGAATCGAAGCCGTGACGAGGAAGTTGGCGGCGCAGAAAGCTTGCCAATGCAACAGGCAAGGAATGACGGTGGAAATTTGAACCCGAATGCACCTACGTTCAACTCAGAACGTGTGCTTGGGGCGAAAAAAAAAACGTCAATTTTTAAACGATAAATGGACCATCGCGGAAGTCGACACATGGATCGTGACTTCCGATGAATTGATCAATGACCCTGAAACACGGAGTTGTAAGGAGGTGAAGCGCTTACCAGTAATTTACACGAGGATTAGCCACTTAAGGGTACGCTCACTCATTGACACTGGAGCGAGCGTATCAGTCGTTTCGCAAATCCTGATAAACGAATTACAATCAAATATAAATATTCCTATAATTCCGGTTTCTAACCTCAAAATTCGTGGTATAATCCCAGATAAATCCGTGGTGTGCAAAAATCAGGCCTTGTTGGATATAGAAATCGGTCAATCCACTTTCGCACATTCCTTCATCATCATGAGTAAAATAAATTATAACCTGATCATAGGGGCTGACTTCATGACTGAATACCACGCTGTAATCGACATGGGAGATAACTCCGTCAAATTTAGGCACGAGGCAGGTGTTGAGGATACCATTATGAATCCAGAGATAGAAAGGGAAGAAGGTGAAGAAGTCTGGAACGCCGAAGTCGTTAAAGAAAAACCGATAGGGAATCCCTTAAGCTCTATGAAGGAAATGGAGGTTGAGGTGATGCCAGACGATCACGAATTATTTGCCGCAGATTTGCAAGAACAAGATGGAAGTTGTGAAAGGGCCATTTCAGCTAAGGTTAACGAAGCAATTATTAATCCAAATGAGAAGAAAATCTTAGGTGAAATCCTAGAGAAACATCGGGATACTTTCGGCACAAAACCGGGAAAAATTCAAAATTTTACCTACGAATTAAATGTAAATGACTGGTCTCCATACAAGAAAAAGGTTTATCCAATTGCTGAGAAATTTTATCCGCAAGTTAGAGAAGCCATTAGAGATATGGAAGAGAGTGGGTTGATTTCAAAATCACCGACGCCATTTTTAAACCCACTGGTAGTGGTCAAGAAACCTGATGGTTCCGTGCGCATTTGCTTAGACGCGCGGGCCATAAATGAGAGATTGGTTCCGGAGTATGAGCAGGCTCCGGCAATCAAAGAAATCTTGAAGAAATTCAGGAGTATGGAATATTTTTCAACTTTCGATCTGACTGCATCCTTTCACCACATATTGTTGGAGGAAAAATCCAAATTGTTAACAGGATTTTTATTTGACCAGCAAACTTACGTTTTTAATCGACTCCCGTTCGGTATTAAAAATGCAGGATCAGTACTTATCCGAGCTCTCGACAGGAATCTGAGTCCGAAGGTCAAAGAAGCAACTATAAGATATGTGGACGACATCTTGGTAGCCACGGAGACGCTTTCAGAACACCTGGAAAGCATCAAAGAAGTTCTAACGGATTTAGGAAAGCATAACTTTAAGGTAAACTTATCGAAATCGCATTTCTGTCAGAAAGAAGTTTTGTTTTTGGGTCACCTCGTAGATGGAGAGGGTGTGCGGCCAAACCCGTTGAAAATTGAGGCGATTAGGATGTTTCCGAAGCCTACGAAGATCAAACATGTTCGGCAATTTCTCGGAATGTGTCAGTTCTTTGCCGACCATTGTCCGGATTACACTACAGTCGTCGCACCGTTGCAAGATCTCCTTAGAAAGAATAATCGCTGGAAGTGGGACCAGTCATGTGAAGAAGCCTTCGCGAAAACCAAACAGCGGTTATTACAAAATGTAAAACTAGGATATCCCGATTTCAACATCAAGTTCATTATTCAAACGGACGCCTCTACCATAGGCATAGGAGCCGTGCTACTCCAGGAAGATCCTAATGACTCAAGTAGGAAAACGTATATCGCGTTCATGAGCCGGAAATTACGGAAACATGAAGTGAAGTACACCATCACTGAATTAGAGATGTTGTCCATAGTCAGCGCTTTGCAATACTGGAAGAAGATTGTGTATGGTTTTCAGGTTGTAATTCGCACCGATCATAAAGCGCTAACATTTATAATGAAAACTAACATGGCAAGTGAAAGGGTCAGCCGATGGGCTTTATTCGTTCAACAGTTCGATTTGACCGTTGAACACTGCCCCGGGAAGCTAAATATTTTGGCGGACACTTTGAGCCGAAATCCAAACCCGGAGGAGGTCATGATTTGCCGGATCGAGTTGATTGAGGAAGACCAAGAAGTCTTAGAGAGTCTTAGGGAGATCGGGCAAATACAGAAGAGAGACGGTTTCGACAACATGATGGTCGATTTCTTCACTAAGAAATTGCCACCAGATAGTCCACAGTTCGCGAGGGCGAACAAGTTGTCAGCTAATTACCATTACATAAACGGAATCCTACACAAGTTTGTGGATGATGATCACACGAAACTTCGGATCGTAGTACCGTCAGAGATGCAAATGCCGTTAGTAAACCATGTACATCGTGTCATTGGACATGGAGGTATTGGGAAGGTCTTGGCAACTCTTCAGGAGACTTTCGTGTGGGCCAAAATGAATCAAACGGTTCGAGATGTATTACGGACTTGTGATATCTGTCAGAGGATAAAACCGAACCCGTACCTACTCAAGCAATCTCCACGCCCTTTGCTACCCACAGAGCCACGGGAAACCTTCGCAATGGACCTATATGGGCCGTTACCAAAAGCCCGCAGGGGAAACCAGTTCATTCTCGTCAGTTTAGACGTATTTTCAAAATTTGTAGCACTATATCCACTGCAGAAAGCAAATTCCAAAACCGTTTTGAGAGGAATAACATCACATATAATTCCGAGAATGGGGAAGCCCAAGTTCATCCTTACTGATCATGGCAGTCAGTTCACTTCCGCTGCATTTGCGAATCAGTTGCAACAGCTAGACATTAAACACGTGCTAAGTTCGATTCGCCATCCCGAATCAAACCCTTCAGAAAGGATTATGAGAGAGATCGCTAAATTCTGCCGAATCTATTGTTCAGAAGCACACTGGCGTTGGATTGACGTGGTGCCTATCATAGCTGAGTGCATTAACACCACGATCCACGAAGCGACGGGTCAGATTCCTGAAGTGATACATTTCAATAGATATCCGACCAGGCCATGGCACGACGCGGTTGCATGTCCCACAGATCCCCGGGATTCAAACGAAATCTGTGTCAGGAAAACGCGAGAACACTTGGAAGCACAAGCCGAGCGCAGATTAAGGAGACTCAGGAATAAGCGATTCCACCGTCCATTGAGAGTTGGCGAATTGGTTCTAGTTAAGAAACCTGCAGTTTCTAATCCTGAACGCAAGGTGTACCACAAGTTTTGCCAGTTATTTGTGGGGCCTTACAAAATCATACATACTTATGAGAATAATTCATATAAGGTCCAGAGCTTGGATGGTAGCACTGAAAACGTGTATAACGCCGCCAATTTAAAGCTGTACCATACACCGGCAGATCAGAGAGAGGCTGAGGATGCACGAAACGAGGCAGAGGATGACCAAGAAGAAGATGAGGACGAAGAAGAGGATGATGAAGAAGAAGATGGAAGAGATGAAGAAGTCCAACTGATCCATAGGCAAATAGAAGCAAGACCATGCCCAGAATGCGGAGAGATCGACAGTGATGTCCAAGATTTCGTTAACAGGATCCACCTGATTCAACGAGAGAATGAAGAATTGAGACTCAATAACCAGAATCTGCGGGACGAGATCAGTTACCATCAAAAAGGAACGAAAGCAGTAATCAAATCATGATGAAAGTATGATGCGGATATATTAAAAAATCTCATGATTATCACAAGATTTTTTTTACCAAGCAACAGGAAAATGTACCCTGATGAGATATCCCCTAGTTTCATGATTTGATTTTGATATGAGAAATACAGATATATTGGAATATTAAATAAATACAGTGTCAGTTTTGTGTGGACGGGAGAATTTCAACATGATCGCGACAGTCCGGCGCCACGGTAAGCTTGTCATTAAGGGGAAGAAGGTTTCCTGGTCAAAAGATAAGAGGATTAAAATCTAGAGCTCACAACAACAGAATAATTACTACAAGGAAGTGAAAGAGTATATATTTCGGACCAAGGCCGAGCAGGTGTATCGCCAATACCGAGAATATGACGTACCGGGTATTTTCACGCCCGAGGCATTTGGTGTGGCCACGTTTAACAGGGAGAGATTTAAAACTAACCAAAGCGGTGTTGACCAATGAGAAAATTTATCGTAGGCCGCAGATGAACCAACATAAGAAAAACTCAGAGTGAACTCCAGTTAGCTTCTCCGATAACAATAATTAAATTATTCCAACCACATGATTGAATAGAGGGGATTTTTGTGATATCGTTCCCATGTTGAATAATGGTAATCGTAATAAATTAAAGTAATGAATTCGTGGAAATGACCCACGCTATCTCGCCATTGGTCGAGATGAGCACGCCATCAGGGACGCCGAGTTAGCGCGCGAAAGGTGGAGGACAGAAATTAAGTGATATTTCCATGATCACCGAACGATATGAGTTCAGAATACGACACATGAATGTGTATCACCAGTGTATTAAGTAGGATAAAGCAAGAGATCCAACTCCGCCTGCATATGCCGATTTAGGATAACCAACCCCCCTCTCCAGAAGTTGACCGCGGATGACCCCGGCGGGAAATCATATCGTCCATAAAAGTCCAGTAGCAGACCTCACATCACTCAGTTCTTACCAGTACTCAGTTCTTACCAGTCACCAGTCGTTATCGGTCACCAGTCGTGTCAGTCGTAATGAAGTAGTTGAGACTCTGACACGTTGACTCTGTAAGACAGTACCTCGGGACGTATTCGAAGTCAGTTAGAGCTGAAAGTACGTGAATTATTAGGAGAATGAATACGAACAGTGAAATTATCCATAGTACCGAGTGTGTATAATCAGCACAATTGTATGTTGAATTTAATGAATGTCATGTGTTTAAATAATAAATAACTAACGGAACGCCGACAGTACCTTTGGAAGGCAGTGTGCGGAGCCTGAAGTAAACACCTCAAGATAGACGGTGAATAACTATCCGAGCAGGGAATTATAGGAGCTAGGCGATGATCAAGACGGCTTGAAATAAACCAGGAAGTGCCGGTTGAAGACGCGATACGCGCCGGTTCAAATGAACGACATTTCGCCGTAATGTGTCACGACGTGTGTTTCGGGCGTATATGAAGAGTATATTGTGCGAGTGTCATGGGTCTAGGAGCACCTATAAGTGTTTTTTTTTGTTATTAATATTTTTGTGTAAAATAGTGTAATAAGGTATTAATCATGGGTAGTCACCCAGAAGTGTTTTATTATGTTAAATTTGTATTGTGCGACATGATGGACGGTTAAATCACCATGGGGCCGTAAGGCCTATATCTCCTCCGCTACGAGACAATGGAATTCTACACAGGAATGAGTACACAATTTTGATATTTAGGGGATGTTATCGCGACTAAACGGGGTTCAGTGTAAATTAATTATGGTTACTTAACATGGTCCGCTTCCCGAGTCCATGATTTTATTTTTTTGTTAGACGGACGAACTAATTTATATTAACGTAATAATGGGTTAGATTAATTAATTTGAGCATTTGTTTGTTGTATATAATGTAAATATGGGATATATTTCTTTCAATTAATGCATGCTGTTTGTAATACTTTGAATTAAGTTCATTTCAAGTGTTAAAGTCCTTTTTTTGTGCTAACCCATTTATTTGATTTTCATTCACTGCGGTGATCATTTGTATTTTGATTAGGAATAATTTCTATTAGACAGCCAGATTATGAAAAAGCCAGAGTATGGAAGATTTGTGTTGCGTACGGAAGGTCATTAAAATACTAATAATAATCATGTTTGTGAGTCGACAAAGGAAAGTAAAATAATAATAATAGTAATAATATTTGGGCGTGTGCAAGTTAAAGTATAATAATAATAATGACGGTGCTTCGTGAGTTAGCCAGTGCAAATATAATAATCAATGTGGAGATGACATGTAGCGTTAAAGACTTTCATTCGCGTAGTCAGTTTGATTTTACGTAAATTTTTGATTTTACGTTTTTGGACTTTAATTTAACCATTAAAATTTTGTTTTAAAAGCGATATAGGCACGTGAATTAGAATGGTCACGATATGTTAAAAGCCCAGAATGATTTGAGCCCATATTTAGAGTTGGAAGTCATGAGGGACGAATATCCGGCGTGAAATAAATTGAGCCGTATTGTTTGTAATGATGAAATAGATGAATCTCAAGGCCTAAGATGATATAAATGCATATGCCGGTGTTCTTAGTGGTAGAATCCACGCACCGAGGATTAATTTATGAATTAAATGTTTGAAGAGTTCCGATGAAAGGAAATGGACTTCAAATTGGAAGGAATAGTTTAGCAATCGCCGGCATTGGAGGTATTTGCCCAGCCGCGATGTGCCATAGGTTGTGAGATGTATCTTGGGAGGACGTGTGTCCCCATATAAAATTAACGGCAGTACGAAGTTGAAGGTACGGTCCCGAATACCATGTTGTCCCGACTAATATAAAGCAGATCTTAGTGGTTCATAACGGGATTTAACGTATGTGACTAAATTCTAAAGAGTGGATATTAAAATATCATCTTTCCATTTTTAATAATAATAATAACAATAATCATACTCCAAGTGAATCTTGTCTTAAATCGAGTGCTTAGTGCCAAGATAAATCGGAATTGTAAAAGGGGTTATGCGTTAAACATATTAAGAGTGAACTACCGTGTAACAGGCGAATTTAAGTTTTTTTTAAAAATAATAATAATAATAATAAAAACTAAGCTACTTTTTTTTTTTGAAGAATAATTTTTTTTATATTTTGGACATAATAATGATGTTAGGAGTTGAAATGAAAGATTTGAGATTTTTAACTAATAATAATAATAAATAAAATATTTGAAGAAGGAGAAGAAGAATAACCAATGAAGGTACTTTTTTTTATTTTATTTTTTTTGATGAAAATAATAAGAGCGAGAAGTTGAAGTATTATAGCAAGGTTGATTACGGGTTACGATAATCACGATTTCCACTATTAACACTAATAATCATAATAATAATAATAATAATAATAATAATAATAATAATAATAATAATAATAATAAAAATATTTATGAGGAAGCTGATCATTATATTGTGCGGATAAATTAGGAGTAAGAACGACCTTCGTTTGAAACGTCGGCAAGGGTTGGCATATAATCATCCCGGATGACAAATGATAATAATCAAATACCGGATTATAATTGAAATTAATGATGATAATAAATTAATTGATGGTAGTCAAAGTATATGCTAATGATCAGACAGAGAATGGTAATGATATTATCTAATAAGAATAGGAGGATATGCTAGGGACAGTCATCCTGTGTCGAACTGCTCCGAACCACATGTTGGGTTTTCACGGGGAGATAGCGGTAGATCCGTGAATAACCCACGGACGGCACATGTTTGCAGGGTCAGAGCAGAGTAATGAACCTTTCCGTACGTCTTGTCGTATTGACAAGTGTAAATATTAAAGTAGCTTTTGAGTTAATGAACTCTACCTGGTGTGTTTGTGAATCTGGAAATAATAGGCTAAAGTTTGTCCGTATTATAAATTCCCGTTTTTTCGAGGCGATAACATTTTCTACGGCGGGTGTCCGGCTCACCAGAATGTACATACCGGAAGTGTCTCATGTCCAAACGGAACGAGGAGACGACAGTAAAAAGTTACTGTCGTGCCTTCGTCGCCGAAAGAATATCTCCAGCGGTGAAACGTCCAATCATACGGATGTGAATTCGATCCCCAGTAACCAATTGGGACGAATTCACCAGATGTTTTACACTACCAGAATAGTGAGGTAAAATCCAAATATTATGTCATTTATTTTTCAGGATTAAAAGTGTCCCAATGTAAATTTGTCATCATGTGTAGTATGCAAAATAAGTGAATAAATTGCTCCTCATTGCAATTTCAATAGGAAACAGCTTCCATATCTTTTCATTGTAGTTAGTCCAGTATGCCCATGGAATTTAAGTTGTCACTTCCCAGTCCTATTATGGAGTCAGAATTTTGTATCCATGAATGAGTCGTCCCCCGTAACCTTAAATTTTCATGCCCCGTTCATCCCTGTGTTCATTTGATGCGCCGATATATATATTTTTTTGATATAAAATTTTTTTAATTCGTTTTCGAACTGATCACCCCTGAGATAAATGCTAGTCTGGGACTCAGGAGGTGGGCGGGTGCAATATATATATATATATATATATATATATATATATATATATATATATATATATATATAGATTCATATCTTATTCGAATAGACTACTATTATTATTTTATTTAAATCTGTTTACCCTCCAGTGTTGCTTCTTTCCTCGGACTTAGCGGGGGACCCCACCTCTACCACCGCAAGGGCAGTGCCATGGGGCGTGAGATATTTGGCCGGGGATACAACTGGGGAAGAAGGCCAGTACCTCACCCAGGCAGCCTCACCTGCTATGCTGAACAGGGGTGTTTTGGGGATGGGAAGTTTGGAAGGGATAGACAAGGAAGAGGTAAGGAAGCGGCCGTGGCCTTAAGTTAGATACCATCCCGACATTTGTCTGGAGGAGAAGTGGGAGACCACGAAAACCCACTTCGAGGATGGCTGAGGTTGGAACTGTACTCCTCTCTATTCAGTTGACCTCCCAAGGCCGAGTGGACATCATTCCAGCCCTCGTACTACTTTTCAAATTTCGTTGGAGAGCCGGAAATCGAACCTGGGCCTCCGGGGGTGGCAGCTAATTACATTAACCAGTACACCACACAGGCGGTCGTTTTATTTTTTTACAAGTTGCTTTACGTCACACCGACAGAGATAGGTTTTATGGCGACGATGGGATAGGAAAGGACTGAGAGTTGTAAGGAAGTGGCCGTGGCCTTAATTAAGGTAAAGCCTCAGCATTTGCCTGGTGTAAAATGGGGAACCACGGAAAACCATTTTCAGGGCTGCCGACATTGCGGTTTGAACTCACTATGTCCCGAATACAAGCTCACAGTTGCGCGCCCGAACCGCACGACCATCTCCCTCGGTCAATAGCGACGTTAGGCAAGTCAAATTCATCAAGGCCAGAAATGCAAAGCTGAAACTGAAACTGCCTTTAAAATATGGAAATAGTATTATGACGAGCTTTTAAATGAATCCTTGATTTGCGAAGACATTCCGGTAGTAGCACCTCTGGCAGACCCTCCTTTATGTGTGGGTCAAGAACATTTGTTAGAAGACGTTCACCGAACGTCTAGTAATAAACCCACCGAACCGGATGAAATTCTCACTACCGAGCTCGATAGCTGCAGTCGCTTACGTGCGGCCAGTATCCAGTATTCGGGAGATAGTATGTTCGAACCCCACTGTCGGCAGCCCTGAAAATAGTTTTCTGTGGTTTCCCATTTTCACACCAGGCAAATGCTGGGGCTGTACCTTAATTAAGGCCACGGCCGCTTCCTTCCCACTCGTAGGCCTTTCCTGTCCCATCGTCGCCATAAGACCTATCTGTGTCGGTGCGACGTAAAGCAACTAGAAAAAAAAAATTCTCACTGAACTCCAGAAAATCTCTGAGTGATGAAGCAACCAATTTCCTAGAATTTTTAAATAACATTCTGCCTCACTTTTCGGTCTCTTTTATATTCCTTTCTAGGATGTATCCGATGTATCCGAGGACTTCGGCTCGCCAGGTGCAAGTCCGTAGGCGTCCTGCGCGTCATGATAAGGATGAAATGATGAAGAAGACGACACATACACCCAGTCCTCGTGCCAGGAGAATTAACCAATTTTGGTTAAAATTATGGAGCCGGACACCCTATACAATGTGTTTCAATGACATATCTGTGGCTTCTCTCTAATCGTACACTTCAACATCGGCACTGTTTGTGGCTTTGATTTCATTGAAAACAGAAGAATTATTAATGGTGTAACCATTTCTAAGTAAATCAATATTATGTTGTGATCGTTGCCGAGTTGTTCACAGTCTAATGGCACTCAGTAAATAAGCATCGAATGAAGTCTGGTGATACGGGAAATATTAGATTAGGAATGTCTTAAAGAAAATATATGAATATTGTTACTTGGGTAGTATGATGACAAATGATGGCAGAAGTAAGGGGGACATAAAATGCAGACTAGCAGAAGCAAGGAAGACCTTTCTTAAGAAAATAAATTTGCTCACTTCGAACATTGATATAGGAATTGGAAAGTCGTTTTTGAAGACGTTCATCTGGAGCGTGGCATGGGCGATAACTAGCTCAGAAGGAAGGAGAATAGAAGCTTTTAAGATGTGGTGTTACAGAAGAATGCTGAAGGTAAGATGGTTAGATCGAATCACAAATGAAGAGATAGTGAATAGAATTGGTGAGAGGAGAACGATCTGATGAATTTAAACCCGAAGAAGAGACAGAATGATAGGGAATGTCTTAAGACACCCAGGACCTGTTCAGTTAGCTCTTCTTTTGGGAAATGTAGGTCGTAAAAATGGCAGTGGTAGTCCAAGGTAGCACAGGATAGGTAGTTAGGGAGAGCTGCATCAAACCAGTCCATGGACTGATGACCCAAACAACAACTTATTTTACGGGGTTTACGTACTCAATTCATTTCAATCAATCAATCAATCAATCAATCAATCAATCAATCAATCAATCAATCAATCAATCAATCAATCAATCAATCAATCAATCAATCAATCAATCAATCAATCAATCAATCAATCAATCAATCAATCAATCAATCAATCAATCAATCAATCAATCAATCAATCAATCAATCAATCAATCAATCAATCAATCAATCAATCAATCAATCAATCAATCAATCAATCAATCAATCAATCAATCAATCAATCAATCAATACTGATCTGCATTTAGGGCAGTCGCCCAGGTGGCAGATTCCCTGTCTGTTGTTTTCCTAGCCTTTTCTTAAATGATCGCAAAGAAATTGGAAAATTATTGAACATTTCCCTTGGTAAGTTATTCCAATCCTTAACTCCCCTTCCTATAAACGAATATTTGCTTCAATTTGTCCTCTTGAATTCCAACTTTATCTTCATATTGTGATCTTTCCTACTTTTAAAGACACCACTCAGACTTATTCGTCTACTGATGTCCTCCCACGCCATCTCTCCACTGACAGCTCGGAACATACCACTTAGTCGAGCAGCTCGTCTCCTTTCTCCTAAGTCTTCCCAACCCCAACTTTGCAACATTTTTGTAACGCTACTCTTTTGTCGGCAATCACCCTGGACAAATCGAGCTGCTTTTCTATGGATGTTTTCCAGTTCTTGAATCAAGTAATTCTGGTGAGGGTCCCATACACTGGAACCATACTCTAGTTGGGGTCTTACCAGAGATTTATATCCCTTCTCCTTTACATCCTTACTACAACCCCTAAATACCCTCATAACCATGTGCAGAGATCTGTACCCTTTATTAACAATCATATTTATGTGATTACCCCAATGAAGGTCTTTTCTTATATTAACACCTAGGTACTTACAAGGATCCCCAAAATGAACTTTCAACCCATCAACGCAGTAATTAAAACTGAGTGGACTTCCCTATTTGTGAAACTTACAACCTGACTTTTAACCCCGTTTATCATCATACCATTGTCCACCGTCCGTATTTTCTACAGATACCTAGGATGTTGTTATTGTTTCTTTTGATTCGTTCAAGGGGCTTGGGCTGTCTTAGTCTACACCCTCATGTACTTGGAATCTGTAGAGACTATCTGGTAACCGGTATAGCTGTTGCAAGTTATACATTTCATATTGGGGTCCGTAGTGAACTACGTATAAGCTCATGAAATAATTGTCTCATAGAATTCCACCTTTTCAATACACTTTGTGATTTATTAAAAATTAAAATCGAAGTTACATGTTAAAATATCGGGACATGTAACTTCGATTTTGATTTTTAATAACAGCGTACTGGCCTTCGGTTCAGAGGGTCCCAGGTTCGATTCTCGGCCGGGTCGGGGATTTTAACCTTCATTGGTTAATTCCAATGGCCCCGGGGGCTGGGTGTTTGTGTTGTCCTCAACATTCCTGCAACTCACACACCACAAACAACACTATCCTCCACCACAATAACACGCAGTTACCTACACATGGCAGATGCCGCCCACCCTCATCGGAGTGTCTGCCTTACAAGGGCTGCACCCGGCTAGAAATAGCCACACGAAATTATTGTGGGTAAACTGTCAATCGTTACCTCTGTGTCGAAATTCGCTCAGAGAGTATCAAAAAGTTACCAGTTTATAGTTTATTTTCTGTATTGATGTATATACCTCGACCACCCCCCCATCCCTCGCCCGCTATATCCCACAAACCGTGGTATTTTTTGTTGTCTGTTCATTTTTTGCCCTCCTCTCACGTCTAATTCCCTATCACCGCTAGTGACCCCCACCCCCACCCCACCCCACCCCACTCCCACTCCCACTCCCACCACCGCCACCACGACCGAAGCCAGAACCCGAGGGTTAATGTGCCACGAGAATTCGTGGTGGTTAGCGACGAAACGAAGAACGAGAGGGAAGAGGGTGACGATACTCCATGTTGTTTGGTTTCATTTCATGACCGTTCACCATTACTGCCTGTCATTACAGCAGCTAATCCTGCGGCATATGTAGCTGAATAAATGGGCAGATTTAATCACGATAGAAGATCTCACCACGTATTAACAAATAGTTAGTAGAAAGCATTGAATTACGCCGTCACCGTTAGGACTGAAATATTATCGCGTATAATAGGAAACTATCTATTTTCCTCACGTTAACTCCGTAGCGTACGTGCTAAAACTCGACGATATTTTAATTTAATATGATCTATAGCAGCAATTTAAAATCGGAGCTAACAGCCACTACATCACCTGGATTAAGAGAAAAGCTGTAAATTCAAGCTGTCTTCAAGGACTTATTCTACTTAGCAAATTCACAGCCTTCATTTCAACACTCAAACGATGGCAAACGTTTGAATCTGTAAAGCTATGGTAAAATAAGGGGTTTTAGAATATTACGTTAAGTGAAACCTTCATTGGTTAAGGAGAAAAATAAGGGTTCAGTTGTGTTTAAACCAGCACACGCTGAGCATACAGTATGTTTAACGTAAGTGGTTTATTTAAACGTTCGAAGGTCACCTATACGGCGTCAATTTGAAAGACCTGCATAGGCCTCTCCGGAAGCCGGACGTTATTATATTAATTTAAGGAGACAAGTGCAGAAAATCCTCCAAAAGTCAGCTTCTTTTGTGCTGTAATTGGTAGCTTGTTTTGTACGAAATCTAGTCCCAAAAATATTGAGTGGAATTCAGTACCTAAGTGCACTAAATTTTTCATGCATTGATTTTTTTTCATCTTCGCTGAACTCTTTACGTCTTTCTTTCGGGCAGTTGACGGAATCACAGTAGGCAGTATTGAAGAAGGTTGTGAAGCGTCATTTCCGGTTGGTCAAGCACGGCGATCCTCACGGAAAGTTTGTTTTGATTTGAGAGATGCAGTGCGAGGTTTCGCGTTGTGAAATTCAATTGCCATTTCCTAGACTTTCTAATTAATGACAAATGCACTTTTTACTTTGGAACTACTAAAGGTATGAACCTGAAACTTGACAGACAAGAAGGCTAAACATATTCACACATTTTCTTGCAAGGAAATTACAAAATATTTCATTTTATGGACTTCAGATTTTTATGATGGTGATGATGCTTGTTGTTTAGAGGGGGCTAACATCGAAGGTCATCGGCCCAACTTCAGATTTTAACACACATATATATATATATATATATATATTTGTAAAGTTTTAAAATTCAAATGTTCATTTATTTAAAAATCGAAATAGGTATGAAATTAAAAAAACAGCCTGCAGGCATTAAATTATCAAGTTCTTAGAAATTACAAAAAAATTGCAACGTCTAGGACCTCGGCGTTGCTGAGAAAAAAGGCACATCAATATGACCAAAATTCAAAATTCAAAATATTTTTTTCAAAAACATTTTATGCATTTTAAATCAGTGTGCAAATTTTCATGTTTGTAGCTCAAATAACGTCCGAGTTACAGATAATTTAGGAAATAAATGAATTTTCGTGCACGTCCCCCTTTAAACGTTTGCTGTGTGGATGACACCAGTTCGTTAAGAAAATAATGATCGACGTGTAGGGTGAATATGATGGTACTTAACATTCCTTCAATTTTATGTACGCGAGAGTTTCAATGTGAATCCTTAAAGAAATCTGATTTTATTTAGAAGGTAAGACATTCCTTGAATTATGATGGAGAGGGAGTGGACTTTTAGACACTAATAGATCAGAATCTAATCTTCTTGAAGGGACTCTTTGAGCATTTAAGTCTAATTAATAGTTCTGGAGAACAGTTCACGTAAACGATTGATCTCCAGGACCGTTCCGGTTTCCTTCAACGAAAGACAGAGTAGTATCTTATTGAAGGAAGACTTCCGCTGGGTTTGTAAATTATGTGTATATTTGATGGTAGCTTATTCAATCTTAGCAGACTGGGAGCCAAGTCAAAATAATTCTTAATTTCAGTTATTGAACTCCAACATGCAGACGACAACGTTGTTCTAGCCAGTGCGAAAGATCACTTTAAATTATTTTGAATGTATTTAACCAAGCAAATACAGTATTAATATTGGATCAGAACTTCACTTCACACATTGTTTACCAACCAGCACTAAACTCTAACAGCAGCTCCTTCTTTCACGATCAATGGTGAGATCCTACACAATATGAAACACTTTTCTTACCTTGATAGTCACCTCTCGGTAAATACTGACACTGACGCTGATATACATGATGAACCGAAATTCGCGCACTCGGCGTCGCAGCGCGACTCCTCACATGCCACCAATAAAAAAGTCTCTCAGAAAAATTCGTCCTGCGAGTATATCCGGCAGAAAAAGGACGTTGAAGAGTGCCAATCTGGCAACACTGTAACCACATGTAGGGTGACTATATACCTCTGTCAGCACATATTAGTCGTGCTGTACAGGTGGTGTAGTGGATAGAGTTTTGGGTTAGCATGCATGAGATCGAGGGGTCGATCCTGGGTTGAGGCGTATGTTTTAATTTCGTAAATGTAGTCCAGGTGGTATGGTATCTGGCATATTAATCGTCAACAGAAATGGACGAACAATCGTTTTCATTGGTCAGGTTTGAAGGACGCCCTTTCCACGTCGTGGGCGTGAATTTATTCGCTGTTGACGATTAAGATGCCAGATACCATACCACCTGGACTACATTTCACCATCATCATCATCATCATCTGTTTACCCTCCAGGTTCGGTTTTTCCCTCGGACTTAGCGAGGGATCCCACCTCTACCGCCTCAAGGGCAGTGTCCTGGAGCTTCAGACTCTTGGTCGGGGGATACAACTGGGGAGTATGACCAGTACCTCGCCCAGGCGGCCTCACCTGCTATGCTGAACAGGGGCCTTGAGGAGGGATGGGAAGATGGGAAGGGATAGGCAAGGAAGAGAGAAGGAAGCGGCCGTGGCCTGAAGTTAGGTACCATCCCGGCATTCGCCTGGAGGAGAAGTGGGAAACCACGGAAAACCACTTCCAGGATGGCTGAGGTGGGAATCGAACCTACCGCTACTCAGTTCACCTCCCGAGGCTGAGTGGACCCCGTTCCAGCCTTCGTACCACTTTTCAAATTTCGTGGCAGAGCCGGGAATCGAACCCGGGCCTCCGGGGGTGGCAGCTAATCACGCTAACCACTACACCACAGAGGCGGACTGGACTACATTTACGAAATAAAAAACGTACGCCTCAACCCAGGATCGACCCCTCGACCTCCTGCCTGCTAACTCAAAACTCTACCCAGTGCACCAACTGTACAGCACGACGTATATGTGCTAACATAGGTAGTTACCCTACATGTAGTTACAGTGTTGCCAGATTGCCACTCTTCAACGTCCTTCTTCCGCCGGATATACTCGCAGGACGAACTTTTGTGAGAGAATTTTTTTTTATTGCTGGCATGTGAGGAGTCGCGCTGCGACGCCCGAGTGCGCGAATTTTGGTTCAGCCTGTATAGTATCACCTCAGCTCCGCTAGCGTGGCGTTTGATCATCTCCTTAAACGCGTTTTCGACAACCATGTCTTTAGTGTCCTGTCCAAGCTACGTGTTTACAATGCTATAGTGAAGCTAGCACTAAGTTATGGATGTGAGACTTGGATTTCTTACAGGATACTTAAATTTCTGGAAAAGCAGACGAAAGAGTAATATGACAGGGCAGTCGAGCACAAATCAGTATCTTGGATGAGGCCAATACTGCGAGCATTGAGGCATTGATTATATCAAACATCAACTACGTATGGCCGACTACCGTAGCCCGCCTGACTAACACACGCCTTCCAAAGCAAGTGATGTGTCCTCAATTGAAGGATGGACAACGTTATCAAGGAGGACAACATTATACGAAGACATTCTAAAATCTATTGTGAAGAAGTGTCAAATTGACGTCGGCAACTGGGAGGCTGTAGCGTTCGAGCGGTTGATGCAGTAACATATTGTCAACGAGGATCCAAAACAGCGACGAAGGCACGAGTCCGATGAAGAAGATCGTAGAAAAGAAGGAGAAAGAAAGATGACGACAAGGCGCGTTGGTAGGTTTAGTAAGCCAGAATTGAGTTATAGTTCCAGAATTGGTCTCTTTGTCTGTCTAAGAACCACAGTCGCCAACAACGATACACTCAGAAGACAATTGTCATACTGATATAATGAAGATGGTGCTCTGATTGCTTATTTAAGACGCTAAAATCGAGATTATTGGCCTCCGGTTGAGTGAAATGTATTTTGCTATGTTATTACTTAAGTAAGAGTATTCTTGGTCGGAACGGAGAGGAAATTGGCAACACAATGGTTTTGAAAATGTTAAAATTTTGTCGTTTAAAACTTGCAGCTAAAAATGCAGCTGTCTCCCAAAATTGTGGAATGTCCCCCTTTCTTACTGTCTTGTCCATCATCCCTTCCTTCAACAGTTGGTCACACTAGTGGTGCGTGCATTTCGAGCGGCTACTACTGGATTAGGACGTCTGCTTTTCCTCTTTTCTCCGAAATCACGTGAGGTACTGGCGTCGACAATCGGATGTGGTTCTTCCAGTTTTTCGGTCACTAGTTCTGCTTCCGTTTGTAGCTGGGAGCGGGGCGGACGATCAGGGTTTCTACGGTCCTCTCGTTATTGTCATGAGGTATCCCAATGAATACGTCAATTCCATAATTGTAGTTTCCAAAGGGTCACACGAGTTAAAAGCACCCTGAGGAAAAGTGACCCCGTAAGACCTTCAACTCTGAAACAATGATAACGAAAACCATGAAGTATAATCACTACGATAAGGGTAGTCAACCTTCATGCGGGTGTCAATTTCTCTTATCAAAGACGTTATTTTCGCATTCAAACGACTTTACTTCCTATATTTTAATTTTATATTCGAACATTTGTACTGCATAGCATACCAATATTGGCACTTACTTGCTAAAATAAAACTGACTTAGGCCAAATGAGCTTTCCCGGAATAGAGAAAACAATTTCCTTGTCGTAATTTCAGCAATAGCATTAGATTTGTGAATATGAATATCCACAGCCTGTTTCAAGTAATTCGACCGGGTCAGAAATGGGTTGAATGAAGTCGCTATCTAGCGGTGAGGATAGGAATCGTGCCGGCTGCCGAAGCCTGTACACTCATCTGGGGCAATGATTAATTACTGACAGATGAGTACCCGGAGAAAAACCTGTATCACCTCCGCTTTGTCCAGCACAAATCTCACACGGAATGACCGGAAATTGAACCCCGGAACCGAGTGGTGAGAGGCGGGTACGCAGCCGTCTGAGCCGCGGACGCTGCTGCATTAGCTCTGGGCTTGGCACATATTGTTTTCGCCGCTGCTGTTGCATATGATGGTCGGTTTAATGCGATGGTAAAGTTCGACTTCGTCCACTTGACACTATTTCGTTTCGATTGCAAAACAACCAGCAAACAACAACCAAAACAACTCGCCCAGCCCATAAACAAACGCTTCGGACTTATGCACCGATTCAGTAGTTCTGTACGAAACGAGCCTGTAGTTAAATTCGCATTAAATATAATTCTGAAAGGCTCTTATTCCATCAACACATCTGTAGCTTAAGATCAGTAGAGTAAACTGAGGGATCCGTCGGACTCCTCCTCCTAATCGACTGCCCTTCCCTACGCCACTCCGTGGTGGAGTGATATAATTACTGTGACTTTCTTTAATTTCGTGGGTGGGGAGTGATGGAATACTGCTTTAATAACAAATACAACTTGGAGAAACCATCGCCTATTAACACTAAAAACTCTAATAAGACACTGAAAAGATTAGATATATCGGCTAAAGGGTCAGGGACGGTTTGAAAATAAAGAACTCCCTAGGCCTCATAAACCTATTACCGCCAGAAGAGTAAAAGACCAAAATAGGTCAAACGGTAAAGGCAAGGGCAAGGAGTAAAAGTAACGACAGACTCAGTTAGAGGCCCCATAGTTGCCAACACACACTGCCAAGAGGGAAGTCTCTGAGTTCCCATTCTAGTCATCTCTTACAGCAGCGTTCCACCACCCGGAGAAAGAAAGCATGTCTCAGTTATTACATTACTCCACAACTGGCTGACGTAGGAAAGGGCAGCCGGTTAGGAGGAGGAGGCCACCGGATCCTCCAATTTACTCTACTGAGAACTTTCGTAATATCTTGCATTTTAATTATTATTATTATTTCGTTATACCCATTCATCGAGCGCGTTGGAACTTTTTCATTTGCTTGATGACTTTCGCCTTCCTGTTAAATCTCTTCATGCACGCTTTGTGTTGCCTCTTCGTTCTTCTGTCCACTTTGTACCAGTCCTGCAGCTGTTTTCACCACAGACGTGTGTTTGTTTACTGAGGTCCTGAAGACTTCGCGATTTCTCATGATGTCTTCCCCAATGTTCATTTCATTCAGGTCCCCTATTGTTTCCTCCAGGCAATTTATTCTCCTATTTTGGGAATTTATTTCATTAATACATTTATTATTATTACATTTATTACATTGTTAGTTGTGAGTCTTGTGAGTCTTGTGAGTTTATTATTATCCACCCTAAAAATATGTCCAAACCTTTTCAAACGTCTTCTCCGTGCAGTATTGATGAATCTATCTGTGTGACTATAGAGGTCTGCAGTCCGGCTCCATGGCTAAATAGTTAGCGTGCTGGCCTTTGGTCACAAGGGCCCCGGGTTCGATTCCCGGCACGGTCGGGAATTTTAACCTTAATTGGTTAATTTCGCTGGCACTGGGGCTAGGTGTATGTGTCGTCTTCATTATCATTTCATCCTCATCACGACGCGCAGGTTGCCTACGGGAGTAAAATCGAAAGACCTGCACCTGGCAAGCCGAACTTGTCCTCGGACACTCCCGGCACTAAAAGCCATACGCCATTTCATTTTTTTTAGAGGTCTGCAGTTTGCCTTTTAATCGAAATTCCATCTTTTATTCTTTTAATATTTTTCTGGTTCTTTTTGGTCTACTAGGGACCACGGGGCTCGTCTTAACTCTCAGCTAGGGTCTTCTGCTTTTTTTTTTAGCCCAGTACGCTTTCATTTTCTGGCTGTCTCTCTGCTTCCTCCCATTCGTTCACTTAGATCTGGTGGTTCCTGCACTCTTTTTGCTTGTAAGGGATAGCGGAAGGACTCCCCATGGGATGGCCTTTCGGAACTGAAATCGGTTCTCTGTGGTCTTTAATGAGGTCTGCAGTTCCTCTAGGTCTGATTTTACTGAGGTGATCCACTTGGTTTTGGAAACCTTTCCCCTACTTGTCACTGGGAGGATTCTGTTGGTGAGCCTGCAGGGTTTCAGACAGGTCATGCGCCTGTAGAAGGTCAATCGCCTTTTCTTCATACACGTGACTATTTCCGTAGACGGAATGGACACAAGAAACCTGTATTGTAACTATTCAGAAGTGAAGGTCTATTTTCTAAATTTCTCAACATATCAATCTGGAAATGAACCCGCATACTTCCCTGCGAAACCTTCGGCTAGGCTGCCCTAACTTACTCTAAGATTGAATTGTTTAGTTAAAAGTTTCCTTCCACTTTTGTTTAGGGTGAAGATTTAAGCTTTACTTAAAAGATGGTGCGAGTTTGCAAGGTGTAATAGCAAGTTTACTAATGAACTTGCCCTAGTTCTGTTGCTGAAGGAGACAGTTGTTTATAATAAACGCGTTTCATTATCTTGATTGCAACAGCTAGCGAAGCTGTCGGAAACTTCCTCTTGTTCATTAGTCTGGACTACACCCTGTGGTTCCTTCTCACATGCTAACCAACCTTGGCGTTTCATCCATAATGCAAATTACAACTCGTGTTAGCGGCTGGGAAATCTACAGCTGCAAGCTGCGGTCAAGTCACACTCCCTTTGTATTAGTATAACCTAATTTATCCTCGCATCTCCAATCCACATTTCGGAAACAATTATTAGTAGAACTATGGGGTTGTTGCCTTTACCCTGCAGAGAAACCTCTGCTGAATTGAACCACGTGAAGATGTAGGGCAGTGCTCGGCTGAAGACCTGATGGTTCATAAAATATCTGGGAGTAAACTTCGCTGATGCTACTGTATTGATCCTAAGCAATATATCACATTACTGCAAGAGAAACTAAACGCCATGGCAACTTCTCCTTGGCTACATCCTGATAAAAAGTTTAACATCACTAACTCATTCTTGTGTCCCACATCGATATATCAGTTCCTTTCCACCCCACTGGAAAAATCCCTAACGATTTTTAGATGATGCCGACAAAACGATTAAGAGTACTCTCAAGAAGATTTCATCACTTTAAGCTGACACACCGGATGCAATGATCTATTACGCCAAAGCGGTTCAATTTTTGTGAAAGGTAGGAAGCAGCTCTACAACAAAACAATAGCTGTAACATCCTCCGCAAATCTGGCACTAAGAACACTGCAGCAACGAGAAAACTCGAAGTCGAAACTGCACATTGCGTGTCCACCCTTAACATCGAATGTCTCACCAAACCGGATGCTAAATTGTAGACACATGACGGCCTGTTGGACACCATGAAACTCAGGAGATCTCTCAGAGACCAGGAATATAACAATGGTGCCTATTAAAACAGAAAGGGAAAGGCGTACGCTTATATCAAGAGTTTACTCCAGCCAACCGGTGGATGAGAAAACGGATGGACTCACAAGCAATGAGTGGAAAGGTGATCACAACATGACAGCAAATGTAGCCCCTGTCTGCGCCATACCAGGCAGATCCAAAGACGGTAACCACTGCAGAAGATGCGCTGAGATTGAAACTTTGGCACACGTCTTAGGATCCTGTCAATTCGGCTAATGCATAAGAAACCCCAGACACCATCACATTCGGTCTTCCTTGGCCGATATGCTACGTGAAGAAGTCCGCGGCCTCGCAGACATTGGTGGAATAAGACGAATCGGCATGATCGCCTTCAAACCTGGGAGCAAAAAAGGTATCATTCTCCATTCGACAATGAGATTTGAATCACATGCATCACAGCCCGCTGAACCCGACGAAGGGGAAAAGATGATATATTCACCAACCATTCCCTATTACCTCAATAAATACACCCTTAAGGATATTGAGGTCACAAGGCTCATGCTGGGTGCAAGGGGCACCATTTCTAAACTACTGGTCACCTACTTACGAAGCTGTGATGTGCCGATTGAGACCATTGTGAGCTGGGGCATACATTCATTGAAAGCCTCGATATCGATCTTGGGCATCACCTCTACTCTCCATCAACTTAATTAAATCAATTAAAGTATTTTATCTGCTTCTCCTTTGTCAATAAGGATTGTGTTTTCTACATTATCATTATAATTATTGGTTACATTTTATTCTGTAATGTAATTAGATTAGGTACTAAATTTATATTGTATGTTATTATTTCTCGGTTCGTCAACACCAGTCATTTGAGGAAAAATAAATAATAATAATAAAAATATCTCTTACCCTGCGAGGAGGCAGACCATGCAGCTCATCCTGTAACTTTTCAGCCAGTAAGGAGAACGCGCTATCTGGACAGAGGAGTGGTATCGACTCAGATACATAAAATTAATTCAGTGTCCAATCTAGCACTGGAATTGTCCCAACTAAGAGGAGCACAAGAAAGTGGTGGTGGTTATTCGTAGCTAGATAACCATCCTCTGTTAAATATCAGAAGAGAAAAAGGAAGATGCCAAACTCTTCGAGGAATGTAAGAATAGGCAAAAGAAAGATACTGACAACGAAGAGCATGAAACTGAAAGAATCCACACCTTGCACCCCGCATACCATTGGGACTGGAGGACGATACGCAATCATTGTTGCTCAGGTCGTCCCGTGCGTCTTTCTCTGATAATTTGCAACTGTAATACATCTTTACAATTGTATCTGTTTCTGCTTGCATCATATGTCCAAATGATCGTAGTCCCCTGGATTGGTGCACTCTCAAGTGCTTTCTCATTTCTACGTTACAAACACGACCTGATGTAGCGACGCCGGCTGACCATCTCAGAATCTTTGTTTCCATTCCGCTCAGCCGATATTATGCCTCTTTTGTTGCCGGCTAACATTCAATAATATGACATGAAGAGGTGGTGAGAAGGGGTGAGAAAGAAAATGTCTAAAATGACCGAGATTATGTCTGTATGTTACAGCATGGCTTTCAACCAAACTTGAAACACGTACGACTTGGTAAAATGAAATGAAAATCCTGAGCCTGTTTCCAGTCATTCGACCAGGTCAGGAATGGAATGAATGAAGCCCCATCTAGCGGCGAGGATAGGAATTGTGCCGGCTGCCGAAGCCTGTCGCACTCCTCTGGGGAAATGATTAATGAACGACAAATGAAATGAAATGATACTGGAGAGTGTTGCTGGAATGAAAGATGACCAGGTAAACCGGAGCATCCGGAGAAAAAACCTGCCCCGCCTCCGCTTTGTCCAGCACAAATCTCACATGGACTGACCGGGATTTGAAACACGGAACCCAGCGGTGAGAGGCCGGCGCGCTGCCGCCTGAGCCACGGAGGCTCACACATACGTCCTGGTATTGGGTAGAAATACTGGGGCGTTAAGACACTCCTACCATCCCTACGGGCAGGGTGGAAATGGTGTGATGAATCTTCGATTTTAGGTGTTCTTTTATCTGGCGAACGCAGATTATCATGTCATCGCTGACCACTTCATCCAGACTGTATTAATTCTCATATTCACTTCTTCAGTAAGTTGACCGCGGAAAACAACCATGGACCCGTGATTCGCGATAGGTACTTGCCATCAACTGGATTGCTTCGTTTTTTTTAAGGGTGTGACGTCATATGTGCGATTTTCTTTTAGTTGAATCTCACCCCATATGAAAGCAATCGATTGTTCCATTCTGAATTTAAATTCGTTTGTACGTTTGTTGCACTGTTAACAAAAACTAAGCGCAAAGCATTCATTACCATCTTATCACTACCGTTACTCTAGGGACAGAATCACTGAGAACAAGCAAAAGCGATGGTGGAAGCGAAACGTTAGGAGAAAGATCTTTAGACCGGTAAAAGAGAAGAATTGTTGGAGGTGTGGGAAGAACCAGGAGCTTCTACAAACTCATGAACCAGCCTACTGTAGTACAAAAACGAAGACAAAGTGACTTAGAGGTGCAGGACATGTAGCACGCATACCCGAGGGAAGCCGAATGAAAGCAGTTATAGTGAGAAAACACGAGGTAACACGACCTGTAGGCAGACCAAGAAATGATAGGAGGATGGAGTGAGAATGGATCTACAATAGTTCGGAGACCACGACAACTGGATACAAACAGCTCAAAACCGAAAGATCTGGAGGCAAATTGTGAGGACGGCTCATGATCTCCAAGGTTTTTGGTCGCCGTGAGGTACGTCAAAAATATCCAGAAGACGCCGTAAACATGCTAAAGCGCTACAGTATATGCGGTTAAGAGAATGATCTGTCTTCTGGTGAAGTACGGAGACTATCCAAATGATTTAAGGAATTTAAAGAAGCGTTGTAAGAGGGACGGGTGGTTAGTCTTCAGCATTCGAACGGGACACGTCTTCTCTCTCTAAGAGTATTCAATCTTTCCAGTGATCATAGAGTGGTGATGGAAGGATGTATCCCGCATTGCGTATTTCTGTGGTGATTGGTATGTGGTGTGTTATGAGTATGTATGGGAAGGGTATGAAACAAACAAACACTCAGTTCACGAGATAGAGGAGTTGGCTACATGAAATTAAAATTCTTGAGCGGGCGGGAATCGAACTCAGTACCCTCTGAACCGAAGGCTGCGATGCTGACAGCTGAGGTGATAGCCGGGCTGAGTGGCTCAGACGGTTGAGGCGCTGACTTTCTGACCCCACCTTGGCAGGTTCGATCCTGGCTCAGTCCGGTGGCATTTGAAGGTGGTCAAATACGTCAGCCACGTGTCAGCAGTAGATTTACTGGCACATAAAGGAACTTCTGCGGGACTTAATTCTGGCACCTCGGCGTCTCTGAAAACCGAAAAAGTGGTTAATGGGACGCAAAGTCAATAACATTATTATTAGACGAGACAGAACGCACTTCAGTCAACAACAGTGATTTAATGTGATGTTATTGCTGATTAAGAACAAAGGGCCATTTCCTAGATTAGCCGCTATTATGTCAGTCAGAGTTAGGTTTTTGCAGAACTGTTGTCGTGACATAAAATGTTCGAAATGAAATTTAAATTAAGTTCTGTTTGAAACATTTCGAAGTAAAACCGACCGTTTTCAAAATATCAGCAAGAAGGGATTTCAGCCCTCTCGCAGACCCCTTCTTCCTCTGAATATAAACCTAAAAACCCTAGGAAGCAACAGCCCCAGGCGACCGCTGCTCAGTCCCAAAGGTCTGCAGATTACGAGGTGTCATGTGGTTGACACGACGAATCCTCTCGGACGGTATTCTTGGCTTTCTAGACCGGGGCCGCTATCTCACTTCAGATGTAATCTCTTAAGCTGACTAAAGCTCGAACCAACACTCAAATCAAGGTAAAATCTCAGACTTGACAGGGAATCGAACCCGGCGCCTCCGGGTACACCACGGACCAGATTACTATATAAGTTAGCACAATTGTAAAATATTTGTCGAGTTTTATAAAACTACGCTGTTACTTTTCGTGGCATTCGAACGAACAAACAAACAAACAAACAAACAAACAAACAAACAAACAAACAAACAAACAAACAAACAAACAAACAAACAAACAAACAAACAAACAAACAAACAAACAAACAAACAAACAAACAAACAAACAAACAAACAAACAAACAAACAAACAAACAAACAAACAAACAAACAAACAAATAAATAAATAAAACACGCTTCCATCCGTCCGTCCATCCATCGACTCTACAGACAGATAGAAATTAGTACAGTGATCACTAAGGTCTTTATACGGCACTGATATTTTTTAGTCAAACAACAATTTCGTAATGTAATATACAAAATAAATGTACATTTTAGAGGTGAGTACCTACATGGAAAGTACCTTAACGCATATAAACTCTAAACTCTGTTTTTTATGATATTCTTGAAATTTAATAATGAACTTGTTTTGTTGTGAGTAATTTAACCTCCTTACCCCGGTATAATAGACACGATACATTAATTCTTTTTTCCATCTTTTGCCTGAATTGTGATTGTGGAGCGCAACAGGTGTTTAGGACGCGTAATATACAGATACTTGCTGTTCGTGCTGCAGTAATGTTCCACATAGCAGTCCAGGTATATTCCTGAAAATAGAGATTTATGTGAAGCAGCTTTATGGGAGGTATTGTATTAACGTTATTTAATTAGGAAGCGCTCATGAGAAACTTCCTCTTCAGTAGCGGAATATGTAAGTATAAGGCTGGAAACAGATATAAATACACTGCTCGTATTGTCTAATAAACAAAAACAACAAAAGCGACAAACAATATGTCAACTGTCAACTGCTTCTCCTGGGTATTTTCGTCCTTGAGTATGTCACTGTAACAGGAGAGGGTACTCACAATTGGAACGTTTACTTTCATGCGTTAGAAATCAAATTGTCCTGGAGAAGTTTTAAAACATCTGAGAATTTTCTGACACATTTTTTTGGCTATTGGCTTTACGTCGCACCGACACAGATATGTCTTATGGCGACGATAGGACAGGAAAGGGCTAGGACTGGGAAGGAAGCGGCCGTGGCCTTAATTAAGGTACAGCCCCAGCATTTGCCTGGTCTGAAATTGGGAAACCACGGAAAACCATCTTCCGGTCTGCCGACAGTGGGGTTCGAACCTACTATCTCCCGAATACTGGATACTGGCCGCACTTAAGTGACTGGAGCTATCGAGCTCTGTGACAGAATTTTTTAGATCAGGATTATTTGAATGAAAGGGTCATATTCTCATGTTTCATTTTCCTCTTGAATTTGGGTCTTGTCTTCAGAGGATCATATACATACAGTTTTTCACCATTCCAGCATTTTGGAAATAAACTTCTTCCAAACCAGCTTTGTTGGCTATTGATGCAATATCTTCCATAGCGCTGGGCTCCTCTATTGTTCTAAAATTCGATATGTCCTGATGCATTTCCAATGTAAGAGATCAATCGATTACGAATACTGATAAAAATAGTACGTAATCATGCATTTTTTATGAGGTATTATGGACGTCATGTTTACAAATACGGGACGATGACCTTAGATGTAAGGCCCCTTTAAACAACAGGCATCAAGTTTACAAATACTGTTACAAAAAGTGTGCCTGTAGTTAGGAACATTTTTAGTTTGAATCCTCACTATTCCCTCTGACTGTAGTGAAATCTGTTAGAGACAGATCAAACTTGCTATATACTAGAAATTTTACCTTTGGGGGCCAAATGTCCGTAGCAGCTAGTGCTACCTTGCGTTGGGAAACTATAACTAATTGTCGAAAATATTTGTGTTTGAAGGTTTGGTAACCTAAACACTCTTCAATAGTTTGTTTGTTATTTTGTAATTTTCATCACTGTTATAAAGTTTATTCGCGAATGAAATTAATCCTTACTCAATTATATTTCACCCATTAAATGATTGATGACATCATTTATCTAGGAAAATCTGCCAGCCCCTATAAACGCTGTGAGGTTTTCCAGTTAGATTCCAGCGTTTCCTATTAGTTTGTAACGGTTAGTTCGATGGCGTTTTCTTTAATTGCAATGTAGAAACTTTTGATTTTAATTAAATTGTAGGTTTTCCAGGTAGTTTTCGGATTTCAAAATATCCCCCATACAGGGGATTCTACAAAATTTAAGGACGTACGAGTATCTACCCTCGTTTCCCTTCTTGAAATTTTATTTTTGAGTGACTAAATTTCCCTATTTTTCTAAAATCTTCTACCATTTTAGGACTTTAAAACTTATTTCTCTTAGTCACCTAGGCGTTCATAGGCGGAGAAGGTGAGGAACGCCATGTTGCCACGCTTCAAAAGAAGACAGCACTCGCGTGTGGTATCGGCCTGCAAACAGTACAGAGGATAAAACAAGCTTCGAAAATAAAAAATAATGCGGTGTTCAGGTCGCCAGAGAAGAACCCTTAGAGGAAGAAGCCAGTGACGATCCTCGATGATATCATTAAAAATGTTCTGCGTACAACAATATTTGATATGTATAAAAACGGCGAATATCCTACGGCATTGAAACCTTCCTTAATATCTCGAAAATTTTCCTCAACACTTTCGCGGGGTTTGATGTTAAAAATTAATTTGGACTTTTAGGAAACGTTTAAGCCCACAAAAAATATAGGTCATCGCTTTGGAATTCAGGATATAACTGGAAGAAAAATGTTACACGTTCATGCTGTTATGCTCTCTGCACTTCGCCTTCATTTCTCTCAACTTCCATTTAACTTCTTTAATATCTCGAAAATTACCCTCAACACTTTCTCGGGGTTTGATGTTAAAATTAATTTGGATTTTCAGGAAACTTTTAAGCCCAAAAAATATAGGTCATCGCTTTGGAATTAAAGATATAACTGGATGAAGAAATGTTTACACATACATGCTGTTATGAGTAGCCACATTGGCATCACCGCACCTCATACTTCTGTCTCTCTCTGCGCAACGAAACCGCCTTCCGGGGTGCGTTCTACTCTAGTAGTATGATTTAGCTGCTACGTCATCGAGCCTTATTCCGTGTTAGGTGCTTTCTTTGGACTTTAATTTTGGAGTGCCTAAATGTTTCAGCCTCCATTTTTCAAATTTTGTTCTCTGCCTTTCTAGTGCACCTTTATATCTCTTTTCCCTCTTCTCATGGTGGTGGTGGTGGTGATGGTGGTGCTGGTGGTTATTGTTTTAAGAGGAAGTACAACTACGCAACCATCCTCTATATAACACTTATCAGAGGGAAAAATGGAAGGGATCCGACACTTCGAAAAATGAAGATATCGGTCAAGGAAAGACAAGGGGCACGAAGGGCATGAAAATGAAAGACTCCCTAGGCCTCCATACGTAATACCGTCGGGGTCGGAAAAGAACAAGAGTGACCAAGGGAGGTCGGATAGGAGAGATGAAAGTGAGGAGCCTGGCACAAGTAAGTGGAAGCAATACCAGGACCCAGCTGAGGGCCCCGTGGTCTCCAACCCACGCTCCAAAGTTCAGAGCCCCTGAGGCCCCTATTAGTCGCCTCTTACGACGGGCAGGGGATACCGTGGGTGTTATTCTACCGCCCCCACCCACAGTGGGACCTTTCCTCATGGCCGTGTAGTGCGGGGTTCGGCCTCTGTTATCTTCTGGATCTTTCGATCCTTTTTCGAGAATGGCTCCTCTGGAGATTAGGGTAATGAAGGTATTACTTTAAAAATTTTAAAGCAGAATGCTTTTGCTGCTTCAGGTATCAGTGGTGTTAGACATTTAACATTAATGTAATCTCCTGGCACAATAAAGGGCGCTTGTAACTTATAATTGTAAATTGAGCTCCAGCGTTTGAGACCCGTGCTATGCCGTTTTGTTCCACAAGCTACGGCTTCTTTCTCTGAACTGTATCTTCTCTCGGTTATGTACAGGCTAGTCTACCTTTTTAACGTATACGTTTACAAGACCTACGGGGCTGAAATCTCTGACTAATTTGTTCGAGATAGGAGATCTTTTCCCCGTACTGTAAACATTTCCGAGCTTCTAAGCTTCCTTTGTTATGTATTATTCTTGTTAAACTTTTGTTGTTTTGGTCAAATAATAAGAATGAAAATACAAATTTCAGTAGGTAGTATTGCATGATTTTAAACTTCGGTTTTTACTTTGTTCAGCAATTCACTTCTCACGCTTATTTCCCTCTTTGCTGAGTGGAAATCGTGGTAACAAAAAGGAATAAAACAGCGTAATAAGTAATCAGTGCTATATGGTGTAGCGTGAACGAGATATTATAGTACTATACACAACAGCATATTTGATTTCGTTTAGACCCGAGGTATCTTACGAGATAGTGAGGTTTTCTCAAAATACGAAGCTATTAGTTATGGCAATGATTACATCATGTATCATCAACCTAATAGAAGCCATTCCTTCAACGAATATAAGAAATTTTATGAATAACATTCTTTCTGAATTTATTGCTCTAGCCTTAAGCTTGGGTTATTAAATATGTCAGCAGCATATCTGCATTTGTGGTGCCATTGTGAATCAACGAGGACACTACGGTTTAATTTGCCATAAAAGCTCGGGGTGGTTTTTCAGACATTTCTCCTTGAATGACATAATCAAAAGGGCGGGTTTCCAGAAACCCATAGGAACTTGTCGCTCCGATGGTAAGCGTCCGGATGGGCTATCAGTCATATCTTCGTAGAACGGCAAATTCCTAACGTGGGATGCAACTTGTGCGGATACTGTTGGAGCTATAAATTTATCTACTTCGAATCCCACTATCGGCAGCCCTGAAGATGGTTTCCCCCTGTTTTTCCATTATCAGACCAGGCTAATGCTGGGGCTGTAGGCTTTGGAGCATGGTGTTTAGAAGCAAAGAACCTCGTCTCTGAAACTGGAAACTTCTACAGGACATCACAGATGTCTCCGGTAGCGCATTGGTGTCGCTATCCAGAGAGGGAATGCTGCAAGTGTCATGGACAGGATTGTTTACTCTCCTTCTAGGAAGGAATATTTTATTTTTAATTATCGTATTGATAATTAATTTAGAAACATTGTATTCTACTTTTATTTCTTATACCACCACAAATTGACATTTGTACAACAAATGATCTCGGTTTCTCTGAAGGAATCAGAATGTCAATTAGTTTAAGTATTTTGAGTTCACTGTACAGTATTATACTTATACATTTATAACCATTACTTTCTTTAATTTAAAATGCACCTCGTCAATACTTTGTTGTTTCCCACCATGCTTTGCGAGTCTGCATGTTGGACACTAAAGAAGACTGACTTACACAATATCAATGCTTTCTGTTGGAGGAGAATGCAAAAAATCCCCTGGACATTCAAGGAAACTAATCACACTCAGTATTAAGTCTGCTGAAGGCCGAAGTACGACTGCGACCAAGAACAAAACAGAGAATTGGCATATGCTTTGGCCGCACTATCAGAAGAGATAGTCTCTAGAAAACGTGATATTACAGGGTAATGATTAAGGGCTGAAGAGGCCGTGGAAAATCTCCTAAACGCTACGTGGATCTATTTAGCAGAACAACTGATATTTCTTTCCAGGAGTGAGAATAGCTGGAGACAGACATATGTAGCACAAAATAACTACTACAATTACAAAATAGACCGAAATTTCACGATAGCCGTATTGGGTCACACAACACAACACAACACAACACAACACAACACAACACAACACAACACAACACAACACAACACAACACAACACAACACAACACAACACAACACAACACAACACAACACAACACAACACAACACAACACAACACAACACAACACAACACAACACAACACAACACAACACAACACAACACAACACAACACAACACAACACAACACAACACAACACAACACAACACAACACAACACAACACAACACAACACAACACAACACAACACAACACAACACAACACAACACAACACAACACAACACACACCAGTCGAAGACTAAAACTTCGCCATGGGAGGGATTCGAATACAGGCTTTTGAACTGACAGGATCGCGCTGAAGTAAGTACGCTACGGTAACACTTTCTGAAACAAAAAAAAAAATGTTGTGCTAGTGTTCGATGATGATTTCTCGGCATGGCTCTCAAGCCATTCTTAAGTAACGTACAGATTTAGCAACAGTGATGCACAAAGCCCATTTCAATTCGCCCGCGAAGTGATCTGTTTGGCTAACTTGAACAGCTGATAACATTACAGTGGTGCGAGGTATCGAATTACTTCTTTCAAGTTATTTATCAGCATGACCAACCTTCTGACGCTCATATATCCAGCTCACGTTGCTCCCGACTACCCTGTATACATCCACACAATTTTTCAACCACGAATAAGCACACTCCACTAATTGATGTATCTCACAAAAGGACTACAGCTGAGGAGTCCTTACCTGTTACAGGCTATAATCTTTATTGACAGGCTCCTCCTTTCACTTTGCCTCACACGCTCAGTCGCTTCAACAGCGTCCGACTCGTTGGCTGAACGGTCAGCTTACTGGCCTTCGGTTCAGAAGGTCCCGGGTTCCATTCCCGGCCGGGTCGGGGTTTTTAACCTTAATTGGTTAATTCCAATGGCACAGGGGCTGGATGTATATGTTGTCTTTATCATCATTTCATCCTCATCAAGACGCGCAGGTCGCCTACGGGTGTCAAATAGAAAGACCTGCACCTGGCGAGCCGAACCCGTCCTGGGATCTCCCGGCACTAAAGGCCATACGACATTTCATTTCACTTCAACAACAGCTGCATGCAGACAGATACGAACACAGGGGTGCCGACCTCCAAAACACAGGACGACTGTTCCTAGGCTACTTCTCTATTGACGTTCCATCTATAAAGTGGCTGTACGGTTTGGGTCACATTGCTATTAGCTTACATTAGGGAGATAGTGGGTTCGAGCTCCACTGTGGGCAGCCCTGAAGATGGTTTTCCGTGGCTTTCCAGTTTTACAGCAGGGGCTGTACCTTAATTAAGGCCACGCTCACTTGCTTCCTACTCCTACCCCTTTCCTGTCCCATCGTCACCATAAAACCTATCTGTGTCGGTGCGACGTAAAACAAATTATAAACAAAATAAAAATAAACATTTGACATCCCAGTCCAACTAACTACTCATTGACTGTTAGTGGCTAGCCTTCTTTTCTATATCCTGATGATGAAGTACTATAATCTTCGGGGCTCGGCTAGAAACGGCACATTGTCGTTGCATCTTAGAGAAAAAGCACGGGGAAGCCAGACGAAGAGAACTATAGAGGAGGAACCGTAGAATAACCTCGGGCCAGCTGGGAGGTTTCCGGCGTGACTTACTCATCCTTTCCAGGAAATACCAAAGGGGGCTATGACAGGGCTGGCACGTAACAATACCTTCTTTGCGCCAGTTATGGGTAACTTTCTCAAGCACACAGTTGAGGAGAAGGGGAGATACATCATCTCCTTGCTTAATTACAGCCCTGATTTCAAAGATGAAATGTTTCCTCTAAATTTCACTTTGGACGTAATATCCCTGAGGATGTGTTATTATTGTTATTATCATTTTCCGTATTTTCAAAAGGAAACCGTAAGGCTGGGCAATACTCCCTCTCCTCCATTTCTCTTCCCCAACCGCAGGTTATTTTGCCACATTACGCCGAAACTAACTCCTCATAAAATGGAACGGCACTAAACGTTCAGTGTGACTTCACTTCTTACACCTGTTGTACGTCAAGTGAGCGAACATTTCACAGTGTAGGCGTGATGAGTTCCTATTCCCTCTCTGTTTACAGTCCCTACAATAACAGGAGAGAGTTCGTACGGCCAACGGTGGAGTAAACTCGCTTGTGTATTCAGCCCGTGAAAACTGTTTGTGTACTGTTCTGGCGCAATGATTAGAGTCCGCTTAACGTGACTGCCTGCAGGTGGCAAGACAACTCTCCACGGAAGTGCGGCCTCCAGCCTAGCAATATTGAACATTTCAATGGATTAAAATTACTTTATTATTGCATTATAAACATTCGAACGCCAAGAGCTTGATTTATGTCTACTTAATGTGTCACATTCGCTTTTATTTGGAGAAAGATAGAGAAGGAGATCACTTTCGTGGCTCTTGATGTGAAAATAAATCCAGAATAAAAGTAATGGAATGCAGTCGAATGAAGTTCAGGTGATGTAGGACAAATTAGATTGGGAAATGAAGTGTTAAAGGAAGTAGATGAATACTGTTACTTGGATAGCAGAATTACTAATGATGACAGAAGTATGGAGTACATCAAAACTTGCACAAGCGAGGAAGACGTTTTTTAAGAGAAAAAGAAAACTGGCTCACTTCAAACATTTATATAGGAATTAGAAGGACGTTTATGAAGACTTTCTTCTGGAACGTGGCATTGTATGGGAGTTAAGCATGAACTATAACTAGGTCAGAAACGAAGAGAATATAATCTTTTTGAATTGTGGTGTTACGGAAGAATGCTGGAGATGAGATGGGTAGATCATCACGAATAGAAAGATACTGAATCGAATTGGTGAGAGGAGATCGATTTGGCAAAATTTGACTAGAAGAAGAGATAGAATGTTAGGACACATCTTAAGACACTCAGGATTTGTTCAGTTGGTTTTTGAGGGAAGTATAGGTGGCAAAACCGACAGGGGTAGAACACGGTATGATTGTGACAAACAGATTAGAGCAGATGTAAGGTGTAGTAGTTACGTAAAAATGAAAAGGTTAGCACAGGATAGGGTGGCATGGAGAGCTTGATCAAACCAGTCTATGGACTGATGACCCAAACAATAAAAACAACAACACGATGTTAAGAAAACGGTTTCTATTTGAAGAATCCTTTCAGTAAATATTAAGGTGGAAACTGCTGTTCGGTATTTTGTCTGTGTATGTGTATAAACAAGGGTTTAGACAAGCATGTAATCTTTCACCTTTGTTGTTCATAGTATACATGGATCATTTACCGAAATCCGACTCGTTGGCTGAATGGTCAACGTACTGGCCTTTGGTTCAGAGGGTCCCGGGTTCGATTTCCGGCTGGGTCGGGCATTTTAACCTTCATTGGTTAATTCCATTGGCCCGGGGGCTGGGTGTTTGTACTGTCCCTAAAATCCCTGCAACTCACATACCACACATAACACTATCCTCCACCACAATAACACGCAGTTACCTACACACGGCAGATGCTGCCCACCCTCATCGGAGGGTCTTCCTTACAAGGGCTGCACTCGGCTAGAAATAGCCACACGAAATTTTAAAAAAATACTGAAATGTGTGACCGGGCGAGTTGGTCGTGCGGTTAGGGACGCGCAGCTGTGAGCTTGCATCCCGGATATAGTGGGTTAGAATCCCACTGTCGGTAGCCCTGAAGATGGTTTTCTGTGGTTTCCCATTTTCACACCAGAAAAATTCTGGGGTTGTACCTTAATTAAGGCCACGGCCACTTCCTTCCTACTCTTAGGCCTCTCCTATCCCATCGTCGCCATATGGCCCATCTGTGTCGGTACGACCTAAAATAAATTGTAAAAAAGAAGTGTGACATTGCAGAGAGGGATTAGGAGAGTGGAAATGTAGTTAGGAGTTTGGCATATGACGATTATGCTGAAAATATGCAGTTTTAGAATGTCAAACTAGTAGTATTTCTTGTAATATTTTTGTTCCATGGAGTTGCTTGCTGTACTATTGTTGTTGTAGTTTTGTTGTTTTTGTTGGTTAATTATGTTTTAACTTTACTTTATTATCACACTAGCATGTACCCGCAGTTTTGCCCGCGTTTATTAATTTAACTGTTTTATATAATAAAATATATTTCCTTATAGAGCTTCCGGTTGAACTATATTAGTGTCCTTCCAAATGGAGGTGACAATGGGAGAAGCAGCCTTTTCGAAGATGGAGTCCTACAACTTTAAGAGATTGTTCTTGTACCTTTTTGATGTTCATAGCGAAACTGAAACAAACGGGGAGCTGCAGACATCTAAACTTAAACTGTATATCCGAAGAAATTATTCGAATCCGAGGAATGAATATTACTTCGCTCGCGTCATGCCCATTCATGAGAATGGCTTCAATAATATTAGTCATCAGTTTCAGAGTCGTGTTCATTGCAGAGGGCAGGATTGTTATTCTTAAGATGGATAATCGATGCCACAATCGTCCGCTCTAAGATGTTCGAGGGTACTCCAGGTGACTCCAGGTCTTTCAAAAGATCTGCCGTGTAGTCGATAGACTTGTAACTTTGTAGAACATCGGGTAATTCTTGTAAAAGTTGCTTGTTGATGACGTTGATAGCTTCACTTCTTGGAGCATAGATGCTTTTTGACATAGCCATGCGTCTTATATGTTTCCTATAAATGTATACATGTCCAACCCTTGTCCCATTTCTCTACGCGGTTTGGGTATGAAGTGAGATGAATCTTCGTAGCGAGTTTTTACTACCGGATATCTTTCATGACGTCAACCTAATCAGGTGAGTTAATGAGATGAAATGAATGACGTTATATGTGGTAGTAAGAATGAAGAGACCGGGTGAGTTGGCCGTGCGTGTAGAGGCGCGCGGCTGTGAGCTTGCATCCGGGAGATAGTAGGTTCGAATCCCACTATCGGCAGCCCTGAAAATGGTTTTCCGTGGTTTCCCATCTTCACACCAGGCAAATGCTGGGGCTGTACCTTAATTAAGGCCACGGCCGCTTCCTTCCAACTCCTAGGCCTTTCCTATCCCATCGTCGCCATAAGACCTATCTGTGTCGGTGCGACGTAAAGCCCCTAGCAAAAAAAAAAAAAAAGAATGAAGAGGATGAAACCCGGCGCCGGCACATAGTCCACTCCTCTCGATTAGCTCGAGACTACGTCCTCATCCGACGGACGAATCACCATCAACAGCGTCATATGCCCTCACACCATATAAGACCAAAAACGGCTTCCTACGCCATGGACGTAAAATGGCTCCTTAAATTGTGTTCTCTACCTACCTTATGTACGTTGCCTAGCGACAGTGGCTCTATGCATATAATCTTGGTGACAGCACGTTGGATTGTCATATCCCAATACACGTTTTCCGATGGTTTTTCGTTCATAGCTCACCAACGAAAGCGAAAATGAAAATTCCGGCTTCGAGGTGCATTCGGACCCCTTTCCATCTACCCATGTTCAAAATTTCAGATCTCTGCGTGCTGTAGATTTTGCTGGGCATCGCACACAGACAGACAAACACTTCCTTTTATTATTATAGAAGACTACTGTAAGTGACCATTGTCATCGGGATATTTCCCAATTGCGATGTATTTGTTAATAATATTATTTTGGAACTTGAAAAGAGGAGCATTGAGTATGTTACGAGAGTTAGCATCTGCAAGACTAGAACAACCTAAATAAGAAAACAACGTTTATCTATGTCAGGAGTATACGAACTCAAATGACAAGAATCAAATTGTAATGCATATAGTTTCTACACCAGGTATAAAGAACTCATAACCGCAATTAGACACAACACACATTCAGCCTTTTGTGAATACAGGTTATACGACAACGCCTACCACTTCACAGACATCATCACAGGACTTAAACTATTACTGTATGAAAAATAATAGAAAAACATTTAAAAACAAAGTCAACTGAAATACACATCGCAAGAGGAAGAGCTAGTCAAAATAACCTCAACGAAACAAATACAATTTATCTCCTCGAAATCTGGTGACGTCAGCGGAGAATGATATAGCGAGAAATTACCAGTCGACAGGTAAACTGGCATGACACAAGACCAACTACAATACCTCAGACGTTAACCGACCTTTCCAAACTGTCCACAATGATGGCAGTCGGAGTGCTAGTATGTGTTTGTTTTAATTTGTGTAAGTCGTGTTGTTACCAAATATTTACGGAAATTTGAATATTATTAAACGAAAATTATACCTATATATAACATTAAAAATCCTATAGGGCCTCTTTCAATGCCGTAAGAAACCGTTTGGTCATAAAAAAGCGTATGTATTCGAACAGTTCTGGTGGTGATAAGGTGATTGTCCTCACGTTCTTCTCAGAACTTGTTTTCTTTACATCTTCACTTACCTGTGGGAATGTTTACATGGATCCAATGTGCTGTGTACCTGGATGTAAGTCCAATTATAGGGGCAGAGCAAAAACTTTAGTGTTCAGATTTCCAAAAGACCTAGGATTAAGGTTAGTTAGGTGCATTCATAGGGAAACTTCGAAGCAAGTGATACTAGTGTTGTGTGCATTATTAATTTCATACCAAATGTATTGTTAGGGAAAGTATTATACCCATAATAGATGTTTTTATCCAGTTCGGGTTCCACGCAAACTGCTGAGGTTACCTGATGATGTCTATCCTAGCATTTTCCCAATCAGCCAACGTACCTAAAACTATAAAATGTAATCAGTCCCATAAATATCCGAAAAATCGTGACTTATACTTGCGACTGAAATATGAAACATTTTAAAATGGGTACAACAATGATGTGGTTGAATCCTTTTAGTGTTTTTCAAGGAAGGTACGTAAACGAAATCTCTCGTGCGTTGAAATGAAGTGGATTGTGGCGAGTTGAAATTTTGTTCGAGAAATGCATTTGTTTGGATGTTTTACGAAGTGGGCTGCGCTAAATGATGTTTTATGGTATTTCATGTAAGGTTAATAATGATACCAGTTTACATTTATTTATCTTATTTGCTGTCCGGAATTTCATACGTAAAATATTTTTAGAGTGTGTGTGTGTTTTTCAACCTGACGTTGATAAAATAATTCTCCCTCCATTATTTTCCCTCTGAAATTACAATTACGCGATAACGTTGCTTTTGGTACATAACTATTCATATCTTGAGTTGCATTTCATGACGTTTGACTTGTGATGTTTTCTTTAGGTGACTCAGAATAATAATACATAATCTTACCCTAACCTATCATGTCGCCCGTCCGATTTTCGCCATGTTTCTTCTGGGTTACTGTCTGATGTAATTGTAGTTGGTCTTGCGTGACACTAGGGATCACGCGAGGTAGGTAGTCCATCTTGGATAGCTGACCAAAGAGGAAGTTCAGCAGATGGAGTGCACCACTTAGATAAGTTCCAAACCTTTCCATACTCATTAAGATGTAGTACACGAAATTTTAACTTACGGTGGCGTTGGCTGAAACCTACAGTGTGTTAGTGTTTGATACTTATTTTTCGTCATGCCTCTCAAGCCCGACAAAGCCACGGCAGATTTAGCAACACCACCTCGTAGCCCTTTTAAATTCTCCCGTGAAGTGATCTGATTGGCTAACTTCAGCAGCTGATAAAATGAAAACTACGCGAGATATCGACGTATTTTTTCAGATTACCTATCAGTACGAACAACGCTCAAATGCTCATATACTCGGTTCACGTTGTTCACGACCACCCTGTAGGTCTGGTAAACCTACAAGCATTGAAATTACACTACTAAGGCATTGGTAACACAATAGTGAACATTAATGAAATATTGATATTTTACTATCCTATTTGTTATACATGTCACATCACAATGGAAAATCGTACAGTATGTAGAGAAACTGGGAAAATATTGTATTGCCCCCTTGTTACCTGGCTAACCCAACCACTGAGCAAGAGATCCCAAGGGGGAACGTTCGTTCATGGCTATCCGAATTTTTAGAGGCATTTTAGGGAGTAGCATTGGCGACCAAACACAAAGTATAAATTTAAAACAACATTTCTGACATTTATTCAACATAAGCATCTTTAGAAAAACAACAAAAATATTCTTGATGTGACTTACATTTTTGTAAATGATTTCATGATGAAATTTTTTTTCCAGTAGTAAATTTACACAATTAAATTAATCTTCGTCAGCACAGACAACGGTTAGGCTCTGGAAAACAATAAACTTAAATTAGGCCTGCATTGCCTTTAAAAACTGAAATAAAAAATAAATGTGATGAGCCTCTCCTAATTCACAGCAATATTTGCAAATCAGCTGGCATTTAGTCTTATTTTATCAATACAAAAGCAAAATATAACTAAAAATCCCACTTGTCCACGTGGTAAATCTCTAATTGTAATTTTAATTAATAATTATCTGCACTAATTCAAGGTAGGTAAAGCTAGCTTAATAAATTTATGGAAGTTCTCCTGTCAAATCTTGAATCTATTTCCAATGTCTGCATTAATTAGTTATTACTGTTAATTGTCATCGAATTAATTCATTAAATTTCTCACTAATAATCACACGATCGTGTTCACAAGGTTAACGTATTCCATATATTAAATTTTCAATTTAATCATGACTCATTTATTAATTGAATTAATTATTTAATTAATTATTATTAATTGTTACCTCCTTGATTTACAAGTTAGATATGCCATCTGTTGAAAATTAATTCCTATCCGCGGAGTATTTGAAATCTTTTGCCTTAGCTGACTTTTAACTACATGATCTTTCGACTGAATCAATTTCAAAAGAAAATAAATCTGTTCTTATTTTGTCCTAATCTAGACAAACATTAAACCAACACTTTGACAAACAACGCAGGAATAATCTAAGTCATCGCGGCGAGCGCATGGCTAGATTAAAACACACTGTGAAAAATGAACATCTGAAAATATTTCTAACTACTTCATTAACTCATCTCATTCACACAAGGGAAACACGAATTTTATATACATTATTTTACGCTTGAATCCTGACTTAATTTTATTAGTTCATTATTTTTTACACGTGGTCGGGTCAGTAAAGTCAAGTAGATGAACCTAAGTCTAGCCAAAGATCAGTGATCGAATTGGAGTTATCACTTTTATTGTGTCAATCATTTAAGAGCGACGACGAT
This sequence comes from Anabrus simplex, assembly GCF_040414725.1. NCBI lineage: Eukaryota > Metazoa > Arthropoda > Insecta > Orthoptera > Tettigoniidae > Anabrus > Anabrus simplex. The sequence continues at coordinate 292,541,092 of NC_090270.1, read as the reverse complement.
CTATCCTAATTTCAGAATATAATTCGAAGATTCGATAGAAATAAATAATCATCACCATCAGGTGGGTCGTCAGGTAGCTAACACAGAGTCCGTGAGCCTCAATAAATTATTATTAATTCCTACGAATATAATATGCATTCGAGACGTGCTCAAAAATTATTCTAACTCACTGTGTTCCAAAGACACAAGCTACAAATTATTCTAATTATATCCCTCAGGATCACCAATATTCCAGGCGCATTCACTAACAGAGCACATCAAATATCATATTCGAGAATAATCTAACATTATTTATGGCTCACGACCGTTAAGTCACTGTTTAACCCGGTCTCATACTTGAACTTCTTCTTCTTCTTCTTCTTCTTCTTCATGATTATTAAATCTATCATCCCTCTCGAAATTAACTTGAAAATGGAAGACACGATCCTAAAGAATTGTAGGTAATTCATGGATGACATTCTGTTCAACTCTACTCCTCAAAATCACAAACAGATCCATCTCACAATATTTCACATATCACAAGTAATATAAGTTTTAACGCGAGGTCAATTATTTTTATGTGTAAAACCTGCAATTGAGAATCCATTCAAAAGAACAACTACAGCAAACTACTCTAATAGAGTTCACAAAATTCGATCACACAGGTAACTCGTCTACATCGCCACCTTTAAGAATGGAAAGTGGAAATAAATCTAACTACAGCAAATACTGAAAGAACTACAATCCAGAGAAGAAAGATCATTTAGTTATTACATAGATGAGAAAGATATAGTACAATAAATGGGTACTTAAATGTTAGATGATGTTCGATCCCTTGTTTATGACTTCACCATTCCGAAATTTCCCTTTCGCTCACCTTCTCCATGCCAGAATCGCCCTTACATATTTAGAAACACATGGAAACACAACAGTTAACGTCCCTCGATGAGAATGATGTATTTCTTGATGACACAGGATCCATCTTGCAGTTGTCGACGATTTCCGTTGAGGTGGGTCTTCGCCACGTTGACCCGTACGTAGCCAAACCCAGAACACTACGATAAGGGCAGCAAAAGTATTAACAAACAAGTAACTAGCCAGTACACAAATGAGTCAGAAAAGAACCAAGGAAGAGCCGGAAGCGTAAACAGGCACCCACAAGAACATAAACAAGAAAACAGTAAATAACTTACCACAAGAAGTAGTAGGGTGACGCATCAAACCATGGAAAATCAAAACTTGGTATCATATGTCTAATTACTTAAAAGAAGTACTCCAGTGTTTTTCATTCTAAGGAAAGCAGTATCTATTAGATAAATGTAAAAATTGCAAATAGTAATTAGAAAACGCTCACGTAGTAAAATAGAAACAGAAGCAATTAAGATGAAATTGAATTATTACCAAGAAAATAAACTAATCATATACTAAGGTTAGTAGGGACCCCATTAAACTAGAAGTAATGAGATAATGAAAATAGTATTAGTTTAAAATAAACAATCTTCTTTTTAAAAACGCCAATAACCACATAGTTCTATCCAAGGGCAGGCCTCGCAGGGAGATCAGTAAGTAAATTTACTATTAACACATTACGCAGGGAGAAGTTCAAAATACAAAATGAATTAGGATAATTCAAAACAGAGGTTCAAGAAAGGGTAAGGGCAAAACATCAATTAAATAGAAAGGAAACACAAGATATCAAGCCCCGAAGGGGAAAATGGGAATCGAAATCATCCACCAACGGATATTATTATTTTCAACACTCACCACACAACATCCGTTGTCATAGAAACAGACCCACGCCCAAAACAACGCAAAATCAAAGATACCCACGGAAATAGAAGGCAGAAACAAGGAAAACACAAACATATTTAGGTCGAAATGACCAAGAAGGAAAAGAAAGAATAAACAAGCCCCCAGAAAACAATAAACCTACCGCACCTTGGTTAGAGCTAAGTAGTTCAAAACCTGACCAGGTTGTGGTGAGCTTAACAGCAACGTAAGAATTAGTTCACTATCATATTCCTTTTTCCTATTAAACAACTTAGATTGTAATTTACCAAACCTTCAGAACAACATTACAAGGTTTCAATGACAAGTATAGCTCGTGATAAAACAACGTGCACTTCAATAACTTATTATACAAAAGTTTTTTGAAAAGAGATCATTAAAATTTAGCGGAGAGTGACCCCCTTCAACGCAATGAAGTCTTACACACATCACACCAACCGTACAGTTTTCCTTTGGTTCTCAAATATCGAAAGTAGAACAAACAGAAGCTTGAAACTACTCCACTTGTACTCTGGTTTCAAAATGCAGACATACAGTCTGTGGACGTTCTCATGATGAATAAAATACCAACAGAAGTTGAGGGCTAGCAGGGGCTCTCACGTGTAATATTCAGCCGTTCTCCATCTCGTAGCTTGGAAAGTGCTCAAGCACTAGACACCAAGTGCCCACAGGATGCATCTTCTCCAACTCACCACAGAATAATCGCCGCTCTCTCTAAGCAACAAGCAGCTCGCCGAGCTAGGGAGCTCCCATTGGCTAGTGGGCGGAGCATCGTAGTACACAGTTTCTGAGTAGATACCAGCACATACAAGGAGCCTTCATTAGTTAAGATCCTCTCTCAGACTAGAGCGCCAACACAGAGTAGTAGTGAAAAATTAAAACTTGAAATGCCAAGAAACAGAATAAGAGATAACACCAGTAAGGTAGAGTTGATTTTGACACATTTTCTACGCCGTTCAGGCCACGTCGAAAACGTTGAGAGGAGGAGAAACAACATAATGACATGTCCATGTCAACGTGCAAGTAGAGTTTAGCTGTAACTAACACAACAGGCATTAAAAATGTGCACGGACCAGTTGAAATTCCAATAGCGCGTGGAGAATTACACTTAACTTATATCTTTAAATTCGCATTACCGCACGGTGAAGTACTATTCTCAATAGTTAAACAACTAAAGAATCAAGTAGCAGAGTGGGCTGCCGTCTGTAGAATTAAGACCATGTATTCAGCTGTCCATGCGGCTAGAAATAAATCAGTAGGTAAGTCAGTAAGTACGAAGCAGCAAGTAAAAGCAAGAATAAGATAATGATTTAATGTGGGCACGTTTTATATATTCTGGCTAGGGGGTGTGTCGTTTTACATGACGATTATTGGTTCACCAGTAACTCCTTTTATTGGCGTTGACTGTTCTGGAATTCTGGTAGAATGTAGTCGCTCGCTGGGCACGCGCGCTGCTAGCCTCGGGAAACCTGTTCGTCACGTGCCCTCCCCTTTCTGTCGATCGAAGAGTGGATCAATACTTGCCATTTTCAGAACTGGTGAAACCAGCTTACAAGCACGGAAAAACAGCTCGCTTGCGACAGAATCTAGCCCTTGACAAATAATAAAACTTCTTAATGCTGGCCTGTAACTTCTACCTTATTATTGACCAAATTTGACGGGGACAGTATCCACTATCGAATTAATGAGGATTCGGCTGTCGATGTTTCCGACATATTCTCACTTTTCATAAACACTCAGTTGCACTAGGGGAATTGATGCGATACTTCAAAGAAATGCGGTTTAAGTGTTTCCAACTTCTGGTGTTCACTGCAGGAGGATAACAAGGATGAATATTTAAAGACAGTGTCTGGCACGTCAGGGGCGTGTTATTTTACCGTTTTCAGTTTTTTGTTGGCCATCCGCACCAACTGCCATCTGATTCGTTTACTATGGCTTGCTGTTGGAATGCAAAATAAACATCGAAACTATTGAATTTGAATCATTTCTCTTGTTAATAAGATGTTTACTATTTTTAATGAGATAAAAAAATTAATTCAAAATACGTAAAATAGTTTCTAACATCAATTTAGGTAGTACGTTTATGAGTTTTGGCAATAAAATTATATAAATCGTGTACATATTAATATATTTTCATATATTTCATGAAGAACAGATTCGGATTTTACCCTAACATCCCAGGTCTGGAATGAGAAGGCGCTGACAGGGAAAGACTATCTATCTACGTTCCTCAGCAACTCAGCAAGAAGATGAGGGGTTGCGGAAAATGTATTCATCCACATGATAAGTAATTGTTCCGTCAAAGGCGGATGCAATGGCAAATACATAAATAAAATTAAAAAAAAGTAAAAATGGATTAACTGAATTTATCTTTCTTCTTCTTCTTCTTATCATTGTTATTAACAATTGGCTTTACGTCACACTGACACAGATAAGTCCTATGGTGACGATGAGATAGGAAAGGGCTAGGAGTGGGGAAGAAGCGGCCCTGGACTTAATTACGATACGGACCCAGCACTTACGTGGTGTGAAAAGGGGAAACCACGGGAAACCATCTTCAGGAATGCCGAAAGTGGGATTCAAACCCACTGTCTCCCGAATACACGCTCACAGCTGCGCCCCCCTTCCCGCACGGCCAACTCGTTCGGTATTAATATTACTATCGCAAACTATCTTATCACGTTGATCGCCTAGCTACACGGATGGCCAATTATATAGCCCTAGAATATTCAGTATATTTGGTAATTTTTCAAAATGTCGTACCCACGTAACTTCTACCTTAATTCTCCTAAGTTTATCGCAATGGAACTGATATGCCACGTAAAAGATGCTCTGTTTAAAGATACACACACCATGGATCAAAACTTGCGTTCAAAAGCCGATATGAAGAAAATTAAGAAATTGTCAGCTATTTGGCTACATGTAACTTTTTCCTTGAGGGACGTTGAGCAACTATTGTGGTACCATCAGATCAGGGAGAACTTTGTAACTGTAAAATGTTCGAGGGGTCGGAATTGATATTTAGATTTCATATTGCCGATTTTTATAAAGAAAGGTTAAATGTGATGCTTTTAGGGTCTATTTAATTACTATTAACTTTCTTCAGGTTGAAAGGTGAACATTGGCACAGAAAACAACAACGCGATTCAACCTGGAAAGAAGGAAGTTAATATTAATTTTAAAAATGTTGTTCCAAATTTCGAATTGCGCAATCATGTCGCTTATATGTGTTAGCCTGTTTAACACCGGACAGAACGAGACCCGAATCTTTTTAAATTGGTGAACGCGTTTCCTCCCTACGGTCCGAAGTTTACCGAGTGCACGTAATCGAGCACTCAAAGCACAAGGCCCTCGTGGGGAGAGGTCGAATCATTGTGCTAAATTTATCATAACATTGTAATGTTTATCTGAGGCGTCGACCAATTTAAAATATTCGGGTCTCGTTTAGTTCACAGTTGGACGGGCAAACGAATGTGTTATTTAGAGTTGCCGGAAAAGGCAAACGTCAACTTTTGTGCGTACTGCGGGGTGAAACGTTATTGCGTCAAAGAACGATCGATGTAGAATCGATAGTTTCGTATGAAATCTTACATCTTTCTTTCGGAGTCGATCGCAAGTACGAACTCACTCCATTGTAGAATACACATCGTAAGTATTTTAATGTTCCACTGACCCGTCATTTAATCCTCTTACGTTTATTCCCTATTGACACCACTAGTCATGGAAATGCTAATTTTCATATCATGCTCGCAGCAATTCTTTTCAGGTTCGAAGATAGTGGATTGGAGGCTTTTAGCGTATTCTGCCACGGAGACCAAATCATCTGCAAAGGCCAAACTGCTTCTACCCAACTGAAATTCTCTCTACCTTATTTTATCACTATCAGTAAATATATTTCCTCTGGCTAATGCTAGCCTGGTGCAGTCCTTGTAAGGACTGGGTGGATGGCATTCGCTGTATATATTATTATTATTATTATTATTATTATTATTATTATTATTATTATTATTATTATTATTATTAAATACATCGCAATTGGGAAATATCCCGGTGATAGTGGTCACTTACAGTAGTATGATAGTAAAGTTAAAACATAATTATCCAAGAACAACAACAACAACCAGAGTACAACAAGCAATTCAATGGAAAGAAAACACTACAAAATATACAAGAAATATTTATTTATTTATTTATTTATTTATTTATTTATTTATTTATTTGCTGTTGTATCCACCGTTAACGGAACAGTTACACAGAATGTGTATGAATACACTTCTCACAACCTTTTACATCGTTGCTGAGGTACGTAGGTGGACAGTCTCTTCCTGTCAGCGGCTTTTCATTCCTGACCTCAGATGTTAGAAAAACCCTAACCTGTTCTTTGGGTCCGATGACTCCTTTAATTAAGCAACTAGCATCACCACAAGCATCAATCTTTTCTTCATGAAATACATGAAAATAAATTAATATGTACACGATTTATGTAATTATATGGCCAAAACTGATAAACTTTTAGTACCTAAGAATACCTTAATTGATGTTAGAAACTATTTTGAACGAAAATTCATTATCTCATAAAAATAATTAAACATCTTATTAACAAGAGTCATTTTTCAAATTCAACAGTTTTCAAAGTCTCTTTTGAACTCCAACCGCAAGACTGAGTAGACGACTTAAATATAAGCTGGTGCAGATGGCCAACAGAAATTTGAAAACAGTAAAATAACACACCCCTGAAGTGCCAGACATCGTCATTAAAATATCATCCGTGTGTCGTTGTATAGGAATCTGCATTTTATTGTGGTGAAGGATAGCGCTGTGCGTGGAGTTTGAGTTGTAAATATGTTGGGAATAACACAAGAAGCCTGTCTCCGAGCCGTGATAATTATTTAAGATTAAAATCTGCGACCCACCGGGGAATCGAATCCGAGGCCCTCTGAAACGGAGGTAGCTACGCTGACCATTCTGCTAAAGAGTCGGATACTATCAGTAAATGATCCATGTGTAATACGATCGACAGAAGTGGAATGTAACTGCAGAGTGAGCAACATAAAGCGGAACCTATCCAGCAGCAGGGCAGCGCAGACTGCACACGGGAGGTGCGTGCGTGACAGGAAGTCCGCAGTAAATAACATTGTTGCGTAAGTTATTTCTAATAAATAGCGCAATCACACTGCTATTTTTGCATCATGCAGGGGTACTTGGTGATGCTGATTAAGCATTTCAGTACTCCACTAACGATTATTTTGTGTATTAATATCGTATCCCACTTAGGTGAAACTACGATTCGTCCGAAAAGAACATTAGATTAGGGTCAAGTTCTCCGTCATTTGTCGCTTTCTAATCCCATTCACAAAATCGCATTCGTAATGCAGGGTCACCCGGTTTAAGTTCATGCACCGCAGTAATTTTATTCGGCCTTGACTTCAGTAACTTTGTACCCGTTCGAACAGAACCATAGGAAATGCCCATTTCCTCCGCAAGTCGTCGAAGTGATTATGTAGGAGACCTTCCAGAGCGTTACCAATGTTACCTGCAGTTTCTTGTGTGAGTACTGTGCGTGGTTTATTACGTTTATATCAAGAAGACTTCCCGTCTTACATAATTTAACTTATCTATGAATCGTAGTCCGACCTGAAACTTGAACATCAGGAAACTTCTCTTGAAATAATCTCCTTACGGCCGTCGCAATTGAAGATTAGGAAACTTCTATACGTACGTATGAATCGTAAATGAATACTCTTTGGGGAACAGAATACCGATATCCAGCTTGAGCCACCTGAGCCATTTCACTACATTCGCACACTGTACTAATGCCACCAACGAAACACGTGCCACGTTTGCAAACGTTCAAAAGATACTGAAACCTGGCGCGGTAGTGCGGCCTTGAGTATATCCGGTCGACTCACTTACTCAGGAATTCCCGCGCACAGGATGGAGCGGTTCCGCTTTATTCTTCTCACCCGGTACTATAAACCAAGAATTATTCATCCATCAGTTCTCACTGCTGTACGATTTTTCAACATAAATGCTTTCATTTACTTGTAAAATATTAAGTGTTCATTGCTTTTTTAAAATCCATTTCTTCTCGCCTTTTAGGTAGTGTATAGACTGATAATTCGGAAGTATTGTCTTTATTCGCTGAACACAGAATTGTGGCAGTTCGATCTCTCAACACAAGGGAACATTCGTTGTATTGCTGCAGAGACCGGAATCCAATTAGCTGTTTCTATAACAATGTCTCGCCAGTGCCCTAAGCCTCTTTGTCCTCTGAGAGAAGGAGGCACATGCTTCATGCGTTTAATTAGTATGATATATGATCTCAAGATACGACTGACAGCTGTACTTCGCTTTACACGACCAACCAATTTGTTATTCCAGCGGGGAAAGATCTAAAACCGCCTCTAGAAAAGAAATGTAACCGTGACCTCATTGTCTGGGGATAAACTTTCCTCATTAGAGTTTTGAAAGCCTGTTCTCTAAAAATCTTCTTGCCCGATCAATTTTATTTGTCCTTCTCTCATACAGAGTGTGCCTCAAACTCATTAAGTGGAGTTCCTTATGTCTCGTATGTTAATATTGTAAAATTGATGTCTATATTCTCGGAAATCATCAGATGCATAATTTTGAAATATTTAGATCTGAGTGTTGCGTCTATCGTAATTTAACTGAAACAGAATAAACTTACCCTTCTGATTTGAAAATGACATAGGATTTGATCGTGTCATCAGTGCGTCTCAGCATCTGGAAGTTGACGGCCGATTCCTCGCGATTTACGAGAACAGCACTAGTTTGACACAGTTAATACAGACGAGAGTATCACAGGACTTCGTCCCGAAGATGCACATGATCGTGGTAAATTGCCTTCCAAAATAAGAATAGAGGACGCTGAACTGATGTGGGACAAGGTTTAGGAAGAAATTTAATTTTAGTTACAGCAGTTTTCGAGAGAAGAAAATGCTATATAATATGGCCTATATCGGGCAACGAGATAAACCTTCGTACAATTTTGATGAAGTGGTCCCTTTTAGTTGCTTTAAAACCTTAATGACAATTTGTATATTCTCTGTTCTGTATTTTAGTAAATATACATAAATATTACACTAAAATACCAAATACCAAAAATTGCTAACCGAGTAATGCGTTATGTGTACTCGTACAATGAAGCACTGAATTACAAACCCAGTACCTCACTCTAGGAAGCCATATTTCTATGGCAGTGCTACCGACGTAGATAATGAATCTGTTTATACAAATCAGTGAAAAACAAAGTCTGCGTGTCACTTGGTTTAGGAAATGTGAAAGTTTCAAGAGAAGCATTAAAATGGAGTAAATTTAATTATAATTTAGTAAATATGAAAAAAAAATTACTTGATAGAGTTTCTTCATAAATGATACACCAATTGAATCAGAAAATTGTAATCTTCGCGTAAAAAAATCTAAAAATATTCGATTTTTTGCGTCGATATTTTCAAAATTCCCAGCTATTCTCTAGTCCCACTAAAATCGACGTTTAGTTGACGAATTCTTTTTGACATTAAGCGAGATGTAATTTCAGCTTATTGAAGTGCATTCCGAAGAAAAGGTCTGGAGATGGTCACTGTCACTATTTGTAATCTTTCTGCCTTCTAATAGTCGAAGGTAATTCTAAACGTTTCCTATTTTTTTATAAATACATAGACCTGTTTATTTCTACAGTGGTTTGCATCATTTTACAGCTTGAACATTTGGCTATTTTTCTACATAATCAGCATTTCGGTCGATATATTTTTGTAGACGCTGTGACAGTTTTTGTATGCTCATGTCATACCAGCTCGCCGCCATGCTGTTCAGGAAGTGTGGTCTTCAGTCAGCATGCGTGGCGCCCATCTTGCACACACCTTCCGGTATTTCAACTTTTCCGTTAAAATTCTGTGAGCGGTGCTTCGGGAAATCTCAGGAACCAAAGCGCAGAGGTCATCCAGGGTGATCCGCCGATCTTCACGCATGATTTGCTCAACCTTCACGGCTGTCTCGACGGAAATTGACGGTTTCCCGCTCCTTGTTCGTCAATTGGCGATGGATTTCAATCGGTTCAGTACCTTTTGCGTTCAATAACTGCGCGAATTTCGCTCCTGGCGGTAACATCCAACGGGAGATCCATTCTCAACGGCTGCCAAGCCAAGACTGAGTGCCTCAGTGCGGCGCGCACATGTTTATATGCGAGCGCGGGAAACACTTCACAATATTGTGACTAACAGCCACACGAACAGAGTTCCGTATTTATAAAAAAATAGGGAACCTTATTTTTGGGATTCCCTAGTACTTAGTACTCATAAATAGAAGTCGAACAGGAACGATGTATAGCGAATATAAAATAGACAAAATACAAAAAAAATGAGAAAAAAGCAAAATATGATTTGATCAAATTAATCGGATAAATTCGGGCACCATTAATATTATATTTCAAACGTAGTACCAAAGAATCTTATAATCCTACGATTTCTGGAAAAATCGAGATTTCCTCCCCGATGGAGCTGTGTTGAAAGGGTGAGGGTTAAAAATTGGGGCACATAAGTAAAACAAGATAAATGTTTAAGAGTAAGTACTTTTTACCCACCGAGAAACTTTTTCTCCGAAGTAATGACATATAGTTTTCGTGAGCTTAAAATTTTCCTGAAAGGCCAAATTAATTTTAACATCAAACCCCGAGAATGTGATGAGAAAAAATTTCGAATTATTACGGAAGTAATATATGCTAATAAATATAGGGCGAAATGCATCAGTTATAAGGATAGATATAAAAAGGGAAATATTCATTTATTAATGGTACTCTTCCAGAAAAGAAACTTAAAACTAGGTCACCATAGAATGTGATCTCCAAGATCCATTGAAAAATATAATATTTTCAAAACACCGCGAGAGAGCTGAGCTGATGGGGTTTGAAAATTGAGCTCATAAGGGAAACAGTGGACGTATGTAAGCGTGAATAATTTTGTCCATCCAGTGGAAAGATTTTTTCGAATATACGAGTGTCGATTCATGGCAACTATTTTTTTCTCGCGAACAGAAGACAACACTGAAAATCTAACATATGCATTTGAAAACATAGGGCTTGTACTTATGCATAGTGCCTGAAGACAAATTCTGACTTCAGGAGATTCTCGTAGGAAAGTGACAGAACACAGGTCATCGGCAAACATTGTTTTATTATGGTATAGACAGCAAATACACAAGACTACGTACTGCCCCCTTCATGCCGGGCTCAGCTCGCCGGAGAGCGAGGGTCTCAGTCGTGGACCGTTCGCTATCGGCTGTGCAGAAATTTTTAAAGGCAGGGATAGATGAAGGACTAGCGACAAATGAAAGGAGACTAAATTAGGTTTACACATTTATTAAACTAACACTCTTTTAAAGAAAACAAGTAAATTAACAAAATCTGGGTTGAATTCTTGAATAACATCTTCTCCTCGTGCTTTCATTCGTGAGGGATCTCGCTCAAATAAATTTTCAATGATTGTTCTTTTCTGCAATAATAAATATAAAAATCATTAACTTACTGAAAAATTGACTGAAAAACAAAATAATATCTGATATCCTTCTCATATGATGATAATCCAATTATTAAAATTAAAATCTTCCCTCCTGGGTTTTAATTATTTTCCAAGAAAATGATTATTTTCTTCTCCTTATTTAAATTATTAAAAATTATTTAATTCATTAATTTATGATTATCCAGTCTTCCCTAGACTTTCCTTTCCACAATTATATCATTTATATAATTATTGACTGAATAAATTTATTTTAATAAATTTTACTTGAACATCTATCATTCTAACTTTGGCTCAATTTTATGCAGAAAGTGACTGTACAATATCTAACAATTAAATCTCGTGACATCAGTCCACGGACGTTGCCTTCTCTTATCCACTTTGAGTTAGTAAATTAGGCCCTAATCTATCTTAAATTACGATAAAATCTTCTAAAGATTCAAAATTGATCCAATTACGGACACGCGAAATAATACAAGTCGGTCAAAACTTTGACGCACATAATGAAAATTACCTTCACAAAATCGTACATGAAATATTCAAAAAAAACACAGATTAGGATCAAATCTCACATCACACATTCACACAGGGTTACACGGCATTATTATAACATTATTTACACGAACACTAACCCATTATTATTAATTTTAGGATTTTACTGTGAATTAGGGAAATCATTCTCTAGATGACACTATCACACACATCCCAGGTATCAATTCAGAATGTGATAGAATTAAGGTTATCACTTATACAAAGAAATTAACTATACAACGATGTTCAAGGAGTATTTTAAACAGAAATCATCCTAATTTAGCGAGTAGAATAATATAACACAGGTCAAAATAATAGGATACGCGCTTACGGTTCATGAGTTGCGGCATTTATTTTTATTCATCATAATGTCGTGGCTCTCAATTATTCTGCACTGAAGCTCGAAGAAATCATGTCCAGTGACAAATCTCTTCCCAAATTTGACTCTAATGGGTGCATAAATTATTACTCAAAATATAATGCCCATCTGCAAGTCATATTCAAATTCATAGCGCAGAAATATACCTATAACTCGTCGATACTCCGTCAGGAGAATTTGCCATGTCCCAGGCTTACTTTACATAAAGTGAGCACACGATAATACTCTCCAAAAATATCTAACATTAAACTCATGACCTTATTAAATCATTTTAGCCCGTAATTAGCTTTAATTATTTTTACTCATTATTATTATTATTATTATCCCTGACCGTGCGTAAACTCATTCGCGAAGTTGTCGTGTGAAGTTATTCGGATGACTCTAAATAAATTCGAACCCATAAACATGTCGTACAATCGTAGGATGAAATTCTACACGAAGAAAAAACACTAGAACACTGTCCTAATTTGTTTCAAATGATTTTTAAATTATTTCAAAACTAATCAAAATTAACGCGGGGTTCATTTAATTTTTATCTCTCCTGTCTTCTAAATTCTTAGGACAGTTAAGGTCTCTCTCGATGATTCACACACATTTCTAACTAATAGAGCAAACACACATTCATTCCAAGGTTCTAACTACCTCTCACCGAAGAAAGAAGAATGAAAAATCAAACTACTGCAAAACTAATAGAAATCCAAAGGAATACGTAAGGCTGCGTTTACAATTATTTACAAAGATAGAAAGCAATTGAATTCTTAAAGAATACTCATGTGACTGGTGTGAACTGGATTGTGGCTGATGACCTAGCACGTGGTCACATCACCTTCCGTCGAACGAAGTTTCGCCCATGTCCGATGCCTTACATGTTTAGTGACTCATGGAGGCGTTGACGATGTACAGGAACTTGCAGTATTCTTCGTAGAACTGGATATCCATCTTGCAGTAAACTCGAACTCAGGACCTTTCTTCTTTCAAGTTCTTGTAGAAAGCTGAAACTAACAAAAAGTCTTAGAAATAGCCCAGGACTCACTCTCGATGCTTTATAGTTTGGCTGAAGACACTTATCTTAGAATAACCCTAAATTAATCGTAGTGAATTTGTCGAGTGTCTGAATTGCTGTTTATACAGTCCTCGATGCCTTCTCCAATGTAAAGTCTTCCGATGAAGCAAACGACGTCCAATCTCTTCGGTTGCCGCAGTCAGAGTAATGCTCAAATTTAGCGTTCAGAAGTATAAAACCCTCTACCAAATTTTCCTCTGGAATTACCACTAATTTCCTGTCGTAAGACATAGGTGTGTCTCTTAATTACTTCTAATTGGTGGATTTGTTGAATTGCAGTGAAGGTTGTCACTTTTATTGGCTGCTCCAGTTTTACGTCACTTGACTTTCCATTTATTGATCGATTGAGATCTGCTTGCTCGCCGGGTCACGTGGTACGCACACATGTGTCTGAAGGCCACATAACAGGAATTCCAGCTTGCTCCCTCGTGCTCTGTGAAGGTCGGAAAAACCTGTTCGCGAAGCGACTGGCTCGCCCTGGCACGAAATACAGAATCTCACCCTCTTGTAGATTAAAATAATGTCCCAACACGCTGATGAAATAAATCATTTCCTTTTTAATAAAATATTACCACTTTTGAAGGGGACATATTTCTCCCTTGGTTAAATAATGATTTGATCTGAAGATGGAATCATTATTACAGGAAATCTCCAATTAACATGTTCCCTGAAAATTTAGGTGGTAATCATGTGTCACTTCTATTTAGGGTTTTGTTCCAGCACGAAGCCTCGCGTTGTCTGCCTCGAGTGCAGCACCAAGCCGTCGAAGTTGATCCATTACCTTCTCTTGTAATTCACGGCATTCTTCACAAATCTCATCTTGTAGATTCACTTGGGTCGAAACATGGTGGTGGGTTGGATCTTCATCTGTATCTGGCGGTGTTTCTTCTTCTATTATGAGATTGATATGATGACCATCTACAGGTTTAGAAGAATAATAACTTTTTAAATTCTGGGCGTTATGAATACCTTCATAATTTTTATCTAGACTCTGGATTCTGTACGCGTTATTCCCATAAACTTTTATAATTTTATAAGGACCTATAAAAAGTGGTGCAAATTTGGCGTAATATTTGCTGGTTGTTTCTGACGTAGCTGGCTTTTTCAAAAGAACATACTCATTGAGTTTGAGGGGTCGGCAAAACTTCTTATCCTTCACTCTGCGTTGTCTACGCTCAGCTTGTTCGCGCAATGAAGTGGCGGCTTTCCGAATGTTTTCTTCTCTTCCCTTTGTTTTGCTCTTTGGTACTCCAAACTCTCCGCTCCAACAATGTCGGGGTTGACGTCCTGCTCATGTATAGCCCGATGCCATTTCTTACGTTCTTGACTGGACTGCTGGAGTTCCCGCAAATACTTCTCTCTTTCTTCCTCTCTCCAGTTTCTTTTCCGTCTCTCAGGTCTTCTATTCTCTGGTTCTCTTCTCCATCTGTCCCTATTGTTTTCATATGGTCTTCTTCGGACATTACGTCTGGAATAATTCCATTCTTCATCATCTCGGCGTCCTGGTCTCGGAGATCGGTCTCTGGGTTGTCTTCCTTCGATATTTCTACCCCAATTTCTCCCTTGGTTAGCAATGTTCCTTTCTTCAGATCTGGTAACATTGGTTTGGAAAACTTGCTGTTCTTGGCCGGAATTTCGCCTCTGTGGTTCTCTAGATGTCATGTCGAGCTGTCTCAATATGGCTTCAGCTTGAATCGCAGTTTGTACATTTGAGGCAATCATGATTCGTTGCGTCTCTGCTGGAAGTTGCCTGGTAATGACCTTTATTAATTCAGCTTCCGATGGCGGTGTGTCTAGCTCTCGTAGCTTACGTAGCTGACTGGAGAAAAATTCTGAAAATCGTGTTGGCGTGGATAAGGCATACCTCTTAGCGTACAACTCTGTCTTGAGATTATGTTGAATGTCCGTGTTCCAATATTTTTCTAGGAAAGCCCTCTTAAATCCTTCGAAATTGTCGAATGAGTATCGGAACGCTGTGAACCATGTCAATACAGAATTCTCCAAATATCTTTCCGTTACTCGCAGTTGGCGCTCTTCTGGTATTTTGTTGTCCCGAAAATATTCTTGTAATTCATTAATAAAACTCCTGGGAGTTACCCCTTTTACGTTATTAAATTTTTTTGGATGGTCCTCCTGCATTCGAATGATATTTACTATCTGCGTTTGACCTGACGTATTAAGCTGACTCACTCCTCCGCTGTTATATCCTTGAGCTGGATTGGTGACATTTATACTGGTATTGACATTCATTTGGTCGTCCTGCTTCGGAGTTGAAGATAAAATTTCTCCGGATACCTTCTTTTCTAAATTACTTTGCCGCTCTAACAATGTATTGGTTACAATATTATGACTTTCGCCTTGCAATTTAAGCAATTGTAATTCTTTAGTGAGTTCCTGAATTCCATTCTGTAGTTCTTGTTTATAAGATTCTGAACTAGCTTTGACCTCTCCTATTTCTTTATCTATTGAGGTTTTCATAGTTTGCAAACTCTGTTGTGTCTCCTCAATCGTTTCGTAAAAATATTCAAGTCGCTCTGAGTTGGTGGTTTGAGCTACTTTTATTTCGGCAATAACGCCCTTTTCTACCTGTTTCACAGTTTCGAAAATTTGAGTGAATTTCCTAGACCATGCTGTTTTGGTTGCTGTTAAGTCCTGTGTATTCTCATCAATTTTCTCCTCAATCGCTTGAAATTTATCTTGCACCTCGTCCTTATATTTGCCTAATCCTTGTAGTATCCCAGTTTGTACTTTAGCCAGTCTTTCACTAAATTCATTAGACATAGCTGACATGGCATTGTCTATTCCGACCTGGATTTCTCCCTTTAAATTTGAAAAATTTTGTTTCACAGATACCAATTCGCTTTGAACTGAAGCTAACTTCCCGTTAAATAATTTAACGTCCATGTGTAGCTTTTCGATATTTTCCTCTGTCTTGCTTTGGATTTCCTCAATAGTACCTTTGAGTTCCCGTTTTACTAACTCACTATTCTCATTAAGTTTTTTTTCTAGATTTTCACTATTTTCACTAAGTTTAAGCACTAACAATTCATTAAGATTCTGCTCTAGTTTAGTTTGGTTTTCATTCATGTCCCGTTTTAAGTTATTCTGTAAGTCTGTCACTACTCCGTCTAGGAGTCTACGTAAATCCTCCATTGTTACAGTACTCATTTTCTTTGAGATAAACGGCAATTCAGACATGGGCGGACTAAGTTCGATGGCCACATACCAGAATCCAATTCATCAGTCACGAGTGGATTGATGTCACAGCCTTCAGAGAAGATTAACGTCGCAAAATACAATCCTACGGCCTAAGTCCAAATTATGCGGAAAATAGCCGCTAAAAGAAAAATTTTGACAACTATCCTCCAGATTTTGTTTATAACTAAACAACAAGGCCCTTCCTAAACTTAACCTGAGTGTAGTTCGCCACAAAATTTTGGGCTAATAAATGTTTCAAAAATAACCTGAAAAAAATTTTATTTGTCGCCGCATCTTGTTTTTGTCCAAATTCTGGACTACAAGATCGAGTCCTTTTATTGGTACAGCCAATAAATCGGGCCTAACCACGTTGGCCGCCAAATCTATACCTGCCCCCTTCATGCCGGGCTCAGCTCGCCGGAGAGCGAGGGTCTCAGTCGTGGACCGTTCGCTATCGGCTGTGCAGAAATTTTTAAAGGCAGGGATAGATGAAGGACTAGCGACAAATGAAAGGAGACTAAATTAGGTTTACACATTTATTAAACTAACACTCTTTTAAAGAAAACAAGTAAATTAACAAAATCTGGGTTGAATTCTTGAATAACATCTTCTCCTCGTGCTTTCATTCGTGAGGGATCTCGCTCAAATAAATTTTCAATGATTGTTCTTTTCTGCAATAATAAATATAAAAATCATTAACTTACTGAAAAATTGACTGAAAAACAAAATAATATCTGATATCCTTCTCATATGATGATAATCCAATTATTAAAATTAAAATCTTCCCTCCTGGGTTTTAATTATTTTCCAAGAAAATGATTATTTTCTTCTCCTTATTTAAATTATTAAAAATTATTTAATTCATTAATTTATGATTATCCAGTCTTCCCTAGACTTTCCTTTCCACAATTATATCATTTATATAATTATTGACTGAATAAATTTATTTTAATAAATTTTACTTGAACATCTATCATTCTAACTTTGGCTCAATTTTATGCAGAAAGTGACTGTACAATATCTAACAATTAAATCTCGTGACATCAGTCCACGGACGTTGCCTTCTCTTATCCACTTTGAGTTAGTAAATTAGGCCCTAATCTATCTTAAATTACGATAAAATCTTCTAAAGATTCAAAATTGATCCAATTACGGACACGCGAAATAATACAAGTCGGTCAAAACTTTGACGCACATAATGAAAATTACCTTCACAAAATCGTACATGAAATATTAAAAAAAAACACAGATTAGGATCAAATCTCACATCACACATTCACACAGGGTTACACGGCATTATTATAACATTATTTACACGAACACTAACCCATTATTATTAATTTTAGGATTTTACTGTGAATTAGGGAAATCATTCTCTAGATGACACTATCACACACATCCCAGGTATCAATTCAGAATGTGATAGAATTAAGGTTATCACTTATACAAAGAAATTAACTATACAACGATGTTCAAGGAGTATTTTAAACAGAAATCATCCTAATTTAGCGAGTAGAATAATATAACACAGGTCAAAATAATAGGATACGCGCTTACGGTTCATGAGTTGCGGCATTTATTTTTATTCATCATAATGTCGTGGCTCTCAATTATTCTGCACTGAAGCTCGAAGAAATCATGTCCAGTGACAAATCTCTTCCCAAATTTGACTCTAATGGGTGCATAAATTATTACTCAAAATATAATGCCCATCTGCAAGTCATATTCAAATTCATAGCGCAGAAATATACCTATAACTCGTCGATACTCCGTCAGGAGAATTTGCCATGTCCCAGGCTTACTTTACATAAAGTGAGCACACGATAATACTCTCCAAAAATATCTAACATTAAACTCATGACCTTATTAAATCATTTTAGCCCGTAATTAGCTTTAATTATTTTTACTCATTATTATTATTATTATTATCCCTGACCGTGCGTAAACTCATTCGCGAAGTTGTCGTGTGAAGTTATTCGGATGACTCTAAATAAATTCGAACCCATAAACATGTCGTACAATCGTAGGATGAAATTCTACACGAAGAAAAAACACTAGAACACTGTCCTAATTTGTTTCAAATGATTTTTAAATTATTTCAAAACTAATCAAAATTAACGCGGGGTTCATTTAATTTTTATCTCTCCTGTCTTCTAAATTCTTAGGACAGTTAAGGTCTCTCTCGATGATTCACACACATTTCTAACTAATAGAGCAAACACACATTCATTCCAAGGTTCTAACTACCTCTCACCGAAGAAAGAAGAATGAAAAATCAAACTACTGCAAAACTAATAGAAATCCAAAGGAATAAGTAAGGCTGCGTTTACAATTATTTACAAAGATAGAAAGCAATTGAATTCTTAAAGAATACTCATGTGACTGGTGTGAACTGGATTGTGGCTGATGACCTAGCACGTGGTCACATCACCTTCCGTCGAACGAAGTTTCGCCCATGTCCGATGCCTTACATGTTTAGTGACTCATGGAGGCGTTGACGATGTACAGGAACTTGCAGTATTCTTCGTAGAACTGGATATCCATCTTGCAGTAAACTCGAACTCAGGACCTTTCTTCTTTCAAGTTCTTGTAGAAAGCTGAAACTAACAAAAAGTCTTAGAAATAGCCCAGGACTCACTCTCGATGCTTTATAGTTTGGCTGAAGACACTTATCTTAGAATAACCCTAAATTAATCGTAGTGAATTTGTCGAGTGTCTGAATTGCTGTTTATACAGTCCTCGATGCCTTCTCCAATGTAAAGTCTTCCGATGAAGCAAACGACGTCCAATCTCTTCGGTTGCCGCAGTCAGAGTAATGCTCAAATTTAGCGTTCAGAAGTATAAAACCCTCTACCAAATTTTCCTCTGGAATTACCACTAATTTCCTGTCGTAAGACATAGGTGTGTCTCTTAATTACTTCTAATTGGTGGATTTGTTGAATTGCAGTGAAGGTTGTCACTTTTATTGGCTGCTCCAGTTTTACGTCACTTGACTTTCCATTTATTGATCGATTGAGATCTGCTTGCTCGCCGGGTCACGTGGTACGCACACATGTGTCTGAAGGCCACATAACAGGAATTCCAGCTTGCTCCCTCGTGCTCTGTGAAGGTCGGAAAAACCTGTTCGCGAAGCGACTGGCTCGCCCTGGCACGAAATACAGAATCTCACCCTCTTGTAGATTAAAATAATGTCCCAACACGCTGATGAAATAAATCATTTCCTTTTTAATAAAATATTACCACTTTTGAAGGGGACAGTACAAAGGACAGGTCTCCACTGGTTACAGACTTTCGAAATAATCACCCAAGGTTGCCACTGTGCGTTGCCAGCGGTGGGGCAGGCGCTGAATACCATTCGCTGCATGTGTATCGCTAACGTGTGACACCTTTCACCGAAATGCTGTTACGATGTCCTCTTTGTTAGCAAACCGTTGTCCACGTAATGGCTTCTTGACTTTGGGGATTAGATCATAGTCATGTTTCCCGCAGCTCTGCATGATATTAGCGTGAATTTCTGTCGCGGAGAACTGCTATTTTAATATACGATCGGTGTTCCTGCTTGTTGACTTCCATTTTGTGATTCTCTCACTCACACACTGAACTTGAGGGCATGCTTAGACCCACACTGTTGTTTACATACACCATCTCGTGGCATCATACGCAAGTACATACCATACGTTTACAAATGCATATCTGAGATTTTCCATGTTGTCTCCTGTTCTCGAGAAAAGAAACAGTTGCCATGACTTATGATTCGACCTCCGCATAAGGTCCATTGAAACTATATGATTAGGAATAAGACACATGTATTGGCACTTAAAGTAATGCAATCGTTAAATAAATCTTCAGGAAATACATGCATATGTTTTTCAATGTATTTTGGGCCTTCAATTTGAAGAACGCGTTGGATCTGGTTCACAAGATTATTAATATTAATATATTAAGAGAATGCATTTCCTTCCCGGCCCTAAACATCCTGCAATAGTTATTATGAGGCTCGGAGAAATGAATGACACTTCAACAGCCAAATGGAGTGCAAAGATTCCACTAATCCAGAAAGATCTTTCAAGAGAAGTGGATGAAAGTGCCGTGAAAAGTACCAGTACCAAATGACACAGTCCATTATTATCAGGGATGGAAGGCTATGCAAGGCAGAAACATGTAAGATGGCTGTAGATAAAATATATAACCATTTCTCCTCTCAGTTTTCAGTACTGAATACCTACGAAGGTCTAACCTATCCGTATGTATCTGAAGTCCATCAAGTATATCGTCGTTGCCGGGACAAAACCTCCCATGTGATAATATTTTTGGTGATATACTGGCCCGCAGCACATACAATACGAAGAGCAGGAATGCCCTGAAAATATTCATACAATATTGCAACTTAGGTGACAGAACCTTACCTGCCAAAGTTGTAAGCTAAAATATTTCACATAGGAGGTTTTGTCCCGGCAGCGACGATATTTAGACGACGCTGAAAATAAAACTGCCAGTAAGCAAGAAGTTTCAGTAGCATTTAAGAGAACTGCTGTTGATACGACTGCAGGACCAGATCATATTCTTATGAGAGCAGTCAAGGATGATATATGTTAACAGGCAATTGTACTAATTGCATCCACCCTGCTAGCAAAGTCTGTTGCCACAGATTATTTGAAAATATTTAGAACTGTGTTGATATAAATTAGTGGTGATACCGCTGACCTGCCAAACTGGAAACCTATTACGATCCGTTCTCTTCTTCGAAGAATTGAGGTGCTGAGATAATAAAAAGGGACATGTCACTGAATGGTAGTTTTGAGATATATCTATTTTTGTATATAATTCTGTATAATACACTCATGTTCATAAAGAACAGAACACCTTGGAAGACTAGACGTAGGAAGTTCTTATTCACAGGACATATTCGTTAGTATGTTCTGCACAAACGATTAGCATTTCAGTCACCTAGGTTCAGCATGTGTCCTGTTGCCTAGTAGGCATGGGTCCTCCATGGGCACTGATAACTTGATCCATGCGTGATGGCATCGACGCGTATAAGGCGCGAATGACGTCCTGGGGTATAGCCATCCTTGCTGCATGCACCTAGTTCCACAGTTCATCTTTAGTGGTTGACGTTGGGTCATATCACCACACCCGTCGTTTCACCATATCCCACACATTTTCAATTGGCGACAAGTCCAGTGATCGGGCGTGCAAGGGCAACAATCTGACATTCTGTGACAACAAGAAGGTACGTGTTCGTACAGCAACATGAGATCGCGCATTGTTCTGCTAAAATGTGGCGTCTGGGGTGTCGTACAGGAAGGGTATGGCTACGGGGGGCAGGATGTCTTTCACGTAGGTCAAACTGGTCATAGTGCCCTGGACACGTACCAACTATGATTTGTGGTTGTACCCAATAGCACCCCAAACCATAAGGCCTTGAGTTGGCGCTGTATGTTTTGTGCGAATGCAGTCAATGTGATGCCTCTCCCTCCTGTCTGCGGCGAACCAAAATGAGCCATCATTTCCAAACAAACAGAACCTGGATTCATCCGAAAACATCTGCTGTCATTCCTGTCCCAGTGAAGTCGTTCCATATACCACTGCAGTCCAGCTTGTTTATGCACATTAGTCAAAGGTAGGTGGAGAATTGGATGACCCGTCGGTAACCCAGACCGTAATAAAAGGCGACGGACTGTCACTCCTGATAGTGTACCGATGTGTTACACAGTCCCACTGTTGCACCAGAGCCGAGGAGGACGCAGATCTGTCCTGCAATGCCCTTCGGATGAGGTGTTGATCTTCTCGGGGGGTGGTCTGGGTGGTGTGACTAGATCCATCTCGTCGTGTTCTACGGCCTTCTGTGAACCATTCTGTACACACCTGTTGCACTGCCGACACACTTTGTCTCACACGAGCAACAATATCTCAGATGGATGCATCACGTTCTCTCATGCCAATAATACGCCCTCTCTCAAACTCACTCATTTGACGGTACGGATCTCACATACGTCTGCGAGGCATCCTGCACGTGTGCTCAACTCACTCGGATCCATTACCTTCGGTTTATAGCGACAACGAGAACCGCAGGCACATTTTACCAGTCGGTGATGGTGCGCCGAGATATCGATGTGAACCTTGAACCCGATGGCCGACATGGTTCAAATGCTGATCATTTCTTCAGAACATACTAGTGCACATGTCCTGTGAATATGAATATCCTATCTCCAGTCTTTCAAGGTGTTCTTCTTTTTAAGAACATGAGTGTGTTATTCCTACACCTTGTAATTAACCTCAGATGCTCATTAGGAAGATTAAAGTCATATACAAAAATAGGTAATCATAAATAATAAGGACACTTACTAGGAAATTGATATAGTAAATAACTGAAAAGTCACGTTTTTGATTTAAACGCACCGAGTTCGATAGCTGCAGTCGCTAAAGTGCGGTCAGTATCCAGTATTCGGGAGATAGTAGGTTCGAACCCCACTGTCGGCGGCCCTGAAAATGGTTTTCCGTGGTTTCCCATTTTCACACCAGGCAAATGCTGGGGCTGTACCTTGATTAAGGTCACGGCCGCTTCCTTCCCACTCATAGCCCGTCCCTGTCCCATCGACGCCATAAGATCTATCTGTGTCGGTGCGACGTATAGCAACTAGCAAAAAAAAAAAAAAAGATTTAAACAACACTCAGTTTATCAAAAATAAATTTTATTTTTATTAACTCAAACATTCGTACAATTTTATAGCAAAATGTGTTTTTTGTAATTTAAGTATATTAATACGCATTCCAAATAAGTGTATAAACATGCGTCATATAACAAAACATAAATATCAATCGACGCTGTCATGGAAGGACAGGTCATTAAATCAGTATCTTGGCTTGTAACATCGAAAGGATAATACAAAAGGATTTTCTTACTAAACAGTCCAGGTTATTTAGTGAGACAACTATGTCCATATTTGATTTGGACTCCAGATTTCACTCTTGATCACTGTCCCAAATTTCAATTTCACACGACTCAAAATTTCAACACTGGATTAGACAGGGGAAGAATTACTGAAGAAGTCCCATTTTAGCATCAATGGATGCGGGACCACAGTAATAACTCACATACCACCAAAATGGTGACTAGTCCCGTTTTTGATCTCAGCGCCCCAATATATGGAACGTGTTCTTAATACATGTTTACAAAATATTGGTATATTTCTTTGAATATCAACGCGGGCACACCTGTTTTCCTGGAATTCAAATGAACACCTCTTATCCTAGAATCAGTATTCTCTTCTGAGAATAATGATGTAGTTGTTTTGATATTCTTAGACACTGCAAAAGCATTTGACAACATAGGACAAAACCACATGAAGAATACCCTGTCTTCTTTGAGTATTCACCCTTACAATGGAGCTGGAACTGAAAAATACTACTGTGAGGCAAGAAACAAAATAAAAATTAAAAAGTATAAGACGGAAAGAAATTGTGAAACAACCATAACTTTGTTCCGCAGGGATTCTTTTATGTACAGGTAAATTCATCTGCTCGAGGCTGGCATATTTGGACACCTTCAAATACCACTGGATTAATCCGGGATCGAACCCGTCAACTGGAGCTCAGAAGACCAGTGCTCTACCATCTGAGGTACTCAGCCTGCTGCTATCTTGCCTTACGATAACTTAGCTATAGGAACAGAAAATGTCACGGTTTCCGATTTTGGATAGTTGTTATTTATACCTATTATTGTCATGTTAATCGTTTGTTATATTTGTTTACCTTTCTTTTTTTTTAAATCGAAGATTACATTCGTTAATTCGTCTCATGATACGTGGTCCATGAAGGTCTACCTTGCCGTTGATAAATAAATAAATAAATGCATAAATAAACCATCATAGTCATTTCTTAAAGGCTACGTCTTGTTGCTGCAACCATTGCTCTAACTTCTCTGCAATTCGTTTCATATGCGCCTACCGCCATCTCACCGTCAGATAGCTTCTCAGTTCTAACCACGTAGGCTGAGTGGACCTCGAACCTGCTCTCAGATTCAGGTCTGGCCAGGAATCGAACCCGGGTCATCCGGGGTAAGATGCAGGCAAGCTACCCCTACATCACTGGGCCGGCTTCCTTGGCACCCCATGATCTCTGCTAACCTTTCTGTGATTTTCTTGAGTGGTTTTCCTCTTCCCTTCTTACCCAGTACTTTGCCTTCAAATATATTCTCCAGGTATTTGTTATCCTGGAGAAGATGACTAAATACCGATGTTTTCCTCTTCTTTACTGTTGCCAGAATCTCGGAGTGTTTATTTCTTTAAACACTTCATCACTGATTTTCCTGGTTTTCGTCACCCTCCACAGCCACATTTCCGCTGCCTGTATGCGTTTGTCATCCTCTTTCAAGAGAGTCCAGCTTTCACAGCCGTAGAGTAGCACATTTCAAATTCATAATTTAATTATTTTTTTTCTGTAGTTCTTCTTCTTCTTCTTTATCTGTTTACCTTACAGGGTCGGTTATTCCCTCGGACTCAGCGAGGGATCCCACCTCTACCGCCTTAAGTGCAGTATCCTGGAGCATGAAGCTTTGGCTCGGGGGACACAACTGGGAAGGAGGGCCAGTACCTCGTCCAGGTGGCCTCACCTGTTATGCTGAACAGAGGCCTTGTGGGAGGAATGGGATGATTGGAAGGAATAGACAAGGAAGAGGGAAGCAAGCGGCCGTGGCCTTAAGCCATCCCGGTATTTTCCTGGAGAGGAAATGGGAAACCACGGAAAACCATTTCGAGGATGGCTGAGATAGGAATCGAACTCCTATCTACTCAGTTGACCTCCCGAGGCTGAGTGGACCCCGTTCCAGCCCTCGTACCACTTTTCAAATTTCGTGGCGGAGCTAGGAATCGAACTCGGGCCTCCGGAGGGGGGGGGGGGTGGCAGCTAATCACTACACCACAGAGGCGGACTTTTCTGTAGTTCAGTTCTCGATAATTCATTCACTAAGAGCTGTTTTCTGCCTCAAAAGGTATTTTACACAATACTCTTATTCTTTTGTAATAAATAAATAAATAAATAAATAAATAAATAAATAAATAAATAAATAAATAAATAAATAAATAAATAAATAAATAAATAAATAAATAAATAAATAAATAAATAAAATAATAAATAAATAAATAAATAAATAAATAAATAAATAAATAAATGTCCGCCTCTGTGGTGTAGTGATTAGTGGGATTAGCTGCCACCCCCGGAGGCCCGGGTTCGATTCCAGGCTCTGCCACGAAATTTGAAAAGTGGTACGAGGGCTGGAACGGGGTCCACTCAGCCTCGGGAGGTCAACTGAGTAGAGGTGGGTTGGATTCCCGCCTCAGCCATCCTGGAAGTGGTTTTCCGTGGTTTCCCACTTCTCCTCCAGGCAAATGCCGGGATGGTACCTAACTTAAGGCCACGGCCGCTTCCTTCCCTCATCTTTGCCTGTCCCATCCAATCTTCCCATCCCCCCACAAAGCCCCTGTTCAGCATAGCAGGTGAGGCCGCCTGGGCGAGGTACTGAACTTTCTCCCCAGTTGTATCCCCCACCCGGAGTCTGAAGCTCCAGGACACTGCCCTTGAGGCGGTAGAGGTGGGATCCTTCGCTCAGTCCGGGGGGAAAACCGAACCTGAAGGGTAAACATATGAAGAAGAAGAAGAAGAAGAAGAAGAGCTGTTTTCTGCCTCAAAAGGTATTTTACACAATACTGTTATTATTTTCTAATAAATAAATAAATAAATAAATAAATAAATAAATAAAAATTAATTAAATAAATAAATAAATAAATAAATAAATAAATAAATAAATAAATAAATAAATAAATAAATAAATAAATAAATAAATAATTTATAGGTTCTGATGTCTATACTTGTCTTATAAGGGAGACCACGAAGGGCGGGTGGCTATGTCGTTAGCCTCACAAGAAAAGCAGTTCTTTGAATGTTACATCAGTCAGCGCGTTCCTCTATGTTGGAGCTTTCAAGAAGATTAGAAACTCGCGTGTCAGAAGAGTAATGGCTGTTTTCTGAGCAATGACCTAAATTCACTTATGCAGCAGCCAGTAGCTTTGTGTGTATAACTCCAGCAGATATGGTAGTAAAATATGGTGCGTGAAAATACTATACTGCCAAATCTCCAGGGCTAGCAGAGCAGACCTAGTCAGGCAGGCACCGTAAAACAAAGACGTGGTGCTTTCTCAGGGCGCAAAAATACTCAGAGCGCACACTTCGAAAACAAATAAACCCTCGGAGGGTGTACATGTGCTCACAGTACAGGCATTGTTAGAGGGGTGGGGGGATACAGCCCTAGACGATAGTGCCGGTGTGGTTAGCATGATTATGGTGCAAGCTATTATTTGGTATTTTTCTGCAAATATGTGGTGCTGCATGATGGTGCTCTGTTCATTCTGCGAGTAACATAAGGCAACAAGATTCTATGTGCAGCCTAATAACGTGTGTAATACCCGAATGAACGCTCAAGTACTCGTTACCTACTCGTGCGACATCACTTTGTTTCCTCTCTCTGGACAGTGACTCGAGATCTTATTGTACACTCTTTGAGAGACAGCATCGCGTTTTCCTTCCCTCTGGGGAAAGAGAACTATTTGCCTTTAATCCAACCCTCCGATCTTGGTCGTAATTTGACCCCTGCTGAGTTTGCACGTGGAAACAGAGACTTGTTTCATTGACTGTTATCTTCTCGTGATGTGCTGGCCATGGTTTAGGCCATGTAGCTGCCAGCGTGCATTCGGGAGATAGTGGGCTCGAAACCCACACTAGGCAATTTTGAAGATGGTTTTCTGTGGTTTCCTATATTCACATTCTACATATGACGCATTATATCTTAACTTCAGAGGAAACAGCGTCGGGAGGAGAGGCTAATAACTAAGGCTAGGATTTTTGTGACCTAAAAATCACCATAACTTAATATGAACAGAAATAATGCTCTTATGACCAAAAATTGACCAAAATATGCACAATAACATAAAAAAATATGACCTAACAGTAGTATATTTGAGGTAAAATTCCAGTTGTAAAATCAATTAATAAGTCAGTATATCTTTAAAATACAAAGGCTCTGTCTTTCGTATTCCACGTAAATTAATTATATAGCAGTACGCAAAACTTAAACTTAAATCCTGGCGGAAGTTCTTTGCACCAATCTTGCTATTGTATTATTTTTGTTACAGATGGTCGACGATTGTTCATCTCATCCTGCTGAAGTGTCTGAGACCATCACAAGAAGTGGTGCGGTGCACTCCTGAACTCGTTGTGTAGTAACAACTTTTTCTGATCAGTATAATGATGAATAAGAAATCTGCACGGTAACTCATGAAAACACTTTAGTACATTTCATTCACTTCTCGACGGGTGTACGATTTAAGTAGCATGATTTCACCAGGAATACATTGTCGGAACTGTGTTCTGCAGATCTTCTCACTCTAAGCACATCTTATGAATTTTATGGACACTTACTGGACCTCAGTCTTATAGCCATCCTATACCTATACATGATATGTTTATACACCCTGTGTTCCATCCATTATAATGAGATGGTGTGCTGTATTGTGGTTCTAGAGAACATACATCGTTCAACAAACAGTATTTTTACCTCATTTGGAACTGTACGGCATATGAAGAGGTTTCCAACGGGCGGTGTGTAATATCCTGAGATCCTTACACGATCTCCAAAGAGGATACTTCAAGCTCTGTTGGATGAAGAATGAAGAGCACCGAGCAAAGTTCATACGACGTCCTGGCCTCCGAAGTACTAAACACATGTTTCACACTGGCAGTTTACGAGTACTTAATTTAGTCTTACTGAGAAGAAATATGGATAGTGCGCAGGGTACAAGGGCACGAGTGTCATAGAGTTAAGCCTGTTAAGTTGCTTAACAAGTGGAATCTGTACGAACAGGTAAATGCTAAGAAGCAGGTAAACTTAAATGAAGGGAGGTGACGATCAGCGTGATATTGACTCATTCCCAACTACCTCTGATGTGCCTTCAATCTCAATATCCCTTCTTGTTGCCTATATTAATACAAACCGCAAACATACAATCTACTGTTTATTAAGAGTCTGTAAGATGTGGTGCTGGAAGTGGTAGTGCTTTTGTTCAAATGTGAATCTGAACTAAATTATAACAACTCTCTCTTGAATTTTATCAGAAGATAAAACAAAAGTTCAGTTCTTCGAATGAAGGTATGGGATAATGAAAGGGTGTGAAAATCAAGGACTACTAGTACCTGGAAGGACGTAATTCAGTCGACGTAAGACAGGAAGGATTAAATCGAGGAGCCTTGTTCGTGGTCACCACACTCATGGTCCACGTCGAGAACCCCTGGAAGTTCACCGCTTGTGGTCGCAGAGGAAGCTGTGGATGTGTTTTACCACGCGGGTTCATGTGTTGTATATACAGATGTACTTATGGAAATAGTCCACGAGAAGACAAACGATCGGAGTCTGTGGATTGGTGGAGTTCAAGATGAGAAAACGTAAATGGCAGAGAATTTCACCTGACACTCAGCGCAATGAATGGCATTGATTTCGATATTTATCGATGTAGTCAATTGCTGCACATTCGAATTGTATGTTTCTTAAGAAGCAGTGTATTGTCTACCAAGCGGACGACCATGAGTGACATTACGATGTTACCAGGTACTGAAGAGTTCAGTGGCTACGGTGATGGTGATCGCAAAGCGTATTCGTATTTTAGTAACACTCGAGGAGCTGTAGTTTCTTCCAGATTCACATTCAATGTACCTCAACTACATGCAGCAATGATTGAAGCCGATTCTCCGAAGACAGCAGCTAACTAGCGAGCATCTCCAGGATCATTTGAAGGTAATCTCACGAACTATTTTACTTCTTAGCAGTGTGGAAAAGGTGCATTTATGGGTCGTGGCTAGCGAGTTTGCATTTGTACCCGAAGGCATAGCGTTCAATGCCCGACCATGTTAAGAACTTTTACCTGGATGTGGGGGTTGGATTGAAGTCTACTCAGCATACGTGAGCCCAACTGAGAAGCTATCTGGCGGTGAGATAGTGGCTCCGGTCGTGAAAGCCAAGAATAACGTTCAAGAGATTGCGTCATGATGACCAGGCGTCATCTCTTGACTTGCTAGCAGCGGTCGCTCATTGGTCTCTACCCCGATAGTGTTTTTAAATTAGATAATATTTGAATTAGTCTTGCATTTCATGACGAAAATAGTTTCAATTCTGCTTGTCAGTTTTTGATATGTACTCACTAGCAATGAGCGGACATCGCTACAAAGTAACAATGATATGACGCAATCGGCTAATTCAGAGTATAAAATACTGGGGACAAATGAACTATTTACACAGAAAAAAAAAAACAACGTGTGTTAAAACGTAATCGCTGTGTTATAACATCCTACAATTTGGAACGGTGCGCAAGGTGCAGAAATGACGTCATATTGAACTATAGTGCACTTTAATCCACCAAATGCCGGTAAATATTTTAAATTCAAGGTTTCTTCACATGTCTAGACCAAAGTAAGTAATGGTCCCCGTCCATTGCTAACTGGTTATCTTGCTGGGCTTGTCTTTGGTCGAATGAGAACGGGTTTCGAATTCCGGCCGCCTCAACATAAGAATTCATCTTAGGAAGGGCTCCACCGTCACAAACGCACAGGTCGCTCCTGAGTTCGTCAAATCAAAAGACCTGCCACAGACCTCTCCGGAGGTCGTACATCATTATTTTTATAGTAATTGAACACCAATCCAGAAATCAATTATTAATATTACTACGTAAGACAAATATACGGGGTCGGTGGACCAGTATATTTAGTTTGCCGTTGAAGTAAAAGTATTTCTTAATCTCTGTCAATATTTTTATTGTTTAATGTTAATATTAGATTTCTCTGAGAAGTTTTCTCTAAAAAAAATATATTCTGACCTTTGACTTTTGTTTGATCCTCAGTGTGAAGAAGTGTTGATCCGGGCGAGAAACACATCTCATCATGTAAATGGAGATTGCTTTGTAAGGAAGGTGCAAAATTAGGAAAGAAATTGCTACAAAAAATGAAAGAAAGTTTGGAAAGGCTATTTTCCAAATTTACTTAGGGAACAGATCAAATGACTCAACTTTGCATAAAGGTACGATGACTTGAACACTTGTTGAAATAACAGTTGTTTCTTTAATATCTAAAGTGATCCAATGAGCTACCTTCATCAGAACTAACCTCAGGCTTCTGTTCTAAAAGACTAACTAGCATTTTCTTTAAGAGAGACGTCCAAACTACAGACATGAAATAATACTGCAAATAGAAGGAACACAGGACAATTGTGTCACTTAATGCTTCATTGTTTGATATAATCGTCCCTGTTATGTTTGTCTACTACAACCTGCTAGTTGTATAAATGTCAAAACGAGGATATACGCGATACTTCGCGTAGAGTTGAATTTCTTAGGAAATGATGGCACTTTCTTTTAACTTTATGCACTAAAACACTGGTTATGACTTTGTGTCCATAGAAATATAGGAATTGGTATTAACGGAATATTCCTGCTACCAAAGAAACCAGAACCGAATGGTTCTTTCGGGCAGGATTGCCACCACAGTTTAGAATAACTTGCAGATATTGATGGTTGATTATTGCTTTATGAGGAAGTACAGTGCTCCTCACAGCGGCGACCCTCGGAGCTTATGCGTTTTAGTCGCCTCTTACGACTGGCAGGAGTACTGTACTCCTCCCCCCGGTCTATACAATATGGTTTCAGTGCTATTACATGCTTTGTTAACTTGGCGGACAGATGGGAGGGGGTATCTATTTGAAATGGAATCAAAAGAAATATAGAAAGAACGAAAAAAGAAAGAATCTCGTCGAGGAATACAGCAGCCACACCAGCGGTTTATCCCTTTGCTCGCAGGAAAACTGTGGCGTTTAGAGACTCTGGATTATTAACCATCCGAGACAATGGTACCCGTGTTGGATGGAATACGGCCACAGTGGTGTGAATATGGAATCTGTGAGACGAGGACGGACGAACTGACCGACGTGAAGGAATCTCAACAGCTAGAGGACAACTGAACGGGAGGATACACATCTCGTGGTCCAGGCTGTTACGGGCATTACAACTACATCACACTCCCTCATTGATAGGTAGATAGATAGGTATGTAGACAGATAGATTTGTAGGTAGTATGTGTAGGCAGATAGACAGATAGGCATCTAGGTAGATAGATAGATTGTAGATAGATAGGTATGCAGGTAGATGGATAGATTTATATAGATAGATAATGTGTAGACAGCTAGGTAGGTATGTAGGTAAGAAGATACATAGATAGGCCTATGTAGATAGGTAGGTGGATGTAGATAGTTAGATGGGTATATATAGATAGATATGTAGATAGATAAATAGATAGGTAGTTATGTAGACAGATAGGTAAATAGACATACAGATAAATGATTAGATAAATACATAGGCAGAGAAACAGGTTAGTAGGTAGGCAGATATGTAGACAGACAGACAGACAGACAGACAGACAGACAGACAGACAGACAGACAGACAGACAGACAGACAGACAGACAGACAGACAGACATAGATAGATAGGTAGGTAGGTAGGTAGGTAGGCAGGTAGCCTTCAGCATCGAGGATTTATTCTTTTCAATGCTCTCTTTCGCGTATCTCTGGTGTGTTCTGCTGCAATGATGTAAGTCTCTTACAAAAATCTGGTGCGTTGTCTTCAGCAGTATTTTCATTTTCCATATTGTTCCCATCAACTACTTTCCCACGTATAGTTGTTCTGTGTATCCTTGCAGTTGTTTTAAAATTCCACCCCGATCTTTACTTTTATTCTCTTTAACAACTTTGGCCTTCTCTAGAATTACCTTCTTATTTCGGCTTCGCGTTATCTTCAAGTATGTATTCATCTGTACCTCTACGTTTACTTTACTATGAATACTCTAATACCTGTTTGGTTTCTGTATTTATCGTTTTGCTAGACATCCTGCATACTGCCTGACCTCCCAATATTTTATATTTCCGTCTTTCTTTCCTCAAAATATAGAATATCATGAGTTCCAAGAATTGTAGTAGGATATGTCTTATTTCCAAAGGCACATATATAATATTTATTTAAATGTTTCTTTTTCAAACAGCCATATTCGTTCCCTGCCTGATCCAGTTACAAAATTGTTTATCTTCTCGCCAGGCTTTTGCTTGAACAACTCCTAAGCCTCTCTGCTATTCTTCACTCTCTTCAACCCTGACGTCCTGTAGGCGTTGTAGTGGTCGTGATATCCTAGATCATTCTTCTTCATGATCCCCTGTCATTGACTTGTTCTATTAGATCACGCATTGTTCTTCCACATGTACTGGTAATCTTGTCTGGACTCTTCCTCGTAGCCTCTGTCCATGGGTTGTTCCCACAATGATGAACTTCTCCATATTTTTTGATCCTCTCCTCATTAAATCGTCAAAGTATTTCAGCTGATGGAGGCGAAGTTGGCGTGAGATTCTCTTTTCAATTCAAGCTCTTTTAGGATGGAGTTATTTGTGCGTTGATCAGTCCATGGAATTTTTAACATCCTTCTTCTGCAAATCAGGTCTGTTAAATATAATTTTCCATGTCCTTCTTAAGATCCACGACTCGCATCCATACATTAGTATGAGAAATACTCGACAGTTTGCAAGTCTTATTTTCAGATTTTTAGAAATCCGTTGATCCTTCCACAATCATTCAAAGTTTTTCATTGTCACCTTCGATTGCATCTTCTCCTGATCAACCCAAATTTGTTTTTTCATAATCTTCATTCCATTCCATTTATTTACATTTCCTTCTTGTCAGAATTTTGATCACGTCCAATGTAAATTTTATGTGGAGCTAGAGTGCCTTGAAATAATATACCTCGATGCTGCAGACTATGTTGGAGTGTACGAGCGGTCTCACACACATACATTGTAAGTGCTTTTTTTAGTAGGTAGAGTGTTTGTGATGTAGCTGTACGACTCATAATAGCTACGCCCATAAGATGTGTACCCTCTTGTTCGGAAGTGCCACGAGGCCGTCGGAATCCTTCACATTGGTCAGCTCGTCCCCGCATCTCGCCGATTTCATACTCATATCACTGTGGCTGCATTCCGTCGAACACCAGAACCAATGTCTCGGATGGATAATCCGCAGTCTCGATATACGTCGCTCCGATCATTGGAACCCCAGCCGGCATCAAAGTGAGCGGACCATCTTTGAAAGAAGGTCGTACCCTCCAAGTGATGCAAGTGGCCTTCTGAAAAAAAAAAAAAAAAAAAAAAAAAAAAACGGAATAAGAAGCGTTGTTGCTAAACATCTATTGGTTTACTCTTCCTCGCGTAACTGTGTCTGAGTTTATTGAGTTTATTGAAAGCAAATGAACGAAATGTGAGCCGTCAAGTGGCAACAACGTGATACTAGAAACCCAGCCGAAAGGTTTCTGAGGGACGAAAGATTGTGTTCCGCTACAACTGAAATGTTGCCGGCTGGGGGTCCAATGGACGTCGTGACTGTACCACAATTCTCCCACGATCAATGTCGGCAGCCTCCTTGTATGACTACTGTATTCCTGAAACGGACAATGGTAATAATAAATAAATAAATAAATAAATAAATAAATAAATAAATAAATAAATAAATAAATAAATAAATAAATAAATAAATAAATAAATAAATAAATAAATAAATAAATAAATAAATAAATAAACTGGCAGGGAAGGAATATTTATTTGACATGGAATAGAAAGAAAGAAAGGAAGAAAGGAGGAATCTCGCCGAGGAATACAGCAACCATACCAGCGGGTTATCGCCTTTGATTTCAGGAAAACTGCGGCGTTTCGGGTCTGTGGATTATGAACCATCCGAGACACTGGTACCCGTGTTGGATGGAATACGGCCACAGTGGTGTGAATGTGGAATCTGTGAGACGAGGACGGACGAACTGACCGATGTGAAGGTATCCCAACAGCTAGAGGACAACTGAACGGGGGGATACACATCTCGTGGGCCAGGCTGTTACGGGTATTATAACTACATCATACTCATTCATTGATAGGTAGATAGATAAATAGGTAGATAGATATGTAAATAGGTATATGGATGTGTAGATATGTAGATAGGTAGGCAGATACGTATTGCACCCGCTCACTTGAGTCCCAGACTAGCATTAATCTCAGGGGTGATCAGTTCGAAAAAGAAAAAAAATAAATTTACGGCGCATCAAATGAGCACAGGGATGAACGGGGCATGCAAATTAAGGTAACGGGGGACGACTCATTCATAGATACAAATTTTTGACTCCGCAATAGGACTGGGAAGTGACAACTTAAATTCCATGGGCATACTGGACTAACTACAATTAAAAGATATGGAAACTGTTTCCTATTGAAATTGCAATGAGGAGCAATTTATTTACTTATTTAGCAAACTACACATGATGACAATTATTACATTGGGACACTTCCATCCTGAAAAATAAATGACATACTACTTGGATTTACCTCACTACTCTGGTTGTGTAAAACATTTGGTGAATTCGCCCCAATTGGTTACTGGGGGTCGAATTCACATCCGTATGAGTGGACGTTTCATCGCTGGAGATGACAGTAACTATTTACTGTCATCTCCTCGTTCCGTTTGGACATGAGGCACTTCCGGTATGTACATTCTGGTGAGCCGGACACCCACCGTGGAAAATTTATCGCCTCGAAAAACGGGAATGTATAGTACGGACAAACTCTAACCTATTATTTCCAGATTCACAAACACGCCAGGTAGCGTTCATTAACTCAAAGCCTATTTCAATATTTACACTTTTCAATACGACAAGACGTACGGAAAGATTCATTACTATGCTCTGACAATGAAGACATGTGCCGTCCGTGGGTTATCTTCGTATCTACCGCTAACAATCTCCCCCGTGAAGACCCAACATCTGGTTCTGAGCAGTTCGACACATGACGACTGTCCCTATCATATCCTCCTATGATTATTAAATAATATCATTATCATTCTTTATCTGATCATTATCATATTCTTTGATTACCATCAATTAATTTATTATTATCATTAATTTCAAATATAATCCTATATTTGATTATTATCATTTGTCATCTGGGATGATTATATGCCAAACCTTGCCGACGTTTCAAACGAAGGGTCGTTCTTCCTCGTAATTTATCCGCACAATTTAATGATCAGTTTCCTAATAAATATTATTATTATTATTATTATTATTATTATTATTATTATTATTATAATGAATCATCGTCCAAAAATATCTTAATTTTCTGTCATCATAATTATTATTCTCAAATTACTATTGCAAGTTCTTCATCTTCTGCTTCTTCAACTTTTCATTATTATTAGTATATACATCATTGGAGATTATCATTATCGCATCACTTATTCGTCATGGAACTAATATTTTACATTGATCTCACCATAATTATTCTCAAATTAATGGAATAAATCCTTCCTATCATTATTCCTCTTCATATTATTATTATTATTATTATTATTATTATTATTATTATTATTATTATTATTATTATTATTATGGTAACTTAATTTCACGTGTTACACTACCGTTAGCGATATTTATGGTTAAATGCATAAGCTTTTACAATTTCGGTCTACTTTGGCACTAAGCAATTAATTGAAGACAAGATTCACTTGGATTATTATTATTATTATTATTATTATTATTATTATTATTATTATTATTAAAAATGGAAAGATGATATTTTAATTTCCGGATTATGAAAGTGCCAGAGTATGTAAAATTTGTGTTGCGTACGGAAGGTCATAAAATTAATAATAATAATAGTGTTCTATCTGCTTTGGGCGTTCGTAAGTTCTATATAATAATAATAATGCTCGGTGTGTGTGCGAGAAAGAAATAATAATAATGTTTGTGAGTTGGCAAAGGAAAGTAAATTAATAATAATATTTTGTGCGTTTGCAAGTTAAAGTATAATAATAATAATGACAGTGCTTCGTGAG
The DNA here is from genome assembly GCF_040414725.1 of Anabrus simplex. Lineage (NCBI taxonomy): Eukaryota > Metazoa > Arthropoda > Insecta > Orthoptera > Tettigoniidae > Anabrus > Anabrus simplex. The sequence continues at coordinate 292,504,621 of NC_090270.1, read as the reverse complement.
TTGGCTAGTGCAAATAATAATCAATGTGGAGATGACCTGTAGCGTTAAAGAATTTAATTCGGGTAATCAGTTTGATTTTACGTAAATTTATGATTTCACGTTTTCCTTCTCCTTACCGCCTCCTCCTCCTCCTTCTACCGCTTTATCCTCAATCGAAAACTTCTCGTTTGCCAGTAGGAGCCTTTTCGGGAGGAAGAGGAGCCCTTTAGCCCTTTTCCCAGGAGGAAGAGCTCTTTTGCCATACAGATAAGGAAAAGTATATTTCATGTTAGACGGTGTAACAATTACTGTAGCAGGGAACTGTAGAGCGAGGCGATCACGAGACGGTTTCGTTTCGTATACTTCAGGAAGTGGGGATTGAAGAACGCGATACGCGCCGGTTCGAATTAAACGACACTTCGTCGTAATGTGTCACGACGTGTGATTCGGGCTCAAGGAAGAGTAAATGTGCAAATGTAATGGGTCTAGAGGCACCTATAAGTGTTTTTCTTCTTGTATAAATTAATGCAAATTCTGTAAGTAAGGTATTAATCATGGGTAGTCACCCAGAAGTGTTTTATTGTGTTAAATTTATAAAGTGCGATATGATGGACGAGTAAATTACCATGGGGCCAGGAGGCTTCTCACCCGCTACGAGACAATGGAATTCTACATAGGAATTAGTACACAAATTTAATATTTGGGGATGTTATCGCGACTAAACGGGGTCCAGTGTAGATTAATTATGGTTACTTAACATGGTCCGCCTCCCGAATCCATGATTTTATTTTTTGTTAGACGGACGAACTAATTTATATTAACGTAATAATGGGTTAGATTAATTAATTTGAGTATTTGTTTGTTGTATATAATGTAAATATGGGATCTATTTCCTTCAATTATTGCACGCTGTTTGTAATACTTTGATTTAAGTTCATTTCAAGTGTTAAATTCCTTTTTGTGCTAACCCATTTATTTGATTTTCAATCACTGCGGTGATTATTTGTATTTTAGTTAGGAATATTTTCTACCAGACAGCCGGAAATTTCCTCTCTTTAGAATTTAGTCACATATGTTAAATCCCGTTATGAACCACCAAGATCTGCTTTATGTCGGTCGGGACAACACGGTATTCGGGACAGTACCTTCAGTTTCGTAATCCTCGGTGCGTGGATTCTGCCACTCATAACACCGGAATATGCATTTTATATCATCTTAGGCCTTGAGATTCATCTATTTCATCATTACAAACAGTACGGCTCAATTTATTTCAAACCGGATATTCGTCCCTCATGACTTCCAACTCTAAATATGGGCTCAAACCACTCTGGGCTTTTAACATATCGTGACCATTCTAATTCACGTGCCTCTATTGCTTTAAAACAAATTTTAATGGTTAAGATAAAGTCCAAAAGACCTTTTGCCCTACCGATGACGAGGAGGTGTTCTTTTTGCCCATTTGCCCTTTTGCTAGGAGGAGATGCCCTTTTGCCCTTTTGCTATACGGATAAGGAGGAGGAAGAGGAGGAAGAGGAGGAAGAGGAGGAGGGCGATTATGTCCCTGTGTATAGCTGTGTATAGCCGCCATCTTGTGCAGTAGCGCCCTCAGCCAGCTTTCTCCATAAGAGCAGCCGCCATCTTGGCAAAGCGCCGTTGGCCGTCTCATAAGAGCCCATGTATAGCCGCCATATTGTGCAATCGCCCACGGCCATCTCGTAAGAGCCTATGTATTGCCGCCATCTTGCACAATCGCCCATAGCCGTCTCATAAGAGGCCATGTATAGCCGTCATATTGTGCAGTCGCCCATGGCCGGCATCTATCTCCATAAGAGCCTATGTATAGTGGCCATCTTGCGCAATCGCTCATAGACGTGTCATTAGAGCCTGTGTATAGCCACCATATTGCGCAGTAGCCTCTAAGCTAGCTTTCTCCATATAAGCCTGAGTATAGCCGCCATATTGTGCAATCACCCTTGGCCGTCTCATAAGAGCCTATGTATAGCCGCCATTTTGCGCAATCGCCCATACTCGTCTCATAAGAGCCTGTGTATAACCACCATCTTGCTCAAGCGTCCCTAGGGCGTCTCATGAGAGCCTGTATATAGTAGCCATCTTGCGCAAGCGCCCTTAAGCCGTCTCATAGGAGCAGCCGCCATCTTGTGCAGTAGCCTCTAAGCTAGCTTTCTTCATATAAGTCTGTGTATAGCCGCCATCTTGCGCAAGCGTCCGTAGGACGTCTCATATGAGCCTATGTATAGCAGCGATCTTGCACATGCGCCCCTAGGCTGTCCCATAAGGGGCTGTGTATAGCCGCAGCCATCTTGTGCAGTTGACGTCGGGAAGGGCATCTTCCGTAAAACTAAGGATAACCCCCTTCAAGATGGCGGATGTTCGGTTAGGCTTGCTCTCTTAGGCACCGGGAAGGGCAACTAGCCGTTAAAGTGAGGTTACGCCCCTCAAGATGGTGACTGTGATCTTAGGCTCGCTCTGTTATGCAATATTCACAAATTAGCCTAGCACTGCTACTATACTAGGAATCAATGACCTCGGGTCAGTGACTTCGGGGTCAGAACCCGCCTAGGTACACTACTAGGGGTCAATGATCTCGAGTGCTGACGCAGCAAAAATATGCTGACCCCATGGTCTTGGGAACCCCTTTGCCCTTCTACTGTCCTAAAGAAAAAATCAAAATCACCAATGTCGCGCGTCTAAATGCTTACTGGAAGCGTCCCAAAATTAAGGTGACCGAGCACCGCTACACCAAACACATCTACTAACCCAGTGGTGAAAAATGATCTGGAACCCATGGAAGTGGATTCTAATCACCCTGGTGATAATGAAGAGGCCCCGGTGTGCACACTGACTCCTCCGCAACTCTGCGTGGTATAATAAGAAGACTTGCGAGTAAGAAGACGAGCTGCTCGACTAAGCGGTATGCTCCGAGCTGTCAGCGGATATATGATAATAATAATGTTATTGGTTGTACATCCCAATAACTACTGTTTCGGTTTTCTGAGACGCCGCGGTGCCCGGATTTTGTCCCGCAGGAGTTCTTTTACGTGCCAGTAAATCTACCGACACGAGACTGACGTATTTGAGCACCTTCAAATATTACCGGACTGAGCCTGGATCGAACCTGCCAAGTTGGAGTCAGAAGGCCAGCGCCTCAACCGTCTGAGCCACCCAGCCCGGCAGCGGAGAGATGGCATGGAAAGACATTAGTAGACAAATAAACTTAACTGGAATTTCGAAAAGTAGGAATAATAATAATAATAATAATAATAATAATAATAATAATAATAATAATAATAATAATAATAATAATAATAATAATAATAATAATACCCGTGTGGGGATTTACCGGTTACCGCCATCGGGCGCGTACCATTGGAATTGGGGAAGCTCGCTGGCTCTGCCGCCAGCAGAGTCAGAGGATAGTAGGGAAATATAATACCACCGTGAAAAAAAACTGGTCCCTTGCCAGGGTTACGGCGAAGACTGGTAAATGACCAGAAGCCAGAAAACATATTGAGGCAACCTCTAGGGCTAACAACCCTAGTTGTAAAAGGATGGGTACCCGTCCAAAGCAAAGTCAAGTCAAAAAGCATGATGGCACAACATTTCAAGAAACATACCCCAGGGGGTAAATCTTCGGATAAATCCCTTGTCGTGAACGCCACGGTGCACGAGTCTCGTTCGGATTCTGGGGGAGACTCGACATCATGCAAGAGACGAGTCGGAGCGTCTCGGTGTACCCCGAAGAGTCAAAAACTCAGGCCAAAATCTAAAACCTTTCTAGCAACTTTCAACATAAATTCACTTACACAAACTGGCAAGCTGAAAACCCTCACCAAAGCTCTTCACAAAAATCAGATATCCATAGTGGCCCTACAGGAAACTAGGTACCCAGGTGAAGAGATTTTTGAATCTGAAGGCTACCGATTTTTCAAGAGCAAAGCGCAAAGAGGAATCCTCAATGGTGCTGTGATGCTTGGAACCGCGTTTGCTGTTAGAACCAAGATCCTTAAATCGGTTGCAAATTTCGAACCTGTGAATGACAGATTGTCTATACTCACAATTAAATGCGCGAACAAAACCTACGCCCTAGTTAACGCACATGCTCCTACAAACGATAAGAACAAGTCCGATCCAGACGAAGTTGATTATTTCTGGGACCTACTGGATGAAAAATTGAACAAAATCCCCAAACACCATGACAAGCTTCTTTTGGGTGACTTCAATGCCCACCGAGGTCGTGAGCAGAAGTACAAGAAAGTTATAGGAAATTACCCTGCTCACAAAAGAACCAATCCCAACGGCAAAAGACTGGTGACCATTTGCGAAAATCACAACCTGCAGGTCATGTCGACCCACTTTCGCCATCTACTCAGAAAGCAAATGACTTGGCGTTCTCCCGTCCAAGCTCTTGGAGAGTTCCAAGTTGATCATGTTGCGATCTCCAGGAGAAACAGCCCTAAGATTATGAATGTCAAGGTAAAGAAAGGCATCAATGTGGCCTCAGATCATTATATGTCTCTTATCAAATTCAAACCAATTCCCGCAAACACAAGGAAGACAACCAAACAGATCACACGCTTCGACAATGATAAACTTCGGCAAAGGGTCGAGGAGTTCCAGGAGAAGGCTAGACCAAATGACTGTAACTTTAAGAACGCCAAAAGTCTCCTTGTTGAGGCCGCCAAAGACGTTGCAGAAATCAAGAGAAGCAAAAAGCATGCCTGGTGGAATAGTACCTGCGAATCGGTCCTCCAAGAAAGACTCAATGCGTGGAAACAGTACAACTCTACGAAATCAGAAAGTGATTGGGAAACCTACAAAACCCAACGTGCCCAAGCAGCTAGGGTGTTCAGAACTGAGAAACGTAAATACGAAAAATCTCTCATTGAAAAGATAGAACAAAACTTTAGGAAGAATGAGCGCAGAGAGTACTACAGAACCTTCAAACGAAAACTCACTGGCTATAAACCACCATCTCTATGCTTTGAGCGAACGGACGGCACACTGGCGACGTCAAATGAAGAAAATTGCAGCATTCTGGCAGATTACTTCAAGAATTTACTTAATTGCTCTAAACCGCAAAGCGCCATTGAGACCAAGGAACCCTTACGCAGGTACCCAGATTCCAGACCACCCGACAGAGATGAAATCAAGCGCCACATTGCCCGTCTCAAAAATAACAAAGCGCCGGGGGAAGACTCAGTAGTAGCAGAACTATGGAAATATGCCCCAGAAGAATCACTTGATATCTTGCAAAAGCAAATAGAAGAAATTTGGAACAAGGAGACCCTACCCGAAGATTGGAAAATAGCTTTGATCCATCCATTACACAAAAAAGGCAGCATGAAGAACATCAGCAACTACAGAGGAATATCTTTGCTACCCGTGACTTACAAAGTTCTATCACTTGCCATCCTGGAGCGTTTGGAAGCACAAGTCGAACATCAAATAGGTGAATACCAAGGAGGGTTCAGAAAAGGTCGCTCAACAGCTGAACAGATCCAAAATCTCAAAACGATCATCAGATATTGTACACTAAGGTCCAAGCAGTATGTGTCTGTCTTTGTGGACTTTAAGAAAGCGTACGACTCCATTGACCGGGAAGTCCTGCTAAACATCTTAAATGAATTTGGAGTTGATTTGAAACTGCTGGCATTAATTAGAGCCACCCTGACCGATACAAAATCCAAGGTGAAGTTCCACGGATGTCTCTCGCATTCCTTTGCCATCAAAACAGGAGTCCGACAAGGTGATGGGCTATCCCCGATACTCTTCAACTGTGTTCTTGAAAAGATCATCAGAACCTGGCGGGTGAGATTACAGGAAACCAACTACAGTCCATTGAGAATAGGAACCAAATCCAAGGGGATCGCAACAGACTGCTTAGCATTTGCCGATGATATTGCTGTTCTCTCAAACGATATAGAAACCGCTAGAGCTCAAGTTGAAATTTTAAAGGAAATTGCCGAACAAACTGGTTTGCAGATATCGTTTGAGAAAACAGAAGTAATGACTAACATCAAAGAGGCTCCACCAAAACTCCATACAAAATACGGGGACATCACCCGAGTAGACAAATTCAAATACCTGGGTGAGATCTTCATGAAAAATGGACTGGACAAAGAAGCACTTCAGGAGCGAGTACGCAAACTGGAAATAGCCTACCAAACATCCCGCACAATCTACAACAAAAAATGCCTTTCCCAAAACACCAAGAGAGGTCACTATTAAACAGTTCTGAAGCCAGTAGTTCTATATGCAGCCGAAACCCTGTCTCTAAATGCCAACAAAGGACTCCTTGAAGAACTGGAGAAAAGAGAACGCAAAATTGTGAGAGGAATCTTGGGATCAAAGTACAGAAATGGAATCCATCAAAAGAGATCCAACAAGGAAGTCTACAGCAAAATAGAGAAAATTACCGACACAATCAGAAAAAGACGGGCACGATTTTACGGTCATCTGAAAAGAATGGACAGAAGAAAGTTAACTAAAGGAATCTTTCACTTTTTTGTTTCAAACCCCAAAACCACAATTCCCTGGTTTAGAAATACCAAAGAAGACCTGCAAATGCTACATATCTCAGCTGAAGACGCCTTTAACAGAGATCTCTTCCGCAAGAAAATATTGACGAACGGGCTAAACCGAGACGAGCAACCGAAGAGAAGACACGGTGTCCCTTGGACAGAGAAGCGTAAGCAGGCCCACTCACAAAGAATGAGGGAAATTTGGGCTCTAAAGAAGGCCAAGTTCAGTGTCAAATGCAACAAGACTTAACGTGGTCCTTGATGGCCCCAGCGAATTATATATATAATAATAATTTTACCGGGAGGTACACCCCAACTCCGCGCATTTAAATCTAGAGCCTAAAAGAACCCCTCTATTGGTGAAACAGTGAGACTGAAACTACACCTACTTAGAACTTTACACAGAAGATGTCACCACAGAAATCTGATGTAATTTTGTTTTTGTGAAGTTTCCTGTACTGTGTGAATTTCTACTTGTTTTGTTTACCATTCATGAAGAAGTTTGGACATTCTCCCCTACATGACACTACCAAAAAACTATGATCATGCACCCTGGTGCGAAGCGAAAGAACTTTTGATTTAAATAAGTGTTTTTTACTAATTGATGTTCATTTATTTTTGGTTGGCAATATTTATCTTTTCTTTCCACCAGTTTTGAATCCAACCAATCAATAATTTCTGTAATTAATTTTCTACCAATCGCAGTCTTCTTCGATTTGATTTAACTTTCAAATTAACCAATATAAATGAGAGGATGTGGTTAGTTTAATCTTGAATGATCTTGAACTTTCCCCGAAGGTTTATAAACTCCGGATTTTCACGTCTCTTGGCCGATTGATCGTCATTTTACAAAGCGTGTGCGTCAAAGCAGGAGGCGGGCGGCCTCTTCGTCAGCTGCTAGAATTTCGATAAGGTAATGGCCACATAACATCTTTCTTTCTTTATTTCTTTCTTTCTTGCTAACTCCGCAGTTTAACTCGAGGGAAAGGTTCGAATCGTTAACTATGTAACCTAATTTTCTAAAAATGTAACTTTCTGCCTGCTTATGTAATTACTTCCTAAAATCTTTAACTGTAAATCGGGGATAGAGAGTGATGTTCCCTCTCGAGCTCCCCTTCCTCTAGGTTTGAGGTGCAACGTTTGTGTAACCTTTCGTTTCGGCAATGTATTAAAGTTATTTCCATGCGTGCTACCTCAGTAGTTTGGGAATAGCCCCTGTTTCGTCGGCCAAGCGCCCTATAAGTTTAAAAATTTTTGGACCTCAGTCTTCGACTCCATTCAAATTGTACTCGGGCCATTTATTTAACCTGTTCTTTTTCACGAAGGCCCTGTAGGTTGGGTACTAGATACCTCTGTGTAATTACATTTCTATTTGTAAATAGTGCCTTGTAAGGCAAGAGATTATTAGAGTTTCATGCTATGTTGCCTTGAGTAGGCTTGGAAAACTGAGAGCACGTTAGCTCTTTTTCAAGTGTTGTAAAAGTGCCTCTGGGAGGCCGGATATTGTAATTTAGGGAGCAAGTGCTCCATGTACTGGGGGATTTCTGCCCTTGTATTAATTTGTGCTCTTTTGTAAATTTAAGCTAGGAGCTCAGGAAAAGTAAAGTGAGGGCTTGAAGCCCACGAACTGTTTATACCACCAATCTTGTCTTTCCTAGACTTGTTTAATGATTGCTACTTGTACCTCTAAACATTGTTAAGCTTAACATTTTTGAAAATATAACCTTCAGTTTAAGTTTTAAAATTCATTCTTGATATTGTAGTTAGACCCATTCATCCCGGCACCTTCTTTCACCTCTGCGATCCAGGATAAACACCGGAATAATAATAATAATAATAATAATAATAATAATAATAATAATAATAATAATAATAATAATAATAATAATAATAATAATAATCCTACTTCCTCAGCTACCGTGTGCATGTATTCTAACTTGACGCCATCTGGCCGCTTCCTCGTCAATTTGGACGTTCCGTTTTACTCTAGGGCTACTAAATGGCAGAGTACACTGAACTTGCCTCGGACGGCGTCTATTTTTAAATAATTTTGTCGGATGAACACAAAATGTGTCATCAAAGATCGTTTACATGCCGACGGCGTACGTCACCCTGCCTTAAAAAATCCGACTACCTCTGCCAGGTTTGAACCCACTATCTTGGGATCCGGTAGCCGGCACTCTAACACTGATCCACAGAGGGATCATAATATGAAGATAAAGTTGCAATACAAAGGAGACAAACTGGGGTAACTATTCATTTATTCTATTCCCGGCTGCGCCTCACGAAATTTGAATAACTGGGCGAGTTGGCCGTGCGGTTAGGAGCGCACAGCTGTGAACTCGCATCCGGAATATAGTGGGTTCGAGTCCCACTGTCGGCTGCTCTGAAGATGGTTTTCCATGGTTTCCCATTTTCACACCAGGCAAATGCTGGGGCGCTACCTTAATTAAGGCCACGACCGCTTTCTTTCAACTCCTAGGCCTTTCCTATCCCATCGTCGCCATAAGACCTATCTGTGTCGGTGCGACGTAAAGCCACTAGCATAAATCGTCTAACAGAGAAATGGTTTACTATGAAATCTGATAAGAGTAGAACCGAACGTGGCGTCAAGTTAAAATGTCTACACACGATTATTATTGTTATGACAAGAGAAAACGCCAAAGAAAGAACTGTCAAAGAATGAGTGGAAGAACTGTTATAACTGGATGGTGGAGTTGAAGGTCTGGAATGCCGAACCAGAAAGAAACAAAATGTGAGGACATATGTCTCAAGCCTATAATCAACAATAATATGACACTGATTGTCTATTGTTGTTATTTGAAGTGTGTTCTGTCTCTTCTGCTGCGACTCATCACCACTGGATGGCAGTAATGCTGTTTTTATAAATACTAACCCGTCATTGATGGATATACGAAAGCTACTTGGTTTGAAAGAGTTAACGCGCTGTATTTCTTTGAATTGCACTTATTTGCTTCCAAGCAGGTGTACATATACAAATAAAATTTCTTTCTACGGATCTTATCCATTTCTGCAAGACGACGAGAAATGTGCTCGTTATTAAAACGTTTCTTTTCCATATTAAGTTGACATTTCCTTATAACTTGTACTTCTCTACGCTTCGTTCTATATTAAGCGCCTTACTCGCTTTCACTAGAAATTGCTTGACATGCAATAAATGTTAATATTTGGGAGTGATATTCATGAATAAAACTGCACAAGGGATATTTTGTGCTGTGAGAGAGAAACTGCTTATTTTTTGAAATAATATTATAACATATTATCACATCAAATTCGGGAACGTTTCTTCAATAAGAATCGTGACTTATTTATAAGGCTTATTCGAGAAGGAATGCTCTTCTGTAAAATGAGGTGGAATTGGACATTAGATGGACAGATGGATGTATAACATCTTTATTTCTGACGAAGTTAGGACTCTAGGTCGTCTTTTACACTTAGCCACTGTATTTACAATGTAAATTATTATTATTATTATTATTATTATTATTATTTGATTCGTTATGCCCAGCTAAGAAGCACGTTTGAACTTATTAGCCCTTTTTCCTTCTCTTCACATTATCTCCTCATTCTCTCGCTGTGTTCCTTTATACGTTCTTCGTTCCATTCCGTATTTAGTCGGCTGGGCTTTTCAGAAAATGTGTGTGTGTGAATTAAAGATCTGAATTCTATTCTATCTTGAATGGTTTCTTCATTTAGATCTTAACTAATTTCTTTTAGCCAATTATTGTGATTTTTCATTGATAAGGCTAAGCTTAACATTTTCTTTTTTTTTTTTTTGCACCTGTTATTATCCATTCTATATAAGGTAAGGTAAAGGTTATTCTGCCCGAAGGCAGGTCCGAACCTCCGCAGAGGTGTTCCTGAGCCGGAGTTTACATGCGGTAAGATGGCCAGTTCCTTTTCGCTCCTACATTCCCTTACCCCCACCAACAGCGCGTGGTAACCCATCCAACTCTTGACCACGCCCAATGTTGCTTAACTTCGGAGATCTCATGGGATCCGGTGTTTCAACACGGCTACGGCCGTTGGCCATTCTATATAAGTGACCATAAAATTGTAATCGCCGTTTCCTGATTGTAGCTGTATTTTTTCTGTGGTGGTGGTGATTATTGTTTTAAGAAGAAGTACAACTAGGTAACCATCCTCTATTTTTTCTGTAACTTGATGGATTTCATGTGATTTCTTTTACATACAAATTCCAGTTTCTTACTTTGGTCGTACGATTTTCCTGAGGAGTTTTCCTTCTTGTTTTTCGATCATCTTTGTGGAGATTTACCACAAACTATAATAGTTTCAGATGCATTATTATTATTATTATTATTATTATTAATACGTTTTGCTTGTTGTTTAACTTTGCACTAACAAATTGAAGTTGTTTGGCGACGCAAGGTTGGAAAAGGGCTAGGATTGGGAAGAAAGCGGCCGTGGCATTAAGATACTGCCTCGAGATTTGCCTGGTGTGGAAATGGGAAACTATGGGATTCGAACCTATCATCTCCTGAATGCAAGCTCATATCTACGAAACCCTAACCGCACGGCCAAGTCACTCGGTATGAAGCGATAAAATGTTAAAATTATCTAATGGTAATAATAAAAATGTCCAACTCATTCTGTGAATGGTCAAATTTGAGGCCTTCGGTTCAGAGGGCTCCGAGTTCGATTTAAGGCTGGGTAGAGTATTTTAATCGCGTCTGATTAATTCTTCTGGGTCGGGGAACGGGTGTAGGTGTTTGTCCCAACACTTTCCTCTTCATATGCAGACAACGCATTACGACCAACCACCACAAGAACATGCAATATTGATTACATCCCTGTATGTAAGGTTGGTGTCAGGAAGGGCATTCGGCCGTAAAACGGAGCTAAATCCACATGTGCGACACAGTTCACACCCGAGACCCGACAGATGTGGGAAAAGAATAATAATGGTAATAATAAGAATAACAAAAGCGCTACAAAACACAATGAATCTCACGAGGAGATTTAAATAATATAGCAATAATAACAGAAAGTAACGGAATTAGTAATAATATACCACCATACGTTGAATGTACGGTATATTACAACAATAATGAAAATTGAAGAAAAACAGTGTAGTACAGTGCATTCCAGTCCCTCGCATACACTACGCTTGGCCAATTCGTGTTAGAGGTGAGTTTCATTCCTTACTATTCTTTTCTTTTCACAAAGCGCCTTCTCTGAATTCGGAATGCTAACGTAAAGTTCATAAATTCGTTCTCTATTTTTAGGTCCGTGTTGATTCGAGATCGCTATTAACTTGTTAGAATCCACCTGATAATTGAAATTCTCAAGATCTTGTCTAGCAACGCAGGCCTCAGCCTTACATAAATTTTCGAACAACACTAAAATGCAGAGCTTATGCTTAAAATTTAATATCAAGAATGAGATGTTTTAGAATAGCTACACAAAGACTATGACATTCTAACAGAAAAGATCTGTATATTATAGAAATTTCTGGATTACATATTATGAGGAATTTTTTCACACTAATATGAATAATGATTAGGTATTCTAGTCATAAAAAGAGGAACGATGTTCTAGAAATCAGTAGTTAGTTCAGTACGTTAGAAAGTGTCTAAAGACAGAAGAAATTTTAAAAAGGAACACTTTGTACTCTTCAAGGCCATTCACATATATTTTAGCTGAAATTTTTTTTTTTGACGTACCGGTACAATAAAGTGTTGTGTTTTATGACGTGTCTAGCATCCCACAAAGATTAACCGGTCTTTGTATTTTAATCACATATATTTTAATGTATATACATAATTGTAAAACTTCACAACGTAAGATAGCATGCTCTGTATATGTTTTTATACTGTACAAATATTTCATGTAATTACCAAAAAACCTTGCAATTTTTCCTTGGCTGATGATGGCATAGGAGGTGCCGAAACCGGTACCATAATGATAATAATAAATATGTGATATTTTAATTAAGTCAATATGTTAATGTATTGAACAGGTGGAAACCTTTTACCATTAATTAATGGACATTGTAAATTTCGATTCAATACGGACCAAAATGAAATTCTTGACATTAAATAATTAAATATGGCATTCGGAGAGACCTGCTAGAAGGGTTTTTCTTCGTAGACGGCCCATTAGGCGACCTGCATGTCTGTGAAGATGAGGGCCCTACCTAGGATGATTTCTAATACTGAATACGCTACACAAACCCAGCCCCCGAGCCATTGGAATTAACCAATTAAAGTTAAAATCCCCGTTTCGGCCTAGAATCGAACCCGGGACCCTCTGAACCGAAGGCCAGTACGTTGGCCATTCAGCCATCGAGTCGGACTTCTTGTTGATAATCCTTGATGTCAAGTGATTTTACGGATACCGGTAAAAATAATTCCAGACATCTTCCTTGAACTTCACTACACAGACCGGTATGAGCTGCTCAAGCCTTCTGAGTTCAAATCGCGGCTCAGTCTGGTGGCTTTGGTAGGTGTTCAGATACACCAGTGTCGTGTCGATAGATCTATTGGCACGTAAAAGAAAATCCCGTGGGATAAAATTACGGAACGTCGGCGTCAGCAAAAACCGTTAAAGTAATTAGTGGGGCCTTAAACCAGTAACGTTAAGTAACTTATGTATGGATGAATAACGCATTAATCAAATCAAAATAATTATATACTGTGCATGGTGAATCATGTACGCTAGGATAAAGATTATTGATTGGTTATAAGAATATAAGAATATTTACTACTGTCTCTATCCCAGTATATACTGGGAACTGTTTGATCTGATTTCTAACCTTTATTTCACTTGAATGTGGCCAGTTTGATGGTGGTGTTGGCCTACTGATATTTTATGAATACCTGGACTTGTCTGGTGCTGTATATTAATCGTTAGTTGTAATGTAATAATGTACCTTGTTTACAAAGCTCGGCAGGCGTTGTCTTCGCACGTTCCTTGCGTCAAGATCAAACATACTAGTAACATGTTCGATAAATTTCAAACTGAGCTACTTAGTCCTGCTTAATCTAGATCAATTGGACACTCTACCACAGTCAAAAGCATTATGGAATGTAAACACTCTATATCTCAGAGCACTTCCATTCCCAGTAAACAATTCAATAACCCCCCACCATCAGACTACATCGTGCCAGAGCGTCTTATAACTTGCATAACTCGTCAAGTGTTCCTACCACGGAAGTCAGGTGCTGAATGTGACCACTGAAAGCGCTCCATTGACACAAGCCATTTATCGCTATCTTTCTTCGACAACAGAGTTCCGTGTTATGACTTTATCACAGGGACTGTTTATAGGGAAAAACAAGTTAATGGTATCTAATCTTCCCTTATTAACACTCAGACAGGAAAAGATATAGGAGCTATACTTCGAAAATTTGTATCGGGAAAAGGAAAGGAAGGACACGGAGTGCTTGAAAATGGAAGACTCTATGTGCCTCACAAAACCAATTCCGTCTTGATCGGAAGACAATAAGAGTTTTTTTGCTAGTGGCTTTATGTCGCACCGACACAGACAAGTCTTATGGCGACGATGAGATGGGAATGGTCTAGGATGGGGAAGTAAGCGGCCGTGGCCTTAGTTAGGGCACAGCCACAGAATTTGCCTGGTGTAAAAATGGAAAACCACGGAAAACCATCTTCAGGGCTACCGACAACGGGATTCGAACCTACTATCTCCCGGATGCAAGCTCACAACTCCCTGCCCCTAATCGCACGGCCAACTCGCCTGGCGACAATAACAGTTTGCTTGGAAAGGTGGACGCAGAGATCTTATTAAAAATAATTGGTCTAAGTTTCAGACTTAGATAGGGGCGTAAGATGCCACATACGCACCCAGTTTGAGGGTCCATTTGGGGTCTTCCTTATCTGTCATTTCTTACGAAGGCCAGAGGATGTCGTGGACGACTTACCTAGGTATTGATATCAGGACAGATCTTCTTTGAGATAATCACAATTAATGAGGTTCTAAGTAAAGGTGTCCGCCTCTGTGGTGTAGTGGTTAGTGTGATTAGCTGCCACCCCCAGAGACCCGGGTTCGATTTCCGGCTCTGCCACGAAATTTGAAAAGTGGTGTGAGGGCTGGAACGGGGTCCACTCGGCCTCGGGTGGTCAGCTGAGTAGAGGGGGGTTCGATTCCCTCCTCAGCCATCCTGGAGGTGATTTTCCATGGTTTCCCACTTCTCCTCCGGGATGGTACCTAACTTAAGGCCACGGCCGCTTCCTTCCCTGTTCCTTGTCTATCCCTTCTAAACTTCCCATCTCCCACAAGGCCCCTGTTCAGCATAGCAGGTGAGGACGCCTGGGAGAGGTACTGGTCATCCTCCCCAGTTGTACCCCCGACCCAGAGTCTGAAGCTTCAGGACACTTCCCTTGAGGCGGTAGACGTTGGATCCCTCGCTGAGTCCGAGGGAAAAACCGACCCTGGAGGGTAAACAGATTACGAACGAATTAAATAAAGGTTACATAGTTCTTCATGTGGTTTTCTTGGTGAAAAGGAGATGGCGTGTAAGTCACTGATAAGACCCCAATTAGAGTAAGCTCCAGACTACAAAAGTGTTGTGTTACGAAAATATTACAAACTTATTCTAGCCGATTTCTGAATACTGAGTGCATTGAAACATTGCTTCTCATAAGATACTGATGCATAACTTTCTCGAGATACCAGTGGTGCCATGTGCTAAGTGGTATGTTTCGTGCTATCAGTGGAGAGGTGGCGTGGAATTACTTTAGAATTAAAATAAAATTGTAGTTTTTAAAGTAGGAACGATCATAATATTCTGATGACGAAGAAATTTTAGTGAACGAATGGGGGAAAATAGAAATAATAGATGTAATAGAAGTAATAGATGGTATTAAAGATCACGAAGCTGTTTCTGTGGTAGTTAAAAATAAATGGGGAAGAAAGGAAGGTATTAATAATTAGGACTAATAGGCAGTACCATTTGGCTGACAAAACAGGCATGGCGGAGTTTAAAAAAATAAGTATGATCGGTGGAAAACTGTAGATAAAAATGTAAACAGACGCCGGGATGGGTTTAAAGCAATTGTTGAGGAATGTGCAAATAGGTTTGTACCTTTAAAGGTGGTAAGGAAAGGTAAAGATCCACTATATTATAACAGAGATGTAAAGAGACTAAGGAGAAGGTGCAGGTTGGAAAGAAATAGAGTTAGAAATGGCTGTGAAAGTAAGGAGAAATTGAAGGAACTTACTAGGAAACTGAATCTACTGTAGCAAAGAAGTCAGCTAAGGATAACACGATGGCAAGCATAATTGGCGGTCATACACATTTTAGTGAAAAATGGAAGAGTATGTATAGGTACTCTAGGGCAGAAACAGGTTCCAAGAAGGACATTCCAGTTAATGAACAAGTGGATTGTGTATGAGAGAATCTTCAAAAGGCAGAAGTATTCAGTCAGCAGTATGTAAAGATTGTTGGTTACAAGGATAATGTCCAGATAGAGGAGGTGACTAATATTAAAGAATCTATGACAACAATGACATTTACAGTATGATACTGCACCCACCCCCTACCTAACTGGCACCGGCATGGAATCTACAGGGTCGTACACGGGTCAAAAAGTATGAAATAAATAGGCGCTGAACAAAAGTAAGCTTAGAGGCGTACAGGGGAGGAGAAGCGGGGCATATAACTAAAAATGAGAACACATTCGAATTAAAACATATAACTCACAAACCGGTTTATTGAACCTTAATGATGATGGGAAATGACGCACTAAATAACACAAATGAATTACATTAAAATTTACAAATGTTTGTTGTAGTTTGTTTGACGAATATCTGTCCGTTATACGTGATAGAAACGAGTACGTTTATCGCGAAGCGATGTATCGTGACATATAGCGAATGGTAATTTTATCATAACACTGAGGCTATATTATCGCTAATACATAAAACTAACATGCGTCCGACAACACGTCTGAGCAATCTCTATTCTAATAAAGACCTAGATTTCCCAATGAAATGACGTAAAAATAAAATACACACATATGATACAACACCCGGGTTCGAAACCGACTCTCGCTATCCTGGACATCGCCAAGCTGATGGACAGAACCACCACTGACCTTATGTACAACCACACATGACATAAAAAACACATAAATGGTACATGATATGCAAGAAAAATACATAAAAGGCACTTGATCTTTCTTCTGACGCTGTAGGCCTCCATTACCTACGTTGAGCATCGAACTGACAACCTCTTGCGATGAAGGCAGGGTCCTGTAATCCATATCTAATTATACTCGTACAATTAACAACGATTCATTGGCAAACATTACCATTATCGGCCGGGTCGCTTGTTAATTATTACACTGCTCTGCCGTGTTAGGTAAATCACATTATTTTTGCCGTTGAAAGAAACCAACTTCCCTTTAACAGCCATGTCCCTCCTTCCTCCGTTTACGGGACATTCAAACAAAAAAAAAGGAAACACACTGGGCCAAGGCCAAACGGCGGTTGACCACCCTAAGGGTCGACACCCACATACAGGCGTAACATTTCCTTTCAAAAGGAAACAGTAACATATCATTCGGAGGTACATCTCCAATAAGCTCCGGTCTTAGAAGACTCGCGCAAATCACTCTGGATTAAACACATATCTACCCAACAGTATCATGTCATTTTTACAACGCGACTCCCGTATCATAATGGTAATCTTTGCCCGATTATTATTATTATTATTATTATTATTATTATTATTATTATTCTTGCCGTCCTACATAGCTTACCCGCTACCTTACTTATACATGGTCATCGTGCGGAATCTATGCAGCAATTACAACACAATTAAGCACTCGCGCGCCAATTAACATCTGATTACTGATTGCTAATTAATCGATGGTCGGCACATGGCTACTTTGTCGTCACACGGCAATACATTCATTAATTAATTAATATTCACACGAATCGATATTTGGCACACGTATTATGATCACTTCCTGGTAAATTTAATCACATAATCAATTTAATCTTATCACTCCCTATCTAAGTATTTCAAAGGGTGGATTTTTTTGGTTGTGGCTGTCAGTTCGGCCGCTGAGTCTCGTAGCTGCGTGCCTTACGTACCATAGTACTTACCGTTTTACATACCATACACTTATCAAATTAATGAATACTCTAATAACTACTCTCACTGCACTCCCATAAACTAATTATTCCTGGTCTTCTGACGCAAATAAACAAACAGAATCTCCCAAGAAAGAAATAATCGAATGAATCTCTATCCCATGCAAAGCTAGAGTATTATATCCCTAAATTATTTACACTCAATTACTCAGACCTGTTGTCGGTTTCCTAAACTAAGAATTAATAACTACGCGCCCATTCCGGCGCTCTATTTCAACAGGACTACATCTTTAATCTCTTATAGCGTCAGTTTACAATAAATATTCCCATCCCTTCTATGCATGCCAGATATTAGAACTTTGTACTCATCTCTATCACATGATGATGACACCTTCGTCAACTCGGGCGGTCCATCCTGAGCTTACTCCTCCTCCATGGGCACCACGGTGATCACTTCATTTTCCATTCCGTCTTGGAGTTGAAGATCCATTGTTCGATGCTGGTGGAGCCCTTGGCAGATAATCCTGTACACACACAACGTCACTGTTTAATTCACACTTCGGTTAACAGCGTTCACTGTGAACGTCCGGTCACGATCTCGTAAGCTATTCTATCTCTCGGTTTTCCTATTCAGTCTGCTGCTACGTCAAATTATTATACTATCGTAATGATAATAATATTACTTTACATATCACGGTTTTCTAAAAAGTTAACACAGCCGTCACAGAGATCAAAACTATACACTGTTTATGCGAACTGTATTATTTCACTTAAAATAGGAGTTAACTTCACTTGAACAAAGAACTAACGGGGCTTAACCGAGCATAGCTTCGCCGTCGATAAGCCACTAACCCCGACTGCCGCTTGTCCCTTACTGCAGTAGTTTTTACAAGGGAGCAATACCCCTTCCACTAATTTGCGTGGCGCCTATTCCCGGCGTACTCGAGGTAAAATAGTACGGGTAATCGGTGACCAGTATCTAGTTGGTGCGATTGAGACATAACCACTCAATTATCCTTCGGTGAATCTCTTTAAATTAATTAAAATCTGTTCTGCTTCCCCCACCAAGCGTGGTGAACTCCCTTTCTCGAGGTGTCGTGAGAATAAACAGATGGCCCAGTACTTTTCCACGCAGAAACCACACAGTATTCTTTCTTCTTCTGAAAGTTATCCCAGAAGAGGACATTCAACACCCTAAATAAATGTCCCAGTGACATTTATCCCTTTTAAATCGGGAGATGACCCCCTAATTCGGGTTTCATTAATTTTCTAGATCGTAGGTAATTAAGTTGGCCAGTCCGAGTCCAAGATGGCTCCTGTATTTCGTTTCGAAAAAGTTAGTTTCCCCTCATTCTGTGAGTCTTGAGGACTCACTCTCTCGAGTGATGTCACAGGGAATCCCCATTCATAACCCCTCCCGGGTCTAAGTTGGCTTGGCTTCATCTGCGGGGCCCCCGCTACACAAAGGATAATACTGCGCAATAAGTCGCAGACAAAGAAATCTCGTAGAATAATTTTAAAAGACACAATTTATCCATCTCAATGGTATGAATATTAATTATTATTAATTATATATTAATGATGATAAACGGGGGTTGAAACGTTGTGAGTTTCAAAAATAGAAAAAGTCCTCTCAGTTTTAATTATTGCGTTGATGTTTTGAAAGTTCCTTTTGGGTATCATTGTAAGTACCTACGTGTTAATATAAGGAAAGATCTTCATTGGGGTAATCACATAAATATGATTGTAAATAAATGGTACAGATCTCTGCATATGGTTATGAGGGTATTTAGGGGTTGTAGTAAGGATCTAAAGGAGAGGGCATATACGTCTCTGGTAAGATCCCAACTAGAGTATGGTTCCAGACTATGGGACCCTCACCAGGATTACTTGATTCAAGAACAGAACAAAATACAATGTAAAGCAGCTCGATTTGTTCTGGGTGATTTCCGACAAAAGAGTAGCTTTACAAAAATGTTGCAGAGTTTGGGCTGGAAAGAGCTGGGAGAAAGAAGACGAGCTGCTCGACTAAGTGGTATGTTCCGATCTGTCAGCGAAGAGATGGCGTGGAATGACATTAGTAGACGAATAATTTTGAGTGGCTACGAAGATAAAGTTGGAATTCAAGAGGACAAATTGGGACCAATATTCGCTTATAGGAAGGGGAGCTAGGGATTGGAATAACCAACCAAGGGAGATGTTCTATAAATTTTCAATTTTTTTGCAGTCATTTAAGAAAAGGCTAGGAAAACAAGAGATAGAGAATCTGACACCTGGGCGACTGCCCTAAATGCTGATCAGTAGTGATTGATATTCGTTTTTAAGAAGAGGAATTAGGGATTGGAATAATTTACCACACGAGCTGTTCGATAAATTTCGAACTGGGCTACTTAGTCCTGCTATCTAAACAACTGGGCACTCTACCACAATCTAGAACAGTATGGAATGTAAGCACTCTATACCTCAGAGCACTTCCATTCCCCGTAAACAGTTCAATCACCACCTGCCATCAGACTACATCGTACCAGAGCGCCTTCTAACTGGCATAACTCGTCAAGTGTTCTTACCTCGAAGTCAGGTGCTGAATATGACCATTTCAAATAGGCTGAAAGCGTTCCAATGACACAATCCATTTATCGTTACGAGACTATTGTAAGGTCGGTATAATTCTTGTATTTGCTATCATTAGTGTATAATGACCGTCAGCATTGAAGAATGAAACTTTCTGAGTGTAAGTATGTATAAAATATAGACTTTTTTGTTATCCACGAATATTTTCAAAGCTAGTTGATTCCCCAACCGTTCCATCGTCAGCTGTCGTAAACACACCTAACAGAGGCATACTAGAGAAAGAGTTAATAGGTCCATTGCTGTATTATCTGCGAAGGAAGGTACAGTTGCAAAAATCTTACAATCTCGGGAATAGAACCAGCTTTTGGGAGGTTAGGCCGTGTGCGTTTACAGAGTTCCACCCATACGTGCAATTTGGATTCGTCAGTTGGATTGGCACGCCTCTCCAAGACCCTATTTAGTAGTGGCAGTCCAATTGCGTGGTCGCGCCGTGTTAGCAAGTAGAGATTTCTAACCTGCTGGTTACTTTCAAGTTTTCAAAGCCAAAGAAAACAGACTGAGTCAGGTTGATGGAAGTAAAAATCTTATTCTAGCCGATTCCAGAATACAGAATGCACTGTAAACACCGAGTTTCTTAAGATATTGATGCATAAATTTCCCGAGAAGCCAGTGCTGCCATGTGCTTCTGAGATTTGGGGATTGCCAAAATCTGATGGAAGACGTCTGGTGGTATTTGAAAGCAGAGTATTGTGACGTTGTCCGCCATTTTAGTACGCATTCTTAGGAGGAACAAGCTAGCCTGGCTCCAACGGCGGGCGGCGTCACCGAGTTACGACCCTGCCTTCTCCCCACTGCACGCATCCATTCGGAGACGCATCAGGTGCGCATTGGGCAGCCCATTTTCTAGCACTTGTGTTATCCCTCCGTGTCCTCTGGCGGTGTGAGAAACAACCTGAAAGGTGTAATCAGAGCATTAGATTTTCAGGGAGCTCCAGGGATTTCTCTTCATTCGAAGTATATGGAAGGGCCGGTCTCCCTATATAAGGCAGGCGGACGAGCTCGACATTATTCAGTTTGATTTAGCTCAGTTAGACAGTTCTCTGATGTGATTGTACTGCTGTGGAATCCTGGAACATTATGCTACAGTGTCGATGGAGTGCTGTTTGTGAACTGACGGTGAAGAAGGAGCAGTGCAGCTGAGCGATGTTGGGCAGTGAGCTTACTTTGTACTAGGTACAGACCTATGAGACTGCTAGCGCGTGCGTAAACTGTGAAGTGTGCGGCCGGGAATATTGTACAGTAAGTTGATAATGAACTGCCCTAGAGTCCAAGTGACAGTTACAGGAGTGTGTATAGTGTAATTATTTTAGCTCGTAAGTGTCAGGCTGAATAACTAGTGTGACTGAACAGTGAAAACAAGGAGAAAGAAAGAAAAAAAGAAAGAAAGAAAGAAAGAAAGAAAGAAAGAAAGAAAGGGAGAGAAAAGTGTCTATGTAATTTGTATAGCTATTAGTGTTAATTCTTAAGAGTAAACGCTACCAGTCGTGTATTTACCTACCTGTACCTGCCTCTACGTTACAATGTTACGGTATAAGCACATTTATGGGTCAGTTGAAGAACATAAATTTATAAATTGTTTAATGAAATAGACTTTGTTAACTTTGAAGGCTTGAATGGTTTGGCCACTAGCTCTTGCATGAACAATGTAATTTGTTTTACGTCTCACTATATACACACGGCTTTCGATAACGGCTAGGTGACGGTATTTTTTCCCACAGGAGTTCCCTATTACGTGCCAATGAATCTACCGACGCGAGACTCACGAAATTAGCACCTTCATTGGAGTGAGCTGAAATCGAACCCACGAAGCTAAGCTCAGAAGACGAGATTTGGGAGATTTTAAATACCAGCCACAATAAACTAGAACCGTTAGGAGACCTAAGTTCAGAAGAGAGGAATGTTTGGAGCAAGACGTAGAGACCCTGGAATTTCGAAACAGCAGGCTCTACAGTAAATTAAGAGGAAACAGGTAAAAACTTTTTGAGAAGGTCAGGGCCTACAAGGGACGATGATGATTATGATGGTAAATACTACGCATTTCTCATCAGTAGACATCGGATATATATGCTGCCCAAATCACCAATATAAGCCTGCAACTATGCTGCAAAAAGTGGTGATATATGCACTTTAGTATACACTTACTTTCCTGCTATCAAACACTTGCATGAAATGAAAATGTAAACATCCTTTAGTAGACTCACGCGATTTACCTACACCAATACATAAGATCATTATTATGAATAAACAACTGATGACAAACGAAAAATCACACTACTTGCAGCTGCCTCTGTTCCGTTGGTACAAACATTCCGTGCATACTTTTTGATACATATCAATCTATCGCTGTTTACTGTTAAAACACTATGTACACTTCTCCTAGATATGACATGTGTATATTGAGTATTCAGACCGAAGTCTGGTTTGATCCTCGACAGTTCCACTGTCAGATGGCCTAGGCGTCACTGAACAGGCGTACTAGGAAAATGAGGAGTGAAGTAGTTTCCTGTTGCTTTCCTCACTGAGCCAGAAGTTGCCGTTACATCTCAGTCTGCCAAGCCCACTGAGATGCATGCAGCAATAGACCCTATGAGCGGCATTTTCACACCATTTATAACAGGGACTGGTTGCATAAATAATGGTATTGCTAGCGTCGCTCATACAGCAGTCGCTTTCAAATCGTGAAAGCCAAGGATGAGACTGAGACAAGTCAGTGAAAGTAACAGTTATTCTAGTCCATACCAAAAGACTGTAAACACTAAGTCTCACCAGCAAAGGCATAGATAAAACATAGTGTGTAAATGAAAACACATGATCAATCAATTAGTAAGATGCAAAGGAAACCGGGAAAAGACGCAAACGTTAAGACACACCCTTAAACACACTCCTCTTGCATATTACACTATACATCCGACTTTCCGTCCATAATTTGCTTTGCAGTACACTGCAACAATGTTATCCAAGTTTTCTGGCATAAACCTGTGGCGTCACAGATAGGTTTCATGGCGACGATGGGGCAGGGAAGGGCTAGTTGTGGGAAGGAAGTGGTTGTGGCCTTAATTAAAGTACAGCACCAAAATTTGCCTGGTGTGAAAATGGAAAAACGCGGAGAAACATACTCAGAGCTGGGGTTTGAGCCCACTATCTCACGAATACAAGCTCACAGCTGCGCTTGGAGAGGTAATTGATATTTGCCCAATACTCCCGCGTTGTCTGGCTATGCTTCTCCCTTCTTTCCTTTGTCCAAAGGGAGCCTCTTTTTTTTTTTTTTACATGATGGTCTGTCCTAAAACTTTTTTTGTTTGATTATTCTTCTGAGAGGTGTTCGGTTAATGATGTCGTTTTCAGTTACTTCCAGTTCCTGCATGTCTTTGTACACTTCTGTTAGCCATGGTGTTCCTTTCTGTTTGCCCAGTGGTTGAGAAGCCGGTAGGTCATCCTAGTTGGGTTCATCCTCGAAACATGTCCATAGAAGGTCAGACACCTCTTCTTGGCTACGTCTGTGATTTTTTCAGTATAACTATATAGCTCCTGGTTTGGTGGCCTTCTGTACTCGCCATCTACTTTGATCGGTCCTAGTATCTTTCTCAAGATATTCCTCTTCTTGACCTCCAGTTTGTCCAACAATCATTTCCTGTTCAGCATCAAGCTTTCTGTGGCGTATAGGGCTTCTGGGCGGATAAATGTTGGGTAGCGTCTCAATTTGGAGTTACGAGAGAGACATTTCTTGTTGTAAAATAATATTCTTGGTCAGTCGATATGTTAACTCTAGTTTGTTAATCCGGGTTGATAGTGCCACCCTTTCTGACATACTGGATTCCAACCATTCTCCCAGGCACTTAACTTTCTCAATCTGGCCCTATTCCAACTGTAGTTTGCTGGGAGCATAACTGATATTGGTGAAGTACACTGACTGACAGAGCAAATGCAACACCAAGAAGGAGTGGTTCGAAAGGGATGAAAGTTGGGAAAAAAACAGAGACGGCACGGACGAATAATTGATGTTTATTTCAAACCGATATGCAGGTTACACAATGCGCACGGCATCGACTCAGTAGGATGTAGGACCACCGCGAGCGGCGATGCACTCAGAAACACGTCGAGGTACAGAGTCAATAAGAGTGCGGATGGTGTCCTGAGGGATGGTTCTCCATTCTCTGTCAACCATTTGCCACAGTTGGTCGTCCGTACGAGGCAGGGGCAGAGTTTGCAAACGGCGACCAATGAGATCCCACACGTGTTCGATTGGTGAGAGATCCAGAGAGTACGCTGGCCACGGAAGCATCTGTACACCCCGTAGAGCCTGTTGGGAGATGCGAGCAGTGTGTGGGCGGGCATTATCCTGCTGAAACAGAGCATTGGGCAGCCCCTGAAGGTACGGGAGTGCCACCGGCCGCAGCACATGCTGCACGTAGCGGTGGGCATGTAACGTGCCTTGAATACGCACTAGAGGTGACGTGGAATCATACGCAATAGCGCCCCAAACCATGATGCCGCGTTGTCTAGCGGTAGGGCGCTCCACAGTTACTGCCGGATTTGACCTTTCTCCACGCCGACGCCACACTCGTCTGCGGTGACTATCACTGACAGAACAGAAGCGTGACTCATTGGAGAACACGACGTTCCGCCATTCCCTCATCCAAGTCGCTCTAGCCCGGCACCATGCCAGGCGTGCACGTCTATGCTGTGGAGTCAATGGTAGTCTTCTGAGCGGGCGGACGCCGGGAGTGCAGGCCTCCTTCAACCAATCGACGGGAAATTGTTTTGGTCGATATTGGAACATCCAGGGTGTCTTGCACATGCTGAAGAATGGCGGTTGACGTGGCGTGCGGGGCTGCCACCGCTTGGCGGCGGATGCGCCGATCCTCGCGTGCTGACGTCACTCGGGCTGCGTCTGGACCCATCGCACGTGCCATATGTCTCTGCGCCAACCATCTTCGCCACAGGCGCTGCACCGTGGACACATCCCTATGGGTATCGGCTGCGATTTGACGAAGCGACCAACCTGCCCTTCTCAGCCCGATCATCATACCCCTCGTAAAGTCGTCTGTCTGCTGGAAATGCCTCCGTTGACGGCGGCCTGGCATTCTTAGCTATACACGTGTCCTGTGGCACACAACAACACGTTCTACAATGACTGTCGGCTGAGAAATCACGGTACGAAGTGGGCCATTCGCCAACGCCGTGTCCCATTTATCGTTCGCTACGTGCGCAGCACAGCGGCGCATTTCACATCATGAGCATACCTCAGTGGCGTCAGTTTACCCTGCAATTGGCATAAAGTTCTGACCACTCCTTCATGGTGTTGCATTTGCTCTGTCAGTCTGTGTATTTTGTCTTTTCTAGAGATACCTGTAATCGCACCTTGGCAGCCTGGTGTTAAAGTGCATTGAATTGCTTCACTACTACTTCTACAGAGTTCGCCAGAAGTGCCAGGTCATCTGCGAACACCAATGAGTCAACTAGTAGCCCCTTCCGTTTGTGTCCCAGGTAAATACCACTTGGTATCTTTTGTTCTTCCAGTTCCTTCCGTCACTCTCTGGTGACCTTGTCCAATGAACAGGGGGAAGAGAAGGGGGGAAGTCCGTCTCCCTGTCTAACTCCTGTTTTTATTTCAAAACTTTCCAGAAGTGTTCCTCTGAACTTCACTCGTGATCGCGTATTACTAAGAGTCTTTTGGATAAGGCTGTGGGTCTTCTGGCCTAGGCCTATTTCCTGCAGAATTCTCATGAGGGTAGTCCTGTTTACTGAGTCGTATGCTTTCGTAAAGTCAACAAAGGTGACTACATACCTCTTGCCCGCTAGTTTAACTTGCATTAGTACCAACTTCAAGTTGAGGATCTGTTCAGCACATGAACGTCATTTTCTGAAACCACCTTGGTATTCTCCCAATTGTGGATCCAATTGTGGTTCGGCTCTGTTCAATAAGGCCTTAAGATAATATCTTGTAGGTAACTGGTATCAATGAAATCCCTCTGTAGTTGTTCAA
The DNA here is from genome assembly GCF_040414725.1 of Anabrus simplex. NCBI lineage: Eukaryota > Metazoa > Arthropoda > Insecta > Orthoptera > Tettigoniidae > Anabrus > Anabrus simplex. The sequence continues at coordinate 292,478,379 of NC_090270.1, read as the reverse complement.
GTCAGTCAAGTCACCCTTCATGTGTAAGGGGTCGATCAGAGAAGATGTCCAGTCATCTGGTAGCCTCTCAGTTTCCAAGATGTTGCGTAGGATCTCTATCAACTTGCTGATTGCTTTGTCCCCGGTCGGTTTCCGTAGTTCGGCAACTATTCCGTCTTCTTCCAGTGCTTTGTTATTTTTAAGAGACTGGATGGTGGTTCTTACTTCTTCTTCTGTTGGAGGGAGAGAGTTTGGTTGTGCGAGTCTGTCTTGGTAGACAAAGGAAGTATTGTGGGACTCGCAGTTGAGGAGATTCTCAAAATATTTGGCCAATAGATGACAGTCGTCTTTGTCATTATAGGCTAAGTTCCCATCTGGTCCCCTGAAGTGTAGGCTGGATGGGGTATAATGCCTGAGATTTGAGATTTCGTTTGAAGGTCTCGTAGAAGATTCTGGAGTTATTATTCTTAAAGTCTTCATCCCATTGCGTTAATTGATCCTGGATGTACTGACGCTTTAACCTGTCTGATACAAAAATGGCGTATGTCTTTTAGTGCCGGGAGTGCCCGAGGACAAGTTCGGCTCGCTAGATGCAGGTCTTTTGATTTGACTCCCGTAGGCGACCTGCGCGTCGTGATTAGGATGAAATTATGATGAAGACGATACATACACCCAGCCCTAGTGCCAGCGGAATTAACCAATTATGGTTAAAATTCCCGACCCTGCCGGGAATCGAACCCGGGACTCCTGTGGCCAAAGGCCAGCACGCTACCATTTATCCATGGAGCCGAACAACCTGTCTGATGATTCTGGCAGTTAGTCGACGCAGTTCTATGAACTTATCTCTATTTGCTTGGGGATTTTGTAGTGTTCCATCGTAGCCAAGCTACCTGTCTCTGTGCGATCGCTTGGTCGCAGATACTGGTCTACCAGGCGTGTTTCTTCTGTTTCATTAATGGGGCGACTTCCGTGGCAACTTTGACTTTTTTTGCTATTTGCTTTACGTCGCACCGACAAATATAGGTCTTATGGCGACGATGGGACAGGAAAGGACTAGGAGTGGGAAGGAAGCGGCCGTGGCCTTGATTAAGGTACAGCCCCAGTATTTGCCTGGCGTGAAAATGGGAAACCATGGAAAACCATCTTCAGGGCAGCCGACAGTGGGGTTCGAACCCACTGTCTCCCGAGTACTGGATACCGGCCGCACTTAAGCGACTGCAGCTATCGAGCTCGGTCAATTTTGACTAAGATCTCCCGTAGTTGGTCCCAATTGCAACTCTAGTATTCTAACGCTTACATTTTCTCTGTAATCATGTTACTTGATTTCAGTTTCTCCAGGTCAGACTTAGTGAGTTTGGGTTTTCGCGCTCTTCTTGTGTTTCTGGGTAAGAACCGAAATTTTATTTTGGAGATATAATATTCTGAGTCCAGATTCGCCCCTCTTAGTACCCTGACGTTCTGTATTTCTCTCCAGGACTACCTTGAAATGGCCACATGGTCTATCTGGAATTCTCCAAGGAGTTTGTTTGGTGAAACCCATGTCTTCTGCTTTATTGATAGACGTTTGAAGGCCGTTGATTTCATTACTAGATTAAAGATCTTACAGAGTCCAACAAGTCGTTCTCCATTTCTGTTGGTCCGCGTGTGAACTGGGTATTTTCCACTGTGTGTTTATACTTTCGCTCCTTGTCTAGCTGAGCGTTAAAATCACCCAATAAGATGATTGTATGGCGTTCTGGAATCTTGTTAATCGTATCGTCCCAAAACTTGTCTGTGCTTTCAGGATTCCTCTAGTTGTCCTGGTTAATGGGTGGTTAATGGGTGCATGCACATTCACAACTGTGTATACCTTACTGGTGCACCAAAATTTTAGTAGAGATATTCTGATATTAGGCGAATGTGAGTCGATAAATGAATCCACTATTTTGTGGGTCACAATTTAGCCAGTCCCCAAATGAGGGATGTTCTTTACCTTCCAACGCCCCAATTTTCCCTTGAAGATCCGGTATCCCTGAGATTCGAATGTATATTCATCGGAATATCTGGTTTCTTGTACTGCCGTGATAAGAATCTGGCGTTGTGTCAAAGTGCATGTTTCAGTTTACCTATCTTGATTAGGGAGTTGACATTCAAAGTGTTTATGCCGTATCTTATTGCAAGAGATTTCAGGATGCTCCGACTCATCATTGTAGCATGTCGGTGTGGGCTCCCCAGAATCCGAAGGTCCACGAACGTTACTGAAAGTGACGGTGGATTGGGTACTATCTGGGGTAATCATTTCCGTATGTTTGTCCTCAATGCTTTAGTTGAAAACTGTGTTGGGTGGATTAGGTTTATTACATCCTAATCATGTTACTACCGAGGTTGTGAGCTCCAGTAGGTTTAATTTCATGGTATGCTCCCCCTGCTCATCTATGGAGACCAATCTTCCCCCTTGTGGTTCTTCCGCCTTCCTTGCCGTTGAGATGGCACTAAACATCTTCCTTCGTCTTGGAAGCCGTTGACCAGTTGTTCTCATATTAATCCCCAAGTACAGGACTGCCTCTTCCGCCATCACCACCATACCGAAGTCTATCTTCTCTGCTGTTAATGTCGTTGGGGTCTTCACACATCACTCTGTGTTAGGGTCCCAATATTAATGACGCCAAGTATTGTGAAGACCCCAGGAGTTGGGCTGCCTGCTGGACCGCGGGTTCATTTCGAAGGTAGTTTGCCTGTCAAAACTAGCTTCAAAGCGGAGAATCTACATCTACAGTTGTGACAGGATAGTACTTGAATTCGGGAGCGAATGCACGTGTTAAACATTTTGGTTGATCCACATTATCTGTACCAGCCAAATATTTGCTTATAGCTACTAGGAAGTCGTAGCCCGGATTTCGTTGAAGGACATATCCCAGGTTTCCTGGGATACCTTCCAGTTCACGCTTCACGCTCTTCATAATGTCCAGAGAATCACCAAGACGCAACCGACGTGTTTATGACATCATGACTGATTCTGGTATGATTTGGAAATGTTTCTTGATAAGTACCAGTTCTCTTTGAAATGTTTCATTCCCGAAAGAGTTCACGGCGTTAATTACTTTACATTTTCTTGGAGACTGCTTGTAAAGCATATTAAAATATGCAATAAAAGTCGAAAGCAAGCACAATAAGTCCAAAATTTGTGCACTAATTGCAAATATTTGCAAACATGCATATTTATGCCCTATTAAACATAATTCTTTCAATTTAACCTTGAAACGTACTTCCTTATCGCTTTTGGGGTTCTGCATATTGGCAAAAAATATGCATTTTGATACATACAAATTCGATGTCTTCTCATCAGCGATAGTTGTGTATACACATTAGAAAAAGTATGTAATGTTAATTTATTTACATATTCCTGCTTTCAGGGCGAAAGTGAGATCATCTGGGAGAATTGAATGTCAGATAACAAATGCAGAATAAGAACAGGTGGATCATTTTAAGTATTACCCCCGGTTGATAATGCTGTATAGTAAGTGAAATGAAAGCAAAGTGTAACGAGGCTAATATAGTTAGATTGCAGTTATCAGCGGTATTGTACTGTAAGAAGGAAGTGAGTCTTTAGATGAAATTATCTTTATATAGTTCTGTTTTCAGATCGGTTTCGCTATATGGGAGCGAAAACTGAGTGGACTCAGGATATCTTATTCATAAATTAGAAGTAACAGACATGCCAGTAGTGAGAATTATTGGTGATTAAAACAGGTGGGACCAATGACAGGAGGTTACTCAGAATGAGGAGATTAAACTAAGATGTGAAAAAATCGATGTATGTATAAGCCGGCATCGTTGGTGTGGTTATGTAAAGTAAATGGTTGTCTATGAGGATAATGGAGTTCCACATGGAGAATAAACACATACATTGCAAGCTTTCATTGCCCTCCCTGAGGGGGAGGGACGGGCCACTTTGTAGGTTACGCCTACTCTCTGGCCAGATGGAGAATGAGAGAAGAGACGACGATGGTTTGACTCAGCTGTGAAGACTTAAGGGGAATAATGACTGAAATATTGGATCTTTTACCAAAAAATACAAAAGAAATTTCAATTTTAACTTTAAAAATCCCCAATTCTTCCTCTTTCAAATCCCTGTGTCACTTTAACCCTAATCTATTTTTAAAGCTCTAAATGCCGGATTTAAAGGGTAGAGGCATGGCTTATATAGAGCCACCGTACGCTCCTTTCTCTCACGTTGTCAGATAATATTGGCTTCAAAGTTCTCTTCGGACTACCATTTCATTTTGATTATTTTAGCAGGCCTAACCTGTGTATAAGAGGAGATAGACGTCTGTAGAATGGGCGGAGGTTATAACTTACAGTCCAGAACAATTTTAATACAAGTATGTTCCTTACAATTTCAAATGCATTTTTCCAGCTGAAAATATTATCACCTTATTGCTCCTTGCGGCAGAGTTCTTATCAGATTCACCAGACATTTTCTGATAAAGTTTAAATTCGTACAGGAATTAAAATTCTGCATTTTAAAGAGAGAAAATCCACTTAGGGTAGCTGCCCTTATCCTAGCGAAACCACACTGATTCAGCCTATTGATTAATTCGTAAGGACAATAAGAAAATAAATGTAAATCATTTTCATTTGAATTTTTAAAATTTATGTATTTTCACGCATTCTGTTTATACAAATAACTTTTAAATTATACAGATGATTTTGTACTATTTGGAGTGAATCTCTCAATATTGCAGTTGACATTGCCTGTAGAAAATCAGTTGGGAGTCGAAACCTTTTGAAAATATTCACAGAGAAATTTGTGATTGAATATTATCTTGATATTTTTGTCCCTAAAATAGCACCAAACTAGAGTTTTACCTATTGTAAAAATAATATAAAAAATGAAAAAATATATCTCTAATAATTTATACCTGACTGAAAAACCCAGAGTTATTATGTATATGATTATTTTTTATATGTCTGTCAAACTGTAACCAAAAAATAATGAAAAAAATGTGCCGCAAGTAGCATTTTCCATGCAACATATAAAAATATAGTTTGTTAATAACTTTGCAATAAATTAACTAAACAACTTCAAATTTTATGTGGTGTTGTATGTTATGAATATCTTATTAATATAAGCTCATGTTTAAAATTTGGCTGTGATATATGATAAGAAAGGGGTGAGGTAAGGCTGAAGTGTGTGTCCTATCCTTTTCAATGTTTACACAGAACAGGCAATAAAGGAAATCAAAGAGGAATTTGGGAAGGGGATCGAAATTCAAGGAGAGGAAATTAAAACCCTGAGATTTGCCGATTATATTGTTATTTTATGTCTCTGCAAAAGATTTGGAGAAATTGCTGAATGGTATGTACAGAGCTTTGGGGAAGGAGTACAAGATGAAATTAAATGTCCAAAACAAAAGTAATGGAGTGCGGTCGAACAAAGTCAGGTGATGCAGGAAATACGCATTTGATTAGGAAATTAAGTCTTAAATGAATTAGATGAGTATTGTTACTTGGGTAGTAAAATAACTAACGAAGGGAAAGTGAGGAGGACGTAAAAGGCAGACTAGCACAAGCAAGGAAGGCCTTTCTTAGGGAAAGAAATGTGATTACCTCGAACATTGATATAAGAATTGCCGGGCTGAGTGGCTCAGACGGTTAAGGCGCCGGCCTTCTAATCCCAACTTGGCAGGTTCGGTCCTGGTTCAGTCCGGTGGTATTTGAAGGTGCTCAAATACGACAGACTCGATAGCTGCAGTCGCTTAAGTGCGGCCAGTATCCAGTAATCGGGAGATAGTGGGTTCGAGCCCCACTGTCGGCAGCCCTGAACATGGTTTTCCGTGGTTTCCCATTTTCACACCAGGCAAATGCTGGGGCTGTACCTTAAAATAAGGCCACGGCCGCTTCCTTCCCATTCCTACACCTTTCTTATTCCATCATCGCCATAAGACCTATCTGTGTCGGTTGCGACGTAAAACAAATAGCAAAAAAGTGACTAAATTCCGGCACCTCGGCGTTTCCGAAGACTGTAAAAGTAGTTAATGGGACATTAAGCAAATAACATTATTATTATTATTATTATTATTATTATTATTATTATTATTATTATTATTATTATTATTATTATTATTATATAGGAATTAGAAAGATGTTTTTGAAGACTTTCATCTGGAGTGTGACGTTGTATGGAAGTGAAGCATGAACGAAAGCTAGCTCAGAAAGGAAGAGGATAGAAGCTTTTGAAATGTGGTGTTACAGAAGAATACTGAAGGTGAGATGGGTAGATAGAATCACGAGTGAATTTTGATGAGAGGAGAACGATTTGGTTAAATTTGACTAGAAGAAGAGATAGAATGATAGGACACATCTTACGACATCCAGAACTTGTAAAGATGGTTCTTTTTTTGCTAGTTGCTTTACGTCGCACCGACACAGATAAGTCTTATGGCGACGATGGGACAGCAAAGGGCTAGGAGTGGGAAGGAAATGGCCATGGCCTTAATTAAGGTACAGCCCCAGCATTTGCCTGGTGTGAAAATGGGAAACCACGGAAAACCATTTTAAGGGCTGCCGACAGTGGGTTTCGAACCTACTATCTCCCGAATATTGGATACTGGCCGCACTTAAGCGACTGCAGCTATCGAGCTCGGTCTGATGGTTTTTTTAGGGAAGTGTAGGCGGTAAGAACGGTACGGGTAGACCAAGGTACGAATATGAAAAGCAGATTAGAACAGATGTAGAATTTAGCAGTTGTGTGGAAATGAAGAGTTTAGCACAGGATAGAGTGTCATGGAGGAAGGCTCCATCAAACCAGACTATGGACTCCCCTTAGATCCGAGGTGTAAAACTAAACGAGACCACAGAGTTACTGTAGTTACAAATATAGGACTTTTTATGCACATAATTCACAAAGGATCACGGACTAAATGCTGAGGGGGATAGCAGTCAGTAATAAAGATGTATGTACGCATAAATGGAGTCGCACGTTCGACAATCTCTCTCTCTCGCATCATATATTTCCCGTTACCAATAGTTTCGAAACCCCACCAGTACATGAACGTAGGATCACATTCAGCTGTCGAAGTTACGTATCGATAGAAATGGAAATGCACACCAAACTTGCAACAGATTCCAACAATGCTGGCAGAGAGGTGATGTGATTACCCCCAGCGGGCTTTCACTCCCGGAACAGTTAAATTCTCGGAGTTCATTCAATATCAGCGGGTGTTCAAGCACGTAGTTGCACTGATATATTCTGATACCTTCTCCCGCGAGCGCTATTCTATTATTCTACGGATGTCTTACAGTTTCATTGGTGCGTATCGAAGCGAAACATAATTGAATTACAGCAGGGCTTCTTACGGCTAGATCTAAGTAAGTGGGTTTAACTTACGACGCTTGTGTGAAACCCATCAGTTGTAGAGCAAACTCTGGTTTCTCTTCTCTACTAGTTTCCTTTCTCTCGTCAAAGTACCGGATAAGGTACTGGAGGAGGATAATATATGCTTTATAAATACTGTAGAAACTTTGTGAGAGATTTATGCGGTGATGTGGAATTCTCCGAACTGATTAGTTAGGAGGTATGATTTTGATGTAGCATTTTTGACTGTGATTATCATTTTCTACATAAAAATTAAAATGTCTTTCTAAACGATATATCGCTTAAACAGCTGGGAGAAATTGAATTAAATTCTAAATAAACATGAGTAACTACACAGTTCAAAAAAATTAGGGGAACATGATTTGTAACGTCTGATATGTGAACGTTAATTTGGTAGATGGGGTTCCAATGGCCGTACAGCATACCTTGAGACCTTAGCTACTCAGTGCATGTCAAATGGAAGTTATACTCCATTTGTAGGCGTAGACATGCATTAAAATGTCAGGTGACCCCTCAAAACAAAGCGAACAGCGGTACGTCCGTGTGTCGTTGTGAGGCACACAGACTACTGCGGTCATTTGAGGACATTTTACGTCAACCAGCACATTCCATGAGACATCTTAACGAGGTTCAGGTCGCCACTTTGATCCAGAAAGGATGGACTTCCCGTCGTGTTGCTGTGGATCTCAATGTCTCCCCGTCAGTTATTCACCGCTTGTGGAATCGCTACATTGAGACAGGCCAGTTCACAAGGAGGGTTGAACAAGATCGTGAACGCATGACAACCACACAAGATGACCGATATCTGACCATCTGTGCGTTGCAGCGTCGTTCATCAACTGCCAGAGAACTGCAACAAGACCTCAGGAGGGTCACTGGAGTCACGGCGTCTGACCAGAGAGTAAGGAACAGGTTAAGAGAAATGTCCTTACGACCCAGACGTCCTGTTCGACTGCCCCGTTTAACGCAGCAACATCGCGCAGCTCGCCTTCTGGTTGTCCGTACCCACGTCAACGGACAACTTCGCCAATGGAGAACTGTGTTGTTCACAGACGAGTCCAGATTTCCTCTGACACAGCGTGATGGACGTCGGCGTGTATGGAAACGCCGTGGTGAGCAGTACATGCCAAATGTTGTTAAGGAAGGCGACCAATTCGGACAAGGATCTGTGAGTGTGTGGGATGGCATCAGTATTGATGGCCGTACGGATCTTGTCGTCGTCCGTGGTAATCTTACCACTGCGGGTAGATCGAGGAGATACTGATACAGCATGTGTTGGTTGCTGCATACGATGTTGACCCTGAATTCGTACTCGTGCACGACAATGCCAGGGCTCATGTAGCGCGCATCACCAGTGTTGTCTTGCGAGAACTGGACATTCAAGAGATGGAATTGCCATCAGGGAGTCCCGATCTTAATCCCATCGAGAATGTGTGGGATAGGCTTGACAGAAGTATTCGTGGGCGTCCTATTCCACCACAAACTCTCCAAGACCTCGAAAAGGCTCTCATTGAAGAACGGCACCTGATACCGCAACGTGACCTCCGTCGAGTTATACGGAGCATGCCACGTAGGTGCCAAGCTGTGATAAATGCTCGTGGAGGACATACACCATACTGAAGCTCTCCAACTGTAAACGCAATTCCTAGTATAGGACCCTGGAGGACTGTTATCCCTTTGTTTTCGCCCGTATTTGGACATTTCCGTTTGTGTTCTGAAAATGAACGCGAATCCATCGATGTTCTTTTGTATACTTCAACGGTAAAGAATAAAGGTTTAGTTGGTAATATACCTGGGTGTAAGGTATTGTTTTGTGAAGCATGGCATACGTGCAAAACTTGTTCCCATAATTTTTTGAACTGTATGTAAATCACAAGAATAGAACCACTCAAAGGCAGGTTCTATTCCTGTAAATTGTTTAGATCTGCGTTCGTGAAAGCTTCTTTTTGGAATTGTTTCTGAATGGAGAGTATAAATAATTTGGAAACGGAGAATTCACTTCTTCCTTAGCAGGTTAGCAAACCCTATTTACTAACATGGCGGGATCACGCAGTTGGTCTGGAAAAGAAAAATAATAAAAGCTTAAACAAATTAAAAAAAGAAAAAGGAAAATAAAACATAATTTGAAATATCTTTAATGCAGGAAACTCTCTCTATATATTTTTATGTGTCTATCTTTGTAATCCACATCTCTTGGCCAGAGAGAGGGCATTAATTTCTAGGTGGCCCGCCCTAGCCTGTCAGGGTGGGAATGAAAACATCATCAGTTGATCTGGGCGTGGTTAGCGGATGCACAATGGGTCCTGGCCCACAAGTGGCCACGGGTGTTCCGTGGTCCGACAGCTCTGCACTCCGGCCAGCCAACCGGGCAGAGGAGGGGTGGCCGCGGCTGTACCGTGGCTCTACGCCTCTGCATTCTGGGGACGGAGAGGGGCTGGTCCCCACCGTTGATTGTCCTGAGAATGTATTTCCTTGATGTTACGTTCTCCTGAACTAAAGCGAATGCCGGAACAGTCATTGGTATAGGCCACGGCTGCCAACCCTCTCAAGTTCTCCGCACATCTCCGTCACCGAAACAAATCTCCTTGCCTTAGAAATAGCGTTTCCGTCTAGGAGGCCTGCCGTCCTCTTCAGGAACAGAACCGAAACGTTTTAGTAGTAGTGGTAGTTGACCCATTTGGCCAGAGAGAGGGCGTAACCTTGTAGGTGACCCGCCCAACCCTTTCAGGACGTGAAACGAAAACAACGAAACGGAAAAGTTCATCTGGTACTGTTAAGCAGAGTTTTGGAGGGACGTGCCAGTCCAACTGATGAGCCCAAATGGCACGTATGTGCGAAACTCTGCAAACGCAAACGGCCTAACCACCCAAAACTGGTTTCTTTTCCTGTGATTTTTAGATCTGAGGCCGTGAAAGCTTTTTTTTATTGAAATGAATAACTGTTTCGTTTCAAATAATTTTCTGAAAATATCTTACCGATATTTGCGAACTTATTTGCATATTAGTTTAAAATAATTTATTTATTTTTTGCCGGTTTATAACATGGTAGTAAACCTCAATTACAGTAAACTTAAACATCTTTAAAGTAAATATTAAATTACATTGAAAGAATTCTTAGATTTTAATAACTAAAAATATACTTCTTAATAAATAAATTATTCAGTACCTGCAATAACGTTTTGACAGCTTTCAGTGCGATGTTAATTCTTAGTGATGTGGCAGTGTAGCTGCAAAATCTTTTATGAATTTGGATATTGACGTGTCGAAGTCCAAGTTATTTTTATGCTAACAGCTTCATTATAGTTGTTACATAAACTATAGAGTGTGGAATGGTTGTAGGCGGTCGTCAGAGCTCTTTCGGTCCTAAACGTGGTGCGTTCTCTTGAGTGCAAGCGAGGTACGCGAACATTCAATAGGAACAGTAATTTGATATAATCTATTTTATTGTTAAATAATTCATGCAGGTACTTGGCATCGATTATTTTTCTCTGATTTTCAAGGCTGCTCATTCCGACAGTGGTAAGTAATTTTTTGCATGGCACCACAAATGGGTTCAAGCCATGTGTTTGGTGATGTAGGAATCTTACAAAATATTTTTGCACTCTTTCGATTAACTTAATATATTTATCTAACCTTGGATTCCATACAACGCTAACATATTCTAATTTTGTTCGTACAAAGGCATTATAGAGTGTTTTGGTGGAATTCGTCTTCCTGAACAGTTTAGTGTCTACTTCTTTCTTGCTCACGCAGGCCAAAACTACAGTTGAAGATCAAATGGAAAATTGAGACCAAGACAGTGAATTGCCATACTGACCCGCAGCACATGTATCATGGAGAGCGGGAATTCCTCGACGATTGCCGCATATTATTGAACCTTAGATGAAATATTTCACATAGCGGTTGTTGCAGGTGCAACGACGATATGACGTTTCGGGGCGACGGTTATGGGCTCAAAATCAATCAATCAATCAATCAATCAATCAATCAATCAATCAATCAATCAATCAATCAATCAATCAATCAATCAATCAATCAATCAATCAATCAATCAATCAATCAATCAATCAATCAATCAATCAATCAATCAATCAATCAATCAATCAATCAATCAATCAATCAAGCAATCAATCAATCAATCAATCAATCAATCAATCAATCAATCAATCAATCAATCAATCAATCAATCAATCAATCAATCAATCAATCAATCCATCCATCCATCCATCCATCCATCCATCCATCCATCCATCCATCCATCCATCCATCCATCCATCCATCCATCCATCCATCCATCCATCCATCCATCCATCCATCCATCCATCCATCCATCAATCAATCAATCAATCAATCAATCAATCAATCAATCAATCAATCAATCAATCAATCAATCAATCAATCAATCAATCAATCAATCAATCAATCAATCAATCAATCAATCAATCAATCAATCAATCAATCAATCAATCAATCAATCAATCAATCAATCAATAAATCAATCAATCAATCAATCAATCAATCAATCAATCAAATCCGAGCAATCCGAGCCGTGCGGTTAGGGTTGTGTAGCTGTGAGCTTGAATTCGGGAGATGGAAGGTTCGAATACCACCGTCAGCAGTCCTGAAGATGGTTTTCGTGTTCTTTTAATTTTCACACCAGGCAAATGCTGGGGCTGTACCTTGACTAAGGCCACGGCCGCTTCCTTCCCAATCCCAGTCCTTTCCTATCCTTTCGTGGCCGAAAACGTTCAATATGTTAGTGGGACATTAAAGCACTAGTCAAAACAAGCAAACAAACCGACAAACAGTTAACGCTTCTCCCCAGCGGTGTATGGGAATGGCTGAAGATGGACATTTTGAGGCACGAAGTAACGACTGTCTTTACAAATACCTCAACATATTTTTTTTACTAGTTGCTTTACGTCGCACCGACACAGATAGGTCTTATGGCGACGATGGGACAGGGAAGGGCTAGGAGTGGGAAGGAAGCGGCCGTGGCCTTCATTAAGGTACAGTCCCAGCATTTGCCTGGTGTGAAAATGAGAAACCACGGAAAACCATTTTCAGGGCTGCCGACAGTGGGGTTTTCGAACCTACTATCTCACGAATACTGGATACTGGCCGCACTTAAGCGACTGCAGCTATCGAGCTCGGTCATTTTTGATTCCTAAACAAGGAAGGAGCATCACAAGAAGAAGAAAAGAAGGAAAAGAAGGACAAGAAGAAGATATCAAGTATATCATTAACAAAATTTACGTCCATTGTCCTTCAAAAGAGGCTTGCAGTGGTGTCTCAACGGCGCACTATCCGCCAGCGTCTTGGAAAGGTGTAGCAATCCAACTGATGAGCCCACTGCTGCACTGGGGCGAAACGCTGGTAGTTTCACGATTGAAAAAACCTTAAGAACTCAAATGTTTTAAAATCTACGTTATAAAATTGTTTGAAGATACGCGCAAAGTTTCGTGTTGCAGAGATAAAGATGTTGAGATACTTGTCTGGACTGAGACAGACGGAGGGACATCAAGTGTCGGGGAATTAAGCGGAAGAGAAGTAAGACTGCGGGGTTCGGCCATGTTAGGAAGAGAATGGAAAATTATGAAGCAAGGATGGCAATGGAGATTGCTGTGCCTGGTAAGAGGGCAAAGGGAGGACCGAAAGTGTGGTTTAAGAATATAACAATGTTGATCCTATAGGAAAATCTGGTCGCAGACAAGAAACATTTGAGGAACGTGATCCGCACCAGGGACCCCAGTTAGTAAGGAAATAATAAAGCTGAAGGATAAGAAGACAAAGAAGAGAAGACAAAGAATAAGACGTGGAAGAGAAGAAAAATGAATAAATCTCATTAGTTTATAAAGAAATGACAAGGATATTTCTAAATTTCAGGTTTTCAAGATATGTGACTAATACTGTTTGTAAGCAGCTTTTAAATGCATTTGGCAAAGCCAATATCAGTATTAATAGGGAAAGGAGTATTAGGTATTTCATCATCTTCTACCGCTTTTCCCACACCTGTGGGGTTCGCGGGTGCAAGCTGTGTCGCACATGTTGATTTGGCCCTGTTTTACGGCTGGATGCCCTTATTGATGCCAACCTTATATGGGTTCGGCCATGTTATGAGGAGAATGGAAAATTATGAAGCAAGGATGGCAATGGAGATTGCTGTGCCTGGTAAGAGGGCAAAGAGAGGACCGAAAGAGTGGTTTAAGGATATATATAGAAGGATGTAATCACTATTGCGTGTTTATGTGGTGGTTCGTAGTGTAATGTGTTATCTGAATATGAGGAGGAAAGTGTTGGGACAAACACAAAAACCCAGTCCCCAAGCCAGAATTATTCAAACTCGATTAAACTCCCTGACTCGGCTGGGAATCGAACCCGGGGCCCTTTGAACCGAAGGCCTCAACGCTGACCATTCAGCCAATGTGTCGGACAAAGTAGTTTTAGGTACTAATAGTTCAGAATACAAACGTGTTTGAACAAGGAGCAAGTATCATCTAGCTACTCGACTCTTATGTAGATGAATTGCTTAAATTTGAAGGGTTCTGACAGATCAGATCACTAATATTTGTGCACATCTCATTGCAGAACCATTGTGTGTGTAGAAGGCATTTGCGCCTTGGTTAAATACGTTTGCAGTCTAATCTATTATTGGTTGAAATTCCTTTCCCTGGATATGATCATCGCGTAAAACTATATGACGTATGGTTACGGTGGTCAAGTCTTGTAGCATACGAAGCTCAGTGAGCTCAGGGACTTTAAAAGAAGTAACGTAATTTATCCCGAAAGGAGGAGATTCTGATCCATTTGCGGCTGGCAGTGTTTTACGAGTTTGCTTCCCCTCCCTTCAGACGAGTCGCTCTCAATCTTTTCAGCTTGCGCCCCAGTTTACGAGCCATGAAACATCTCTAACACTTCACCGTTTCAATCTTTTCTCCCACGTCCACTCCATAAAACTTGAAGGATACTAAGAAGTTCGTAGCTTTCAGAAAGAACTTATTTGAACACGAGGGGAATTCTAGAAAATCCTAATTTACATGCTGGTACGTGTGTAGGAGGTCTGATAACCTGTACGATTATACGATCCGCCATGAGGATTATACCTACTGTATTATTTCGTTATGATGAAAAATCACACGAGGAAGAATACTAGCCATGACAATTATTTCGATTAAGGACTAGTGGAAGGAGACAAACTGAGGGAAAACCTTACAAGTCACGTAGAAACCTCGCTGCCTCCTATAGTACCTAGAGATTCCATTTTAAGAACATTTAGTATGTGTATATATGCACAAAATGCTCATGTTTAAGCATTTAAATCTAAGTACAGTATAACTTATCGTGTACGTACTAAAGTCAGACATGAAGAATTGCCACTGTGACACCACTAATTGGGAAACACAAGAAGTTAACCGCCTGGTATGGTGTCGTCTTATTCACGAAGGTCCTAAGAACTCAAACGACAACGCCGGAGATTTGGAACCCACTGGATGAATAACCCTAAACAACTTGATCTCAACGCTAAAAATGTTTGCCACTACTGTGGAGGAATTTATGGCTCGAGGATTGGCCTTTATACTCACCAAAGGACTCATACACTCACCAGTAATATCTGAGGAAGAAAATCATACTTGTCAGCGAGTGATAGCCTATCATCATCATCATCATCATCATCATCATCATCATCATCATCATCATCATCATCATCATCATCATTTATGCACTTACATGTATATCTAGTGTGTACAAGAATGCCGAGAAATAATCATAGACCGTGCCAAAGGGGAATCAGGATAATAAAATTATTGGCATACGGTTACAGTAATGGTGGTATTCAAGTTTAATCGATGTAACCACCCTTAGCTTCAACGAGGGATCAGAAACGTTGATATGCACGAATCATACGTTCTTTATTAATACTGAATATTATCCGGTAAAGGCGGATTTTGAAGAGCCAATAGTACTGTGGCAATGTTGATTACTTCAAGTCGCACCACACGTAATAAACTAAGGGATTTACATCAGACGAGTTAGGCGGCCATATATTTCGTGTGTTCCAATCTCGTGTCCCTGTGGAAAGAAGACCCACCCAGCGCTACAAACTATGGTTGCGGGAAACTGGGTGTTTGTAACGCCGATGGCATTAGAAGGATCCGTAGAGAACCGTCTGTCATTTCTCCTGCAGGCCTATATTTTCTTCATCGGTAGGAAAGCCAAATCAGAGTTTTAACTTGTTCAGTGATCGCTTTGCTCGGAGCAACCATTGTACTCATTTGTGCGCCGATAAGAACTGCCTATAAATAGGTTGTCCTAATGTATTTATTTATTTATTTATTTATTTATTTATTTATTTATTTATTTATTTATTTATTTATTTATTTGGGATCAGCAACAGCATAACACCGAATTATATAAGAATTCGTAATATGTACAATAGTTATTAAAATATAAAAGTATGCAGGCATTTACGAAGGACTAAAATATACACAATAGAAACTGCACAATTTTATATTTGACATATTCAAATAATCTACGACATAAACAAGGGGATACTTACTAAATACGAAGGAGACAGGAAAGAACCAGAAGGAAATTAAAGTTAATTTATGTGTGAAATATCTTGACTGAAGGATACGCCACAGTGGGGATTGTTTCCTAATACACACGGACAAGTTTGGAAATAACTCTTAAGGGAGTTTTGGTGGTTCTTATCAATATTGCCCAGCGCCTTTTGTATGAACTGTGCTGTCCTTATATTATCCGAACGCTGTGAATGCTTTCTACGCTTGCCTGTGTGGGACATAACTCTCACCAGAGGCTTCCAGCTCATTCCATACTCCTTTGTGTAGAGGTGATCTGGTAACTTCTAAAACGTGCGATCTCAGCATCACTGTATTTCGAATGCTTCGCAACAAACACACAGTACTTTTCCGTCTCTCACGTTGGCTGATAATCTGACAATGATACTCTGAAAAATACAGCTGTTCATTTGCACGTAACTGTAGACTCTCAATTACATGTCTTCAAATACCTTACCGACCCTACAAGTTTGCTACCTTAACTTATCAAGTTGGAGTCTTCGCAGTCCTTCTGCATTGTATCAGTCCCAGTTTTTCTTTATAATGACAATAGAGGCGAAGGAAGTATTGTGTCCACTCAAAAACCGGCCTAATGTATTTGGCAAATCTAGATGTTCCATGACCTCTAGATTTAAAAATGGATTTCGCAATGTAACTGCTATTTTGGGCGTCTTGAGTGATTCTTATGGCCTGGGATCCGTAAAAGAATGGGAAGACCTCGGACTATTATTATACCGTCCGACTCGTAGGCTGAATGGTCAGCGTACTGGCCTTCGGTTCATAGGGTTCCGGGTTCGATTCCCGGCCGGGTCGGGGATTTTAACCTTCATTGGTTAATTCCAGTGGCCCGGGGCTGGGTGTTTGTGCTGTCCCCAACATCCCTGCAACTCACACCACACATAACACTATCCTCCACCACAATCACACGCAGTTACCTACACATGGCAGATGCCGCCCACCCTCATCGGAGGGTCTGCCTTACAAGGGCTGCACTCGGCTAGAAATAGCCACACGAAATTATATTTATTATTATACCGAGAACTCATTTTCATTCCTCAGGTACTGAAGGTGTAGAATTCCTGATCAGAAATGTGAAGCAATTAGAAAAAGTATTAATTTGTACAACATCTTGGTCATGTCGAAAATACAATGCGTGGAGCCCTAGGTACAATGTACAAAGCTGAAAAATTGCAAAAGAAATACTGGAAATATTTATGCTATTACAGCCAATAAGACCGTGGACTGTGCGCCTACAGTGTAGGCGACACGGCGTGCACTCGGGTACTACGGCATTCATGGACTGGCGCCTATTGTATAGGCAACGCAGTGTGCACCCATCTCGTGCAGTCGATATGTACGTGGACTGGAGCTAACAGATAAAGGATCACATGGTCTTTTGACCTTTCTTTTTGCGACATTTTCTCGTCGTGGTGATACGAACGATTTCGGCTTCATAATCTCAAACGTTTCGGTAGCGGATGTGCGTAATTTTGGCAGAACTTGGAATTTGCCTGTTGGTCAAACGACATTCTCAAGTTTCGCCGCTGAGATTCAACTACCCTTCACATCAGAGACCGTAGTTCAGCTTATACCGCAAGCACGCAACTGCCTCTTGTTGGGACTGTCACAACATACTGTGGTGCAAACTCTTGGCTGTAGTGCAACACAATGACATTAGACGGCCAGTCCACGAACTTAAGGACTCTACTACGTATTTTAAAAGAAAGTCGCAGTATCTACGTATGGATTCGTACAAGGAGTCTCTACAAAATTTAGAAATGGAGAGTTTAGAAGAATAAAGACAGAAAGACGTGGTAAAGTTTATTTACAAAATCACAAATGAGCCAATATTCTGAGTTCCTTTCCATCCTGAATCTTCATGTCCCGGGCCCTTATTGAAAATTTAATTTAATATTTTAAACTGAAAATTTTAGTACATATGCCTATTAAAATTAACCACTTTACAGACTACTGTAAAAGTGCATCTCGGAAAATTATCTTGGTTTCTGTACAAACTTAACAACATTATCTAAAAAATTTACGGCTGCCATTGACACATAACAATTATGATACAACGCCGTACGTAGAGTTTATTGAACTATTTTGGAACAACTACCATACCCATGCGAGAAACACTCGCATGTGGAAACCTGACCCCCTCCCCATTTCCTCCCACATCCGTATGAAGGGTAAAAGGTGTTAATGAAACGTATTTCTTTGTATACAAAGAGTACAAATGTATATGAACCTTACTTACGGAATATAAAATCAAATGCAATACAAGTAATGTTTAGCCAATATTGTTCATAAAAGAATGTTTGGATTATAATTTCCTTGAAACAGTTTTTCATAAACGTTTACTCAATGCCATTTAAAAAGTTCTTGAGATACTACCGTAAAAGCAACACTGGAAGTAATGATACAGTCTTCCTTGACAGTTTTATGTTTCACTTTCCTTGACAGATACAAAAATAATAAATACCCTTTTACTCTATAGAAAGCTACATAAAGTTGTCTTTGATAGAATACGGAAATGGGCAAACACAGCCCTGCTCTTTGCAGTGTTTGACCTTGTGATTTATTAAATGTCATAGAATAGGCAATTTTAATGCAACGAGAAGCTTGCTAATAATGAACAAAGATGGGAAAATTTGGTGCTTAGAGAAATCCTAGAATGTATCTTAATGAAATCGTTCCATGGCAAGTCGTAGATGGCAGAGGAATTAAGACCTACACAACTACGTATTACCCTCGGCGAAGGTGGAGCTATCTTTAAAGAAAATGAAACACGTTTCTTAAATTATTTGATGTTTATAAAGTGAAAGCGGAATTGGTCACTGATCTAGGAAATTCTCTTTCTTTTGACACCTCATTTGATGAGACTGATAGGTTGTGCGAGCCAAAAAAGGGCTCTATACTACGGAAATAATACGTAAGTCCAAGTCCATGAATACATGATAGATTTGATAAATTGTATTAGATTAGACAAGATTGAATTACGTTAGACTACGTAATATCTGGACGTTGGAGGTAAACTATCGTAAATGCGAAAACAATTTTGAGTTTCTAGTGATTGGCTTTACGTCGCACCGGTAGGTCCTATATTGATGATGAAATAGGAATGCGCTAGGATTGGGAAGGGAGCGACCGTGGCCTTAATTAAGGTACAGCCCCAGCATTTGCCTGGCGTGAAAATTGAAAAGCACGGAAAGCCATCTCCAGGGCTGTCGACAGTGGGGTTTGAATCCACTACATCCCGAATGCAAGCTCACAGCTGCGCGCCTCTAACCGCACGTCCAACTCGCGCGGTGATTTTGAGTTTCCTTCGTACGAGACTTGTTTTGGTCGTGTCTTCTTATGGGTACACTATTTGTGTTTTTATGTTTTGCAGGAATGAAATAATTATGCTGTGTGATACTATCGTACGTTCAAGAAGAATCCAGCGATAAGCAATGGTAAGTGATCCAGTCTCAATTGAGTAAGCAGTGTGAGCGGATGTGCTGAGTGTGTGCTGAAGTATGGGGATAGCGCTATAACTTTATCGAGTGAGGATTGGAAGTTGGCAGTCCAGGAGAAAGAGAAAACGGAACTGAGTATGAGGATGAAGGGTGAGAAAGTAGGAGAGATGGCAGGGCTGCTGGTGGCGGTGGTACCGTCAGCTCTGCTTATAACAGGTGGAGTAGAGATAAACCCAGGGCCAGGCCAAAATGCTGCCCTAGGGTGGGAAGAGATAGAGGCGCTAAAAGAAGTGGTGAAGGAGGCGTGTCGGGTAGACCAATTAAAGGAGGTGATATGAGATCATTCCAAGGAGTTAAGACAGTGCGTTAAAATGAGGTGGATGAGCTGAAGGAAAAAGTGGGGAGAAACGAGGCGGAGATGGAGGGAATGCAAATGAAAGTCCAGATACTATAGGGGGAGGTGGAGAAACTCAAGAGAGAAGTGGTGGATGGGAACCAGGAACGAAGGGGGAAAATATTTTTGTATACGGTGTTGAAGAAGCAGCGAAAGAAATAAGGTGGCACTAGTTTATAAGGTAGTAAACTTGGTACAGAACAGAATTAAGATCAATTTTAGTGAGGTAGATATTGATGAGGTACATAGAGCGGGAAGAATGAAAGGTAAAGGTTAAGATTACACTGATATCAATGGTAAGTGATCATTCAACAGTTCAACCTTATACCGTCCGGAGCACGCCTTATCGTATTGGCCCTTATTGCAGTTTAACACGGTAAGAAATTATGATTTGAACTAGTTTAAAGGTAAGAAAATATGCGCCTCAGCAACTTCTTTCTGTTGCCCTGTAAATTTAGTGAAATAACACGATAATTTACCTCTGTCGTCCAGATATTAAGTAATAATTTTACTTTGTATCACTAAGTATTCTGCTGTAATTGGATGATAATCCAGTAGCATGCAACAAACTAAATTAAACTGACATAAATTACTGGCTTGCCTGTCCTGTGTTCCTTGAGGAGACCCGAGGATTATACAGGACGGTGAAGCTATATCAATGTTGCTACGGGCTTAAATTTATTGAAGTCCTCCCCGGAATAAGGATGTAACCAACAAATTTTTGAAAGATGAGATTTCAGTGGAAATAGGGTGTAAAATCACGCCTCTATGTTGTGGTGTAATCTGTAAGCTGGTTTACAGCCATCAGAATTTTGTCCTCCGTTGGTGTGAGGATTGAACACCCGTGACGTGGTGGACAGTACATGTGTTGGTTCATCACCAGGTCTAACAGATCATTTGAATAAAGGCGATATATGTTTTGAAATATTTTCTTCATAGCATTTTGTTATTGTTGTTATTCTTACACTAGTATTATTTGTTATCATTTTTTGTCCCAAGTGCACGTGCAGGATTTCTCTTCTGTTATATACAAATGTAGGACATACTTGCGGATTATTTTCCATTGTACTACTTCCGATTCATTATTTTTAAACCTGACATTATAACAATAAAATATTGTAACCGTATCGGTAATATATATAATTAATCGGCAACCAACTGAGGGATTGAGGCATTTTTCCGGCCAACTTTGTCCGTCTGGCTGCTTTCGATTGCGCAACAGTTCCGACTTGGTGGCGCTGACTCATGTATTTCATAGCTTGAAATGTCCCCGGAGAGAGAAGGAAACAACAAGGAGAGAAGACAACTCTAATAAATCCGCCCATTAAAAATGGCTGAAATACAGTAATGCCAACTTGCTAACTTGGTTTCAGACCGGATATTTCGAGATAATTGCATTATTTATTAAGGGAAACATCGGCATGTCACATGTGAGCATATTAGAACTCTGCCAAAGATGTAAGTGTTAGAAGCGTACCCACGCCAGCTGTGAACCCAGACTCCGCACGGGGAATCCCCGAAGAAGCGTCTTATTTGATTCAAGATATCAGCTAAGTTACCGAGCGAATTGCTTTCCGCATATAATCAGACGTTAAAGAATTCTGAGCTACACGTTTTGACCGCATCACCGATGTCGGAGGACCCGTAGAACAGGACATACGGAAATTGTGGTGGGGAGAGTTTGCTATCCATTCTACGAGTTTGGGGGAGATTATTTAAGAGACTGCCATGATGAAGACGGGAGGACTTGACGTGAAGTGTTGAGAGCAGACAGACGGTGTGGCCGTGTCGCGGCTCAGCAAATCTAATTCCTTTGTGCGGGAGTGAGAAGTCGAATTGTATCGTTACGCTGTCTTAGTGACAATTTCGAGTTAAATATAAGTAATCCACACACTGATTACGAACACGTATGTAAAAATCCCGGTGAGGTGGAAATAATGTGAAAATACCAGCGGGCAAAGGACGATTTTTATCGCTGTAATACCGCGGAGATTGTATAAGTCGCGTTGATAGTCAGTGTTGGTGAATATTTAAACTAAATTCTACCATAAGTCGCTTTGATAAACAGTGTCGGTGGAAATTTAAGAAGATTCCAAAATAATTTCATGTCATAAACAGTGTCGAACGTAGACGTGATTATTTGAACATCCTTTCTGTTAGCCAATTTCCAGTGGATTTGTTCTCAGGACCATGAAGGTGCCGACGGTGATAGCAAGAGAAGACTTCCAACATGTGATCCATGTTATCATCATGCAGGCGTAAACATTCACCAGGGGTCTGTTCGAAGCTGGAGCCATGGACATCCCAACATGACGAAAAGTGCACTGATTTGAAATATTATGTAGTATTGTAAATGCGGGGTTTGATTTATTGTAAATATGTAAATTACGTAGAATAAGGTTGTAAAAGGAAATGTGGATTTGTTTAGAAGCTTCCAAACAGCTTTGGGTCGGTATTTGTATTTATTAAGTAAGATAATTTAGCTGGGGAATTACTTTGGAATGTGATATAAATTTCAAGAATATGTAATTTGAATTTGAGAGTAACACATGGGCATGAATGAAGGATTAGATATCAAAATATTTAGAGTGCTTCAGACAAGAAGGGTAAAGTGTAATTTTGTTTTATGATTTCAAACTGTATATTTTCTTTCTTTATATTGGGATATTCATTTTATATCCGTAATGCATGACGGTAGGGTCATCTAAATGCCGTTGCTGACGTGTTGATTGTTTGAATAGCAATGCACTCTGGTTTTAAAGTAATTTTGCATGCTCGTAATATAGACAAATGGCTGTATAAATTTGTGTCGACTACATGTCCCCCCAATTTAGATAGAGTTTTTCTTTTCCGTTATGAAGGTAATCATTTTCATAGATTGAAAATAATGGTCACGTTCATGTCCATTTGAATGTCTGTTTGAGTATGTTAGAAGAAAACCGTAAGTTACTTTTCTGTGCAATCGTTGAGTTGTGAACCCGGATTCTCTATGATCAAATTCTGTGGAAATTTTAGGATGAATAACGGTTTGACGTGGCATAAGAGAGGCAGATATGCAGAGTACGTATAGATGAATGAAACTTTGGAATGTGAAGTATTTAATTGTGGTTGAAATGAGATTTACCACGGTGTTTCCTGAGAAGACAGTATGCTTCGCTAATTAAGAGGATTTTAAAGGAGTAAGGATACTAGCCTGGCAAGACTGAGGCAGGACAATGTGGTGAGAGATTTATGGTCGTAGAGGGAGTGCCCGGACCGTGTTTTATTTAAGAGAGAACTCTGCAAAATAAATGTGTCAAGCCTTTACACAGAAGGAGAAAAGCTGGGGCTCACGAAAATAAGTTCGCATTAGTAAATTTTTCCAATTGCTTTATGTTCATATCTGTAAATTATATGAGTTACTGGAACGCCATATTAGTATTTTCTATTTTTTACGATTATCACAAATAGGGATTTTCAGTTACCCAACCACGGTGGCGTGCTGCACACCTCCGGTTCGAGTTCCAAGGTAAATCTGGGATTGTTCGTCACACAGAATTTTTTTCTTCTTCATGTTGTATTTTCTTCCTATAGAAAAGAAATAGATCACTAAAAAACCGTCGCATTTACAAATACATGTATTAGAGATATTTCAAATTAGTGTTCAAAGAATAGGTGTGTTTATCGAGGGTCCTGGAAATATAAAATGAACGATCGACTCACGAATTAAATTTTCAAATAGAACGGAGTAATATCTCCCATATTGTTTGTTTAGTTCATGCGCCATGTATAGTTTTCTTTGTATTATCTTTCAGGGTTCAATTTAATAAAATGATTTTTAACAAGAAGAATTAAATTTGTTTAAAAGATTTCTGCTATTATCATTTGCCGAAGTTAAATGCATCCTAGTTTCCTCCGTTCTATTATGCCTGTAAGTTAGTCTTAGAATTATATTTATTTCGAGTTATGCCGCGAACACACCATGGCTCTGGGAGGCCGGATGTTGTGTTATAGGAATGGAGGGATGTGCAGTCGATCCTCGCACGTTCAGAAGGGCATATGTTCACCCATCGATCTGGATTCAGTTTTCTTTTGGATTTTTCCAGATGAGGTGGTATTTGACTCTTGACTAAAAAGGTCCCATGCGATATAGCAACTTGGCGTATGGTTCCATATGGCTGTAGTCCAGTGTGGATTATTTGCCGGCGCGGTGGTATGGTTCCAATATTTTAATAGATGAACTCATTTGTAAACATGCGTATGCAATTGGTTCAAGTAGTGTACACAATGAAGTAAATCGAAAAACTAATTTTCCTCTCTCCTGAAAACATACTGATTTGTTGGTTACATCCATAAACCGGGGAGATCTTCAATTATGATTATGATGATCAATAAGATACTTTTTTTACTAGTGGCT
Source organism: Anabrus simplex (assembly GCF_040414725.1). NCBI lineage: Eukaryota > Metazoa > Arthropoda > Insecta > Orthoptera > Tettigoniidae > Anabrus > Anabrus simplex. The sequence goes on along the minus strand of NC_090270.1, from coordinate 292,454,217 downwards.
TTAAGTCGCACCGACACAGACAGGTCTCATTGTGACGATGGGATAGGAAAGGCCCAGGAGTTGGAAGGAAGCAGCCGTGGCCTTAATTAAGGTACAACCCCAGCATTTGAAAATGGGAAACCACGGAAAACCATCTTCAGGGCTGCCGATAGTAGGATTCGAACCCACTATTTTACGGATGCAAGCTCACAGCCGCGGATCAATACGATGAACAATGAATGAGATTATGACAGCGTCTTCATTCCTAGAAGTGGTGAATGAACACACTTATACAGAGTGCCCTTGAAAAAGCTTCCAATATTTACAGAGGAGGCAGCACGCAACAAACCAAGGAAAAAAGTTCCATAAACATTGGTCGTAAACTCAAGAACTTCGGAGGTACGGTCCGCTACCACCACCATCAGTGATCACGATGTTCTAATAATTTACGAAGGATCGTATGGAACAAAAGACGGAAATTCGTTCCTACCTAAACTAGCGTGTTGTGTTATGGTCCTATTATGATGGAGTACCGACCCATTTTCATCGCAGTGCTAGGTGACACGTAACACGGATCTTCCATGGGCCAACACCTTGGCCTGCCTGATCGCCTGACCTTAACACTTTAGATGTTCGGCTTTGGGGTAATGTAAAGACCGTGGTGTATGCGTTCCCCTCAAATGATGTGAATACACTTCGAGAACGCGCGTTCAATGCCTGTGATACAATCCGACAACAACCTGGGTTGTTCCAACGAATGCGTGATTCCATGCGGCGTAGGGTGGAAAGCTGCTTTGCAGTGGATGGTGATCACATCGAGCACATGTTGTGAAGAGTAGAAGAAAGACATGTGGTGATCATTGATGATAGTGGTAACGGTGCATAACTCCGAAGATATTGGGTTTGCGACCAATGCTTATGGGACCTGTTTTCATTCGTTTGTTGCGTGCTCTGTAAATATTGACACCTATTCCAAGGACACCCTGTAGAGAAAAAAAATGTTAAAGGTGAACTGAGGATGAGAATAAGAGCTAGAGCGGAAAGATAAAGACTGCTGTGGAGGAATATGAACCATAACAGATGCAGGTCTACCCAATCACCTCGGCGTTGAAGGTTCTCATTAAATAATAATGAACTGTTCGCGGTAATAAACAAGCCATTATCGGCTGAGTGCGGTCGTCACGACTAACACGGTACACGTGATAGAAATCAATGAACAACAGTATTACTAACTACAGTAAATTGAATCACTTAAATGATGATGGAGTGCAAGAAACTAACCAAGGATTATCGAAGGCTGTGTGCAACCATCTTGTAGCTGCTGCAGTCCGGTTCTTTGCTTCGAGGCCTTCGATTCAGAGGGTCCCGGCTTGGCGTCTGATTAATTCCTCTGACTTGGGGACTGGGTGTTTCTGTTTGTCCCAACCTGTGGCGTAGATACGACTTTTCCTTGGGTAATAATAATAATAATAATAATAATAATAATAATAATAATAATAATAATAATAGTAATAGCCAGGCTGAGTGGCTCAGATGATTAGGCGCTGGCTTTCTGACCCCAACTTTGCAGGTTCGATCTTTGGACTAAATTCCGGCACCTTGGCGTCTCCGAAAATCGTGAAAGTAGTTAGTAGGACGTAAAGCAAATAACATTATTATTATCATCAAAATCGTCTTTCAACATATTAGGTCGTATTATGTAAGTGTAGTACGTGTTGAAGAGATTTTCTGTTATGTACTTAACATCTCTTTAATACGAGCTACATATACGTAATCCGACCTAATAGGTTGAAAGTCGACTTCGATTATAATGCAGTCATGAAAATTTATTATTATTATTATTATTATTATTATTATTATTATTATTATTATCATTATTATTAATATATTCTTTTGAAAAATACAAGAAGAAGTGGCGCAAAGTGGTCAGAAGAAGGAAAAACTAAATTCTCCTCCAACGAGAAGGAGTATTAGAAATCCAAAAATGTCTGACAAGAGTTTACCGTGGAAATTTCTTTTTGCTGTTGGTCTTACGTCACACCGACACAGCTACGTCTTATGGCGACGATGGGATAGGAAAGGGCTGGGAGTTGGAAAGAAGCGGCCGTGGCCTTAATTAAGGTGCAACCCCAGCATTTGCCTGGTGTGAAAATGGGAAACCACGGAAAACCATCTTCAGGACTACCGACAGTGGGGCTCGAACCCACTATCTCCCCGATGTAAGCTCACAGCTGCGCGCCCCAACCTCACGGCCAACTCGCCCGGTCTGTGGAACTTAGTTACTACAATGATTTATAATTTTAGTAATACTACTGCTATCACTCGTCGTAATAATAATAATAATAATAATAATAATAATAATAATAATAATAATAATAATAATAATAATAATAATAATGCCGGGCTGAGAGTCTCAGACGATTGGGGCGATGGCCTTCTGACCCCATCTTGTCAGGTTCGATCCTGGCTCAGTCCGGTGGTATTTGAAGGTGTTCAAACGCGACAGTCTCATGTCGGTAGATTAACTGGCACTTAAAAGAACTCATGCGGGGCTAAATTCCGGCATCTCGCCCTCTCTGAAAACCGTAAAAGTAGTTAGTGGGACGTAAAGCCAATAACGTCTTTAATAATAATAATAATAATAATAATAATAATAATAATAATAATAATAATAATAATAATAATAATAATAATAATAATAATAATAATAATAATAATAATCAAGAGGGTGACTCCTTGCTTAGGCCGAGTCAGCCCATTATGTTACCGGCACAAGCCGAGCCTTCCTAAATTGATACAAATAATAATAATAATAATAATAATAATAATAATAATAATAATAATAATAATAATAATAATAATAATAATAATGTCGTTGTTGTTGTTTGAGTCATCAGTCCATAGACTGGTTTGATGCAGCTCTCCACATCACCCTATCCTGTGCTAACCTTTTCATTTCTACGTAACTACTGCATCTAACATCTGTTCTAATCTGCTTGTCATATTCATACCTTGGTCTACCCCTACCGTTCTTACCCTACACTTCCTTCAAAAACCAACTGAACAAGTCCTGGGTTTCTTAAGACGTGTCCTATCATTCTATCTCTTCTTCTCGTCAAATTTAGCCAAATCGATCTCCTCTCGCCAATTCGATTCAGTACCTCTTCATTTGTGATTCGATCTATCCACCTCACCTTCAGCATTTTTCTGTAACACCACATTTCAAAAGATTCTATTCTCTTTATTTCTGAGCTAGTTATCGTCCATGTTTCACTTCCATACAATGCCACGCTCCACAGGAAAGTCTTCAAAACATCTTTATAATTCCTATATCAATGTTTGAAGTGAGCAAATTTATTTTCTTAAAGAAAGCTCTTCCTTGCTTGTACTAATCTGCATTTTATGCCCTCCTTACTTCTGCCATCGTTAGTTATTTTACTACCCAAGTAACAATATTCATCTACTTCCTTTAAGACTTCATTTCCTAATTTAATATTTCCTGCATCACCTGCCTTCGTTCGACTGCACTCTATTACTTTTGTTTTGGACTTATTAATTTTCATCTTGTACTCCTTACCCAAGACTTCGTCCATACCATTCAGCAGCTTCTCGAGATCTTCTGCAGTCTCAGATAAAATAACAATATCATCGGCAAATCTCAAGGTTTTGATTTCCTCTCCTTGGATTGTGATTCCCTTTCCAAATTCCTCTTTTATTTCCTTTACTGCCTGTTCTATGTTAACATTGAAAATGAGGGGGGCAAACTACAGCCTTGCCTCACTCCTTTCTGGATTGCTGCTTCTTTTTCAAAGCCCTCGATTCTTATCACTGCAGACTGATTTTTATACAGATTGTAGATAACTCTTCGTTCTCGGTATCTGATCCCAATCACCTTCAGAATCTTAAATAGCTTGGTCCAGTCAACATTATCAAATGGCTTTTCTATATTTACGAATGCCATGTACGTGGGCTTGTTGTTCTTGATTCGATCCGCTAAGATTAGACGTAAAGTCAGGATTGTTTCACGTGTTCCTACTTTTCATCTGAAGCCAAATTGATCTTCTCCCAACTCAGCTTCAACTTGGTTTTCCATTCTTCTGTAAACAATACGTGTTAAAATTTTGCAGGCATGAGATACTAAACTAATGGTGCGATAGTTTTCACACCTGTCAGCACCGGCTTTCTTGGGAATAGGTATAACAACATTCTGCCGAAAATCGGATGGCACTTCTCCTGTCTCATACATCTTACACACTAAATGGAATAACCTTACCATGCTGGTTTCTCCTAAGGCAGTCAGTAATTCAGAGGGAATGTCATCAATTCCAAGTGCCTTGTTCCTATTTAGGTCGCTCACAGCTCTGTCGAACTCTGACCTCAAAATTGGGTCTCCATTTCATCAGCATCAACAGAATCTTCTTGTTCCAGAACCAAATTATCTACTTCTTCACTTTGATACAACTGTTGGATATGTTCCTGCCATCTTTCTGCTTTGACTTCTTTCCCTAGAAGTGGCTTTCCACCTGAGCTCTAAATATTCATACACCTAGATTTCTTTTCTCCAAAGGTTTCCTTGATTTTCCTGTATGCAGCATCTACCTTTCCTAGGACCATACAACCTTCGACATCCTTGCACTTCTCCTTCAGCCAGTCTTCTTTAGCTATCTTGCACTTTCTATCCACTTTATTCTTTAATCGTCTGTATTCTTTTCTGTCCTCTTCATTTCTAGCATTCTTGTATTTTCGTAGTTCATCAATCAGTCTAGTATCTCCTGAATTATCCACTGATTCTTAGTTGATATTTTCTTCCTTCCTAACATTTCTTCAGCAGACCTGCTGACTTCATTTTTCATGACTACCCACTCTTCCTCTATTGTGTCTCCTTCAGCCTTTTCATTTAGTCCTTTTGCAACATGTTCCTTGAAACAATCCCTCACACTCTTTTCTTTGAACTTGTCTAGATCCCATCTTTTTGCATTCTTTCCTTTCTTCAATTTCTTCAGCTCCAGATGGCATTTCATGACCAACAAGTTGTGGTCAGAGTCCACGTCTGCTCGTGGGATAGTTTTGCAATCCAGCACCTGATCTCTGCCTGATCATAGTGAGGTTTATTTGATACCTTCCAGTGTCTCCAGGTCTCGTCCACGTATAAAGCCATCGTTTGTGGTGTTTGAACCAAGTATTGGCAAGGTCTAAATTATGATCAGTGCAGAATTCAACCAGCCGACTTCCTCTTTCGTTCCTTGCTCGCAATCCGAATTGTCCTACTGTATTACCTTCTCTTCCTTGGCCTACCACTGCATTCCAGTCTCCCATCACAATTCGATTCTCATCACCTTTTACATATTGTATTAAATCTTCTATCTCTTCATATGTTCTTTCGATTTTCTCATCATCCGCTGAGCTAGTAGGCATATAGACCTGCGCTATTGTGGTGGGCATTGGTTTGGTGTCTATCTTGACGACAATAATTCTTTCACTATGCTGGTCGTAGTAGCTTACCCGCTACCCTCTTTTCTTATTCATTATTAAACCATCTCCTGCATTTCCTCTGTTTGATTTTGTGTTGATGATTCGGCTATCGCCTGACCGAAAATCCTGTTCTTCCTTCCAACTACATCTAACTTTAGTCTATCCATCTCACTTTTTCGATTCTCTAACCTACCACAACGATTCAAACTTCTTCTTCTCCTTTTTTTTGCAAGTTGCTTTACGTCGCATCGACACAGATAGGTCTTATGGCGACGATGGGACAGGGAAGGGCTAGGAGTGGGAAGGAAGCGGCCGTGGCCTTAATTAAGGTACAGTCCCAGCATTTGCCTGGTGTGAAAATGGGAAACCACGGAAAACCATTTTCTGGGCTGCCGACTGTGGGGTTCGAACCCACGATCTCCCGAATACTGGATACTGTCCGCACTTAAGCGACTGCAGCTATCGAGCTCGGTGATTCAAACTTCTAACATTCCACGCTGCGACTCGCAGAATGTTAGTATCCATCTTCCTGATGATCGCCCCCTCTCCTGTAGTCCCCACCCGGAGATCCGAATGGGGGACTAGTTTACCTCCGGAATATTTTACCCGGGAGGAAGCCATCATCAGTACATCATTCATACAGAGAAAGCTGCATGTCCTCGGGAGTTAGTTACGGCTGTAGTTTCCCGTTGCTTTCAGCCGTGTAGCAGTATCAACACAGCTAAGCCATGTTGAGTATTATTACAAGGCCATATCGGTCAATCATCCAGAACTGCCGCCCTAGCAAATTCCGAAAGCCTGCTACCCCTCTTTCGATGAACCATTCCTTAGTCTGGTCTCTCAACAGATACCCATCCTATACGGTTGCACCTGCGGCTCGGCTATCTGCTTCATTTGGACACGCAAGCCTACCCACCGCGGCAAGGTCACGTGGTTTGCGGAATAATAATAATAATAATAATAATAATAATAATAATAATAATAATAATAATAATAATAATAATAATAATAATAATAATTGCTTCGATATTAGGTTGGAGAGTAAAACAATGCTCATCTTGATCTACGAGGCCAATTTTTAAAAATAAATTTCATGATTCTGGTATGTCCAGGAATATTATCTGAAACGTCTTTCAAATTACGGTCGGGAGTCTTCGGCGAATCGCCATCACCACAAACAGCACCAACAATAACGAAAACGAACACAAAAAACGAGGTTGCAACAGGTAGAACGCGAATACATTCTAACATTTAAATGTCGTGTGTTGCTACAGGGCTTCGTTCTAATGTTAATGTATAATGTTAATTACAGACTTCAGGGTGTTTCCCATTAGCACGACCTTTCAGTATTTAATTCATAGTTATGACGTTTGACCTTCCTTTCATAATGAAAATTGGCTCAATTACTGTGGTATGTACTTGTTTATTAGCTGTCCAGTGTTCTATTCTTCATATGTTTATTCTTTGTGCGTGCCGCCGGAGGATTATGATTCCAAGGAAATAGAGCATCAATATTAGTTGAATATAGTCCAATGATGAGACTCTCATTAACTGTTAATATAAGAGGTATTTGCTTTTATTAAAAATCATATTTTTGGGTGTTGCACTGCATTTTCAATTTTTATTACTTTCTCCACCGAAGGCTGACGTATTATGAACGACATATACAGTAGTAATAATGTGTTCAAATACGAGTCAACAAGTAAGTTTTACCATTTTATTTCTCAGAAACGAAGGAACGCAGCTCGTAGCAACTTACAATATGTATCCGCTAGTTTGGAGTACCGCCGATAGATATCGCACAGGTGCACTAGCGGAGAAAAACAGAACTTCGACACAGTCACGGTAGCTAAAGAGAGAAAGTAGGTGTCACGAGCTGCTAGCCAGGAGCATGTGACATCAGCGGACTCTAGTCTGCCGGGCGCTGGAACTTACTGCAAATCAGTGTGCCAGAACACAGTGACTTGTGAAATAGCAAAGGTACAAAATGGGTTTTCACGATATGAAGTGCGCAGTGATCCGATTTGTGAGGGCAGAAAAGTTGAAACCTGTAAACATTCACAGGAGAACTGTTTCTGTATAGAAAGAGAAAGGGATGTCCGTCCAACAAGTGTGATAGACTTATCATGCATTTAAAAAGGTTTTATGATTGTGAAGGAGAAGAGAAGAGAGGGTGTCCTTCAATATTAGAGATTAGACGCGTTCGTCAATGTTTGTGATGAACATCTGCGGGACAGACTATTCTCTAGACACCGGAGAAGTGGTGTAATGACTCATTGATACCATCTTTTACCGTCATCGGAAGAAAGTTTACGTCATGTCATGACAAATGCTAGAATAACTTACATAAGTAAGATAATTAAGTTGGTGGGTAACGGAATTTCGCTGAAATAAAATAGTGTTTCCATAGATACGATAATCTTTTGGGTTTTAGCCGTGTGAAAGGGAACAAAGAGAAATTCCTTACATTTCACGGAGACTTTGCTCCGCGTTTTCAGAAGAGAGAAAACGTCAGTCGACGAGGAAGACTTCTCTAACAATGATGGAAAGTATTGGACCGTTGGTCTATTGTAAGTGGTACTCTCGTTCTATACCAGATGGCTCACTATGCGCTAGCATTCCCAGTGGGAACTTGCGACGGCATCTTACCTCATAGTAATATCTTACTTGTTAAATACGTCTGTGCGTTGCAAAACAGACAGTAAGGTCATCAGCTTAATCAAAAACGATGGGGAGGAATAAATAAAATAAAATGAAGTGCAACGAAAGAACCGACAAGGACAAAATTATAGAATAAGACATGAAGAAAAGTGAAGGGGTGGAGAGGAGTTGAAGGAAGGACATACTATAACGAACTTGGTGAAACGAGAGTAAAGAAAAGTAAGAATTAGTACAATAACTGGTGCATACAGATATGAAAGTATGACACAACCTACAGTCAACCATCTAGTGAAGAGGAGAGTACTAATTAAAAAAAGAACAAAGAAAACGAAAACTAAATAATGACAGTCTTCGTTGCTGGTAACTGAGTCCAGATTGTTCCTTATTCAAAGCTGGGAACAAACACAAGAGAATCGGTACAAGATCGGTTGATCCACGTGTTGTTTTCTTGATCTGCAAGTGTAATTCCTTAATCCTTAAGTATATTTCGCGAGTTTGCTATGTTGAGGAATTTTTGTTTAGGAAGTCAAAGACAGTGTTAATAGAAAGACACTAATGCTGTTTACATTTCAACACAATTTCCATGAACATTGAGATTCTTACCATACTTCTTAACGAACTTGTAAAGGCCACTCCGATAAAACTCCATGTTCTCCACCTGGACAAAATTGGAAACAGCGTGTTCTACCTCGTCGTTGCTGGTGACGGAGTCTAGATAGCTCCTTCTTCAAAGCTGGAATCAAGTACAAGTGACTGAGTGCAAGATCGGATGGCCCAATTGTCTCCAGGCAAATATTTCCAGAAGATCTGCGCGTCCTGTGGAGTTGCATGATAACCCTAATAATACCAACTGTCTAGGCACTCATCGTGCTTTCACTTTGTGGTGCTCCAGGATATTCCTAATGATGTAACCTGGTCAGGCACTCAGTGATAAAACAACGTCACCACTGTCGACTGCTGGCCCGCGCGAATCATGGCCCCATCACGTTCGAGGTTGATCTCATCAGTTGATATGCTTCGCGTTCATGCCGCAGCTCGTCTACCACTTTCTCACGCACATCCTTGAACTACTGACATTATCGCCAAACCATTTGTTCTGACATCACGTCTGGATCATACATCTCAAGCCGCATTTGGATTATGCATCAATCGTGCCCCGTGTCTCATGTCCCTTCATCTGGCTGCTTGTTCGTCAATTTCGAGGTGGCGTTTCTCTCTAGGCTTACTGGATGGCAGAGTGAATCGAATCTCTCTTGGGCGTCTATGTCTGAGTTTTAATTAATTTTGTATGGTGAAAACCAAATGTATCAACAGGGATCATGTACATTCCGACATCGTACGACATGGAATGTCGAAAGGACTTTCTTCCGTCCTTCAAAAATCCGACTACCTCTGCCGGGTTTAAACCCACTCTCTTGGGATCCGGAGGCCGACACTCTACCACTGATCTACAGAGGGAACTTGTACGAACACCATCTTCACCTATTATTATAACACGAGATAGTATTTTTCTTCCGATAGTAAGTCATATGTTTATCAAGTTTGGTTGACAGCTATGCTGGAACACACATACTTGTGAGCGAGCCCGAAAGCTATGGATTCGACACTAACATACGTCGGTTTCGTTTTTACGTCACTCCCTCCCCACTGCATCCCTAGGGAAGCTAGGTGTGACTTACTCTCACAGTACTTCTCTCCAGGAATTATTGTCATATGTGTACCACGTTTGGTTGAAATTGCAAGTTTGCCTACAGTCGCCGTGCAGATTTTTATCGTTTAGGTTCGCCTATATCTTTACATAAAGATGTTGCTCCTTAACTGTGTGCAACTCGTCAGTTCACAATGTACTGAGGGCTAGGGTAAGTCTTCGCGTGCAATTAATAGAGTGGTCATTTAATGACTTGATTTTAGGATGACTAAAACTTTACTGATCGTAGAGACCTATGAACGCCTAATGATTCACCGGCAGGTAACTCTGGAGAGAACAAAACAGAAATGAAGCAAAACGGTCCAGTAGAACAGACGGACGGAGTGGACAAATCTTTTTGGTACACTTTTTAATATATCCATAATAATAATAATAATAATAATAATAATAATAATAATAATAATAATAATAATAATAATAATAATAATAATAATAATACCAAGCAAATTCTGGGGCTGTACCTTAATTAGCACCACGACCGCTTCCTTCTCATTCCTACCCCGTTTTCCATCCCTTCCTCGCCATAAGGCCTATCTCTATCGGTGCGACGTAACGCCAATTGTATAAAAAATAACAATAATAACCATGCAGGTTCAACAACGTTTCTCTCTGTGGATGGGGGCGCCAGAATAACATCCACAATATTCCCTAACTTTCGTAAGTGGCCGCTAAAAGGGAGACTAGGTGGTTCTCAAAATTGGAGCGTGGGTTGTGGAACACTGTTCCCTAGCTGAGTCTGATATTACTTCCACTTACTCACCTGCATCTTCCATATCCGACTTCACTTGGGCATCTCTTGTTCCTTTCCCACCCTGACGGTATTAGGTATTCGAGGCTGAGGGAATCTTTTATTTTCACCTCCTTCGTGGTCTTTCATTTTCTTTTGCGGAAATCTTCATTTTTCGAAGCGTCGGGCCTCTTCCAGTTGTTACTTCGGCTTCTTCAATCGCTTTTCCCGCATCTGTGGGGTCGCGAATGCGAACTGTGTCGCACATATGGATTTGGTCCTCTTATACTGCCAGATACCCTTCCTGACGTCAACTCTATGTGGAGGGATGTGATTGGTGGTTGGTAATGTGGTGTATTGTCTAAATATGAATAGAACATCCAGTCCCTGATTCAGAAGAATTAATCAGACGCGTTTAAAATCCCCGGCCCGGCCGGGAATCGAACTCGGGACACTTTGAACCGCAGGCCTTAACGCTGACCATTCAGCCAGGGAGTTCGATTCCATTTCTTCCCTCTGATTATTGTTATAATTTTTTTTTATAAATCTGCTTTACGTCGGATTGACACAGATAGGTCTTATGGTAACGCTGGGAT